>NW_026442037.1:0-717500 GCF_026898425.1 Galleria mellonella | reverse complement strand
GAGGCGTAAATAAAATTTTATTCTTGACTTATTATATTTATTAATAAATAGATATACAGATAGTTAGACTGTAAATTTTGTATTATATAATAATAACTTGAAAACTTTGTTACATTGTACACATCTACCTATTCTCTCGAAAAGCAATTAGTTTCTTTTTATAATAAACTTGACAGTTCTATCTCTCCGGTGTTCACGGGGTGAATAGCAACGGCTTGTCTGGTGTTGCTATACGGAGAACATTATGTGTATTATTTCTCCTTATGTGCGTAGACACACTAGATAGTAATAATACCACCTAGGTAAGTTTTTATGCTAACTCACATAAGCAAAACCGCAAAATACAACTAGTATTACAGAAATAAAAACATTCTATTTGTAACTTATCTGATTGTTTGTAAAAGTCGTGTACTTAACGTCGGCGTACTTTAACTCATGTACGTATGGTGTATAATTTTAGGGAATTTGTTATAGAAGGAAATTTTTTTAATGGCGTATGTACGAATTTTATTTAGCATTTATAAGATTTTATTCCACAAAAAAAATTGTAAATATTTTCCTTCAGATAAAGAAAGAATTTTCTAAATCTCCTTCCTTTTAAAGTCTGTAAGACAAAGCAAACATAAAGGGAAAATGTGTCCGCGTAAAAAACGTTTCTTACTACGCAGACCATAAAAATTGATTCACGCTATTCCACGAATGAATTTTACTGTAACATTTTAACGTTGTCGAACATATAACTAACATCAAAAACATTTTCTTTTTGTTTCTTTGGTTTTCCCTATCAATAGTGAAGTCAAAAGCCTATACAGCCATAGTCTTAAATTCTTTTCTGGTATTAATAGATTTTTTCGTTTGGTACATCAGATTTCTTCAAACGTTAAAATTAATTTTGGTATATATGGATGTTTCTTTGTTTTTAGCAAACTTTGAATGGAGTAAGAGATATCTATACTTTTGTAAATGTCCATTAATTTGTCAATAAGTATCGAGCGTTGCAGAGCAAAATTACATGCCTTTTACGACACACACAGGCCAGAAAGGAATGGCTCATTGTGTGCTGGGACAACACGGTAAGATTCTCTATTACCTCAGATGAATAAAAAAAAATTAAGAATTTTTTTTTCTCTTTAATTTGAGTCTCAAGACTCATAATAAATAACGGATTTAAATAAAGAACTACTACATAATTAAAGTAGTGACGTTCCATTACAATCACCATGTCCGTTTGTCTCTACGTATATGACCATATCTGTAGATATGTATCCAATTATGAATAGTCCATATATAGCTGTGCAAATTACAACATAACCGCAATTTCTAATAGATTGACGTAAATTGAAACCGGACATGAATCAGGACAAAAACGGTGAATTAGTAGCCAATGTCGCGCAACGAACCGTGAGAAGAACAAAATAAATGCTGAATGTTAATAATTCAAGGCAAAATTTAGATACATTTGCAATGTAAATTATTGTACTAAAAATAATTCTTAAATTCGTGTTAAATTTATTAAACAACTTCAAAAAGAGATGGTACACAATTCACAGTTATTGTTATTACTAACTGTATCTCACGCTTTTCTTCACGAAAATCCGTATATAATGTATCCTGTATGATAAAATAGGATATTACTTACCCGTGTACCAAATTTCACTCAAATCTGTTTAGTAGTTTTTGTGTAAAAGAATAACATCCTATTCATAACCTATCAGGCCTATAATCCATTGGGCCTATAACCTATTGGGTCTATAATCTGTTAAACCTATAACCTATTGGGTCTATAATCTGTTAAACCTATAACCCATTGGGTCGTTAACCTATTGTACTTAAGGATTAGCTAATACAATATTTGCCGGAGTTTTGTCGAATGACCACAGAGTATTTGTGTTTAAAGATTTAGGCTCTAATGCTATTTCTGGTTAAGTTAAATCTTTTTAATATTATTCATTTTATTTATGTATATTATTTCTTATTTATATATGTTATTGTACTGATGCTTTCCTGGGTGAGCGTATTGGGAGACGTAAAGCTCATCCAGTTGATATAATAAATAAATATTGACAACAGTAGTCCAAGTGTGTTAGTATGGATAAAATTCGTCCGCACTGACCTTAGTTGACCTCCACCAACTATTGGTATTAGTACCATAGCAAATTGTTTTATTAGTTTGATAATAGTCAACTAGGTCGGTCATGACGTCAATCTACTCAACGTGAACGGAGTAGAATATTAAGCATTTTTTAGGAACGCAAAAAAAATTAACACCTGGTGTTACATAATATTACATACATAATTTAGCATTAATATTTTATAATTACTACTTCTCATGTCAGTTGTAAATTCTAGTTCGTAATAAATTAATAGTGTACCAATTTGATTAAACCGAGTCTCTCTCTTTCTCGCTTCGTCCACTTCATTACTGAAGGTCGGGTTCTTGAAGGGTGTCTGTTGCTCGAATACGTAATCTAATTTGTTAAAACTTTATTACTTACATTAAAATTTTAAATAAGAAATAGTTTCATAATAATAATAATATAAATAGAATATATATATAGACTGACATTGGAAGGGGACAGAATCCATACTAAGATACCCTGTAATACTGTATTCTGGCCCCCACACTCGGGCCCTAACTATAGAAAGATCAGGTAAATAAAAAATTATATTAAAAGATTATTCATGTTACAACGGATGAAGATTATTTTTTTTTATAAACATGGCGGGGTACTAATGAAATATGAACAGTGAAATTAGGACAATTGACCCAGCATGATAAATTCATCAATATTTAACCACAATGGATTCCAGAAGATATCGGATAGAATTCGACATGGCATGTTGTCAGCAGTGAGTCTAACTAAAATTACTAACAATCCTTTCTCTTCTCATAGAATAAATTAGCAAATGTGAAATATAAAACCCGGTTTCACTTTTTTTTACAATACAATACAGCCTATGTTATTTGTTAATAATATAGCTTTCTGTAGAAACAAGAATTTTTAAAATAGATTTTGTAGTTTTTGAGTTTATCCATTACAAATAAATATACAAAAAAATATATTTTCCTCTGTATAATATTAGTATAGATGTAATTCACTGTTCATATTGTATTGTAACTTCTCGATAGAACTTTATTATATCGATTATGATATTTATTTATTTGTTTTTATTTATTTATTTATTATTTCACAAAAACACAAAGTTACAAATACAAAATACAATGGGCCCCACACTAGGCGAACCTGTATCGTGGGCACCCGACAAAGATTAACAAATCACAACGTTATAATAAAAAGTACATAGTGGGCGGGTATTTATTTAAAAAAAAATAAAAAATTGAAATATTGAAAAAAGTAAAAAAAAAATCAACAATATAAATACACAAGCAATTATAAGATACTGATAATATATGCCCTTAAATGATGTAATATTATTTAAACTGCTCGTACTTTCTGCAACATAACCGTAATTTAATACGTGAAAAAAAAAAAACAAAAAATTCAGACAATAAATAAAAAAAACCGAAATTATGAATTCGAGTTTATGATGCATACAAGTAAAATGCAGGTGCGCGTGTAATTGCTAATAAAACGAGATAAATTAATGTATGACAATATAAAACTTGAATAACATTGTCCATTAAGTGCATTTTTATCTTTATTACACATCGGAGTACAAAGAATGCAGGTTTTTGCCTGAAAAAAGAAATATTAAACGATTCTTATCGATGTCGACGTGACTTTGATATTAATCTGTTTAATATTTATTTATAATAAACGCATTTGCAATGCATTTATGGAGTTGATATCTACACTTTAAAAATATGAATAAATACGATATGATTTATTGCAATCAAGAATTGTTACTAGTTTTTTTTTAAATGAATGAAAAATATTTGAAAGTTTACACTTATTATATTACTGATTTTTCTCACGATTTCGGCCATGTAACCGAGATTATTAGTTGTACAACTCCTCCTATTCCAATATGTTTATATCACTTTTAATGGCGATTGATTAAGCCAAATATTAACAAACAAACTCTATGCTAGCATAATGTTAGTAAGGATTAGCACAATCTAAAAATAATAATTAATAAGGACTAAAGAATCGCCACCTCTTCCTTTCCTATGGTGTCGTAAGAAGCGACTAAGGGAAATTAATAGTCGAGGGATAAATAGCAGCGTCCCTCTAGCCAACACCATATATAGCCAACGGGGTCCAACTGCGGTTGCCAATTCACCCGCCAAGCGTGGCAACTAATGGCAAATCCCCCTTATGAAGGAGGCTTATAGTCAGCAGTGGACAGTTAACGGTTATATATGACGAAAGAATATAAAACTTACTGACTATATTCCGTGGCTTTGTCCGTGTGAATCCGTATATTAAGTATCCTATATGCTAGATTTGGATACAACCTTCCTGTGTACCAAATTTCATACAAATCCATTTAATAGTTTTTGCATGACAGAGCAACAAACATTCATACAAAATCCATCCTTACAGAATTTCACATTTAAAACATTAAGAAGATTTTACATTTATCAGGAAATCGAAAACAACTGAAATTGTATTAATGTATTGAAACTAAATTGACATAATAATAATAATGTTTAAAATGGTTAAGCCCATTCCTAATTGTTTAGTTGTAGATAAAAATAGATCGCATTAAACAGTAGCACTTAAAAAGACAGTTTCATTATACGTCGACAAGTGACAGCCATTTACGTTAAACATTGACTACTTAGTAGTAAATGTTAACTTTAACTCATTATAAGGATTAGATTAGGGAAAGCCAGACATTATTTGTTTTCAAAATCCATCCGTCCATAACAGCTGTTTACTATCCATTGTTGAACATAGGCCTCCCCTTTTAGGTGATTTTGCCAGTAATAGCCACGCTTGGCAGGCGGGAAGGCAACTGCAGTTAGGCTTTGGTAATATTTGAACAGAGACACTGCTGCCCTTTTCTCAACCATTAAATTTCCATAGTCGCCTCTTACGACACCGATGGAACAGGAAGGGTTGGCCCATTCTATGCCAGGAATACGCGGCCGTTTTAAATTTATATTGTCCCATATTTATTTTGAGACCACAGTTTGTACCGCAAAAATAAAATACATTCGAGTATAACAATATTGCTGTAAAATTTAAAGTGCTTATGGAAAATATCATCAAAACCGGTAAGACTGTGGAAAAATCCTCCAGTTTTTTACCGAAATATAAAAAAATAACTCGCAAAACATAATTGTCTTTGTATTTAAAACACAGAAAAGAATTTATCGAATAAATGATTTTTAATAATTTATAAAAATCAGTAATATCTCTATTAATAATAGTAATATTTTAAATAGGCAGTATCATAAACGTACGACCATGAAGTCACGCCAACATAATAGGTATATTACGTGGATAATTAATTCTTAGCGTCGTACGTTGACCTTTCTATTGTACCTACTTTTAAAGAATGCATATTCTCTGCTGTGACTTTATAATATTTAATTCACTGATATTATAAACTTCTACGTTAACAAATATACTTGATGAATTTATTCCCACATGTAACATGGAACTTAATGGTCGATCTACAAAGCCTAACTGAGGTTGTCAACTCGCCTACTAAGCGTGGCAACTACTGGCTAAACTCCCCTTATAGGAAAGACCTATATTCAGCTAACGATGAACAGTTAATAATAATAAAAAAATTCATACATGGAGCACGTTAAAAAATATTACTTTTAAATTCGACTAAGGAACGAAGGAATGTTTTATAGACACATCAATTTGAAAATTTTTGAATTTAGAATGGAGATTTGTATATTTATTTATTTAAACTTTATTGTACACAAAAAATTACAAACATATAATAGATATCAAATAAAGGTGTACAACAGGCGAGCTGAACTCCGTAAGAGTTCTCTTCCAGCAAACCCTGAGATTTACAAATAGATTTTGCTTCGCAATGAGCAATATTTTGTTTCACAAAGGAAAAGAAAGTCGGGGGTAAGAATCAATAAGTGAAATATTTATTTTTTAATTATGAGAAATCAATGATCTCTACTAAATCTTCATGGTATAAACACATAAATAAATATTTTATCACAAAATGCCTATTATTACTACGACCTTCTACAATATTATCGTGAATAAACAGTTAAAAATAATATAATTATTCAGACGTTGAACTGTGTATTTCTTAAAGCGTAAATATAATATAAAAATAAATTTCTCTATTTCTCTCACGATATGACATTATTCTTAATCTACTCTCCCATGAAAATCTGATTATATAAATTCTTTATTGCACTTAAACAATACATGCGACGATTAGTTTAACAACTTGTTAGCAAGGGAGGACTTATCTCTGAAAGAGATCTCTTCCAGCCAACCTAGTGTAGTTAGAGAGAAAATAATTTCATTTGGGTAATCCAGTGCGGGAAAGGTACCAGTGAAAAAAATGTAAATACAACAAACACTATTGTGAATAAATATATAAATAAATAAATAAATACGTAAATAGATAAATTATGTGGGTAACAAGAGATTGTCAGTAATAAGGATTAGCAATCCCATTGCTAACAATATACCTACCTCCATGCAATTTTCTCTGTAAACTATCGTCGTTTCTTTTTTTAAATTTTGAATACAATTTCAGAACATGATACGTTCGAAAATTATAATATTTTTTATCCGATATATTGATTACGTAATGTATTATTACACTGTTCTTATTACAATATTAGTTTTCTTGCCTGCTACTTCATACATATTTGGACTTCAGAAGAAGAAAACCCAATAAAACGTATTCTAGATAGCATATCAAGATAAAAACATACACCAGTTTTTGGAGCTAGATCTTCAGTAACAAACTGTTTCGCCCATTGTTTTGTCATTGTGATTATTTCTTGTAATTATTTATATTTATAATAAGTTTACTATTGTAATATTTTGGAGGAAACAATAAAGAGTATCTATCTATCTATCTATAACTGTCAAAACTGCATTAAATTGGTGTAGTAATTTTTGTGTGATGGCAGAGCGAACAAAAGACAAATAAAATCCTTAAAAAATACATTACTAATACATTTCTATTATTTTGACCTTATTAAGATCCCTTGTGTCCGTTTTTCTTAAATATCTTCCATGTACAGACATAGTCTAGTTACAATCTTGTTATATTAGTAAAATAAGGTTCTACTAAATGAATTGACTAAAATTGATTGAACAAAATTAAAAATCATAATTATTCAATAAAAACTCGAAACCAATCATTTCATTCGCATGAGTTGATTAATTGCAGTGACTAGAATAATATCGCACAAATTTGATCTGATCATTCCAATTGCTCTAGAATCACTTATCGATCTTTTGTAAGCACAAATTGATCATATCAATGATTGATATTATCGATGTTTACACAACCGTGTCTGCGTGATTTTAATCAATCAATCTGTTCTATCAATCAATAAAATAAAAACATGTTTAGTCATGCTTATGACATGTAAATTTCTAGTGCCCAATTTAAAATATAGTTTCAGTCACATGTACAAAATGTGAAAGTAATAAAGTACGTGCCGTTTTGTTTTAAATGCATTTCGATGATTGCAAAAGAAATAAGTTCTAACTCGTAGAAAATACTTTTTATAACAATATTATCCGAAATAAGTATTCGTCATTTTTTTAATAAATTTGTTTTTTTTTAATAACAAGCAGAGAATATTGTAAATATTGATAACATATTTAATAATTATTTAATTTTAAAATATATAAAAATATATAATCTTGTAGGTACTCTTCCCAGTTGTTGTATAATATTATTTAAATAAAACCAGTAGTTGACAATAAAAACTGTTATTTACTATTAGCTGTATTCTACGGATCTGTTCGCAGGAATCAGTACACAAAGCATCCTATATGTTTAATTAGGATATAACCTACCCATGTACCAAATTTCATCCAGATCCGTTTAATAGTTTTTGTTTGAAAGAGTAACACACATACATCCATCCACCATTACAAACTTTCGCCTTTATTATATTAATAGGTTTATTACGTAAAATTTGTATTAAACCAACAGAATAAATATAAGACCAATAAGTAAACCTTTTTTTAAAGAAATTATATACCTATAAGTAAAATCAAAAACAATTCAAAATAAATAAAGATATCATTTAATTTACATACAAAAATTACAGGCAAATTTAAAACTTCTCAATCACAAAACCAAAATTCCATCAAACATAATTATTCTTTGTACTCCCACATGTTATAGGCGACGAGTATCACTGTCCATCAGGTAGGCCGTCAGCTTGTTTTCCATTCTAAGTTGCTTTAAAAAAGAAAATTAATTTAAACTAAATTTTCCTTCACTGAAACATATAGTTAATAGAATAAGTACTTAATATAATGCGGTATCATTAAAACTTCAAACTGCCAACTTATTAACCGCTTTAACTTATTAAGTTCAATAACATTGCCTTATAATATGATATAATTAATCATTTCTAGGTTAATATTACGAGATTCCTGTAAATGCATGCACCAAATGTTGTCTAGCTAAAAAATTATGCTTATTTTATGAATTATTATTCATAGGTATAAACGGTAAAAATGGTTCTAAAATTGAGGTAGTGATCATTTATTTTTAACAAAATGTAATCGCTCCTTTCATAAACTTTTTGTTTAATTATATAAAGATCGACGTGTGATCTACGCGGTAGATAAGATATTAAAAACGAAATAATTTATTATATATATATATATATATATATATATATATATATATATATATATATATATATATATATATATATATATATAATATCATTATCTTCCAGCCCTTACCCCAATTATATCAATTTTAGGGTTTAAATTCATCTATTCGAATAAAACGTAATTTTTATTTGTTTCATAAAAAAATATTTTATTTTTACATTAATGCAATAAACAATAAAAATATTTATATTTTTCAATATTCTTTTAATAATTTAGTAATATTTCTATTTATATAAAATACAAGTATAAGATGGGATATCAATCACACAGTTAAAACTTCTTAGAGAACTGGGCGCTTGTCCCTAGTTTTAAATGTTCCAAATATGCCCTATGTGAATTATGTAAAGATATTATGTAACTCACTTTAAAAAAAATCGACCAAAAAAAATCTATAATTTTTTCAACATTAATATAGAGCAATTTTGAAAGCTAAAAAGTGAATCCTTTTGCTAAAATCGTTAATTTTAATTTTTCATTTTTTATTTTGTACACCTAATAATAACACATTTTTTATAAATTTAATTTTGAAACTTAATAAAATTTGTTTAGATATTTCATAATCAATTTAAAATTATCAAAAGTATGACATAAAAAATATTGATTTGAAAAACTGAGAAAGTGTTATAAAAATAAATGTGGGGTTTTTGGTTGTAAAGTTTGAGAGCCGTTAATCTTCTTAGTAATTTTTTTATAAGTACCAATAGCCATTAAGGTGTGAAACTGTCATATAAGCAGGTGATAACTATAAATTTATGATTGACTCCTAGATAGCTTTATTTCATACTGGTTACCAGTTATTACATTCTCCGTTGACAACAAACATTCCCTATAAGGGTAACACACAAATCTAAAAAGGTAAAGAGCAGTTTTCGTCACTTGTTGTTTGCTATTTATACTTCATAATCCTACTAAAGTGATTAATATGAAATTTTGTAATATTTCGATGTATGTTACACAATCACGCTTAAAAGCATTCATATCTTAAAAACTCCGCTATACTCAAATGATAGTAGGATTTGCTTCGTATAATACCGCCTATGTAAATATACTAGTCCGTTAATATTACGCCCTCAGCGCAAGAGGCCTATTGAACTCGGCCGAGTTATACAAAGCAAATCCTGTTATGATTCGTAGTTATAAAACCATTAAACCAAGTTTAATAAAATGTCTATGGAACCAATCTGTAAATATACCTTTTCTAATAAAAATAAATATAATTTATATAAAAGACGTAGTTATGAAGTAATAAACATAAAAAAAATATACGACCGAATTGAGAACCTCTTTCTATTTGAAGTCGGCTGAAAAGATGTTGAAATCTTATATGTTTATAGTTGTAAATTCATTAAATAATCTTAAAATTATATACTTCACCATTTATATTACAAAAATACAATATACTGCATCTATTGTTAAAGAGATGTTGGAAATGAACACAACGAAGATATCTCTGTTTGTACACCTTATATCTAAGTACTATGAATATTGATAACAAGATCTTAAATCATTATTTCAAGTCTCTCTCTCTCTCTCTCTCTCTTCATTTAAGAGTTTCCCCTTGTCGGTGCAACTAATTCATGCATTTTCTTCCAGTCAGCTCTATCCCAGGCCATATCTTTGACCTCTCTATACGACATGACACCTAGTGTTTCCTTAATCTAATCTATACTTATAATAAATCTGTAGAGAGGTCATTTCTGTACATGAAATATATTTCCAAAACAACTATCAGGGGGTTATTAGTGATTGATACTATTGTCAAAAATGCAATCAGTAAAATTTTTGTCTGTCTGTCTGTATGTTCATTACAGAAACAAAAACTACTCGACGGATTTTAACAAAACTTAGTACAATTATTCTTCATACTCCTGGGCAGGTTATACTTTTCATCACGCTACGATCAGTAGGAGCAGAGCAGTGAAGGGAAATGTTGGGAAAACGGGAGAAGTTATTCCATTTTTAAGCTTCCGTCGCGTGTGCAGCCTTAATGGCCACTTTATAAAAGGTAAAAATGTCCACCCGTACGACACCGAGACGGGCCGCTAGTTAAAAATAAAAAAAAAACATATTTACATGTATTGTTGGGGGAAAAAGGAATTATTATTAATGGGCAATAGCAACTCTATTACTAGCAATATACCTTATCAGATTGACTTCCTCGTGGTTCCCCCTGGAAACCATTGTGAATTATTCATTGGTAAATTTGTCATGATGGACTGTCTGACCTGCTTTTTCATTCTCATCTGTCATCCCTCACTAGTGCCCCGTCAGGGTACACCGAAAGCGCGAACGGGTTACCATTCCATTATCATCCATTAAAAAAAAACATCTATTGTTTAAATTATCCAATTAATATTATGATGAACAATCTGTTAATTTAATTATTTTCATTCAAATGCCATCCAACATAATTATGTTTATGATTTACTACTCAATAAAAAACTTCAACGCTATAATATCATGCAATTCACTCCTCATTGTAGTGCAGATTTGTTTGTAAATTATATATTGATTGGACTTTATCTGTATACGTTAGATAAAAAAAAAAAGTTTAAAAATGAATGTTTGTTCATGTTCAAACACATTTCGACGAAGGTTATGTTCACCACAAGAACTACAGTTGAAAAATGAATAAAACATTTTCGATAATCATAGACAGATAATTTATTTATATTGCTTACGGTGAACAAATAACAATAGACATAATAAAAAAGAAATAAAATACATATAAAAAAAAAATACAAAAGGAAAATACACAAAAGAAGTAACTTATTTCTTAACTTATATACATTTTTTCATTAACACAAAATGGTCACACAACCCAGTTTATTACTTTGCTGAGTGCAAAAGAGTAAAACACTGACGTTTTGTGGTGGCTAAAAGTCACAATTCAATCAGAAATATTAAAATATATATATATATTTTTATTTTTACATAATTGAGACGTCGCTATACTTGGTTAAGTATGAATGCTTTTTAACCGACTTCAAAAAGGAGGAGGTTCTGTATTCCACTGTACATTTTTATAATATGTCCCTTGTTTAAAATTGTTTTTACTCGCATATTGCTTTTTGTAATATTAATAAAGGTCGGATTTCATCATATTATCGTACTGAAATTATAACTGTAAAAGTTGTAAAAATATGTAATGTTTGTTACTCAATCACACTTTAATAGTAAAACAGACTTGAATGAAATTCTATACACGGATAGGTTATATTCTAACTTATTATTATATTATATTTCTTTATTAACCAATGTAACAGTTTTCGTCACACAATGGCAAGTCGATATTTGCATTATAATTTAAAAATTAATAAAATAAATAACAACAAATTAATATAATTAATTAATTAATTTTAATTAAACTTCAGAAACATAACTGTAAAAACCATATCCAATTTACAGTAGCAATACAGCTTAAAAAATTATCAAATATTCCAAAATTATGGCCTTTCTATTTTCAAATAATATACCTATGTTACAGAGTAGTAACTAAGTGTAGATTAATTTATCCATGGAGACAATGTAATTACTTGATAGTGGAACTATGGCCCATGCTAATCGCGTCTAGCGCCGACTGCAATTAGGTCGTTAATGAGTTTATAATTATTTTCAACATTGTCTCTGACGTCAATAGTTGAGGTCTAAGATAATCGGGTCATTATAATCTGGGTTTTATTTCTGAAGATTATATTTAATACCTACTTTGAATGATTATTTACTCTTACAAATACAAGTTCTTACTAATTAACTTATTATAAATTATCTCTTCCCATTTACTTCGTATGCGTAGATGCGTAGAGAAGAAAAACGAATGATATAGACTATTTCTAATATATAATAAAACATATATATATATATATATATATATATATATATATATATATATATATATATATATATATATATATATATATATATATATATATAAATTTCAGAAACACAACTGTTAAAGCCATATCCACTTTACTCAATTTGTTTACTTAGTTATGGGGGTGACCCATACCTTAGAGTATAACCCATAACTCTAGATGGTCGCGTACAGCGCAGTTTCAGAGATGTTTTGCCACGAACACTTAGATTATTAAATTAACTAGATTTTAATAGCTAACAATTTTCGTGTCACAACCCTAAGCTTACCTTTTATTTATGCATATATTTTATAAACACATTATTGTGTTACTAAATTTTATTGAGTTGTAACTGCCAGTTAAGATTTTTCCAAAAGACTATATCAGAAGGTTTTTAAAAAAGGGGTAAAAAAGTTTCTTCAGGGTCGGCAATGCGCGCATGATGACCCTAGTATGGCAGGCGTTCTTAGGCTACGGTAACCGCTTACCATCAGATGAGCCGTATGCTTGTTTGCTACCTCAGTGGTATAAAAAAAACTTAACTATCTCCCATGCACAGACATGGTTCAATTACAATTTTATTATTATAATAACATAAAAGGTAAGATGTTTCATAGTCATATATATTGATAGAGCGTATTCCTATTAACAGAGCGTATTCCTTTCGCATGGCCGTCATTAAAACTAAATGCACTGCCTTTAAGGATAGCGGACCACCGCGAAGTGCTCCTAATTGGTAGGGCTACGTGTCTTTAATGCTTAATTATAAAGATACTAATAGCATGATTTATAAGCGAACGAAGCCGAGGCATCGAATAATGACTTACGAGAAACACTATATAAATTTGATAACTTTTTATAAACGATTAAAGGATTTTTTTAATGTTTACAATCATTACGAATCATTCATTTATTAATATTGATATTTTCATGCTTTTAAGTGAAGACTTAATTCTGAATTAAATTTATACTATGTTAAATTAAATTATAATGTAAAGGATGTAATGTCATGTAATTTGATGTGATGTAATATAATATAAATTATACTATACACGTGTATAAATTACTAAATAACGTACCAGCACTCGGATAATGTAATATATCAACAATTCTATACTTGTTGTTGGTCTATCTATACCAAATTTTTAATTATGCCTAATTTGATATTTATTCATTACTACTTTAGGGTAACTCCCGAATTATAATGAGATGTGTATAACAATTTCGATCTGGTCCCTTTCAAATTTATTTTTAATACCACTAAATTAGCAACCGTAATTTTACTTTTAATTGTACTAAACAATTGTATGAAATTATGCAAAGTTAATATGTAATAATAAATATAAATACAAACGTATTGTGCAGGGAACGAAGTCAGAGCTATAGAAAAATGAGGCGGCGTGTTAAACCACCACTCCACCAAGGGCGACTCAATTAATGAATAATTTACGTTAAAGAAAATTTCTTAATTGGTAATCTGATACTGTAAAATTATACAGACATACAAAATCATTTGGTGTAATAAATTCAGCTACATTACGGCCAATGTACCACAAATTAATAATGGCTGTACAGACAAAATGTCGGTCACAGTACTATCAGATTTAACTTCAATGCTGTTTATTAGTGGTTTGCAGTAATGTATTAAAATTTATGTGAACACGCACTGTGACATTTTGGTGGTCGTAAATATAGTACGTCCTGTGCCGTGAACTCAAACTGTAATCGTAAATAGGTCTCGAAATTAATTGAATTTAAAATATAAACAGTATATTTGGAAATACTTTTGGTACATTATTTTGGTAGTTTATTGTATGATATTTTTGATACGGATTTTTCAATATCTGATTTCTTTGTAAGTGTACTAGTTTCAAAGAGTTCACAGTTTTTTTTTTATATTTATTATTTTATTTCGAATAATAAAATATAATTGTTTTCTACGCATACATAAGACTATTATAGACTCTCTTTGGTGATCGGTTAGTGAACTCATGATAGCTTCCCGCCAATACGTAAGTAAAATGTGGCTAACATGTGAAATAAATTTTTACGTAAATATAATTAATTGTGATTTCTAATTATTAAAAAATAATTAAGTTCAAACTTTCACACATGTAAAAACCTTTTTCGTAGATATGAGTAGAAAATTTATTCATATACTTATAATAATATTTATGTATAGTCTCTGTCAATCTATTTAACTCTAATTTTGTCTTTGGGGAGAATGAATTGTTAATAATGGAGAACTAACAGCTCTATTACTAGCAATATACCCTATCTAGTCACCTTCATACGTTCCCTCTGGAAAACATGTTAGTTAATTCTTGTGGAATTCATCACCACAAACTAACTGACCTATTTTCATTCTCTTCTATCATCCCTCACATCCATTAAAAAAAAATATCTTGTCTCTACCTCTGCGTATTCTTATGTAGTTCACATTACAGAAAGAAGTTTTCGATATACCTAGTTCTTTTCTTAACTAAATGCAGATTTTATTTATCAATTTCAAAAACAAAAAATCTTTTTAGTTGCGGTCAAGGAAGTTCTCAATTCAAAAGTTTTTCTGTGCGTATATTAGGCGATTATCATCGCCAAATCTGAATTTATTTTAAATAAATTATTTTACAACCGTTCCGTGCTAATTGCGTCACAATCGAACACAGTTTTTTATACAATAAAATTAAACTTAATTACGATATTTTTCTTGCATAGAAAAAGTAAATATTCTTACGTCTTTAATTACATATTTACATTCCACTTTGGAACTTTGTCATTAATGTATATAATAATGATATCTATACATAATAACGTGATAGTATAATTAGTTTGTTAAATGTAAAACGACAATTTCCACGTCAACGAAATGATTAAATTATACAACTTTATGATTACAAATCATCCTAACACATTCACACTACGTATTACATATATATTAATGCAGTATATATACATAGCGTTTTATAAAGCTAAAGATAAACGTCCATAAAATTAAAAAAAAAAAAACCTCATAATGCAAATATGCGCGTCTTTAAGTGGGACCAGATAGGTCTTGCCCAGTCCAGAATTGTTTGGTGCCCACTCCAAAATCAAGAGCGCAACTTTCAGCTGTGTCATTCATATACACTTTTTGAAAGGGTTAGAATAATCCCGGAAAATAATAAAATAACTCTTATTCAAGTAAACTTAATTATCAGCTAAGTTTTATGTAGTATTTTTCAAAAATCTACCGCCGAAGGGACAAGAAATACAGCTGTTACTTTGTATGTAAAAAAAAATGAATGGATATAAAGACTATCGTCAAGTATATTACCTAACCATTATGTATCTTACAGACAACGAATTTTTTTGCGGGTTTCAAAACCTTACTGAAATTAAATTAATTCAAATTTGTAACCACTTTTATTTTTACTTTTTCAACAACAGAAATCTAAGCCCTCACATTATTAATAGTTATAAATTGTCTATAATAACATTGAACGCCTATATATCTATAATAACATTGATTAACATTGAATTATAATATTTATCTTATTGGACCGCTACACATCTGTATATTGCCATACAAATTGAAGTTAAGATTTGGAGGAGTATACATTAACGAAGATAGTTTATAGCATGTTTATCGCACGTATAGTATAGGTATCTATTGCAATAATAATATAGCATTGGTATAAACTCTATATATATATGCATAACCATAATGACGTATTTCCATTGAAACAAGATTGAAACAATGTAATGAACACCCACAATATAATAATTATCATATCACACGATTGTGATATGACATCACATTGTTATACAATAGCTAAATACGTCATGTATCAATTTAATAAAATGTATACATTTCATGTTTACAACACTTAATTGTATAGTTAAGTACAACTGTATTACTTATCACAAGTTGCATCCGGTCGCTATTTACATATTATATTCAATACCTAAAAACTATTACTTCATAGAAACTTTAACTATTACACATTTTTGTCACTTTTTTTTTATGGAACTTAAAATAGCAAACAAGCTAACGACCTGGTGGAAAGTGGTAACCGTCGCCTATAGACATGAGCACTACCATGGATATAACAGAGTATTCTGTTTCGCTCATGATACCTTCTATGCGTTGTTATTCCTGAGGACTCAGGTGTTATTCCTCTGTACCCTGTAAATTCACTGCCATATCTCACCCTTCAAACCGAAACACAGCCATGTCTCTAGGCGACGGTTACCACTTTTTCATCAGGTGGGCTGTCATCTTGTTTGCCATTCTAAGTTATATAAAAAAAAACTGCTTCACGGTAGAAATACGAATGGGACAGAGATGTCCAAGCAAACGACTTTTGTACAAAGTTGCCGGTCACTTTCGTTCAAACTGAGAATTTTGCGCAAAACAAAGAGACATAATAGTTAAAATAGGCTTATTAGAGATTTGACGTTCATATAAATAAGGAGCTATGTATGTAGCTGTTATACTCATACAATATGCTATATGCATTTAAATTAAGAAATACGTACTTATAATGTGACCATATAAGATGTAAAAAAAAAACAAAAATAAGTATAAGGCAGTTCAAAAATGACCTTGGTAATTAATATAACCTACAAAAAAGCTAACTTGAAAAATTCTTATATATATTCTTTGTTGCACTTGAACAATAGATACAGCGATTAGTTTAACAACTAATTAGCAAGAGAGGAATTCTTCCCTTTAAAAAAAAATAGAAACCTTTCCTATTCTCTTGTAATTTTTTCCCATGCTATAAACAGATTCTTATATACTACATATGTAATAACTTATAATTATTTAAAATTTTGTTCAATATTATAAAACCGACTTGAATATTAATAAAATCAGTATAAGACCAAGGTGGGAATAAAGTATTTAAAAGAAGTCATTAAAAACGGTTCAAATTTACTAAAGATATCGCATAACAATCACGCCAAAAACAAATAAGTAAAATTAAAGCATCCTTCATTTTTAAGTCCGTTCAATATAAAATCTGCTTTACTACGGTTAATTTATGAGTTACTTCATTTGATTGATTAACTTTTATACAAGTTTTATTTTTAACTTGCTAATTTGCCAAATAACTTGCATAGTTAGATATACACTCTTGCTATTGGAACTTATTTTTAGGTACGATTTACAGAAAAACAATCTGTTTAACATTCGTTAGTTACATTATCATGTCGAATGAGACGTGAAAAATCTATTGTACTCCATTTAAGAGCCGTGATTCGACAGAAATACCGTTGTTCTCTGAAATTAAAGCTTGTTCAGTATGATTGTTACAAGAACGCAACAACTGCGTACATGTCCAATGAGTAGAATAAAAATCATGGTCATCATATCGATCGTTAGCTGTCCACTGCTGAACATACCAGGAGGCTTCCCCCGTAGATGATGTTGCACCAGTAATTGCCACACTTGGAAGCTAGGTTAGTAAACGCAGTTAAACTTTGGTGATATTTTAAGAGGGACATTGCTGCCTATCCTTCAACCGAAGATCCCTTAATCGCCTCTTAGAATATTCACGGGAAAGGAAGAAGTAGCCTATTGTATGCAGGACCAAAAGGTAGTAAAATACAAGTATCCTGATTATAAACAGAGAAACTGTGGATAGATCAATTTATTAATTCATAAAACTATTAATGCACTTGTATTTGTACATTTGTAACTACTCGAATGAAGAGAATTTAATAAAATTGCTAAGTTTGTCGTTTTTAACAATTTTAAGTTTATTCGACGTATCCTAAAATTGTTTAAGGTCCGACAAGACTAACGTAAACAAATAAAATTAATTATTTTTATTATTATTATTAAATAAAATCTATTAAACATGATTTTAGTAAACTTAAGATATTAAATTAATTATGAATTCTTAAGAGCTTATTATAGAACACCAAAAGTAGCCAATTTAGCCCCCGTGGAGACATAGATAGCTGGTAAATTATATCATTTCCAAATATGTTTACGTCTGATATTAGCGAAGTAAAATGACCCTTATTTTTTACACATAAAAAATGTAAGTCATACAACTACAACCATTTAACCCTGTTCTTTCTCACGCTTTATATTTTACTACTTATTTTTTGCGGTTTCACCTGCGCCGTAATCATTACTTTTCGTTCCAGTTAGTACTTCGAAGAACCCTTAAAACAGTTATATGCGACTTTAAAAAAGAGGGCATTTTCAATTCGCTTGCTTGTTTGTTTCATTCTTTATTCATACATTCATATTCTTAAAGAGGACTTTTTTATTGTAACTTTTTACAATAAAAAAAATATATATTTTTTTTTTACAAAATTAGATCGATTTCAATCATTTTTTTTTACACTCGAAGCGCAAATACTATTATTATAATGCCGATGCTCGAACACCAGAGATAAACTACTATTAGGATATAATATTTAAGAATATTTTAAAGTTAAAGGTTAACATTATATAAACATCTAACGGTCCGTCTGTTTATTGTTATCATTAAAATCTAAATCAAAGCTTTACACGAGTAGGTTATATAGATATATATCGTTTTAATAGATCACGTGGAAAATTTTCCCAAAACGATTTAATTATACATGTGTATGTATATCTAACTATATCTCTAATAGTATAGAGTACATTTTACAATACAGCTCAAAGTTGTGTTTACTTAAATGAGAGCAGACAGCTGCCAAAGGTTATCGAAGTCTGTCCATAGACGTAATTGCATAATGGCCTATCTACTCGTACGCAACGGGGCGCCACTGGCGAGCAGTGTGTGACTATCTTACTTCTAAATACAACTAGGTATCTTATGTATTTATTTATAAAATAATTAAGACATGAAGTAAATAATTCAAGTTTGTTAATGGCTAAACTTAATGACCATTTTCTACTGACCATCTTATTAATATAATAAAATTGTAACTAAACGATGTCTGCAAATTAATATGAGAGATCCTATTAAAAATAATAGAAGTTAATCAATATTTTTTTTAATTCATCTCACTATGTCTATCTATAATATATTTATTCTGACATGACGCAAAAATTACTGCACCAAATTGGATTCGGTTTTTACAGTTGTTTTTATGGAATTTTTACCTAAAATGTAAAGTACATTTATATTATATTTTATCTTGATATTCTATCACATTTCTGTCACTTCGTGTCGAGATATTTTTTTTAACATAGTCGTTCTTGCACAAAATATAAAAAATACATTCAAGATCGACTTTACTCTTGTTCAACATCATTGCAAAATAAAAAAACTCGAAATAAATACTATAAGAATTATAAGAATTTTTATATATAGTATTTATTTCGAGTTTCTTTCTAATCTATTAATAAATAATAATAAGAATTTATATATTCTTTTGAAAGGACCCATTCCCAACTGTGGGATGTTAATAGATTGTTACGGTACGGTAAATGGTATATGCGCCAAATAATACACGACATTCAAACCAACAGTGAGCTAAATAAGTGATGTTTACACCAAATACGAATAATAAAATTAAATAATGCAAACATTGGCTACTTGAATAGGAAATATGTTTGTGGAACGCGAACCTTGGAACTAGTAACCCGAAAATATATAATTTGGTTTTATAATTAGCTACATTAAAATTTTAAATCGAACTTGTAGCCCACAAAACTGTCCTTCGATGATATATATAGAGCAGCTATATACTCACTGATTAATATATATATATATATATATATATATATATATATATATATATATATATATATATATATATATATATATATATATATACATATATATATATATATATTAATAAAAAATAATCCGGCCTACGCTAACGGTATGCGAGGTAAGACTGCTGCAAGGTGTGACTGAAAAAACCTCCGTGGGGAGGTCGACCTAACAGGGTATATTGCTGATAATGGAACTGGCAGTCCTCATTCCTAATAATCCTTTTCCACCCTTAATCAATATATAAATTGTCATATATGCTCTTACGCTTGTATTAAATTTCACTTAAATTTGTTTAGAAGTTTTTGCGTAAAAAGGTAACAAATATCTGTCCAATCTTTCTTAGAAACACACCCACATTTACATATGTAATATCATTAAGATAAATGAAAAGTTTGTAAAAATGTTTGTTACTCTTTTAGCCGACAACTACTGAAGAGATTAGAATGAATTTGATACACGAATAGATTGCATTCTAACTTAACATATAGATTATTTTGTATATAGATTCACGCGGGCAAAGATGAGGGGTACAGTTAGATAAATTATTTTAATTATTATATAAAAACGTCCCGTATACCTGTTCAGTTATTAAGGTAAACAAACAACCAAATATCTATACAAGCTTGCTCATTAAAATTATTAATAGAACTTCAACTGCATATAGGGAAAGTTATTTTTAAGTTATGTCACATTTTAATGTTTTTTTTTTTTTTGGATATTATGGAATGGTAAACCCACCCGCGCTATCAGTATACACTGGCGGGGCACCAGTGAAGGATGATAGGTGAGGATGAAGTAGGTTAATCTGAATTGACAAATCGAACTATCAGAAAATGGATTTTTTTAACTTACTATATTTTAATATTATTTCTTACATTATTCAAACCTATAAACATTTAGAGATTTAATTTTAAATACAAAAAGTTTCACATATCGAATGAACAAATTAAACACATAAAATATACATAAGAAAATACATAAATACAGTTAACATACATAAAAACGAAACTGACAAACTATCGTTTTTGCAACAAGTCCATTCCATATACGTCCAAATAACTTGATTCTACTCGAACGTTGACCAAGTAGATGCTGGAATTGCCATGAGACCATTCTATAAGGAAACTGCTAAATCGTTTAAATGTAGATAGGGTATATTAATTTAACCGATGACAATTTTTTTTTTAATTCATGAAAATAGATCGGTGGCCCCTACACAAAAACTACTACTATCGCAATACAAAAATATATTCAGTAAAACTAATTGACAAGATTGACAAGCACGTCACATTTTTTTTTTACTAAATCTGTATTTAAATACGGAAGAGATATACGAGCCCAATTTCCATAGAATTCCGCGTATTACTAGCAATGAGAATGACTCGGCCTCCCTTAGTCGCCTCTTTCGGCAACCACGGGAAAGGTAGAGGCGGCCCATTCTATGCCGAAACCACACGGCGAAATAATTACATAATACAAATTGTAATTAGTAAAAAAAAATATATAAAAATAAGTTATCTGGGAAATTGCGTGCTACATACATTTGTTTTGTGTAATGACAACTTCATTCGTATAATTTAATGTATGTCAATGGTATTGAATAAATTACGTATAGCTACTTGCAAGGAATCTAGTACTCGGTACGATTTATGCAAGTAAAAACTTAATTAAACTCCAATACATTCTTATGGCTTAATATTAGTTTACTCTTGTAACGAATGCACATGTAGTCAACATTTTTTATACAAGCAAAAGTTATTTTTTTATAGAACCGAGGACCCAATCACAATACGGCCTGCCTGATGGTAAAAGGTTACCGTTACACAGGATCTACGGCTATAGACTAAACTCTTAAAATACCAGGGTTATAGCTTGCGCGTGGCTAATCCTGAAACCTCTTTATTGAAAAATTCCTGTTGTGGTTACTTGAGAAAACCACGGCAGGGATCTAGCTCATTCTTTCATAATCTAACCATCAGCGGAAGAAACCACAATTTAAATGCTAATGAACTCCGTACCAATAGCCAAAAGTAAACTATTAGATCGACCTCCATATAAACCACACCTCTAGGCATCGTGGTTAATTCTTGATGAATGGGCCAGCTGACCTGCTTTTATCCTCACTTATCATCAATGGATTAGCAATGTAATAGTTAAAAACGGCCATGAGTATCAAATCAAGTCAAACAATTTCATTTTCATCATCATCATCATTGTCATATCAGCCGTTAACTGTTCACTGCTAAACATAGGTCTCTCCCATAAGGCAGTTTTGCCAATAGTTGCCACACTTGGCAAACGTGTTAGCAACCACAGTTAACCTTTAATATTTTAAGAGGGGTGCTGCTCGCTTTTTTCCACCATTAATTTTCCTTAGTCGCCTTTAACGACAGCCACAGAAAAGGAAGAAGTGGCCCACTCTATGCCGAAAGTACACAACGAAATTATAACATACATAATTATGTAATTTATTACATAAATACAAACTTTCAGTAAGAGACAAAATCTCTCCTTATACATGATTTGTGATAATTTCTCGAGAAACAAAATAGCAGTGAAATTAAAAAGAATGGCAATGCAATACTATAATGTATGGTGTTCATGATTACATAAACCATAGATGGCCTTTTTTTTAAAATGGATGATAATGGAATGGTAACCCCACCCGCGCTATCGGTATACACCGGCGGGGCACCAGTGAAGAATGATAGGTGAGGATGAAGTAGGTCAGTTAGCCCATCGTGACGAATTCAACAAGAATTGTTCACGATGGTTTCCAGGGGGAACCATGTGGAGGTCGACCTAATAAGGTATATTGCTAGCAATGGGACTGTAAAACTCCATTGCTAACAATCCTTTTCCTCCTGCATAGATAGCCTTGACAGTCATCACTTTCAACCAAGTAAACTGTTATGTCGTTTCGAATCTCATAAAAAAAACAGGATCGTTGATTTTATTTGACAAGCAGTAACTTCTCACGTCATTTCAGAAGCAGATTGTAGTGAGTGGAAGCAATTTTGTCTATTGACTATTTCCCTGTCGCCGTCTGAGCGAATCGCCAATTATTCTATTCTGGGAACTACCTATTTGGCGTTGAACATTGAACTACTTTAATATCAAAGCTAGTAAAACGTATTCAAGATTTTACAAACATGATAAAAAGGAACCGACACGGTAGTATCGTCTACCACTCTTATCGTATTTAAAGTATTACACTAAAATCGATGCAAATTGGCGAAATGGTATCATATATTTACCAGAGAGAAACTGTACATAATTCGTCTGCTTTATACCTCAACTCCATTCGTGTTTCTGCCATAAAGCAGTTGTGTCTGCATGACTGTTTTTGGTTTGACGGGTGGCATTGAAATAACAGAGGCATAACACCTCTTGAAAAGTATCATGGGCGACAAGGTATACCTTTTAAAGGGATAAACTCATTAAACATTTGAAGTTGCAACTAGTATGAGTCCATACCACCTTTGACTATTTTTACCCCTTACAATCCGGCGAGTACACAACTTGTTTACCACCCTTGTTGCACAACAAAAAATATGTTCATACTTTCTTTTATTACATGCCAGATTGTACCTTACAATTATTTCGTTAAAAATCTATTAAAAAATCTTCCAGAACTTTAGTCTTGTTGTCTTTTCGGCTAGCAAAAATTTTATTGCGAGACCTTTGATAGATAGGTCGTTTAATTTATTCGCAATAACAAATTTTAGATACCTACCTAAGTATATTATTAGATAAATATCTCAAAATATTATTACATAAATAATATTAATTGCTTTTTGCTAATTCTTTACGTAAATTAATTAATTTATACAAATCACTTCACCAACGAGTTCTCGCTAAACAAATTCATGCATGTAAAATGATTAATTCCCCAGATTAAACTCAATTTAACGAATACTTTGGACCATGACCTAGAAAAGTTTGTAGTAACTGCTACTAATAATGTAGAAGACTTAAATATTAATGATACATACCTGAAACACTAGTATCTAGATTCATGAATAAATTACATTATTTATCATAGTATGAGAATATGTTAAGTGTTTAAAAATACCTAACCTTTTTACTAAATTATTTCCTTTTTTTTTAATATTCATATACCCAGCCCCTTTAATAGTGAAAATAAATATTATAATAATGAGAAAAAAGACTGCACAATAAAAAATTACAATGCGTATATGCCTTTTTTTTATACAACTTAGAATGGCAATCAAGCTGACGGCCCACCTGATGGAAAGTGGTAACCGTCGCCTATAGATATGAGCAGTACCGTGGACATAACAGAGTATACCTATCCCCCGATTTACACGGTAGATACGTTCCTGAGAAAAACGTGTAAATCGAAAATTAAAAATTTTCATGTCAAAACCGTGTAAATCGAAAAGCTTGCAGAAAATGCATAATTTTGCTATTGATTGGTTTTTTTTTTGGTTGTGATTTTTTTCAATATTTTTAGGTGTACACAGAAATAAAAATAAAATGCATTGACAGGTTAAAATATGTAATATATTACGGAAACACTGTTTTTTTATTTAATTACAATACATTAAACGATCCAAAGTGATCCAAAATCTCGATTTTAGTTTCTAAAGAAATAATTTTTCTTTTAACTTCTTTCGACATTATAAGCCTATATTTTTTTTTAATTTATGTTAATTTATAAAAATCTTAATTATGCACTCACTTGTAATTTAAGAATATGAAAAATTAAATCTTTCTGACACTGTGAAACTTTCACTCAAATACAATTTTCCGTAGATAAAACTTTAATTTTATGCGAAGAAATACAGACACAGTGTGCATGTGCAGCAAGTCAGTACATAAGCTCGGGATTCCCCGTGAGATGTGTACACAGCGCACGTGTTCAAACACAGTAGCATTTAGTAGAGTGCGATAAAAACAAAAACAAAAAACTTATTTGGAAAACCGTGTAAAAGCGAAAACGTGTAAAACAAGTACCGTGTAAATCAGGGGATAGGTGTATACTGTTTCACCCATGATACACCCCGTGCGTTGCCATTCCTGAGGACTAAGGTGTTATTCCTCTGTACCCAGTAAATTCATGCCTTATATATACAACTTTATTTAAATATATTTGATTTAGATTAGATTAGAAATCATCTTTATTCCAATAGAGTTGTTTTCGAGTTCTTTTAAATTGTAATTTTTTTATGATTCTACTGCAGGATTCAGAATACTGTAATCTGCTCAGAAGTACACGCAAGAAATTCAATAGTAACTCTTTTAAGTCTCTGTAATTCCCAAAAAAATAGAAGATATTTAATATTTACATATAAAAAGATAAAGCATAAGATGTGTGGTCCCGGCATAGAATGGGCCACCCCTTCTTTTCCCATAGGAGTCGTTAGAAGTGACTTAATGATGGTAGGATGGGCAGCAGCATTTCTCTTAATACGTCACCAAACGCTAACTACTGGAGGAAGAGATTGTTAGTAATGCAGGCTACCAGTCTCATTGCTAGCAATATACCCTGTCGGGTCGACCTGCATGCGGTTCCCCCTGAAAACCATCGTACTGAATTCCAGGTGTGTTCATTACAATGGGGTGACTGACCTGCTTTTTTCATTATCCACCTATCATT
The DNA here is from genome assembly GCF_026898425.1 of Galleria mellonella. Taxonomy (NCBI): domain Eukaryota; kingdom Metazoa; phylum Arthropoda; class Insecta; order Lepidoptera; family Pyralidae; genus Galleria; species Galleria mellonella. The sequence continues at coordinate 691,537 of NW_026442037.1, read as the reverse complement.
CCTTACTGATGCCTCGCCAGCGTATACCGTTAGCGCAGGCGGGGTTACCGCTCTATTATCATCCATTAAAAAAAAACGCCAACTACTTGCTAACTGCGGTTGCCAACCCGTCTGTCAAGGATGACAACTACTGGCAAAACTTCTCAGTATGGAAAAGGCTATATGCAGCAGTAGACATTTAGATAATTTCTATCTATCTATCTATATATATTATGTAAGGTATGATTTTAATATAACTACTCTTTTTTTAATTATTTCATTATGCATGCAACACTCGCTGACTGTCAATTAATGACATGTTACGTCACAGCCCCGTCAGCCTTGTTTTATTATGCGTAGATAATGCAATTTGACAGCTATTAAAATTCGATACCGTGGCTCTTGAATTAATAAATACATTATAACATAATCTAAATAGCAATTCTCTTTACGTTAACGGCTTTACGATAAGATAACGTTTCAGATCATTAATACCAAATTGTGGTAACATCTAAATTATTTGTCACTTTTTTAAACCAGTTAAATAATTCTCAACGTTCCTGAATGGTCATTTAATAAGTGCTCTCTGATAGCGAATTAAAATTTTTTTTTTCGATAATTTTGGATGAAATTTGAGATTTTTATGGTACGTAGGTACCTAGTAACGAAACATTTAATGGTGGACTTTGAAATTATAAAAATAACTTTTTAATAAATCATCGTCATCATCATATCAGCTTTTAACTGTCCACTGCTGAACATGAGCCTCCCCCTTTTAGGTTGTAAGTAGTTGCCAAGCTTGACAGACGGATTGGCAACCGTAGTTAGGGTTTAGAAATATTTAAGAGGGACGCGGCTGCCCATCTCTCTCCCTCTCTTAGTCGCCTCTTCCGACATCCACGAGAAAGGAAAAAGTGGCCTACTCTTTGCAGAGACTATACGGCCAATTTAATTTAAATAAAAAATAAATAAAAAAAAAATTATTGAGAGATCAGTAAATGATATGTTTATATCAAACGAAGCATTATAATCGTATTTTTTTCAAACATTGATATTGTTTATAAACACGACCTTGTCATAATTGTAAATAGATATTATTAACAAGATGTAACTAAACCTCAAAGGACGGCATTAATTACTAAGTCTATATAACATATTAATAAGTAGGTACTTTACGCCTATTAAGGACTGTCACAACAATATCGTGACCCTAATTGGATCAATTTATTTATGACAAAAAAACATTATTAAAGTTATTAAACTTTGGAATTCTTTTCCCGGTCACGTGTTTCCTTCTACCTATAATCATGTTGCACTTAAACGGGGTGTGAACATAAATGCATGCTGCCTACCATGTCAAGTGTAAGAGCGCCAACACAGTATAAATTGCTGTACTAGCGACCCTTACTTTTGTATTATATTACCTGCTTATAATAACACTTCTAGCATTATAATGCAATGTTTTTAATAGCATATTAAATTGTAATATCATATTGTTGACATTTCAATTTAGCAAAAAATATTAAATTTTGAATAGTTAATTTTAAGCAAATTATAAGATTTATATTTCGATATTATTTAGCATTAGTATTCGTGTGAATACATTGTTAATTTTTATTTACTAGCAATGACATTTACAGATTGTAATATCATAATATTGACATTACAATTTGGCGAAAAAAATTAATAAAATTTATTACATTGTAATGCCGTTTGTAAATTGTAATATTATAAAATTGGCATAACAATTTAGCGAAAAAAATTTAGTTTTACCGAAATTGTAATGTCATTTATAAATTGTAATGTACTAATATGACAGTACAATTTAATTAAAACCTATTTATTTTTATGACAGAAAGCGAAGAAATCTGATTGGTATATCAGAAAGTAACTGATAATTTTAAATCTAGAAAAATCATCGAATACTGCAATAATAGCGACCTATGAGCTATTAACTATTATTTATACATCTTAGAATGATAAACAGTCAAACGGCCCTTCTGATGACAAGTGGTAACCGTCGCCTAGAAATATAAAAAGTACCAGCACAGAGTACTTTAACTTTGCCACACTTAAGAACTCTGTTATTAATTTTTTATACCACTGAGGTGGCAAACAAAGCATACGATCCACCTGATGGTTAGCAGTTACTGTAGCCTATGAACGCCTGCAACAACAATAATATTCATTCATACCCTGCAATTTCACTGCTGCATCCCAATTTTTAAATTAATATACAGCCATGCAAGTACAATTACTTCACGGTAGAAACACGAGTGGGAGAAAGGTACCCATACAAATGACATTCGTAAATCTCTTTTAATAAAAACATAGGCAAACACTTTAACATATTTCTTTAAATTCCCACAAGAACAGTTGATAATGTAATTTACGAAAGCAAAGTTATTGGAAACAGCTAGACTCGTTTACATCACACAGTCGTCAACTGTTTTATGTCAACTAAATATTATCGATCGAAACTCGTGGAATGCACCGACTGCATAAATAATAATGAACGCATAGAATGCAACGTTCCATCTATATTTAGCATCGGAATTGGATGCATTTCGGCTAATAAGACGACTGGTAGACGTAAATTTAAAATACATTTGACTATAAAAACTCGGACTATTTTTATAAAAGACGAAATGGTATGAAGGAACGATTACGAAAGAAAAAAGGGGTTACGAGACAAGATAAAAATATAAATGTAATATATATTTTCGATCACCCATAATAATTACGTATTATACCTACCTCACCTCCTTATCACGGCTGATATCATCATTATACCTACCTCAAAAGTCACAGACTTCATACTTATTTGTGATATCGAGTGATAAAGATGATTATTATCATTACTAGGAACCAGCCCTGGCTTCTTACAGATGTAAGGTCGTGTAAACAATATGGTGTCAGTGTAAAATGATTAAAAATATTTCTATTGTATCCGTCTAAATAGCTTTCCAAATTACACATATTTTTTATAAACATAATTATTGTAGGAATCTATCTGTATAATAAAGAATGCCATCGCTAAATAGTCACAACAGGACCACGTGACCATGTGACCACGACGTGGTGCAATCCACGTCGAAACGTCGGCAATAAAGAAGCAAGTATATAAGTACTACATATTTACCAACAAAGGTTTTTCATCGTGTTAAGATCTGATAATTTATTAAAAATATATCGTCATAGTCGTAGAATACTGGCGGATCTATATATGTAATATTTGTCAGATCCGTCAGTATTCTACAACTATAACGATATGTAAGCAACTAGAAAATTTTACTTTAAATTTCTTGTAGTCTTGATAAAGAGAAACATTTCCAACTTGCTCTTGCATTATTTATATTGTTATATTTCAATATTTTCGATGAAAACTCTCAGTCGACTTCATTTCTTGTAACATCTCGAACAATTATCGTTATTTTTCAACAAATTAACGGAAAACAATATTAAACTATAAATATAAACATTCCTCTTGAATCACTCTATATACTGATGAAAACTGCATTAAAATCAGAGGGCCAACCGTGAAATGTTTTCAAAATTTCGGAGCCAAACGAAATAGAAATTTGATGTTAAAATTACATAATACATGCCCTTTAGAAATATTAAACATGTTAAAATATCGTTTCTTTGGACTTTTATGATCGGATGTATGACGTACGAAATGTTAAACTCCATTTATTGGTCCGATTTTGGTATAAAAAAAATACGAAATTGAGTCCGAAATTTTGGAATTTCATTTCATGGTAGACCCGCAGTTACGTAGTTTGAATGTATGTGTACATCGTGAAGTGACGTTATTTTATAATATGTAAAGATAAGACATTCGTCTCGTGTTAATTTAACCATTTACGAGTAATAATTTTAATAATAGTAAAATATTTTGTATTATAAAAGATGTCATTATGAGAGTAAGAAAAATACATATTTTTTTATACAACTTAGAATGGTAAACAAGCTGACGGCCCACCTGATGAAAAGTACTAACAGTATTGACTAATTTTATCATAATTTCTCACATTTTATCCAAGTTTTTTTTTTAAATCTGGTGGTGTAGCAATGAGGAATGTTATAAATATGAAGACAGATCTACCATGATTTAATAAAACAAACTTGTGGAAGATCAAGAATAAGTATTGTAACTTATAAAAATACCAAATTACAACAAAGTTCAAAGACAATATTAGGATTAATTTTTCTTAAAACTTTTTAAATTTCGAATATCTTATAAAAATAGTTAAATTTCAAGATTGTTATACTTGTTCTTTGTGTAGTAGACGCTTACTGTTTAAACAGGTACCTACTTTTTTTTTAATTAGTTTTTAAGAATATCAAATATCTACTTCTTTTGTTATAAACAGTGCTGATAGTCATCAGTCACCATAAATAAAGAGTTCTCAAGCGCAAGATTCTCTCGACATATTAATTAAACATTCTGAGAATACTACACACGCCTATGACGAAAACTAACGCCTTGACCTAAAAATCGACAAAAATATTCCTTTTGTTATATAAAACGTTTATTTTGTATTAAATGCAGTCGAATATTTATTTTGTTTTAAAATGAACATATTAGTCATTAACAGAAGCTGCTCTATATGCAAATAATAGATATATTTTGCTGTCTTTTTTATCTGCTGTTCTAATTTCTCATCGTTTAATAATAGTATATATATATATATATATATATATATATATATATATATATATATATATATATATACGGTCGAATTGAAAAACCTTCTTATTTGATGTCGGTTAAAAATCGGAAAAAAATATGTATTATACAATGAAATATTTAAATAACTTTAAAAATAATTAAGAGAGATTAGTGGTAGAACTTAGTGCGTATTAGTTTTGACAAATAATTGTTTGCCAAATCCAGTAATAGAAATGTAAACAATTTAATTATAAGTAATTTAAACTATTGTAATTAAATACACAAAAAGTAGTTAAATAAGTTAATTATTTTTTCTATTATATTTTTAACAGTATCACAAAGTACCTAATAATAATACAGAATATGATATGAAGGTCTCACGACTTCATAAATAACAGAAATCAAGGAAATACATTATAAAACTAAATTATTAATAAATAATATTTCCTTACAACAAATGTTAATACATATGAGTCCGTTCTCATATTATACATTTAAATATTAGTTAAACTGGTAAAATCTGGTTCTTAACTAGAGATCTTAGATTATATAGATAGAGTGTCTCCATAGAAATGCTTCGAGAAAAAAGGCTCAACTGTTTCATACAATATTGCGTGATAAATTGTTAAGAGTGACTCCTTTATAAGTTCTTTATTTAGTTTGTCTTATAAATTCTGCATCCTTTAATACATAAATACTCGTTTTGTTTATTAAATAAACGTCTAGAAACATTTTATGCGTAAATATATAGAATACTGACAAAAAAAAAACAAGTCAGCTAATTTGACAAATAGCTGACAAAAGTTGACCTGTTTTTTTTTTATACAACTTAGAATGGCAAACAATCTGATGGCCCACCTGATGGAAAGTGGTAACCGTCGCCTATAGACATGAGCAGTACCATGGAAATAACAGAGTATACTGTTTCGCCCATGATACCTCCCATGCGCTGCCATTCTTAAGGACTCAGATGTTATTCCTCTGTACCCAATAAATTCACGCCATATCCCACCCTTCAAACCGAAACAGAGCCATGCAAATACAACTGCTTCACGGTAGAAACACGAATGGGACAGAGGTACCCAAGCAATCGACTTTTGTACAAAGTCTTCTCTGTTTTTGAGGCACGATGCTCTATGTATACAATCTAAGCTAGAGATATAATTAGCACTCCATCTAGTAATAAAAATATCTATAAAATATCATCTATGAACAATGCACTTTAATATCAATATGACAAAGTAATGAAAGGTTTACTTAATCTTAGTCACAGGTCTTTAATCTGTTTCTAGCAATAAATTAATAAATTAAACGTTTTAATAATAGATTTAAGATATTACTAGTACGGTTAAAATAGCTTTGTATTGTATAACAACAGTATTATCTATACTAAGTTGTATAAAAAATATCAGTAAAAATTAATATATAATATACTCCTTTGGAGTGATGACATGAAATGCATTGCAGGGAGTCAGTGGATGCAGGTGGCTCAGGACCGTTCTTTATGGCAGTCTATGGGGGAGGCTTACGTTCAGCAGTAGACGAATAATAGCTGAAATGATGATGATGACGATGATAATATTCCTTTGAAAACATTTACATAGATATCTACAATAATTTTGATTTATAGAATTTTTAAAATAGCGTTTCCTTTTTCATCAAAACAAAAAAAATTATCGATGCATTTCTTCTTTAAAATATCGTCGAAATTGAGCACACAAAAAGCGTAGGTTGTATAAGCATACAACCTTATTATATGTTAACTATCGAAATTTAAGTAAATTTAATTTAAGTAAGGAATAATAAATTTAATTTGTGAGCCCATGGCCAATGTATACATACTGTTTTTAATGTGCGGCCTAGTGAATGCTAACATTATGACATGAACTAAATAGTACATACGTCGAATACTACACGAGAAGTACAACAATGAGAGCAGAACGTATGTATGAATGCAATGCAATGAGGTTAACGGCACGAGTAACCATGTAACGGTGTACTGGCCGACACCCATAGCGAAACTTGAAAGCGGTATCGATGTAATTACCGAATGATCGATAGATACGATTGATCGAATAGAGAACTCGATTATATTGCGCAATTAAATAAGAATAAACTTACGTTTATTATTGTAATTATTTATTGAATTTAAATTGAGAACACTTGGATGATAACAATTTAAATGTAGTAGTTAACAAAATATAACAATTTTATTAATACATATAAAAATGTAGGTAAGTAATAAAGATAATTGCAATAATAAATTAAAGTATAACTTGTGTCAAAATAACTATTATGATATATTTCAGATGAATTATTAGATATAGGACTAACTTTTTCCTTGCAACTTAGTACACGTGAATTTTAGAAGTAGGAAAACCAATGGAATGTACCCCTTCTAGGTAGCGTTTAAAAAAAAGATTTTAAGTTAGCCCTTCAAGAATACAATTGTAAAAATAGCATATTATTTGGCATACTTAGTAGTTTTTGCGTGATACCAAAATAAACCAATAGACAAATACAACTTATAAAATTTATTATTTTAGCATCCTTTGCTTAAAAGACGTTTTGTATTATTTTTTTCTTAAGTATACAAACATTGTCTAGTTATAGTTTTATTATATAAGTACGGTATTGTAAAACCTCCATTGTACATAATTTACATTGAACGCATATAAAAGATCTAATATACATGACGGACTTATCCCATAATAATAATAATACATAAATAATAATAAACTTACGCACATAAATACACACATATGTACATATACAGAAAAACAACACATATATGTGCTAATTGTGAATACATATATTCACAATTAGCACAATGAAAATGAATTTCAGAATAAAATTTTATAAAACCTGCTTTAGAAGTTTTTAATGATGAATAACTTGAAGATAGCAGATCTTCAAGTTATTAGGACGTGAATTCGTCATAGTCGTAGAATACTGATGGATCTGACGAATATTACATATAAAGATCCGTCAGTATTCTACGACTATGACGATATATTACGCTTTTAGAGTAGTTTAGATCACACCATTTTATTCCTACCTATCGGTATACATTGGCGAAGCACCAGTAAGGGATAATGGGTGAGAATGAAAGCGAGTCAGTTAACCCATCGTGACGAATTCTAAATGTATTAATCATGATGGTTTCCAAATGGAACCGCGTGGAGATCAACCTGATAGGGTATATTGATAGCAATGGATCTATTAGAGCCTATTACTGACAATCCCATTTTCTCTACTTCTGAAATATTATACCTCTTGTAATAAACATAATTTAATTTTTTTTTTTTGATGGGTGAAAATGGTTTGGTAACCCCGCTTGCGCTAACGGGATACGCTGACGGGAGCACCAGTCAAGGATGATAAGATGAGAATGAAAACAGGCCAGTTAGCCCATCATGATGAATTCATCAGGAATTAACCATGATAGTTTCCAGGGGGAACCGCGAGGAGGTCGACCTGGTTTGGTGTAATGGAGACTGAGAATTCCATTGCTAGCAAATGGAATTCTCAGTCTCCATTACTAACAATCCCTTTCCCCCCTAATTTTAAATTTATTAGGTATTCTTTAAATTAAATATTGCGTGACGCTTTCTAGTAAGATAAAATTCTCAAAAATCCTAAAAGGAACCACAGATTACGCACGAATGAAATATAATAATTTCACTATAACTTAAATAATTGGAAATATTTTTTATAATTTATTTATTACTACTAAATAATAACTCCTATATACAAAGAAATAAATTTTACCTCTATATAACATTACAATCTATGGTCATATCTTTGTAACGTTCTAATATGAAAAACATTATGCATATTAAACTGGTTTTAGACAAAAACAAATCAAAACAAAAACTGGTATCGCTAATATATGAGATTAGTGTTTAATTACGTCATCTCATATAACTAGTGATGTGCCGTTACGTCTCTTGTTTCCTTAAAATGGTACTCGTCAACGTAATCAAGTTGAGAATTCATAAAATATTTCTTATGGCTCCATCGACTGGGAGTTCACCCTCATACCCTACAGCCTAAATGGTCGCGTACAACGCTGTTTCAAAAATGTTTTCTCCCACGAACACTCAGGTTATGGAATGACCTCCCTGCCGAAGTTTTCCCAAGAGACTACAGCATGGGGTTCTTCATAAGGGAGGTAAAGAGGTTTCTTCAGGGTCGGCAACGCGCGCGTATTACCTCTGGTATTACAGGCGTTCATAGGCTACGGTAACCGCTTACCATCAGGTGGGCCGTATGCTTGTTTGCCACCTCAGACGTATAAAAAAAACCATAAAATTTCTCTAATAATTATGCAAGAAATCTGACTTCTTGTATTGTGTATTAATTATAATGATGGTATGGGGGTATCATTGGCGAAACAGAATACTCTGTTATATCCATGATCTGACTGCTCATGTCTATAGGTGATGGTTACCACTTTCCAACAGTTGGGCCGTAAGCTTGTTTACCATTGTAAGTTGGAAAAAAATATTATCAGTTGTTTTTATCGCACACTTCACCGTTCATGAGCTAAATTAGAGTAATTATCATAACAACAAATTCCCAGTGATGTTTTTTTTTTATATACTACTCATATAATATATATATATATATATATATATATATATATATATATATATATATATATATATATATATATATATATATATATATATATATATTATTTTCAAAATCTATATATTAGTTTAAAAAAATCTATCAACCCGCGCGATGACGGGTCGGATCGCTAATCACTACATAGTATATAACAAAGTCGCTGTCGCTGTCTGTCCATCCCTATGTATGCTTAAAACTTTAAAACTACGCAACGGATTGAAGCGGATTATTTTAGTAGATAGAGTGATTCAAGAGGAAGGTTTATATGTACAATACATGCATAATATTGTAGAGAAACACTGATAAATTTTAAACGTTTCTAATGTGATGTCATGTTATGTGCACCCGTGTGAAGCCGGGGCGGATTGCTAGTTAATTATAAAATTACCTTTTTCCTCATAAGATTACAAAATTATTATAGTTCAAATGATTTTTGGTGGTCAGCTTAGATGCATCATCTTACGTGAGTGCCAAAAAAGATTGATCAGCACGCTGAATTTGATCATGACTTTGTTTCTTTTAAAATCATGAGCCTCGTCGATATTAATGACTCTTTTATATTAAATTTGAGCGCGTTTAACTACAATCTCACTTGTTCTTAAGTGACGATAAGGTCTAAAGTGTTACATGATAACTCAAATAATACCTTTTCACTCTAGCTTTGAAAAACCCCATGTTAAAGTGATCTGGATATAGACGCTGGAAGACAGTTCCACTCCTTAGCTGTTTACGATGAAGCGAAGTGCTCGGTAAGAATAGATGGAACGTTAAGCACATATATCCATATGTGCTTAACGTTCCCTGCATTACAACATTGGTAGATTTGTCATTACTGGCTACGACGCAATACAAATATTGTTCTGCAGAGCATGAAAAAACTCAGATTGTCTCACGATCACCCATCCAAACCAAATTACTATTCTCAACCGATGCCTAATATTACTACATGACATCAAACGATAACAGCGGCAAAATATTTGAACCTATAATTAGTTACTTTATGCAAAACCAAATGACGCAAATAGAAGACCGTAGTGTAATAGAAATCCAGTTTTTTTGTGTCCAGTTAACCAGTTCTATCAAATATGTTTAAAACCACCAAAAGTTATTATTAAACGTTATTTAAAAATCCATGGTAAAATAACAACGTCCATATATGAATTGATAATAGCCTATAAATAATTTTATGAACATTTATTTTTTTTTCAACTTGGTATCGATGATTTTATTTGGGTCAAAGTCAAATTACTTTTAGTGCCCACAATATTATAATTAGTTAGCTAGATTATAAATTAATATTTTTAAACATTTTACATATGTCGCAGGTTGTCTTTGTTTTTATAGTGTATGTAGTCCTTCATGTTTATAGTTTTCAATTTATTTGTAAGTTTTCTCCATTTATTGTCTACTTTATTTCGTGTCTATCTGTATCAATCTCTTGAATTATGTTTTGCACAACAAAATCAATTTAATAACTATGTCATAATTAATAAAGTGCTTTTTTGATAAACACTCAGACAAGTAGTCAAACCACACAACAAGAAAAATTATATGAAAATTTAAACCGTATGAAATACTTCCTTACAATCTTAATAATGTCTCTACTTTTACATTCTTTCAATTTAACTTGCAATAAATAGTCGTATTTCTGAACTGACAGAAAATGTTCGTCTTGCAGAAAACCATAGTCAAACCGCTAACTCTGTAAAGGTTTGTTCTTGCATTAAGTATTGGACAGAAAGCTTATTTAGTTAAGAATGAATGAAAGATAGATTTGGCCCTTTCTTATCTGTTGGTTCTGAGTTTATCAGGTAACCGTCTAATGTGTACTTTGCCTTAGTATAATGTTTAATCAACAATATAAAACCTATTATAAGTATTTTTTGTCTTCAAATAAGGAATTGGAACAAGCGTATGAATCCTTTTTCTTCGTCCACTCGTACAGTTTATGTTTGATATATGGTAAATGCGCTAAATGCAATATTAGCATTCTTTCTTTTATTCTTTCAATATAAACGTGTCTATTTCAAGATATATTATATTCTAACTCTTTATTCATGTTCTATGCCCCTTTTTTTTAAAACAGTTCCTGAACTATTCAATATAACAGCTAATTGTAGTACGAGGATTTTTATTTTATTGATTTTTTTCTGTACTAAAATTTTATTTCTTTTATGGCTACAAATTTTACTGTTTTCTGTTTTCTTCTTTTAGTTCTTTGTTTTAGTCCGTTTTAAATCTTTGGCATAAATTAGCGATGTTTGTTTAAAAATGCTCTTGGATTCTTTTTATATTGAAATATATCTGTCATCTGTCCAGCGTATGGCTTACTTTTATTACAGTCACATATATTAATGTAATAAACGTGTAAATGTTTGTTTATATAAATCTCAAATATCCTTCATTCTTATCATTAAGGTTGCCTATAAATAATGCATTATCATTCGTATTATAATAAATAACTGCATTTATAACAAGATCGTCAAGAACTATGTACCTTCATTTAGATATGCAGTTTAATAAAATCAACTAAACTGAACTATTTATTGAAAACTGAATAAATACAGAGATAAAGGCAACTAATTGACCTATATTATATATTAAGAAGGTAACACTTTTCTTATTTGGAGTAATTCAAGATGCTATTACGACTGAGACATTTGACATACGAAATTTCATATACAAGTCTAACAGTGGACGACAGCAGTCTGATAATGATGACTTTTCAAATAATGTCCCATAAGTTATATCCGCTATTATAATGTACACTGATGTTATCATGCAATCAATCTCATGAACTAATTCATTTTGCGTGCTGTCGTGATTTATTATTTTCAATTCCAGTTTCTGCATTATTTATTATTGTCTATGCAATAGCAATTTTCAATAAAATCGATCAACGCATGATACGGTGCAAAATGAAATCAAGCATATTGCTTCGTTGCTTTAACAGATCGCTATCGCAATCAATCAAGCCCGATATAATAAATAATAGAATAGTAATTGCATTATTAAATCGCTAGAAAATGTTAGCGCTTGTAAATTAGCAGCAAACAGGTTTACATTGATAGAGTAAGTTGTCTGTAATACTAGCAGTAAACATAAATTGAAACCTAACAATTTTACTCAAAAATAAATGGGCATCTACAGTAATCTATTATACAGTGGTATTATAAATTAATAAAAGAAACATTTGTTATTTTCTGCGTCATATGTTTGGATTGTATCAATATGCCTTTTGTATATATGTATTTACATTTGAATAACATCATTGTGATATAAATGGCTATTCTTATTGGTGACAAGCGTGGTCGACTAAATATCGCTATATTTGCAATGTTTGAAAAAAAAAGTGGAGAGAAATTAATAAGTTGTTGTGTCAAGGAACGTTAACACCAAGGTCTGTGTGTTAATTGAGTAATTACTTTCATTTTTATGTGGGTAAACGAGTATTAGTAGTTATTTTGCCATAGTCTTAACTTTCTCCTGGTACATGCCTAATTGCTCACTGACTGTGGTTATTTATAGTATGAATAAGTAAAGTCAGTTTACTCGACAAATTTAAAAGAATACTATTTCTATGCAAGTCATATCTCGAGTGTTTTCATCACAATTTGTTGGCAATTCCTTATGCTGATAGAATAATAAACTGAAAATTTCAAAATCAATTGATGGATAAATAAAATAATACCTTCGGTATTGGAGGTGGTGGTTCAGGAACATCAGAGTCCCACTCTGAACTAAGATCATCACTGGACGCTTCAGTGTAATCCTCGTTCCACGGCACTTCCAATAGTGAACGTTTCATCTGATCGTAACCAGGAGACAACGTTTGTGGACCATATCCCGGAGGCAGTGGACTCGATGCCCTGCAATCTTCACAATTACACGGCTTAGGACCAAAAGTTTCTTTAGGTGGAGAGTCATCCTTTACATCCGATTTCGAGTTCCTCCTCGAATCTTTTTTTCTGGCGGTTCTTGGTGACAACCTGTTATTGCACTGCGGGGGTATATAATATTTTGTCGGTTCCGACATTCTCCTGCCACTGTCTGGCGTCTCTATTTTGACGGGTGTAAGTAGAGACATCTTTTTCGACAGCGGCTGTTGCCGCTCCCCTGTCGCAGATAAGTCTTCTGGCTCCATAGTGTAACGAATGATCGGTATCGTGAACGTAAACTGGTCAGTACACTCGGGCATTTTTACACCTATTCACTACACTGGGGGCTGCTTGGAAGGGAGCAACATTTTAATAATTAGAATATATCGAATCGGAGCACGTCGCGCGTTGGTCGAAGCGACGCGGGCGTCGACTGCGCGCCCATTTAGTATACTGCGCGTACGCCGCCAAAGTCAGCTAAGTGAGGTTGTTACGACCGCAAATGAACTATTCCCAACCGATCTGAAAGATAATAGCGATAGCGGCAACTAAAGCTAATAATAAGCTGTTAATTACAGCTATTGTTTGCGAGGGCTCCTAACTTATCTGTATGCTGACGTCAACGATTACTAGTCGAGTTATAAATAATGAACGTGTGTACATAAAATAGTTAATCTTACTACATAAAAAAAACTATGTCACGACGTTCGTTCACGCTAAACTCTGAAACCGCTTAACCGATTTTAATGCAATTTTATTAACGTATATTGTTTGAGAGGTAAAATATTTTTTCCTCGATAATAAAAAATGGAGCTGATATGTGGTAGTAGAGAGCAAAACAAGGTTTGCTGGGTCAGCTAGTATTTAATATGTATAGCAAATCGACACACTAAGCAATATGCCTAACAAGTAAACAACCTTGAAGTACATTACAGCATTCTTCTATTTATCTATTACGAAACACATGTAACTTAATATGAATATACGTAATTTACGCACGTATAAACAATAAATGGAAAAAAATAATACAATTGTGTCTTACAAAAAATCGACAACTTCAATCGTGGTAAAATCAGTTATTTTGATTTAAAAACTAAACTACTAAACTAATTTTGATAAAATTTTTAAACAAAATCAACCTGTAAGTATATCCTTTCAGATAAAGTCAAATAATTTTCTCAATTAATCTGACGAAGTTATGAAATAACAAACATAAAAATATACAACTGAATTGAGAACCTTCTTCTTATTGAAATCGGTTCAAAACCAGTTATAGATGCGTTTTTTTTTTAATGAGGATACCGGAATAGTAACGCCATCTATGCTATCTGTAGACGCTGGCGGGGTACCAAGTTTTGATAGACGAGGATGAAAGCAGGACAGTTAAATCTTTATCATAAATTCCACAAGAATTAACAGGAACTGCGTGACAGTCGACCTGATAGATCTCATATTGCTAGCAATTCCTCCCTCCCCCCCCCCCCCCCGTTATAGACATGTTAGGTACGCATTATTAGCATATACTTAAAAAATCCCAATAAAAATCGTGATTCAATACAATTTTTCACATACCTAAAATAAAAAAGCATTGAATACTGTCAGGAGTTATGCCTTCGTAGATTACGAACAGGCATTTAATACATTCGAAGATCGAACAATATTTAAAGCAATACAAACATGTTCAGTAAACACTAAATGCAATCCTCCATATTCAGCACTACGCGATTAATAAGCCAGTTCATGTTGAAAGAAGTATCCGGCAAAGTTATGCAATATCGTCAAATTATTTGGGTATTTGTATTTGATTTGTGTATTTAGGTCAAACTGTAACACTCGAAGGGGAAAACATATACGGGAGATTGAGAAATGGATCCAGCTCGATGAGCAGCTTTTAGAAAACTCACAGATGTACTAAAGAGTACCAATCTCCCTCAAAAGACGCGTGTGAACTGTGCATTCTACCTGTGATGACCTATGGAGCAGAGATTTAAGACTCTCACAACTGAACTTGTGCAGAAAGCAGCCAAGTTACATAAAGACCGATGGAAAGGACTATGTTGGCTATCTCGCTTATTAACCATATATTAAACATAGAAATTCGAAGGCGCACTGGACTCAAATTCAGATTACATGAGCAAATGTGATGATAGACGTCTGAACTATAAGATCACAAAATGGAGATGAACAATTAGGCGAAGATAAGTGAGGAGACATGCTGGGCTGACGATATAACAAGAACAGCAGGCAAGTCCTGGATGCGCATGGCGATGGGTCTGATCATTTGGTGTTGTCATGAAGAAGTTTATATGGCTAATATATAATATTTTGGAGGAAACAATAAAGAGTATCCATCTATATATACATATTATTAAATTTTATATCTATATTTGTACTTGAAATTTAAACTAATAGGACTTAATATACCCATAATTCAATAGAAAAGTAGTAATTTATGAAAATTATTTTTGAGTCCGTAATCAACATATAAATAACAATTAATTCAGTACAAAACTTGTGAAATCAAAATATTTTTCTGCTAAATTAAAAAAAAATGCATATCTAAATACGTAGATAGTATTTGACTTTGAATAATTTTATTTTTGTGCGCAACAAATTTAGCAAACAAAGCAAAAAAATAGCCATTACACAATAAATATGAATATTAATGTATAAATTCAAAATCAGAGAGACGTGTATGACGCACTTTAAAGAGGTCAAAGTGTTACGGATACAACAGGATATAAAATTGACGTTTAATTTTGACAGCTGTCACTTGCCGTTTAATAAGAACGTAAACAATTATAATTCAAGCCAATCGCATATCTAATTTTTCTCAACAATACACGTATATCATTTTCATTTGACATCTAACGTTTTGACGTAATATTATGAACATGTATGTACCTACATACATATTTAAGTGTTCTAAGATCAACAGGTCACATAATGATCATGACCATCCTTAATAATAATAGAGATGTGCTATATTGGCAAAACATCGATATTGGTATCGAATATACGATATATCTGAATATATCTGATATCAATAAATCGTAAGTATATATAAATCTGATCTCTTAACAGTATTTGCTGAAGAATAGCACTTTGGTGTTCTATTTTAACCAGCACTGAATTCATGCACGTATAGAATACCATTTATTAAACAACGATTAATGGCGTTTCTTTATTGTAACTTTCGTTTATTATCCAAACAAACTAGCTATTTGTATATACGAAGAATAGCTACCCACACAAATATGTTTTTAAACTAAATTTATAGTGAGGTCTTGAAAGACTAAAAAATATAATAAGAAGGGTGCGTTGTTTAAGATATTTTTATAGCAATTGAAGAGGCAACGAAGTATTGAATTCATATCGTATATCCTATTGTATTCGTATAACAATATACTGTTTAAATGTACGAAAACTGTAAAAAAATTTACTTAATTTTTTTAAGCCCATCACTTTTCTCCAAGAATTTCATTCTTTTTTTTTTTTTTCAAATTACATAAAATAACATTTTTAGCCAAAATTGCGAAAAAATGCCCAATCTGGCAACCCTATACCTACACAAGACTACGCAGGAGGCGTCTTCTTTCTGAACATAGATAAATAAACATAAACACTGTATTTAGTTCAAAAGTTTAGCGGCACTGCGCTAAACGATTGACGCACGTAACTTGTGTGTTATTATAGTTACCTTATGATAATAACCTTGTGTTATACAAACAAGTACTATGTAGGTATACAGGTGTAAATAAAAGGGTATATACCAAATTTTGAAACCAAACAACTTTCACCGAAAAATATAGCTCGAAGTGGTAAATTTTTGAAACTTCATATTTCACGTAAGTTGAGCAGTTCTGTCGTGCCGTGTGGTCCGGCATAGCATAGACCACCTTTTCTTTTCCTGTGGATATCGTAAGAGTCAACTAAGGGAGGGCGAGAGATGGGCAGCAGCGTCCCTCTTAAAACATCTCCAAAGTATAAATGCGAAGCGTGGCAACTACTGACTTATCCCCTCCCCCCGCATCCCAGGGTAGGCTTATGTTCATTAATAGACAGTTAAAGGCTGATATATGTAATGATGATGGTTATAAGCAATCATGAATGATATATTTTTTATTTTATATATTTCGACGTTTGACTATAATTAAATTATTTAATTTCGTAGGTGTGCCTCTTATCAATAGATTTTGCATTCTCTTTGTTTCTAATTATGTATTCCATTTTATGATGATGAAGTCAACAGTTTCTGACGTTTCATCACCACTAGACTCTGTCCTCAATGTCATCTTTAGACACATTACACTATATCCTTACATCTTATTTTTAAGTCCAAGATTCAATTTTCGGTCAAGCCTATTAGCAAATTTACTTTTCTAAATTGATTCGAACCCTGATTGTTCTGGTTTGTGCCTCCAAACAGTGATATATTTGGCATATTCTATTCTTAAGGATCAGACAATTGGTATGATTATGGAACTTGAGAAAAGTATATAATTAGATGTTTAGAATGAATAAAAATCAATTATTCTCGGGCGAAATCTGTATCATTCCAAATTTTCATCTGATAGTCGACGTAAGTACTTTTGCTCCATCGTTATTTTTGTCCAATTTGTAACTGATACTTAATATACGGTATATTTAATTTGAACCGTTAAGTTCCCTCATAAAGGGACCAATTTTATCGGAATTCCATCGCCGTTTTTTTAATAACAGGCGCCAATTTATAGCCATTATTGCAATCTTTAC
The DNA here is from genome assembly GCF_026898425.1 of Galleria mellonella. Taxonomy (NCBI): domain Eukaryota; kingdom Metazoa; phylum Arthropoda; class Insecta; order Lepidoptera; family Pyralidae; genus Galleria; species Galleria mellonella. Next base: position 673,615 of record NW_026442037.1, on the reverse strand, counting down.
AATTATCATACCTTTCCGGTGAATTATAAACGCGGGCCTGTTTTAAGTCCTGTTTCTTTCAAGAAGAATACACTAAATGGGTAATAACTCGCACCGAATAATTGTCAGTTCCGTTTTGGCGGCAAATTAGCTTTTATGATACTTGTTGTAGATAATTACAAATTTTTAAACACTGATTTATTCTTTTACGAAATCACTGACTTCTTTTAAACAAAAAAAAATAATAATTGGAAAAGGTCCGATTAAATTGATTTGTACATTTTTTTAGTACATAAAATATAGTCAAATATGTATATTGAGGGGGAAAAGGATTGTTAGCAATGGAGTTTGACAGCCCCATTGCTAGCAATATACCTTATTAAGTCGACCTCCACGTGGTTCCCCCTGGAAACCATCGTGAACAATTCTTGTTGAATTCGTCACGATAGGCTAACTGACCTACTTCATCCTCACCTATCATTCTTCACTGGTGTCCCGCCGGTGTATACCGATAGCGCGGGTGGTGTTACCATTCCATTATCATCCATATAAAAAAAAATGTATATTGAAACTTTTTTAATACACAACTTACTTTTAATTGTGTTTTTTAGATTACACATCTAACTAGCTATTGCCCGTGATGCACATATGTACATTATAAAATAAATCTATGTTCGAAATTTAAACTTTCTAGGCTTAAAAGTTTTGGCTATGTGTTAACAGTGAGTCAGGATAACCAATTTTATAATAACGTACTTGAAAATTACCTCCAATTACTTAAAATATTGCTAATTAATTCAAAACATTGTAATTCTACTACTTATTTCATCATCTCGTTACGGACACTTAGATGTTGATAAATATTAATTGCTTATTTGTAAATTACTATTTAAATACCGTTTGGTTCTGTCACTCTGTTTTTTAATAAAAAAAAAAGTTGTCATTCAAAACATAACCCTTCAATCACTGGAATGAGTTGTCAGTATTCAAAAATGGTACGAGAAAGTTTTTTTAGAGAAAGGAATGACGTACATATGACGCACGAAAACTCGGTGACAACCAAAGCACGTCCGGTGACGTCATTTCATTGCATTGTAACAGTTTTAATAAATTACTTAATACGAAGAAAATTAACCCTTAAACTGAAACCTTTAGGATTCTATTTCCCAAAACAGACACTAGAAGCTACAGGAGGTTCCTAGTGAGGTCAATGTTAACGTTCATATACGTCAGTTCGTTAGACCCTAACACGTCACGTGCGTAATTTATAATTAGTTGAGGCTACATTTGGCCCATTATTTATTAAAAGAAGAACTTAATCGTGATCGTAATTCCAGATGGCAGTCAGATTTATTTTGTAGACTATTGTTACTTCGTAATAATAGACTTGCCCACATCAGTTATTACTTCAAGTCAAATACTTCGAAGACTTTACGATATTACATAAGAGAAGATTTTCAATTTTTAGGTCAGTCATTGTATACTATCATGAAAAATGTAAAAAAATTGCGCAGATAATCAGAGAAATAATTAAACAATAATTTAATATGTAGTTTACTTCAGCAACAATATTTTCATTTAATTTTTAAGTCATACGTCACTTGACATCCCTTGCAATATTATGTCAAAAAAGAATGATAAGGTTTCCGAAACAAACGAATTATTTTTACTGATCAGTGAAGCTAATTTATTTACTTCAGAATTAATAACTTAATTTCATTTCTCTATAATAAGTATTTATATATTTTTTTCATTCTTAGGGAGGCAAACGATCAGAAAGTCCACCTGATGGAACGCGGCTACCATTGCCCATGAACAGCTGCAACACACGAGGAGTTGCATGCTTGTGCATTTAAATATTTACACACATGATTTTTTAAATATCCCATATTATATTGTAAGGGAAAAACTGAATACAGGAGCTCATTCCACAACCTAGATGTATAAGGTAGAAAGGGGGCATCCATTAATTACGTGAGCTCTTTTTCGATCAGTTTAGACTACTCCCCCCCTCCTTAGGTGAGATTTAGTGAGATTTGCCTTGACTCCCCCTACCCTTACGTGAGATTGACGGAAAAAATATTTTAACCTTAATTTATATTTATTATTTGGGAAAATAATAAATCGTTCAGGTATACTATAATTTATTTATTTAAATTAAATAAAATTCAAAGTAAAAACATAAAAACAACACTTTCTTTTAAATTTTTACTCAATCCATGGAGACTCGTGTATTTTTTCAATCGAAATAATTGGACACATATCATCTGGGATTTCTAGTAGTGCAGGAAGACAATCACTGAAAACGTCTACGTTTATCTTCAATATTTTAGTAATATCTTTAATATTTTATATTTTTTGAAGTTGACGTGAGATTTTTGATTATCCCCCCCTCGGTTTAAATGAGATTTGGTGAGAATTCATTAGACCCTCCCCCCCCCCCATTCTGAGCTCACGTAATTAATGGATGCCCCCAAATGAACGGAATGCACGAGCAGTTGTAGCAAGCCACGCGCCAAAAAAATGAGATGGTGAGAAATACGATGGTAAAATTTATTATTTAATACATTGTATTTCCTTTGTAAATTGGTCTTTCTTTTTTTCTTAAACTCTATATGAATTATAAAATAAGAAATTATAAAATCTAATGAATATTAATTTGCAAACTAAAACAACATTTTAAACAATTAGGGAAACAGACGTAATTGACAGTTATTAAATAAATTACTGAGTAAACGACAAGAACATGTTTTTGAACGTTTATTTTTTATATGACTATTATACCTACTCGTAGGCTATAATTGTCTTATCACGTCAATTAATTAAATATACAAAGTAAAATATACTTATATAACTAAATTTGAACTATTCAGAATTCGATACTAATTATTTGATAAAAACTGCTACGATATAAAGACAAAAATACTATTGAAAATACAATGTGCAGTGGCGGAGCATTCGTGTAATCAGGACACTTCTCATTTCATACGCTTTAACAAGGCAAAAGTATTAGCACGTGAGAAATACTGAGTTCATCGAAAAATAAAAGAGGCTATTGAAATAAGTCGCCGTTCAAATTTTAATAGAGACCAAGGATGGATACTTCCAAGTGCCTGGGTGCTACTTCTCTGCGTTTCATCCACGATCAATTCTGAAAATGTCGAGTTGAAGGGCAATACTGTGAGCACTGTATATACATGACAGCTTAACAACATAACTAGTGGCAATAACATGGCAGACGAAGAGGAAGACCATGGAGACCAGCCGTTCATACACGAAGAGTTCCGAACACCATTTTCTTATCTATGACGATGCCGCGAGCAATACAGCTCACACTCAGCAGGCCGAAGCACGCAGTCAGGCTCGTGCTCGCATCACTATCACTCATGACAATTTTTTTTATAAAATCCTCACATTTACTAACTCATATTGGTAAATCCTAAGAATTACTGGTAAAACTTAAAATTTACAAATGTACAGACTTTTACAGTAACATATACATGGAGTATTTGTACAGAATGTGCATATACAAAAGTGCATATACAATCTCTTACAAGCAACCTAAATACAGGTACTTATATGAATACTTCGCATAAATAAGCCTATACTTTTTTGAGTTATTTGTCTTTTTTTTACAACTCAGGGGGCAAACGAGCATGCGGCTCACCTGATGGTAAGTGACTACCGCCGCCCATGATCACCCACAACACCAGCGGCATTGCAGGTGTGCTGCCGGCCTTTTAATTTATTCTTTTCTTTTATTTGTCTTATGAGAGCTTTGTCAAATTTTGTATACTATGTTTATTGGTGAAAACCTGTAATTAGCTTCACTGTTGTTAAATTGTCGTTATTTTTACGTAAATAAGTTTTGCTTTTCCTGTTACAAATAAATAAACAAAAAATACAATTTAATTGAGACTTGTCTACTTTCGAAATCAATTAAAAACCTTTAATATACAATCTACATAGGGAACCCCAAAACAATGTTAATTTGACTGTACGTGGTCGCGATAGGAATGTCGTTCGAGCATTTAGACAGACTAGTACACCAATACAGACGTCCTGATACGATCTCTGACGTCAATCAGACATCAACACAAATAACTATTTACAATTCTAATAAATTATTGTAAGCTAATAAAAATGTTTAATTAAAACAAAACAATCCTTGTCGACGTCAACGCTGACGGTTTCTATGCTTAATTTATGAAGACAGAATTAGATTAAAAATAAAAAAATATAATCACTAATGTGAACCGTGATGGGATAGTCAGAGGCATTTGCAAATTTAGGAAACGTTTTGTTCAACATGCCCACATTTTACCAAGCATTATGTAAATCCACCGTGGCAGAGGATAAGCCTACCACCGTCACTCGAGTCAAATAACTGGGTGACTATGGTGAAGGAATGGGCAGCAGCGTCTCTCTTAAACTGCAGATGCCAACAGTGGACAGTGGACAGTTAATAGCTGATTGAACTTATAATGTAAATACAAAATAAGCAATGTACATATACAAATACTCTAATTTATAAATAAACACATATTATAATATAGAAAACGTCTAGACTAAAACACACAAAAGAACTTATAAAATTAAATTTCTATATAAAGGTGTACGTAACTTCATAGAACAGATTAAGGAAAGACCAGGTGTCACGTCACATAAGAAGGTCAGACATGGTCTAACATGGAATAGACTTTGTTGCAAGAGAATATATGCATTAGATGCCCCGACAAAAGGAAACTTTTAAATAGAAAAAAATATGTAAGGATCTAAATCGAAGAACATTGGATGTTGAGGCTGTATGCTAAATGGTCATCAAGGGGACAAGGTATTGTTAGTAATACGGACTACCAGTCCCATTGCTAGCAGTATACTCTGTCAAGGCAATCTCCTCGTGGTACCTCCTGGAAACCATCATGCTGAATTCCAGGTGTATTCATCAGGATGAGCTAACTGGCCTGCCATTTTATTCTTACCTGTCATCTCTCACTGATGTCCCGCCAGCGTATACCGTTAGCCCAAGCGGGGTTACCATTCCATTATCATTTATTAAAAAAAAATCTTTACGCTATTGCCATCAAAGATATCCAAAAAAATGACAAAAATAACAATACAAACCTATAACTATAGGACCAGATATGTAACGAAAAACAAGTAGATTTTGTTGGTAAAAGTTTCATAAATACACAATATACATACATACTCGTACATACATATCTGTCACGCCTGTCTGTCACATACACATTATATTTTAATAATACATTTTTTTTAAATTTCTTGACTAAAATACACGTAAGTTAAACCGGTAGTTATTACATACCTACCTACCAGAGAGAGACTTTGTACAAAAGTCGATTGCTTAGTTACCTCTGTCCCATTCGTGTTTCAACCGTGAAGCAGTTGTGTTTGCATGGTTGTGTTTCTCTCACAGCCCTCAGGAATGGCAACACATGGGGGGTATCATGGGCGAATAAGTATACTCTGTTATGTCCATGGTACTGCTCATGTCTATAGGCGACGGTTACTACTTTCCATCAGGTGGGCCGTCAGCTTGTTTGTCATTATAAGTTGTATAAAAAAAAGATCTCTTTTAGCGACAAGACCGCCCATTATTTTCTTAGTGTGACCTTCTCTTATAATTTCTTTCTTGTTTTTCTACTATAGTTTTTTAGAGAGAACAAAAAAGAGTATCCATCTATCTAGTTCAGCTAGGAATTGCCAACCATCAAATTGTGAACGAAAAAAAAATCACGTCATATAAGCGTCAAAGCTTTATCGCATCGTCCAAAATGCAATAAAGTCCATATGACGTCATATCGTATCCAAATGGCACTAAAACTCACAGGTCTGATAATTCCTCATAATCCTACCCACTGTACTGACGGTAGAAAACAGCCACTCGTTAAGCTTAATTCAGATAACGAATCATCAGCTGTGCGAAAGAATTTTTACTTTTTGTAGGCATAAATTGAAAAAATTTAGGACGAAAATATCCTTAAATATTATTAGATTTCAAGTTAATTGGTGTAGTTATGAGGACAATAAATTTTTAAGATTTAAATTTGAATTGAATCTAAAATTTTTAGTTTATAAAACACATATATAAGCAATTTTAATATATTGTAGATAACACAAGCTATAACATAATTATAATGAATAATTAAATAATTTCGAACACCAATAGTTACCAAAAACTATACAATAAATACAAAGCTAAACTATAAATGGAAAAAGAAATAAAGAGCGCCATCTATATATAGTAGAACAAACTACAGATAGTTTAATGGCATTACCGCATGCTCTGATCTATACATAATCTACTATAGATCAATGCTGTTAGTCGTGTAATGTTTAATGTATACTCACAGATGGAGCCACAGATAAATTTAGTCTAGAATTGTTAGATATACGTATTATATGTAGGCATGTAGAAGCAAGTAATTTACCATCATTGTTTACAAACTAAAAAAGTACATAGCATCTACTTCAGTGTTATATACGATTTATATAAATGTACACTGTATAAATATTACATATTTTCCCAACTATTCTGTTTGCGTAATATCTTTACCACAAAACCGAATTAAGTGTCGTGGTGAATTCTAAAAACATTTAAAAAAATAAAACAAAAAGAACTTACAACCTTCTCCTTTTTTTAAGATAAACCCATAATTAAGACATTTTTCGTTAGAAAAATTCGTTCGCTCTTTATGTAAACATTTATAATACCCCTCATACGTTGTCATTTTTGAGGACTCAGGTGTTATTCCTCTGTACCAGTAAATTAACTGGTATATCCCACCCATCAAACTGAAATGCAACCATGCAAACAACTGCTTCACGGTAGAAACACGAATTAGACAGAGGTGCCCAAGCAAAATACTTTTGTAGTCTTTCTCTGGTATATATTTCATTTTATAGATATTATATGTTTATATAAATATTAAATCTATGGTAGTACTATTAATACGTATACTTATTATATAGTAATGTGTTTCTATCAATAATAAATATTCTCTATCTAACAGAATTACTATCTGCCTACTTAGACATAATAATAAACATGATGTAAATATAAACAATACTACAGTGTTTGTTTATAAACACAATAATTATGATTGTGTATCAATAATTATTATAATAATTACATTCTAATGTATATAAGGCAATGTTTTAATAATGAAATCGAATATTTCTCAAATAAATAGATCACCATACAATAGCTTACCAAGTCGTATTAGTATAGAAGACACAAAATTTTCTAACCTTTTTCGATCTATTTAACAAAAAATGTAAAATTTCACTACAATTCTCTTTGTAAAACAATGCAAATTTTATGTTTTTTTCCACTCTGTATAAATTATTTACACACCATATACATATCTATACTAATATTTTAAAGAGGAACCATTTTATTTTTTTGTGTGTTACAGATAAATTCAAAAATAACTCAACAAATTTAAAAAATTATGTTAGTGTAGTTTCTGTGTAGTATAATACAGATAATAATAATTATATCGTATACAAAGGTATCGTATACAAATCAGCGAGTAATATAGGCATAAAAATAAATATTTAAAAAAATAGACATCCCACGAAAAGTACAATAATGTAAAATATAAACAATTGCTTATTAAAGCTAATGTAAAACACAAATTTATCTTTCTTTTTATTTACCTAAGTATCTAGGTAATAAAGTTAAAAAGGTTAAGAAAGTAAATAGAAAACAAAGCTGTCATCCGTGAGAAACTCTACATTACACTTACCTTTTTCAGTGTCTTCCCCTCATCCGGACTCGGCATGTAAAAATCCACGATCCCCAGTAAGCAGTCATCACATCTGCAAACATCACTCGGCAGTGAGGACATGGATCCGAAGCTGCTACAACTGTCCATCGAATCCGTCCGAACCAGCTTTCCCGTACTCAGCGCTTCCATCTTCGCGACGAGTAACGACTCCATAAGAGACCGAGGCCTCGCGGGAGAGCGGGAGCGCCGTGGGAAGTCCGGGGACAGCGGCCTGTACACCAACACGTCTGGGCTGAGGGGCCTATGCCGCGCGAAATTCAGCGACAAATCCGGGGACAGCGGCCGATGCCTCGAGAGATCAGGCGACACTGTGCTCACGAGATCGGTCGACGACGCTCGCGACAAAGGAGGTGTCACACTGCGACAATGGGACGACGTCATTTTGGTCGCACGCATTTGTAAATCACTATTTATAAAATTGTTTCCAATAATCAGCAAACTTGTTTCTAAAATCACACACGGGCAATGGTCAACGTAGTTTCTCGATCTATACAGACATATCTAAATGTCTGTTTGCATTTTTATTAATCACTCCGTCGAGTATGTTGACGTTTAAATCAATAAATCAGAGGTTTGGTGACTAAAATGTGCTCTTAAATGATTGACCAAATCAAATGTGTACGCTAATCGTATAGTAACAAATTAGTTACATGTTGCTTTCACGCTTAATGAGTTATTATGAATATAAATAGAATAGATACCTATTTAAAATGGCTACTATTATCACATATGAAAAAGGAAACTCCTTTTTCATATGTGATAATATTCTGAAGTAATTTATATTCCACAACTACCCGTTATCTGTATATATTAATTTACTAGTATAAAATTACAATAAAATCTCGATTATCCGAATATCGATTATCAAACTATTCGATTATCCGGAAAATACCTTTCACATTAATTTGATTCAAATTACTTTAATAAGTTACTTTAGAAACAGGGGACGGAAGAGAAATGTCAATTAAAATTACATTTAAATTTTTTGTTGTATGTAAATTACTAATTAAACACATCTTCCTATATACATATTGTAGTATTAGAGCCACGCTGTAATCCTTTATACTTTTACAGCATGGACCAGTTCGATCAAGTGTGTCCACACCCTTACGGAAAACCGGGATTAAGTGGTCACTCTTTTAGTGATATTGCGTTCCGCATTGTAAATAAAGGAGTTTGGATGCCCATTCTTCTCTCCTTACCTATTCCTAATATAACCCCCCCCCCCTTCTTGATCTTTTCTAAAAAGCTATCAACACGCCTGCAAATATTCGGATATTGCATATAGGTGACAGAAATCCCTTACCATTAGATGAGTTGCATGGTCGTTTGTCCCCTATTTTATAAAAAAAATCTCATTTTTTATCATTACCTACCTACCGACTCCTTTATAAACATATAATACGAGAATAGCCTACAAATAAATGACCAGGATTGCCATATTTGTTCTTCAAATCGATATGATTTCCAAGATTTTTACCTTATCACAAAAGTTATATCGTTTATCACTATGTTCTGAAATATGTCACAAAATAAACGATGAAAAGAAAAAAAAATCATTACTTCTGTTTCTACTTTTCCCTCCTCTTCTTTTTCAGTTATGTACCGTTTATCATATATTTTATGCAGAGGTTACAAGTACTAAAATTAATACCCAAATAAAAAAAATACCCTAATTTCCCCAATCTCATTTCCATTTTCTTCAAATTTCTTCCAAGAATTTCCTTGAACTTTCGCGAATCGAACATTTCTTTACCCTAATTTGCGAAAAAATTACTCAATCTAGCAACACTGCAAATAAGATCCGTAAATAGATTTTAAAATACGTAAATCTGTAGTCACAACATAAAACACGTCGTTAAGATTGCAAACTAGATAGAATGTCATATGTTTTCAATTCAGCGGATAATTTTGCTGTTTGTTTACATCGTACATATCAATGCAATGGCCCATTATTTATTCTATTCACATACAAAATTTAGCCTTCACACGCCTTGTTTGAGCGCACCTGCGTAAGAGAGCCCCCAATATATATATATCCAATCACTGGAAGTGACATTAAATTAATTTGGTATTATTTATGATACGGATAACAATACGGATATACCGTATTGTTCTACAATTTAGTTCACTAGTAGAACAAAACGGACTCAAAAATTCGTTTTTTTTCTAACTAGTAAAACAAAACGAACTAAAAAAGTAGTTATACTTTTTTAGTTCGTTTTGTTATTAATAAGAAAAAACGGAGTGAGTAATTATATTAATTTAAATCTGAATTGTGATTTAGTTCCACTATTTTTTTAAATAATGTAAGAAACCTCATGGTAATTTAAATGGTGTTTCAAATATGTATACAATTTCAATAAAGAAATAAATATATTTAATATAAATGATAATCTAGAAATGGAAGTAGATTATGGTTTACATGTCATATTGAACTGTTTTACTCACAGAAATACCACTTTAGAAGAGTAAAAATAATAATAAAGACACAAAGTAATCGGCCAATAAGAATATTTTGGATACAAACGCTATATTAGTACTTATTAGTAGTTTACGTACATGTATTATACGAGTATTAGTAGTTTTTGAATGAAAAATATAGTTATCACTTTTAACACTTCCAAATATCTATTTTAATATTTGATATTTAATTGTTCACGTTTATAGGCGACGATAATCATTTCCTATTAGGTAGACCATCAGCTTGTTTGCCATTCTAATTTGCATGAAAAAATTGAGTATTAAAGTCTCCAAGTTCACTAAGAGTGTAGGCTTAGAGTAAAAAATACAAAAATAAACATGACTGCATTGAAAAATAAAACCAACGTACGTCACTTAAACTGTACAATTATTTTATTTAAACTAACTAAAAAAAGGTATCAAGAAAACATATACAAAAAAAGAATATAGAAAAGTATAATATAAAAATAAAAATACATAAAAAGATCAGTTGGTCAAGTTACAACAACACTCAAAAAAAATAGATTATAATATAACTCTTCCTGTTTTACTTTAACTCTGTGAATACAATTGCAAAAATAACATTCAGCAAACGAGATTTATGTATTTGCATTTTAAATAATCTTTTGTAAGGAAGGAAAATTAATGAACCTTTATATATAATTCACTGTTATGACATAATAATAAGTAATAATGATTATTATTTTTAAGACTTCTTAAATTAGCTTTAGTTCGCTCACGATCATAGAGCTTACAACGATGTCGATATGTCGAACTCGATATTTTATTATTTAATTTATAATTTCACTAACTAAAAATTTCGATAGTATTCATCATATCAGCCTTTGTCCACTGTGGAACATAAATCTTCCCCTTGGGAGGTTTTGCCAGTAGTTGCCACGCTTGGCAGGCGGATTGGCAACCGCAGTTAGACTGTAGATATGTTTTTCTTTGTTTTTAAATCAACTGAAAACTAATCAAAAAGAAATAACCTATTCTCGCTTGTATATCTATTGTACCTATTTCTATTTCACTGTCAAATGCTAAAAATATAACACAGTTTTAATGGTCAAAGTAGCGTCATAATTGGCACTGAATATTCATATTTCTTTAGACTAATAATTGCGCTTTAACGTCACAAATACATAAAGTTAAAAGAGGCTCTTACTCTTTGTGTAAATAATACAAATATAAGTACTTAGCTTGTCGACTTCGAATAATTAAACTACTAACAAATATTTGCAATTATGTAAAGATTGCCATGTGGTCCAGGCATAAAATAGGCCACCCCTTCCTTTTCCGTGAGTGTAGTAAGAGGCGTCTAAGGGAGGGCGTGGGATAGGCAGCAGCGTCCTTCTTAAAACATCTCTAAAGCCTAACTGCGGTTGCCAATCCGTCTACCAAGCATGACAAATACTGGCAAAACCCCGCAAGCGGGAGGCTTATGTTCAACAGTAGACAGTTAAATACTGATATGAATGTAGAGATAAATCCTATATCTCGGTGATTTGTATAGTAATAAAATACATAAATACACATATAAACATAATAAAAAAAAATCTTTTCAAAAGAATACTTTTCATAATGTATCCGGCATCGATCTACACTCTACATGATTTTGAGTTTCAAGATACGTACGTACATAATACGAGCATAAAGATGCTAAAGTCAATGTATTTTGTTGTATTGGCAAAAGAGTAAAGACTTTCTTGCCAATACAACAAAATAAATTGATTATCTTATTTATTTATTCTACTTTACATTTTTTTATTGCTCCATTTATAAAATTAATACAGTAAATTTTTATGTGAAATGATACAAAAAGCGGTATTAAATTGCTTTTATTGCTTCTTAATGGGTAAACCGTATTAGCAATTCATTAACGTCCTACAACAGGGCACGGATGAAACCCCATGACAGGAGGATCTTTTATAAAAATTAGAGCGGCAAGCAATCTGACGGCTTCGACATCATCATCATCATATCAGCCGTTAACTGTCCACTGCTGAACATAGCCCTTTCCCATAATTTGACGAATTACCGATTTTGATGGAAAATAGTAACCGTCACCTATACTAGACACGAACAGCATCATGGACGTTATTGAATGTACTATTTCCCATTGTATACTTCATATATTGCCATTCTAGAGAACTATGGTTTACCGTCTTTGCATCCTTCAAACTTAAATACAACCTTGCAAACAACTGCTTCACGGTAGAAACACGAAAGTAAGAAAGGTACAGAGGAGTTTTACAGAAAGTCTCTCTTTGTCTTTTTTTTTTAGTTTACGTAAAGGTAAAAAGTTCTAACCTGTGCCTACTAATATTATAAAGGTTTGTAAAGATATTTAAATGCTTGTTTGTTTGTTACTTGATTACACTTAAACAGATGAATCGATTTCAATATAATGTGGTACACGAGTAGGTTACTTCCTAACTTAACACCCTATGTACTTATTGTGATTATTTACATACTATGATACACGTGACAACGCGGGATACAGTTAGTAGTACATAATCTGGAATAGTTATTTTCCTAACAAATAGTCAGGTCTAAATCATCGGTAAGTAACGATATTATCTTGTCGGTCGTAAATCGCAACACTACTTCATTGCTATGCTCGGTTGCGCGTGCGCAGCGGGTGGTCGACATGTCCCACCGCGTACAGAGTGCCAGCACTGATCTGTTCATTATATCAATATGACGTGTTCGATTGTACAATTCCATAAGATGTTGTTATTGAAGTAAATAAACATATGGTTATAATATATAATGTATAAAAACGGTTTGAGGGGTAAAATATGGCAGTTAATTTACATGGTACATGTAAAAACATACATAAATTACATAAAACTGTAATCATAATACATATAACAAACTAGATAACGATAATCGCCTGATAGTTATTTTCCAGTTTTAATTTTTTTTTTATACTAATTATAAGTAATCTCCCAACGCACCACACCGTGGCAGCATACCCTAGATACTGGCAGCATTTACCTCTTTGGATTGCCAAACTTATCTTTTGGGCTTTCGGGTCACCAATAACCTCGATGAGGCGCGCTGCGATCTTCCGATAAAAATTCTTTGCGTCTGGGCCCCACGGGCCCATCGTCTCTACAGCAAATGGCAGAAAACAATAAAATTTTCATTGTTAATTTTAAAAATAAACCCTAATTAATTGTTTTATTTTTAATACATTTTGTTTTATTTCGGTTTTTAATTTATACGACGTCGCTTCTGACAGTTTAACAGAAATGAAAGGCATCATGCTTCATCCGTCGTGAATACTCACACATGTTTATAAACAAAGCGAGCCGCGAGCGCCTCCATAACGAACTGTCTACAAGTCAATAATTAACTCGATAAAATGATTGATCATTACCAACTTCAATTTTGTCGTTCATCAATTATGTCGACTTTCTCAATACGTCCCCGAACGCCGACAACCCTTCACAACTTACATACACACTAACTGGTTGTGCCCCACGGTTTTACCCGCATGAATTAGTAATAAACTATCTTATGTGTTAAGATAATCTATCTATAAAATTTCATACAAATCCATTCAGTGGTTTAAGCGTGATTGAGTAATAAACATCCAAACAACTTTAAAACATTCTCTTTTCAGTTGATCGCATTCATAGGATAACGTTTTATACTTTTTCTTTATATTTTATATTAATTTCTAGTTTTTATCAAGTGATCGGGTTGTACTCTAATAGACTGCGAACCCAGATTTGTTGCTGTAGTTACGAGTTGGTGAAATGGGAGAGAAGGAATTGTTTTTAATAAAGCCGCTAGACTCCATTTTGCTAACTATACAGTCCCTTAAGTCGACCCCCAAGCGGTTCCCCCTGGAAACCATTGTGATTTATTCTTATGAAATTCATCACTATGAACTAATTAACCTATTTTCATCTTCACTTATCATTCGTTACTGATGCCCTTCCGGTGTCTACCGATGACACTGGTGGGGTTACCATTCCACTATCACTTGTAAAAAATCTTAGTAAAATGGGGTATTATATCTCGTAAGGGCAGCGATTGTGGAGCGTTATCGCAGATCACGTCTAACCTCCTATCCTGCCCTTTATATCCTTCATCATGCATAAAAGAGAACCTGAACAGGGCAACCAACTGTGCTATAGAAATAACTAAGTTTTAGCACAAATATATTTACACTACCTATTGACTCGAAATAAGAATTGTTGAACCGGGATAAAACGCATGTCTTTCTCCACCCCATTTGCAATGTGTATGCCAAATTTCATAACAATTTGTTGGATCATTAAACCACCAAAACATACAGAAAAATCCACATTCAAGTTAATTTATTTTATTACTATAAATAATATTAATAATTAATAATCTAACCACTTACCATCAGGTGGGGCGTATGCTTTTTTGCCACCTCAGTGGTATAAAAAAAATATTATTCTTTAATTGATGCAAAAAAATTAGATTCATAAACTCTGTCATAAAATAAATAAATATACTTTAAATAAAAAAGAACAATTAATTAAAATAAAAACCTCTTACGAACATAAACTTCTGCAGGAAATCACCTGTATCACTACCTACTGTTGCTATCGTCAATCACCACACAACGTCACAAACACATTAGCGTTAAAACCATAGACGTGAATTTTAGTAGATGTCGCGTCTGCAAATATAAATAGTAAGTTAAATTTCGCTAAAAAACAGCAACTTCGAACGTGACAAAATGATAAGTATTGATATATTAAAACGAATAAAATGTACCGAAAACCGACGAGATTTTTGATAGACGTAGATAAATTTAAAATTTATTTGAATTTAGAACGGGATCGCATGCAAAACTACTTACTTGGCCTCAAGCTGAATTTTGCATCTTATCAATATTAGATCAACATGAGAATAACCATTCTTTTATTTTTAGAAAACATAATTAAGTATTTTCAATACTGACGATGTTATCACACAATGTACACACATAAAAAAAAATTAATTAAGGGCCTGCTACATTCAAAACGTGTTTTGTTGCCATGTTCGAAAACGTTTGATGCGAAGATGATTTGGTAACAAAAAATAACATTTATTTAATAAAAAACATCAGTAACAGCGTTTTTAGTTATCATATAAATTCGTCGTCTATCACCAGCTAAGTCTGCGGTATAAACCATTCCGACTTACTCATTAAGAGTAACTGCTAAAGTATTTTACGTTCCAAGGAAACAAGCTATGACTCAGAGTACTGTAGGGCTGCCATATTTAATAAATCTAAATTATTATTTAGAGATATGAATTTACAAATAGGAAACAAAATAGAGGAATAAGAGAAAATATTGTTTAAACAGTGAAATTCGATTAATTACTATTACGATATCTTGTAATAAATAAAATATTAAATAACCAAACAAGCAACATAAACACAGCAAAACAAAATAATATAATATCCAAGACCTAGAGTTATCTTAGAAAGAAGGGTATTATTGTCCTGAGAAAACAGGTCAGTTGGCAACCCTAGAGCACTTCCTTATTCTTGTACACGCCTATCGCACGCACACCTGGACATCGAGATATTAAAACGCTTAAGCCACCTACTTGTAATAGTAAAGTGCCTATAAGCAAAACATTCGAACCAATATAATTTTAAATGGGGTAAACGTAATTTAGCCAACCACGTTCCATCGAGCAACATTCTTCTAAATTTATCACCCGACATAAAAATGAAGGACAGCATGAATTCAATTAATTTTTTTGTTAATCTTACTCGATATCTTCGTTAATTTTTTTTTAATAGGTAATAATGGTATGGTAATCCCGTCTGCGCTATTGATATACACAGGCGGGGCACCAGTGAGGGATAACAAATGAAGATGAAAGTAGGTCAGTTGGCCCATCCTGATGAATTAAACTAGATTTAGTCACGATGGTTTCCAGGGGGAACCACGTGGAGGTCGACCTGACAAGGTATATCGCTAGTAAAAGGGCTATTTTGACCCCATTACTAACAATCTCTTTCCCCCCATTCTTCGTTAATTACGAATCGATGTTAACGTTTATTCAAACAATCCCATATGAAACAATCCCATGAAAACGTGCGTGATATAAATATGATCTCTATTTATTGATATGACACATTAACTGTTTATAGTTTTGTATTACTTGGTAGTGCTTAAGTGCATTTTACAATTACGATAGAACGTAAACTTGTTATACAAGTTGGTTTACTTGAATTGTTGATACCATTAATATCAATAATATTTAGTTATTTTATTATTTAAAAAAAAAATAAACTGTCGACTATAAATAATCTGATGCTACCCACATTTGATTATGTTGCACCAAAAGTATCTTGGACATTGCAAATTTGAGTTTTTTTTATATGCAACTTAGAATGGCAAACAAACTGACGGCTCACCTGATAGAATGTGGTAACCGTCGCGTATAGACATGAGCAGGCAGTACTGTGGACATAACAGAGTATACTGTTTCGCCCACGACACCCCCCATGCGTTGCCATTCCTGAGGACTTAGGTGTACCCTGTAAATCACTACTATATCTCACCCTTTAAACCGAAATACAACACACATTTATAATATAAAATACAAACACAATTGCTTCACACGTCAACACGAATGGGACAGAGGTGCTCTCGCAAACGAATTCTGTGCATAGTCTTTCTCTGGTAGGTTGTACATATAATTATAAAAAATATATACACAAAAAAGAAAAAAAAGGAAACAAACCAAAAATATGACTATTACTTATTTTTTAATATTTAAATGAGAATAAAACTAAAAAGTGCATCGCACACATCGTCTACTGATCTTATTTGCCATATTCTATTCTTTGTAGACTTTGTATTGTATTATCAAATTTCTAAATCACGCAAGAGATACAGGTGTTACTGACATTTAGATATTTTTTACAGAAGGTTTGCATGTAAAGAGCGACATACGATTTGGTTTTTTGTATATCAAAAATCTACGGATTACTGACAAGTTTCTAAATTGATTAGAACGTGGTTAATACCTACTTAACTGTTCAAGCGAATCTTAAACCTGTATACCAACTAATACATAATTAACATTAACATGTCAAGATGTATGAATAGTTGATTGCGTGTAATAAATACACAATTAAGATATCTCAAAATTCTTAATCCCGTCATCTTGTTTATTTAACTTTTTTACACAGAACTATTTCAATAGGTGTTAATATGTCGCATACTAATGACGTAATTTATAATAATTATGTATCTAATATTAAGTTATTAAATTATTTATGTTGTTTAATTTACATTAATTTTAACATACTCATATAAATATAAAATACTAGCTTATCCCGCGGTTCACCCGTGGTCACATCGTTAATCATGATATATAGTTATTAAACTTTAATACACCTGCATAGTTTAAATGGCGGACTTAACACCATATGGAGTTACCACTTTCCATCAGGTGGGTCGTCAGCTTGTTTGCCATTCTAAGTTGTATAAAAAAAATCTACTAGTCAACCATAGATAGAAATAATACTACACTTTCCTCAAAAAATGAACTATTAAATGCGAAATGATTTTTTGTGTGTGTACCTACAATAAAGTATAAATAAATAAATAAGTATAAATAATTAAAAAAATTTTTACGCAACGTAATAACTCTACAAAGTAATAAAAAATGTAACATAACAAAAAATATTCACATAAAATATACCCTAGTGTAACCTATTTTCTCTTTGTTTATATTCGACGTAAGGGAGAGTTAATATATGATATACATATATAGCTAATTGGATGTTACGTAATACAAATTCTGCACCATGACTATCCAGCCATGGATACTGAAATATAGAGCAGTATAAA
Organism: Galleria mellonella; assembly: GCF_026898425.1. Taxonomy (NCBI): domain Eukaryota; kingdom Metazoa; phylum Arthropoda; class Insecta; order Lepidoptera; family Pyralidae; genus Galleria; species Galleria mellonella. The sequence continues at coordinate 655,506 of NW_026442037.1, read as the reverse complement.
TACGATTTTTTATGACAAACTAGCGTACAGTCAGTCTGATGGTAAACAGTTACTGTAGCCTATGAACGCTTGCAACACTAAGGGTATCATGTGCATGTTGCCGGCCCTGAAGTTTCAAATTTGATACCGGGGTTATAAATCGCATTGGGTGCCTACAATCGATTTTATTTTAATATTTGGCTGTTTACATGTTATCAATTTTTTTTTTTCAAAATAAATATATAAAAATATCGTTTTGATTTTTATACTATTTTTTCCCATTAGTAAACACAGTAAAAGGTACACTTATATATTTTTTAATTTGATTTAAAAATTCAGATTTTTAAGGGTTAATATACTCTTTCTGAAGAATTCCATACAGTAAAATCTAGGTAAAACCTCGACAGGGAGCTTATCCTGTAGCCTGAGCGTTTGCGTGAGAAATTTCCATTGAAACTGCACTGTAAGCGACTATATAAATGAATCTATATGCAAACAATCTATTTATAGATAAAGAAGTATTTTAATATTTAACAGAAAAAAAAAATTAAAAAGAGAATATCAATCTTGCAGACTTTTTAAAAGTTTGCATCACATCGATGACTGCTCTTGCATTGCTAGTGTTCAAAGACTGCGATGATCACTTACAATCAGATTATACTTTTATATAAAAAGTGGTGCTACTACTACTCTTGTGAAGAGGCGCCCTCTGATGGCAAGAGTTTCTAAACCACCATCATAATACATGAAAGCTTTACGCCTAAATAATATGTCCGTACAGGACGATCCCTACCGAAATTCCCACTCTTTCGTAATTTTCTTCAATTCCTTCATCGACCTTTGTAAATTACCAAACTAACATATGATCCCCTTTTCAATGTTTGTTACTTTGTAACTATCAATCCACTATTCTCTTTTATCTATCTATTTTTTATAGACATGTCACCTCTATTAAGTGAATGCGGTGTCCACTTCGTATCTCAACCACTTGTGTCTCTCTTTATGCTTAATTATGTCAGAACTTGTTTTTATTTACATGTTACCTTTTCCTTATCGCAAACACGATAATACTCAATGTACTTTTAATGAGTTGACTTTCAAATAAAAAATTTTATAGGTAATTAGGCAGGTACTTAAAAGTTTTATTTTAATTTTTAATAATATATATTTATTCATTTTATACTTTATTGCACTTTTTAAGTAAAAAAATAATAAATACAGTAAATATTAATATTAAATATAAATTAAAAGTGATACAAAAGGCAAGATTTCTCATATAATATTTCAACACACAAGCTCTCGTGTCGCAAGTGTTCATGGGCAATGGCAGCCGCTTTTTATCAGGTCTGTCTATTTGCCTCCCTAACTAAAAAATAAATAAAAATGATTCTATTTATCGATTGAACTATAAGAAAGAATAAAGAGAAGGCCTTTAGCTCATTAATAAGACGTCGTTTATATTAAAAAAAAAATCCTAATTTCCTATAATAACTATACAATTAAATAGAACGTGACTCAGCACAATGATCTAAACAAATTAAATAATACTAAATAATAATAATAATGATGAAAAACAGTATCTAAAACCACTAAATCTTGAGTTTTTTCTTATAATATTTGATGAAGTCTGAGGAAGGTTCCTACGAAGAGAAAAATTGGAAAAAAATCCTAAAAATAAATGTTAAAATCTCATTTATCTTTTCCTATACAAAATGTTCCTAGCATGGATTTCCTAGATGGAGCGACGATTTAAATGAGTCAGTTATAGGTAATAATAATAAAAACAAAAATTATGGCCTGTTTATATAAAGCACAATTATAATTTTAAGTAGATCAGCACAATTCGGTAATAAATCCTCTTAAGAGCTTAGGGCGGTGTTGATTGATGACGATTATCTAAACTGGCAGAGCATTGAGAAAGCTCGTTTGGTGGGTGGATAAAAGCCGAAAGATAAGACGTGTTTCAGCTTATTTCTAATGTATTCGCCAACGTGTCTATCGTGCAATGTGAGGAGCAATTAGGCGACCGCCTATAAATATTATTACTTGGGTGGGCTAATAGGTCACTATTAGATAGATAAATAGATAGATATATAATTTGTTTGCATTACTTACAGCACACAAATTACAACAGACACAGATATACATAAAAAGCGAGACAAGAGAAATTATTAAAATAAAAATACATAAAAATCAAGTACAATTTTACCTTTTGTACGTGTACCATATCAAAACAAAATGCTCACAACTCGGTTTATTGCTTGGACCTTAAAAGAGCAAAACACTGATAATCTGTTGTGGCCAAAGGGAATAAAGTAACAATAAAATAGTACTACCAGATTATTTATACAGTAAACAGCAATATGACAGTTCATATAGCAAACAAAAGTAACAGGTAACTTGCTGGAATATCTACCTTTTACCTCTCAATTAAGAATTATCTATACTCATCTTTGGTCATAGTGAATATTCACTATACATAGCTACCTTACTAGTTATAATTCGCGGTTTTATTCATTGGAATTAAAATAAAAAATGTTATTCGAAGATATGGCCGATGTGTACCATGTTTAATAAAATCTAATCAGCAATTTAAATGCTATTAAGTAACGTACGTACAAATTACAATCATCATCATCATATCAGCCGTTAATTGACAATTGCTGAACATAGACCTCCCCTAAAAGGAGGGTTTTGAAGGTAGGCGCTTGGCAGGTGGATTGGCAAACGCTAAGGGTGTAGGGATGTTTTAAGAGGGACACTACTATCTACCCCTCGACTATTAAATTCCTTTAGTTGTCTCTTATTATTATAATATTAAAAGGTTATACCTGTTTTAAGAGTTTTTGTAAATAAATAGTTTTACATTATTTATAGTATACTAGTGATGCACTGCGCTGCAGCTTCGTACGGGTATATAAATAGAAAGAATTTTATATTAGCTTTCGTAGGCAATTTTTTTATAATTTGGATTACATTATTATAGAAATCTCTGTTTTTTTTTTTACTAATATAATCCGTGTTACTCACTAATAGCTTTCTATAAGGTGATAGAATTTTTAAAATCGATTGAGTAGTTTTTGAGTTCGTTACAATGAAATAAACAAAAAATCAAATATTTCCTCATTATAAGTACAGACATATGTACTTGAAATCTTTAAAAGTAAATACCAGTTTAAACATAAAGTTATTCAATTTATAAACCTGTAATTAAAACTTAACATGATATTTTAATTGCGTCTTAACAATTAATTTCAAATCTCGATTTGCATCTCAATGATAGGGTACCTCTATTATCCAAACACTGATACAGTCATTTGTTTCAACATTCATAATTATACGAACATTATATCATTAAGAGGCATATTATTAAAATTTTAACAATTAATTCAATACTTAAACAAATTTTTATTAAAGACTAGCTTTTTACTTTTTAAGAATATATTTCCGAAGTTGATAATCCAATGAAATAATAAACTATTGTATGTATTTATTCCCGTATGGTTCCGGCATAGAATTAGCCACCTCTTTACTTCCCGTGGGTGTCATAAGAGGCGACTAAGGAGGAAAAGGGATGGGCAGTAGCGTCTCTCTCTCTTGAAAGTTTCCTAAGCCTAACAGCGGTTGCCAATCCCCCGCCAAGCGTGGCAACTACTACCAAAACTCCCCTTGCCCCATAAGGGTTATTTTTAGCAGTAGCCAGTTAAAGGCTGATATGATGACGATGATGAAACAAATGAATAACTGACTCGATCATAAAACAGTCTGCTAATTAATTAAATTACAAAAGCGATTTTGATAAAACTTCTATAAAATCAATTAGTAAGTGTATCCTTTTAGGTAAACAGAGAATTTTCCAAATCGGTTTATAATTAGCGGAATTATTAGATATTAAATATAAAAAAATACAATCGAATTGAGGGCCTCCTTCTTTTTAAAGTCGATTGAAAATGGATGTTACTTTATCTTGTGTTTGAGTTGAATCGAATTGTATACGATACGTTCACAATTCGATTACATCAAATCGGTTTATAAAGCTGTCTGTTTGCCTTATAGCTCACGCTCAGCGGGCCAAAGCACGCAGTCAGGCCAGTACTCGCGTCGCAGTCACTCATGACTAAGGATCACGAATTGATTCCGAAACTAGTCGAGCTTTTTCGATCTAATTATACGTAATTAATTACATGTAAGTTAAACCGGTAGAATAACCACCGATTTAACTTACGTGTAATTAGATTTTTTATATTTTAATGTAATAACATTAAAATATAAAAAATACAATTTAATTCAGAACTTCCTTCCATTTGAAATCGGGTAAAAACTAAAATGGATACAGCTTCTAAAGTTAAAGCGATTACTTATTCACCTATCACTGAACCCTAACGGAGTTAACACCCAAATAGACCACAAAAATTAAAACTAATTAATAATATGCGGATTCTATATTAATCACTCAAGTTAAAAGGCATTTTAGCCATATTAGACAGACGTATACCGAAATTGACAGAGCAATAAATTACTCTGCCTTAAGCAAATAATTCATTAATCTAATTGCCTCTTTGGACTATTAAGATCAGAGATAAAATGTTTTAGTGTAAGCATTATTACTCATTAGCATTTTATTTGTTTTTAACTGTCTTAACAAGAGGCTTTATGTTTAATTCGCAGAAAAAAGTTGTCTTACTAAAGAAAACCACCACAGGGAGACTTTGTACAAAAGTCGTTTGCTTGAGTACCTTTGTCCCATTCGTGTTTCTACCGTGAAGCAGTTGTTTGTATGACTGCGTTTCGGTTTGAAGGTTGAGATATGGCAGTGAATTTACAGGGTATAGAGGAATAACAACTGAGTCCTCAGGAATGGCAACGCATGGGGGGTATCGTGGGCGAAACAATGTACTCTGTTATGTCCATGGTACTGCTTATGTCTATAGGCGACAGTTACCGCTTTCCATTAGCCGTCAACTTGTTTGTCATTCTAAGTTGCATAAAAGAAAAAGAAATAAATGGACAGAGTTTAAAATATATGCCAATGTTTTTCAGAAATCTTGGTTTTTCAAAGTTGTCTTTCTGAAGATGTAACTTTAAATCTGGTGTAGGTGTAGGCTTTATCGTGATACTTCAATGAGAAGTATATAATATATTTATATAACATTTGAAGTATTTTCTTTATATTATGTGTTTGCTTTTCATGAATTACTTAAGCTGTGCACGTAATGTAAATGGATTATAACCTAGCCGAATCACAAATGTAACTATTATTTAAGTTTTTTTATGGTTGTGATCTGTTTTATGTGGCAATAAAATAAAATAAAAAAAAATCGAAGTGTTTCATTTAATTATTTTTCCTACTTCTGAATTCTACGCTACAAAAAAACAGACAAAAACCTAGTTAGATAATACAGATCTAATATAGTCCAAATAGTAAGTATATATAAAGTTAATATATGAAGTATAGATTGGTACAAAGACACGGTGTGGACTCAGTAAGCAACTAGTATCGCCATACGAAGCGCTCATGGGAAAAAAACATGAGATTTTTATACGATCAACGTTTGTATCGAATAAATATCTATTCAAAACTACTTATCACCTACATACGGACATAGCTATTGAATATTGCATATATATAATCGATACCAATTTGACAAAGTGAATGATTAAAAAAAGTATTTTAAATCTATGGTGTCTATGTAACATTTTGTCGTTCACCGATGCAAGTTATTTTTTTAATATACAATAAAAAAAAAATTATCCAGACTATGTCTGTAGTGGGAGTTATTTAGTTATTTAATAAAAAAAAATATGTAAGGGTCCTTTATAAGAGCAATAGAAGCGAAAACAATATTTTTTTGTTTAAAATTTTGTCTCTCTATCTGTCTGTATGTTTGTACCGGTATTACGCAAAAAATACTACGCCAAATTAGATGCGGTTTACACAGTTATATTCCTGAATGTCTAATATAACTAACATAACGTAACTGGTGTATATTTCGTCCCAATACGCCATCTAGACATGATCGGCTTTTATGAATTTTTACTTCTAAAATCCACGCGTACGAAGTACCGGACAAAAAGCTAGTTATTTTATTTTGTTCCAATTATTTAATAAATATATATATATATATATATATATATATATATATAATCCCTTTTTTACTGTAATGTATATATCTAATACTATGCCTTGTAACAGGAAATGCAGATGATTTGATGATCGTTCTCTATTAGTCTCTTAACATGTTGTATATATATATATATATATATATATATACAACACCTATATATTTATATCAATCAATGTTTTTTATATACCTATATGATTTTATTTGCTTTTTTTTTATACAACTTAGAATGGCAAACAAGCTGACGGTCCAGTTGATGGAAAGTGGTAACCGTCGCCTATTGAGAGCAGTACCATGACATAAAAGAGTATACTGTTTCGCCCATGATACCCCCCATGCGTTGCCATTCCTGTTGCTTTATTCAACAATATACTTTTAATAATAACACAATTTTATCAAAAACAGTTAATATCGTTAATATATCGCGGGAATAATGTACAATTTTATTTAATATTTCCACGATAATTGTATCTACTCGTTGGCATAAATGTAAAAACAACTAAAACATCAATGAACCGTTACCGCTGAGTTTAAAATAAAATAAATAATTAAAAATGCTTTATAAATTTTATTAATTCAATTATCCATTTATAATTGAGGTCAACGATTCCGTAATGGTTAATTAAAAGGTATACATGAAATTTTTAATGTATTATTTTATTTCTTATTCGTCGCTGTGCCGTCGTCAGGAGAGAATATATGGTATTTTATACCATGAAAGTAGCAAACAAGCAATGGTAAATAGTCACTGTAGCCTATGGACGCCTGCAACTTTAGGGTTGTCGCTTGCGCATTACCAACCCTGAAGAAAACTTAATACACCCAATTTGAAGTACCCCATACTGATATGTATAGTAAATTACTCCAATTGAAAACTGTGTAACAAAACAGGCTAATGAACCCTACTGCAAAGGGGAAAAGGGATTGTTAGTAATGGAGACTTAGAATCCTATTGCTAGCAATATACCCAACCAGGTCGACCTCCTCGCGGTTCTCCCTGGAAACTCTCATGGTTAATTCCTGGTGAATTCATCATGATGGGCTAAATGACCTGTTTTCATTCTCATCTATCACTCTTCACTGGTGCTCCGCCAGCGTATCCCGTTAGCGCAGGCGGGATTACCATACCATTATGACCCATCAAAAAAACCCCTACTGCAAAAACTCTCGCCTCTTAATTATATGAACGACTAAGATTGGGGAGAGGGAATTATTAGTAAAGTAAACTAGTGACTACATTACTAGTTTGGAAACCATCGTGATTAATTCCAGGTGGATACGTCATGATGGGCCAACTGATCTGCTTCATTCTCACCTATCACCCCTCATTGGTGCCAACGTATACCAATTGCACAAGCGAGAATTCATTTCATTTTCATCACATAAAAAAAAAAAAACTAATACATTTAAATGTAACCAGAATTGAGTGTCAACAACTGACTAAAATAATAAGGAATTTTCTCTATTTCTTCTTGTCGTAACATTAAGATTTATACCTTTATATAAATATAATTAATCTAAAATTCCATCTTCATTTATATAATAATTTCAATTTATCCATTTTACCCGTACGTCCCTAATATACACGTATATGTATAAAACTGTTCAAACTTAGCTTAATAGAAATATACTGATTATTATTCACTGGGACCATGCCTCCACTTTTTAAGCCCCGCCTTTACTAAAAAAAAAACATTCAAATACCAACTTTATATTCTGAGCAATAAGTAACAAGTATATTAGACAGTTGACAATAAATATTCATTAGAAACCAGTAATTCATACAATTTGTCGTGTGCCTTTTCAGGATGATTTATGATCGAACCTTATTCGAACACTTTTACATTAGTTTTGAGCACATTTCAACCATATTGGAATCTCTGATAGCTTTATTTCATATCTGAATTCCATGGCAAGAATGTTGACATATATGGCACTAAATTAATTGGGGTTTATGTATTATCGCAAAGTATTTGTTTTATTCTAAAGGAATTCGTGAAATTAAGCGGCATGTACGACATTCCTAATTACGGGCGTTTACCAACATTTCTGAGGTAAAGACCGAGCTAATATTCGAGTCGAGTCGTGTGGAAAATTACTTTGTAAGATTTGTTCGCGACGTTGTAATTATATTACTAGCGGTTGCAGTATCTCTACCTAACTTAAAACAGACTAAAAGAGTTCTTACAATTTTAAAAGGCGGCGGTAGTCACTTACCACCAGGTGAGCTGCATGCTCGTTTGCCTCCTGTGTTGTAAAAAAAAAATATAAAAAAAATAAAAATAAAACTGGTCAAGATCAAAGTAAGAAAGAAATTCTTTTCCGTTAGGCGGTACACTAGCCTAAGTACAAGGAGATTTAATCGTTAGAGAAATAAAGCTATATCATTAGACTTTACTCATTTTAGTTATCATCGCATTGCCATACAATTATTGCATATATTTTGCTCTATTATACCGCGACGATATTATCATACGATTCATGCTGTGCTACGGTAAATAAGAAAACTAACCAATAAATTAATTGTTATTACTAATTAAGTTTACTTTTTATATCCAATCACTTTGTTTATCTTCAAATTAAACCACACTTATTCCTTATATATAATTATTATATTGTTTTATAAAAGCTTAATTCAAAACAATTGATGGTTGCTTAAAATAAGGTTTACCGTATGCTTGACGATTATCCATATTCATCATAAATACGAGTACGGTTTAATTTAACATCAGACTTGTCAGATTGGTTATAAAAATTGAAATTAATCGATAATAAAAATTATTTTATTAGGTATTTTTGTTATTTAGTATAGCACGGCATGATATCGAATGATAATATCGTCACGGTATAATAGAGCATAATATATGCAATTGATGGTTACTTAAAAAAAATGTTCGCCATATTCTTGGTGATCCCATATTCATCGATTATTATGAAGTCGATAATAAAAAAAATATAACTTATTGAATAAGATTATTGATTATCGATTACTTTATAATAAAACTTTAATAAACTGTTTTAAAATAAGTTAATTTATATTTTAACATTTGATATTTATACTTTAACTTAGACCGTTACCCCCACAGTTTACCATAAAGACAACAAATCCAAGTAAGAAAATGTCAATTGTTATTATAACCTATAAAAATCTGATGTAGAGAAATATATTAATATAAAAAAAATGCATCGCCTACATTCGTTTTTATCTTCGAGCCATCTGCTTACAAATAAAGTTGTAAACTGCAAATGATTGCTATCTCGCCACAGCATGTCACATTCGATACGATGAGATTTTTTAATACAATCGTACAGTGTAAATAATTCGTAACCCAGTTTATTATGAAAAACGTTATAAATGAAAAAAAAAACATGTTAAAAAGAACAAATAAAGAAAGGATATTTCTACGCAAATGTTTTTATACTTTATACATTTATTGGTGCATAATATAAAATCATATATACCGACAGCTTTGCCATTTCATGTCATATGAAAATGCAAAAACAACTTCAAATTTTAAAATAGAGTCATAATGTGAAAACATTTATAAATATTCAGTAATTTTATTCTATTTCCTTTATAAATATTAACGTAGATCAGTATTTCTCAACCTTTTTTGTGTCATGCCCCACTTGAACATTTCCAAAATTTATACATAATTTTTCCCGACAAAGTTTACTTAACGACTCTAATCGACCAGTTGATATTTTGGTAACGTCAAACGAAATATACAGCATTTTTTTAAACTTACTTTTTTTTGTTAATTCTGGCACTAATATCTACTCGTAGAATTGCATTTAAATGGCTCTGAGCAAGAGGGTTAAAATCGCTTCGAGTCCATTTTTAATTGCCCCCCCTTAACTATCACGTTTCCTCCCTATAGGGCGTGGGGCCCACGATGAGAAACACCGTCCTAGATCATATAATTATTATGTGATAAAATTTGTCGCAAACATTATGTGATACAGACTTTGGTTTCATGGGAAATGGTCTACCGGATGATTGAGTGGACTTCCAAGGGATTTTCTTCTAATGTATTTGATATTGTTAATTATAAACAGGATGGATACATAGATTAAAATTCAATATGGAATTATTAATAATGTCTCAGTTATGTCCATATAGCCTAAAAAAGTTTGGTTGCGAAAAAGGAACTAATTCGTAAAAAATATCAAACGCGGTAATAACTAGGGTATTTTATTTTTAATTCGCAAACAATTTACTGTTAAGCGGAAGCCAAAGCAAGCTTTCGTATTGAAGGAACGAACGTTATTATAAATAAACTGCTTTCGTCGCACGATTCGAAAATAAACGAATGGGCATTATTTGCCTTCTGCCCAATAAAGATCACACCGAGATAATTGCAAACGGAGACATTTCCGTGGAAACGCAATGCGTGTACGGATTCCGTCATTGCAAAGATAACGTTTAACACGTCTCGGGTACAAAAAATATTGTGGACATTCGAAATATTTCTTGATGCCAACTTGCACGTGTTAAATTGGGACAGTTGCAGTTGTGGAATTAAAATATACAGTTTGTGGAAGGCTTGCATTTTACAATACCAACACGACAAGATTCAATTATTACACGTATATCAAAATATATATGTATATATAAAAATTATCTATTTATTTAATCAAAAATATATTAGATTTATTTTTTATATTAGGCATGTTTTAGGCAGTTTATACAAAAATCAATGTAAGAAAAAATCATAAATGTTAAGCGTAAAATCTAGACAGACGAGGAAAACATATAGGCGTTTCTTTTTCAGAAACCAATCTCCAATGACAGCCAGACCATTATTTTTAGACACACATTCTTTATCATTTAGACGCTCTATTATTCCAACTCAGTGGTCAGTTCGATCGCATTATATGTAAAAGACCACTTGTTTCAACTGTTATGTTTTAATTCGACGTGAAACCCGATACTTTCATCTTGATTTTATGCAGATCATACCATTTGCAGGCAAAGTAGTGTAAAATCACATGTTCGACACTAATTATGTTCTTTATTTAATGAAGACCATATTAGATACAGATAAGAACCAGATTTTATATATGTATATATTTCTTTTTACTCGAATATCAACGAAGGAGGACTAATGTTTATTTTGCATGTATAAACGCACATACAAAAATAAACATTTACTTTAATCGAACGTATACTTATTGCAAACACCATGGATTTCATATAATTATGGTATACACATTTGTTATATCAGCCTCCCTCATAAGGGGGATTTTGCCAATAATTGCCACGCCATATATTTAGTACATATACATTCCTATTAGTATGGAGTTCCATATGTACATACAGATTGTTCTTTTTTAGAGAAATTTAATTTATTTTAGATTTTTGTAGTATATATATTTTTTTTTAATTAGACAAAAAAGAAATTTCTTGAGACCCTATAAATAAAAACTGACACTAATTGTAAGGAATGGGTTACAATAATTAAAATACTGTATAAGTAATGTACATATATATATATATATATATATATATATATATATATATATATATATATATATATATATATATATATATATATATATATATATATATATATATATATATATATATATATATATATATATATATATATATGAATACTGTGAAAATTTTTACATTGATACACAAAAATTGATACAGATAATATTATAAAAACATAGCCTCACATATTGTAATATTAATATAAATACATACATAAATAAAGGCTGTAATTTTTTTTAATTAAAATTTATTTTTCCACTAATCGTCGAGATTAACGGATATTTCGTTGCGTTTTATTTTTATACCCCGATAAGTGGCTTCAGACGCCTGATAATTATATAAATATATTATATTATATCATATTATGATATTGCAATCACTACAAATACATCCGTAGTGACCTTTCTGCCACCAACACTATAAATAAATTGCTGCTATATCACCTCATAATTTTGTCGTTTCCGTCGTCAGTTAAAAATGTTATTTATCTAACTTTACCATAGACTATAACATAAAATATAAATCATTTTTAAACACTATAAATTAATTTTAATCAAGTTTTATTTGAGATTTCAAAAAGTATGTAATTGGTAGATCGCACAGGGTTTTGTCAGTAAACAGTAGATCTCGGGTATAAACAAATCGGCCACCCCGATTTAACTAAACCCGAGATCTACTGTCTATATAATAATCTTCCAGCAGAGTTTTCCCTAGAGATTATAGCATGGGGTTCTTCAAAAAGGGCGTATTAAGGTTTTATAAGAGTCGGCAACGCAAGCGTAATATCGCTGTTGTTACAGGTGTCCATAGGCTACGGTAACTCCGTTTACTATCAGACGCACCGCGCACTTGCTTACTAGCGTAATACTATAAAAAAAAAAGTTATAGTGCATGTCGCTTTACGTTACAACAACATGTTCGAATACTTAATTTAACAAGAATAAAGTTCATTCTTCAACGAAGGCGGATTTTTTAATCAATGAAACTTCATCTTAATTAAAACTATAATCAACAAATACATATACATACATACATATCTGTCAAACCTGTCTCCCATTAGGGTAGGCAGAAACAATGGAACGCCAAATGCTTCGATTCAAACAAACCTCCTTCGCTTCTTTCACACACGCTCGCCGATTACGGGTACTTTTAATTTGTCCCTTCTTCAGCACGTCGCCTATTTGGTCGACATACGTCCGTCTAGGGCGGCCCCTACCGACATTACATATATACATTAAAATTAATTTATTCTTTATTTCTGGATCTCTTACTCTAATCAATTTTATTATTGTGTATAATAAATAAATGACAGAATAAATTCCATTTCAAAATTCGAACGTCATAATAATTTTTAATCATTCATAATAATTAAATACCGTTAACGGAATCTATATTACTCGACTAACATCCATCATCTCATGTACAGATAAACAAGGAAATTACACAGTCCATACCGTAAATAAAAATTTAAAATTCAAATTGAATTAAAATAAAAATATATAGTAGGAATAATAAACAAGTTTGAATCGTTTTATTTTCGTCATCGTTTCGACTGTCTCGCCGTTAATCGAGCACACAAAAAAATCTGCCTAACAAGAACAGTAGGCAGATTGTTAATCATCGGCGGTGTAATGGACTCGCCTCATCTCGTGCATATATTCCAAATAATACTATATTAAATTGAAGAATCGACATATTGTTGTATTTATTTACTGTAATACTTTTTTTAATTAATAAATACCCTTAGACGTATTCCATATCATAAATAAATGTTGTTTTTATTTAACATTAAGAGATTTTGCCAATAATTGCCACGATTAGCAGATGGGTTGGCAACCGCAGTTATAAAGTCGTGATCATAAGGGTTTTTTTTATTTGACCTCAGCAGAATCGAATTGTCGTTTTAGGCGGCAATAACTGTGTATACTAGTAATGTGTGTCAGGCTGACTCGAGTACTGACTCGAATAGCTAATAGGTACTCGGAAAAGAAAAAAGAACTCGAATACACAACATTCGAAAACTGGTTTCGATTACTTACGGTACTCGAATAGTACTTATGTGTATATACTTATGATAAATAAGTTTCGCTGTGTTTTATTCTCTTTAATAACCGAAAAAAATTACTGTACATTTGTTGTTTTCAACTACCATAGTTAAGACTTACCATATGCGAATTTCGCGTTATTTCTTTTGCCACCCTTAAAAAAAACTGAGCTTGTTGCTAGAAGAAGACTACGTTGACTTCAGTTCTACCGTGACAACGACGTGATATAATCTAAGTCGAAACGTCGGCAATAAAAATCAGATGTGTAAGTAGGTACTATTTATCTATAATCACGTCGGCTTAATTCCCGATCATGAATTCAACTACTATCGATACAATAAAAGGAAACCTCAGAAATCAATTGAAAAAGTACTAAAATCTGATAAAGTACTTGAATACTTATGCGAGTCTAAGGACTCGAGAGAGTATTCGATTATTTTTAACAAATAAAATACTCGAATACCAAAAAAGATCGATTCGACACATCACTAGCGCGTACGCACTGTAATTAAGCTACATACCGCCCGGAGTACTGGGAATTTATGAATACCTAAAGGTAAATGAACTTGCATTGATCGCGGCTTTCGTTGAAATTCCAATGCGTACTTTATCTTGACATAAAATACTTCGCTTTTGGTAAACAAAGACATTTCTTTTTATAAGTACATTACGTAATGTTGAACATTTAACTTTGTTATTAGGTATAGAAGAACAAGCCTACATACCAAAATCGGTAACTTCTGTATTATTTATTTTATAATAGGCGCCATTCCCAAGTTTCGCACGGGTACAAATTACTATGGATTATAAAATACTAATTGAATGGCGATCTCGTACGGATAAACGCAGTGTAGGACACCCCTTCCCCCGCATTAGATAGAGTGATGATCCCAAATGCTTTGGAGACAGTGGATGCAGGTGGCTCAAGACCGTTGCTTATGGCAATCAATGGGGAGATAATGTCTAAAATGATGATTTATTAAATTATTAATTAACGCGACGAGAAAATCATATCAGTAGAAATTTATTACAGGAAATAAATTATATAATATATTACATTAAATATCTAATCTATAGAAAAAAAGAAAACTAAAAACAAAAATGCAAGCAAGAGGGCAACGTTTATATCCTCTACACCAGGGGTTCCCAAACTTATTCTGTCTGTCTACTGCCCACTTTGAGAATAAATTATTTTTTAACGCCCCCATTTTTTCACTTACTTAAAAACCACTATTACTTCAAGATCAACAAATCACCCCCAAGCCTCTACACAACGCCCCCTTTTTTTTCTGGGTCTCTTACCGCCCCCCTTTGGCCACTTTGAGAAAGGCTGCTCTACACTGTCAGATCGATCTCCACGTGATCCCACCTCGAAACGATGGGCCAACTGTTCTGACTTTATACTCACCTATCATTCCTCACTGATATCCCACAAACGTGAACCTATAGCGCAATACAATTACCAACTATTTCCGATAAAAAAAATTGCAACAATATTAAATTGTTTATATTTACTCTTCTCCATCCAAAGGTTGCCTGGAAGAAATCGCTTTTAACGATAAGGTCGCCCATTGTTTTCTCATTGTGATTATTTCTTGTAATTGTTTATATTTATAATAAGTTTTTCTGTTGTAATCTTTTGGAGAAAACAATAAAGAGTATCTATCTATCTATCTAAATATTATATATTTAAATATCTTATTTCTTCAGCCATGCACTTTTTCTTTACTTTTGTAATAAAACAACAAATAAAATAGAACTGGCTTCAACATCACACGCCTGGTTACCCATTGCCCGTGCGCATCCATCTACGAGTATGAACTAGTTGCGCCGGTTACTTTTTATTACATCAACTTGCCCGGTGTCCAACCGACAGATGGACTGACAGATGAACACGTAAATTTCACAGTTTTTTATGTGCATATAAAATAATTATATGATCCGCTACAAAATTACAGTATGAGGTCAATAGAAGAAGTAAATTTATTAGTATTAATATTACAGGTAGCATTTGTGTTACCAAAAAAAAAAATGTAATACCATTTTTTTTGGCCAATGGCATTGTCATTTGTTTCAAACATATATTTTAGGAAAACACATATAAAAAAGAAAACGGAAGAGAAAAAAGGAAAAAGCGAAAGAAAGAAATGAGAGAAAAACACAAACTCACATCGGTGAACGATAGCATAAGATGTTTCAAAGATTGATTGTTTAAATCATTCATAAATCATTGAAATTGTTTAAATTTAAAATGCGGATTCGCGTATCAAAAAATATTTTACTCTGTAAACAACAAGGAAATAGCTTAAAAAAATATACAGGAGATACGAAGATGTATAAAATCCTATCGATTGTAAAGAATTATAAAAAAAAGTTCAGAATAGACGACGTAGCCACGTAACAAAACATACAAAAAAAACACCTTTTAGAACTCACTTAAAAATAACACAAGCGTTAAAGCAAGAACATGAAATAATCCCGCCTATTGCCGATCGACATCGATAAGGCGGGTCAATGTGACAGACAGACAGACATGAGAACCGACAGGCCGCCGCTCCACGGCCCATGACTTGACACTTTTATTACATCTCGCTATTTACATAACATGCAGCTATTTCTCGCATTCAACTATAGACAAATTACCAGCCGTCACGCTTGAGCCTATACAGTAAAAGAGCAAAATGATTTGAGGCAATATTGTATGACGATTCACTGACCATTTTTCTTTTTTTTTTTAATTCGCAACCTCTTCATCCCAGTGCTGTTTTAATTTTGATGAAATATAAAAAGCTGATAATTCATCTTATGAAAATTATTGGTAAGGAAAATTAGCCCTATTTCTAACAATCTAGTTATCAATTTCCATCAGGTGTGCCATCAGCTTGTTTGCCATTCTAAGTTGCATAAAATTAATTACATATCCATATGGATCCATCCTGCATTGTATATTTGGCATTTCGTATTTCATAAAAACATAGTACCTAACTTTAACGTCTTTTATATTATTTTATTTTTCTATATTTAGAATAACAGCTACTCGTATAAACTTAATATTTATTAGGTACATAGCATGAACTCAAATATCCTAGGCCAATAACTGTCCATGAACATATTACGAATGTACCGACAATTGATGGGGAAGGAAGTTTCTTGAGTGGCGACCCCGTACGGGCAAACGCATTGTAGAACGACCCCCCCCCCCTACTAGATGGAGTGACGACCTCAAATGCATGGCAGGGAATCAGTAGATGCAGGTGGCACTTTATGGCACTCTATGGGGGAGGCTTATGTTCAGCAATGAACAGATAACGGCTGCGATAATGATTATATTAAAATATGTAAATAATTTCTTAAGTGAAAACAATTAAAATTGAATTTATTTGCTTAAAATGTCGATAAGTAAGTACTAAAAGAACAGTCGAAAGTAAATATTCGAGATATAAATAATCGATTATATCGTTATAAAAATGTTTATAGGACATTAACAGTTGTAGCAACTGTAATGTAAACAATAAAGGAAGCAAACGAGTTGTATTATTATTTAATACATATACTGCTACTACATATACAGGGTGATACCGAAATTGAATACTGTTCCAAAAAACAGTATACAGTATATTAATTAATGTAATACAATCCATAAAACTGTTGTTAGTATTCATTAACAGGGTCACGATTTTTTTCCTAGAATTTTTTTTTTATATTATTTTATAAACAGTTCGTAAAATTCCCATTGTGCATAATTAGTAATAGAATAAAATAAATAAAAATTTTCGAAAAAATTATCAAATTATATTATCAACGGTACTGCATAATATAATATATATAATATATATAATCAATATTTTTTTTTATTTTTGTAATATAAAAAAATACTAGAAAAAAAAATTCTAGGACCCTAGGAGGATAAATGATTACTAAGACCAATTTTAAACAATGGGTTACGGTAATTATCATACTATATAACAATAATAATAATAAAACAAAGGTCAATAAAATCTCATAATAACTTAACAGGTGGACGCATTGTGTTAGTATCATCATATCCGCCTTTAACTGTCCACCTCTGAACATTACACTCCCCCTTTGGGGATTTTGCCAGTAGTTGCCACTCTTGGCAGATGGATTAGCAACGGCAGTTAGGCTTTAGATATATTTTAAGAGGGACGCTGCTGCCCATCTCTCGTCCTCCCTTAGTCACCTCTTACGACACCCACGGCCTATTGTATACCGAGACTATACGGCTTTGTTACTATATTAAAAAAAATAACTTATACGGAACCATAAACATTAGTTGGACATATAATAGAATAAATTATATAAGTAAACATCGTAGTATTTTTTGCTGATCACTATAACACGAGATTGTATCTGAGATCACGAATTGCGCACTATTGCAGTGCGTGATTCAATTCTAATTCGAACTATGAATGTAGTTAACGCACTGAGTGCCTAGTGTGAGTTGTACAAAGGTTTACGTTAACTGCGTTCCCGTTTACGTTGATAATTGTATTGAAATTGTAAAGAAAAGAGACATTTTACAAGTATCACAAATTTTGAAATATTCTTTTATATTTAAGATTATTTTATTACATTCACTTAAATTATACAAATTATAAATATAGAGCTACCATTGGTATGCGTGCGACTGCCAACATTCGAAAATCGACCAACACTATTACTACAAGAAGTTTCACAACCTTCCATATTAGTCATCGATCTCCAGCGGTCATTTCATTCACGCACGTTTTGCGACAGGTGTTTTTTTTTTCGAATTAAACTTACGTTAAACGTACATAAAGTACACAGTATTTTTTTCGAAGTACTCCTTAACTCAGGTTTCTTTTTGTAACTGTTTTATCTCTGCCTATACCAATAACAAGAATTGTTAAACAAAATCAGTATTAACGCAAGCGAAGCCGCAAGTTAAAGCTAGTACATATAATTAGAAAACATATGACGTAAGTTTGTAAATATTTTTATGTGAATCCAAACTGTTTTAATAAAATCTAGTGATATGAAAAAACAGACAATCTATAAACGATGGTTACCCTCCATTTTAATTGCCATTCTATGTTGCATACAAAATACAACAATTTTGAATACCACCGTTGGCGTATTTAATGTAATTTTTCAGAAGGGGGGGGGGGGGGGTATGATCCCTTAAGAAGGCTACTCTCAGACATGGTTCTTCCTATAGCTGAAAGCCCCGCTTCTTATTCTGAGGTAGGACTAGACAATTATGGGGTGGGCATGGTCCACCCGGCCTACCCTCTAAATACGCGTATTAGGAAACCATCTACGGTTAGGAAACCCCCCTGGAAACCATCGTGCTGAATTAGAGATGTCTTCATCACAATGGGCTAACAAAGCTGCCTTTTCATTCTCACCTATTATCCCTCACTTGTGCCTCGCCAGCGTATACTGGTTTTTTTTTTTTATAGGTGATAATGAAATAGTTACCCCACCCGCGCTATCGGTATACACCGGCGGGGCACCAGTGAAGGATGATAGGTGAGGATGAAACATGTCAGTTAGCCCATCGTAACGAATTCAATGAGAATTGTTCACGATGGTTTCCAGGGGGAACCACGCGGGGGTTGACTTGATAGGGCATATTGCTAGCAATGGGGCTGTCAAACTCTATTGCTAACAATCCCTTCCCCCAGCGTATACTGTTAGCACGTTCGGGGTTACCATTCCATTATCATCTTAAAAAAAACAACACTAGGTACAACTAACACAAAAGTAAACCTTAGGAAAATACTTTTATAACGTTTTGTTTTAAGAACTTAATTTATAGTGCTGTAAGTAACCGATTAAAAATATAAATTCGAATTGTTCACCGATAAAAATCAGTCGTCTATTTCAATTAAATATCTACACAAGTTAAAAGCGCTCGCAAAAAATGTAATTCAATTGTGATACGAGTACATATTGGTACGTAGGTTTAACATTGAATAGCCATTCATACGACTCGAGTGGTTTTTATATCATTCCCCGTAAGTTTGTTGTGTGTGAAACATATTACAAGGTACCTACCTAATGTGCGGAAACAAATTACACTATACATGTACAATTAGGTTTTTTTTTACACAATTTGTAATGACAAAATAATAAACCTATTAATGGAAAATTATAACCGTAGTGCTGTGTACTAACAATAATTTAAAATCTTCCGCAAAATGCGACTTCAGCCGTGACGATGTAAATATGGAAGCAATGCGAGAAATAGGGGAGTGAAATAATTTAGATAGAGTGAGGACCTCAAATACATTGCAGGGAGTCAGTAGATGCAGATGCCTCTAGACCGTTCCTTATAACAGTCTATGGGAAAGGTCTATGTCCAGCAGTGGTCACATAATGGCTAAGATAATGATGACATTTCAATAGATATAGTGAAAGTAAACGAATATAAGAATTGAAAATTAATTAATTCAATGTTTCGATTTAATTTAGCGTTTTGTAACAATTTCAACAACAGCAACTTTTTTTTATACAGCATTTCTATGAAACAAGCTGACGGCCCGCCGGATGGAAAACGGTAACTGTCGCCTATAGACATGAACAGTACCTTAACATTTAGTTCTATTAAATGAGACTATAGTCGAATATTTAACCCCTTACACGCCTTACAACCATAAGTCGAGCGGGCCCGATGGCATTCCTCCAATTGTGCTTAGGACGTGCGCACCAGAGTTGGCTCCGGTTCTTACGCGTCTTTTTCGGCTCTGTTACTCATCAGGTATAGTCCCAAAGTTTTGGAAGACTGCTTTGGTGCATCCGATCCCTAAAAAAGGAGACCGCTCAGATCCAGCTAACTATAGGCCCATAGCTATCACTTCCTTATTCTCGAAAGTCATGGAATCAGTTATTAACCATCAACTGCTCCGGTACCTAGAGGATCGCCAGCTGATCTCAGATCGCCAGTACGGCTTTCGACGGGGACGCTCGGCTGGTGATCTTTTAGTTTATTTAACACACCGATGGGCAGTGGCAATCGAGAATAAGGGAGAGGCCTTAGCTCTTAGTCTGGATATTGCGAAAGCCTTTGGTCGGGTGTGGCATAGGGCACTAATCTCAAAACTACCTTCGTTTGGGTTGCCTGCGAGATTGTGCAGTTAGCGTACGTAGCATTAAGGTCGTAGTTGACGGAGCATGCTCTGACTTAAAACCTGTGAATGCTGGTGTCCCGCAAGGCTGTGTATTATCTCCGACACTGTTTCTTCTGCATATCAATGATATGTTACAGATCAGTGATATTCATTGTTATGCGGACGACAGTACAGGAGATGCATTATACACCGGTCATGCAAAGATCTCGCGGGCACATACCGATGAGCTCCGGAACAGACTTGTGTCTGAAATCGAAACTTCACTCGATAAAGTTTCGATCTGGGGTGAACGCAATCTTGTTCACTTTAACCCTAAGAAGACACAAGTCTGCGCGTTCACCGCAAAAAAGACACCGTTTGTCGTATCACCTCACTTTCAGGGCACTTCCCTTGATAATAAGTCGAGTCTGGGGATTCTTGGCGTCGATATATCTAGCGACGTCCAGTTTTGCGGTCATCTGGAGGAAAAAGCTAAGATAGCTTCCAAAAAGTTGGGGGTGCTCAATAGGGTGAGACGGTATTTCACGCCAGAAAACCGCCTGAAACTGTATAAAGCTCAAGTGAGGCCACACATGGAATACTGTTCTCACCTGTGGGCAGGAGCGCCACAGTACCAACTCCTTCCGTTAGACCGCATTCAAAGTCGGGCAGCTCGAATTGTTGACGATCGGCGTCTTACTGTCCGGCTCGACCCACTGAAACTGCGTAGAGATATTGCATCTCTGTGCATCTTCTACTGAATTTATCATGGGGAGTGCTCTGAAGAATTGTTCGGATTGATACCTGCTGCAGATTTTCACCATCGTACAACCCGCCATAAACTAAAATTTCATCCCAACCATCTGGACGAGTGGCGGTCCTCCACTGTGCGTTTTTCAAGGCACTTTCTTCCACGCACAACCACTCTTTGGAATCAACTTCCAGCAGCAGTATTTCCGAACCGATACGACAACATAACCTTCAAGAAAAGAGCATATTCCTTTTTAAAAGGCCGGCAGCACACCTGCAATGCCGTAGGTGTTATGGGTGACCATGGGCGGCGGTAGTCACTTACCATCAGGTGAGCCGCATGCTCGTTTGCCCCCTGTGTTGTAAAAAAAAATAATAAAAAAAAAACCAAAACTATTTACTGGTGAATTTTGCACGTTGTAGATAGGTGCGATTGACAGCTGCAATTATGACAGCTGTCATTGTAAAAACCCTGCATTGGGTGAAATTTTTAGAATAGACGTCAATTTTATAATCAAAATTGCTACTTTTTTTCACGATTATACCACAGAATACGCTTAGAAGGAAAGCTGTTTTGTTGTGCCGATAAATATGTAAAGATTGCCACAAGAGAATTAAAACAATTTTTTTAACCTATTCTATTATTATATGTTTTGTTAATCAGTGAGATATGTTTTAGTTTATTTTCTTTTTTTTCTAGTATATAAATATTTTCTATAAGACACAGAATACGTACATTATATATATATATATATATATATACAACATGCTTTACACAGGCAAAGGAACAAGACTTTTATGGAATCCATAAATGAAGCTTTTTTTTTTAATTTTTAGAAATGTCCTTAGGAACAAGACAGACTATGGTCTACGTAGGCGAAAGATCAAAGTTTTGATCCTTTACGTGTTATTATTTTTCTTTTACGATTGTTTTTTTTTTTTTTAATGTTAGAATTATCCACAGGAACAGGATACATATAATCAACGCGAGCAATAGCAATTAATTACCTATTCTAATTAAAATCCAAATCGCGTGCTTAGGCACAATTTTAAAGCAGCTATATAACTATAGAATTTTCTAGAGATCCGTGAGGCAACGAAACATGCACTAATATATTGCATGTCTGTATAGGTCAATGTAATGTGATTAATTTTAAATATGATTTATGTGACTCACACATATGTTACTAGTATCTTGTATTCATAAAGTATCACCCCTTTATCTAGGCTTCCAATAATTAATATTGAAAATACGTGGCTCTGTTCATATGTATTGGCAATCAACATTAATATTGTAAAAGATTTTACTATAAGCTATATCATACTTAATTTTATAATTCTAAAGTTTGTAAGAATGGATGGATGTTAGATAGATAGATAGATAAATAATTTATTTGCATCACTTACAGTACACAAATTATAACATATACATAAAAACGAGTTAATATAAATGATTAAAAAAAAATACATAAAGCCAAACACAATTTTCTTTTGTGCGTGTGCCATAACAATACAAAATGGTCACAACTCAGTTTATTGCTTCGCCCTCAAAAGAGCAAAGCACTGATATTCTGTTGTGGCCAAAGGCATTAAAAAACATATTTTAAATGTCATTATCTTAAATTTTAAAAATCCCAAATAGGTTAAACTTCAGACAGTTCCAATGTAGCTTCAGACGAGATTCGAATCCACATCTCTCTGCTAGCCAAACTAAGTGTTCTAAACCTACTAATATTTTTAATAAATATTTCTAAACGGATTGAATATGGTAAGTACCCTAACGAAACATATACTATATTAAAACATAGCGTACTACTATTTGTCCTAATTCATGAGGACAAAGCCGCAAATTACAGCTAGTAACTATAGAAATAAAACTCATACATAGAAAAGTCTGTGTTTTGAATTTTTATTTCGAGAAAACTTAAGAAAATTTAAAATTACGCAGATTTTTTTTTTTTGTATAATAGGTACTCTTTTATAATCTATTATGTCATAGTATGATGCAGAACGATTTTAATGTCATGATGTGATAGGAAAGCCATATGAACCTATGGAATTATACGAGATACCTTTTAAATTTCCGTAACAATATGATGGACGTGCATGGCATGAGAATATTTAAGACGATCATAAAAAATTAAAAATATCTTCATACAATTGCATAGCAATATACAGACGATCGGTATGACTTTTTGCCACTTACGTGCTATAAAAAATGAAAAAGTTTTTCCCTATCTGGGATGAAGCGACGATCTCAAATGCACTGCAGGGAGTCAGTGGACACAGGTGGCTCAGGACCGTTCCTTATAGCAGTCTATGGAGAAGACCTATGTTTAGTAGTGGACAGTTACTGGCCGTACCTACGTTGAATCAACGACTATCAAAACGTTTATTACATCTAGATAGAAAAAAACCTCAAAATAATTACAGGGACAATAACGGGCCATTGTCCATTAAACAAACATTTATACACAATAGGAGCCACAGACAGCCCTCTATGTCGAGACTGTCTCGACGCCGAAGAAACGGCTGCTCACGTAATCCTGGAATGTGAGGCTGTGGCCCATCAACGTTTAGAAATCCTCGGAACGGTGAAGTCGCTCCGTGAGGCCTGTCAAGAACCCAGGAAGCTTCTGCGCTTCTGGGCGGAGCTAGATTGGCTGTACTAGCCACGACTCATACGCACAACGGCCCAAATGAGAGGCTAAGCGCGGAAAATAGAGTCTTTTTCACATTTAGTAGTGGAGAGATAATGGCTGAGATGATGCTAATAAATTCATCTAAACTGAAACACAACCACGCAAGCACTGTTGTTTGACGCTGGAAATATGAGCGCAAACGGTTTTTTACAAACACTTCCTTCATTAAAATAAGCAAAATTTCGGTACCTTTATTCTTATAAAAATGTCCCAACTTTATGTGTGAGTAATGGCTCTGACAAGCGTGGCAACTACTAACAAACCCCCCATGGGGAGGTCTATATTCAACAAGAAACAGGTAAAGGCTGATATTATATGATGGGCATTGATTATTATAAATACACTAGCTGACCCGGCAAACGTTTTACCATATACATTATTTCTAGAATATAATTTATTTCATAATTTATCGTACTACAATTATTATATTCAATTGCCATCTTGCAATCCTATTGCGTAATATAAAAATAGCGATTAAAAAACAGGGGTTGATTGTAAAAGGGTGAAAATTTGAAGTTGTATATATTTTTCAATGCTAAAGCATAAAAAAATAAATAAAAAAAATTGTCAAAAAAATAAAAATATTTAGACGTGGGTCAACCTTATCATTGAGGGTTATGTAAAAATAGATGTTGGCCGATTCTCAAACCTACCCGATATGCGCACAAAATTTCATAAAAATCAGCAAAGCCGTTTCGGAGGAGTTTAGTAACAAACACCGCGACACGAGAATTTTATATATTAGATATATTTACTATGATCATGAGTACACCGTTATCCCGAACATGTGTTTAACATATTTTTCATTGTATATATTTTTGTCTAAACTCTTGTGTACCGCATTAAATTATCGTTTTTAATATTTAATAGTTTAGTTTAATACAGTCATAACATAATCGTTTTTATGGAATCTTTAATGGAATTGATAGACGAATTACCCATAATATAAACTGTCTTATAATAATCATAATATTATTGCAAGACAGTTTATATTATTGTAAAATATAAGTTTTTGCGACCATGATACACGTTACGTCGAGACGACGTTTTGAACCTTTTCTTACAATTATTTTTACAATCAATAGGGTTTATTTCCGCGTTGTTTCCATTTAATTGTGGAATGGCCGAAGCAGTAGTTTTTCATTGCGGACTAAAATATATTTGCAAACACGAATTAATAGCAATATATATGTAATTTATGAAGCAGGTCGTTGTAGCGTATCTACGCAACATCCAGTCATTTATCTGGGGTTTTACAATTGAAGTCGCTTTTTTACTAAATAATATATACTTCTGATTATTCATGGCTCAATTAAGCTATATTTTTAGTCACCATTATTATTATTTATGTCCCAATAAACGCAACGGTATTTTAATTGTCTTTTTTGGACCTTTGCTCATTGTTGACCTTTATGCATTGTGTTAATATATCCAGAATCAAAATATTTAGTAATTTCTTAAAACATATACCATCCTCTAGAACTAAAAACTATATTTAAACAAAGCAAACCAATCAATAAAAACAATTATCATTATCAATAGATACGAGATACGTATTTAATTAAATTGATCAATTAGTCGAATTCACACTCGGAACCTATAATTTTATGTCCAATAACTTTTAAATAGAATATAAAATAATCGATTAAAATCGTATATGACATCGATACGCCAGCAATTAGCGTCACGGACACCGTGAAGATCGATTCAAAGATAACTTCAATCAAATCGGAATCTCTTGAGTAATCGAACGCGCGGTATACTAGCCAATTAACAATACAATTAATAGCGGTTTCTTGTTTGTTTATCGTATTGATAATGTAATAAAGTTCTCTTTTCTTATTACTTTAGTCCACTTTTTTCTCCATAAAATATTCTACAACGTGCAGTTTTCGTGATGATATATATTTTATTTTATTAATATGTAATAATGTATTTATTGTGTTAGTTATAATTTATAACTTTTCTCAACAATAGATTTATAAATTTATTATTGAAATCACATTTCAAACCATCCGATTTAAAGTATTAAATCGATATAAAAATTATTCACAAACCAATTCTCACCAATAATTTGAAACTACGTTAGCTATTGCCATAACGTCAAAACACAATCTGACAACTATTATAAATTAATCCAACAAACACTGTTTATCCATTATCATCGATTAGCACTGTCACCAATCACTCGCGTCATAATCCTTCTTACCGATCGACATTCACATCAGTGTACCATCGATTCGTAACCGATTAATCGGATATTGTCACGAGCATGCCGCTCGGACGTCCAATCGACTCACTTGTTGTTACACTACTGGGCAGGTCTCACCAATCCCTCCAGACCGAATACCACTGAGCCTGTGCGAGCCTGTGACCGATGAATTAATTCATGATTTGAGATAACTCAGTTCAAACATGGACCGAAACGAGACATCCAGTCGTTTTTTTTTTATCTAGAGTAGGGAGCACGTGTATGGGATTACGCCATAAATGATTAGTGATTAGTTAATATTCATTACTATAAACACCTTTAAGATAAGACCATATTTAGATTTGCTTCCTATTCAATTATCGTGAGATGGGTCATACGAATCGGGATGTTGTTTCTAAATTCGATATTATTTACATAATAAATATTAATCAGGCTAATATTTTATAAGAACAGTTGGTCTACCATAAAACGAAAATCCGAATTTTCGGGCTCAATTTCGTGTTTTTGTTCGTACCAAAATCGACCCAGTAAATGGAGCTTAACATTTCGTTCATCATAAATACTATCCTAATAGTCCAAAGGAATGATATTTTAACATTTTTAATCATTTTAAATGGCATGTATTATGTAATTTTAACATCAAATTTCTGTTTCGTTCGTGCCCGAAATTTTGAAAATTTTTCATGGTAGAGGCCCTCTGATTTATTATGCTCATACTTTAATGACCTCGGCGGTGTAAAGGTTTATACAGCTTCATCGTCTGTTCGCTGCAGGTTCGATTCCCGCGCAATACAAATATTCATGGCATATAATAAAAATAAACTCTTTATTATGCACAATAGAGATATAAACAAAGGAGTACTTATAGAGAACGTGCATATACAAAAGGCGGCCTTATCGCTAAAAGGCTATTTTTTTTGTATACAATACCCAACTAGATATCATAGAATATTTTCTATATGCAACATATTACACCTACATATGCAATTCTATGTCCTAAATATGTATGTATATATTTATATATATATATTATATATATATATATATATATATATATATATATATATATATATATATATATATATATATATATATATATATATATATATAATATATATATATATATAATACGTACATAATATTGAAGAGAAACATTGATAATTTTAGAAGATTCTAATGTGATGTGATGTTATGTGTACCCGTGCGAAGTCGGGGCGGGTCGCTATTTTAATACAAAAAAATCTATTTTAAAACATTTATTAATTACCTGGTACTCATAGGACAGTTTCTGCTCGGCTTTATTTTCTAACTTAAATACACTTCTTCAACATCTTATAGTCTGTATAATTATTATAATGAAATAATACAGAATTAATATATTTTTTTATTCTATTCCATTAATCAAACCAAGGACCGCAAGGTTTAGAACCGGTTGTCAAACCGCTAAACCAGTGATTCTCAACCTTTTTTTTTGTTGTGGCACATATTTAACGATTTCAAAATTTGGCGGCACACAAAGAAAAAGATAAAAATTATTTACTTACTACAACACACTGCATAAATAGTTTATGACAAAAATTTTAAATATCTGCAAAATTTGGCGGCACACAAAAGTGCCGCGGCACAGTGGTTGAGAATCACTGCGCTAAATGTGTCAAAAAATTAATTATTACTCCACTATATAAAAGTATTATTTATACCACAGATAATAGTAACATTATATACATATGCCGTATGAAATACAATGGCCGTATGGTAGATGGTAGAAACGACTAAGGGAGGACGAGGGATGGGCATGAATCAGTTTCCTAGAATTAAAAGGATGCATCGTCGACCTCATTTTTTTTTTATATTTCTTTCCTATTTAATTAACATGTCAATAATACAATATGCATTATGCATAGATGCAGTATATTCCATACACACGGACAAGGAGACCGACAGATGATGTAAATGATTAACCAAGCTAATGACGCACATAAACGAATTACATATTTTAATTAAATATAACGTCATTAATACTTGTGTCTACATAAATAAAAATAAATCGCTAAATATGTTTCTATAAGCAAAACTCGAGAACGGCTAGATCAATTTGCATTTTTTTTTTCTCTTTTGAAGAATTCTTTGAAGTCTAAGGAAGTGCGGCGTATATATATTGTATATATTACAAACCTTTATATATAACTAAACCTTTTGAATTTCTGTAGAAAAATAAATTATTAATAACAGAGCGTATGCGAGGTTGCGCGCGCAGTATAAATTGAATATTGTCATTCTTTTTAAAATATATAAAAGTTTAAACATTGGATTAAATATTTTACTTACTCATTTCCCATAGAAGATTTATATAAACAAGAAATTGAAAAAATATCACGGAAAAATGTGAAAACAATTTTTCTTTTTCCCAAACAAAGCTATTGTCCTATAGAAATTTATTTATGTGAACACATTAAATAATTTACACTATGATTTTAAAATAAGCATGTCACATCTATTCTCTCTACCTACCCCGCCAGGAGGAAAAGGATTGTAGTGATGGAATCTAACAGCCCCATTGCTAGCAATGTACCCTATCAGGTCGACCTCTACTATAACCATATATAACCATTATAACCATATTAATTATTAAAAAAAAATATATTAATTGTGTGAAATTTGGAAAACTATTTTAAACGGATACAGTAGTAATATTATTAATCAATACACACTGACATCACTTTGCACCCAGAGGGAGACTTTGTACAAAAGTCGTTTGCTTGGGTACCTCTGTCCCATTCGTGTTTAACCGTGAAGCAATTGTGTTTGCATGGCTGTGTTTCGGTTTGAAGGGTGGGATATGGCGTGAATATACAGGGTACAGAGGAATAACATTTAAGTCCTCAGGAATGGCAACGCATGGGGGGTATCATGGGCGAAACAGTATACTCTGTTATGTCCATGGTACTGCTCATGTCTATAGGCAACGGTTACCACTTTCCATCAGGTGGGCCGTCAGCTTGTTTGCCATACTAAGTTGTATAAAAAATCCCTGTGAAGCCGGGGCACGTTGCTAGTTTTATATATAATTTATGTAATATAATAGAAGGGTATGACGGACTTTGATATATTTGTGACAGCATTTATATATTAAACATGAGCCTTATGACTTTGCAATCTTTTCCAATACAATATCCTACAAACCATTGGACGTCTACAGCATTTTCAATAAGAGAAATGTAATTGCAATTCATGAATGCAATTCTACAATTTTATTTTAATACTGGCCATTTAAAGTGGCTACGTCCAGAAAATTTGTTATTAAATTCCTTAGAAATTTAAAAAAACTACTTTTTTTAGCACTCACTTAAGTTGGAGCTTTATTATGAGGTAACAAACTTAAATAAATACAAACGAATTGAAAACTTTCTTCTCCCTCCTTAAAGTGTCGACTTTACTATATATAATAGTATAAAACAAAGTCGCTATCGCTGTCTATCCGTCCCTATATATGTTTAAAGCTTTAAAACTACGCAACGGATTTTGAAGTGTTTTTTTTAATAGATAAAGTGATTCAAGAGGAAGGTTTGTATGTATAATACATGCATAATATAGTAGAGAAACACTGATAATTTTAGAGGTTTTTAATGTGATGTGATGTAATGTGCACCCGTGCGAAGCCGAAGCGGGTCGCTAGTTCACTATCAAAGTAGTATTACTTCAATCATGAAGAAATACGGTTTTTTTTAAACTATAATCATAGCGAATGTTGACTTAACTCGATTCATCACATCAGCCGTTAACTGCCCACTGTTGAATATAAGGCTATCCCTATTATGTTTTGCCAGTAGTTGCACGCTTGGCATACGGATTAGCAACTGCAGTTAGGCTTTGATAATGTTCCAAGAGGGACGCTGCTGCCCATCCCTCTACCATTAAGCTCTTTTAGTCACCTCTTACAACACCCATGGGAAAGGAAGGGATGGCCCATTCCATGCCAGGAACTCACGGTTATTTTTTACTCGATTAACGCTATATGTATAGCAATATATCTGTATGCTGAGTGCTATATTTAGAAATCCGTTTGTATGTAGATAACATTACAAAAAGTATTATCAGGAATAATTAATCTTGCAACGTCGGTGGTAGCCATTGTTATTTTCCTTTATTGAGTGATAAAAAAAATTATCTTACTAATGTTATAATGAGGAAGTGTTTGTTTGTTATCTACTGAAGCCGTAACAGCTCTTCCAGTAATACGTGGATATATGAGCCGGAGACACGGACGGATGTTACCGTGGGCATACCTATAAATATTAATAGATACGTGTGAAAACAAAATTATGAAAATATTTAAAGTTTGCTACTGAAAACAATTCCTACAAACTCTGAATTAGGAATTTACGTATAAATAAAATTAAAAAAAAATTTCAATTACATTTAATTAATTATTAAAATTTTGCAAAATAATTCTGACTACGTTCCGTAAGAAACCTACTTCAATTATGGCAAAACCAGTTATTTTGATTCAGAAACTAAATTACTGAATCGATTTTTATAAAATTTGTATGGGTCAATCTGCAAGTATATATTTACAACTGTCGGAGTTATAAGGTAAAAACTTGAAAAAATATCCAAATTAAGAAGCTTCTTTTTGAAATCAATTGATAAGGACAAAGTCAAAAAGCATAACAAATACAACAGCGTGACAATATAAAATAACAATTTCTTATAAAGAATTATTGTTCAATACTCGATTCGTTTGAATAATGTATTGCCAATTATTTGCATTATAAAAATCGGCCAAGAGCATGTCGTGCACGCAATGACATTTTCGATTGCATCATTGAAGAGCTCTTCAGTGACACGCTATTTAATTGTATGGGGAATAACCGTTTTTCATCCTCAAACATCCTATGTATTCAAAATCCATAGGAATGTTTTTAAGCCTTTAAAACGAACGTATTTCTCAATGTTCCTGTATTTTTTCTATATATTCCGGGAAAAAAAATTAAAAGATTTTTAATGTTACATTTGATAATTAAATTCTTAGAAGAAAAGCAAGTTTTTTTCTAAAATACATTACTTAATTAAATTCTTTAAAAATAATATCAATAATTAGTTTATGACCGTCACTCCATACATGCGGATTTCAGAATTAGAAAAAATAATTTAATAGACAACTTTTAGGTGGCGTATCAAAATAAAATATATAATAGTTTTAAAATTAGACCTTCGGGAACACGACAATGAAAAACCGTATTCAATTCGGTGGAGTAGTATTTGCGTGATGTCAAAACAAACATACTGATTAACAGACAAAAAGTTGCGGAGAAAGGGATTGTTAGTTATGGAAACTAAGAATCCTATTGCTAGCAATATACCCAACCAGGTCGACCTCCATGATCCCCCTGGAAACTATCATGGTTAATTCCTGATGAATTCATCATGATGGGCTAACTGGCCTGTTTTCATTCTCATCTATCACCCTTCACTGGTGCTCCGCCAGCGTATCCCGTTAGCGCAGGCGGGGCCACCATACCATTTTCACCCATCAAAAAAAAAAAACAGGCAAAAAGTCTATAATTTACCGTTTTGGCTTCTTTTGCTCCTATTAAAATTCCTTCTATATATATATATTTTTTTTTAATAACATCCATGTTCACACATCAGTTACAGTTTTATTATATTGATAATAATAATTGCTAATAACGATATTTTTATATGATAAATATGATTATTTCATGGCTGTATTGTTTGAGATACAGGAAGGTATTCCTATAAAAAATTATAATACCCAACGTACTTCTCAAGAACTGCACCGCCGACCAGTCGCGTTGTTTTAATTACATATCGTACTTCTTCATCCAATCATACTAACCCCTCAACCAGAACAATAATCACCTTATTAGTTGGTCGTGTTGGAAGTTGCCACTTGAATCAGTTATAGCCCGTTACAGCCGGTTTAATGCGGGTTTTATGCGAAACGGTAACATTATGCGCTCTTAAAAATACATACGGATCGTTTTAACGATTGAGTACATACATACGAGTATTATATAAGATTGTCTTACATGATACAAAATTTGACAAGAATAAAATTGTTTATATATAAATTTCACTACTATATTATACTTTCATTTCTTTCGCCGTGTAGGTCCCAGCATAGAATAGGCCACCCCTTCCTTTCCTGTGGCTGTCGTTAGAGGCGACCTCCTTATTCATAAAAACAAATATCTTATTTATAACAACAAAACGAACGCAACGAAACAACTATTTTATCTGGGGGAAAGGGATTGTTAGTAATGGAAATTGAGAATCCCATTGCTAGCGATATACCCAACCAGGTCGACCTCCTCGCGGTTCTCCTTGTAAACTATCATGGTTAATTCCTGATGAATTCATCATGATGGGCTAACTGGTCTGTTTTCATTCTCATCGATCACCCTTTACTGGTGCTCCGCCAGCGTATCCCGTTAGCGCAGGTGGGGTTACCATTCCATTTCCACCCATCAAAAAAAAAACTATTTTATCTATTTAAGTGTTTTGTCTGTTTCTCATACGCTTAATTCTCAAGTTGCAAGACAGTGACAAAACACTCTAATAATTAAAATAGGTTTGTAGAAGGTTTTAGTTTTTATAAATATGGTAGATAATGTGATATTTTTTTTTTGTAGTATAATTGTGAATCTTCAACATGGACGACTTCCTTTATTGTGAACAATTCTGTAGAAAATTGGATTCCATTAAAAAAAATCTACATTCATCGTAAATATTGTTCAGAATTCTTTAAAAAATGTGTCAGCGATAACAGAATAGCCAAAAACGATTGAAAGCCAATAACATACTCTTTTTTGTATCATACTAAAGGACATATATTTATTATCTTAGTACATTGTACCGATTATGTAACTCTTTATTTTGTAGTATTTTTAATATTTTATTTTTAGATTATTATTAGTCTTTTTTATAATATGTTAGTATAATTTTTATTTTTAATATTATATTGAATTATATTTTCAACAATTTTAAATAGATTTTAATTACTCTCTCTCTCTCTCTCTCTCTCTCTCTCTCTCTCTCTGTGTGTGTGTGTGTGTGTGTGTGTGTGTGTGTGTGTGTGTGTGTGTGTGTGCATTGCAATATAGTTTTACTCTTGTGTTACCGCCGTTTTCTACATTAATTTAAATCGCTATTTTTTGCGAAGGAACCCCCAATTCACTTCATTGACTCTTATAGTAAATTCTTAAATGATTCTACCATACAAACTTTATCATATATCATCATCATCATCATCTCAGCCGTCAACTGTCCACCGCTAAATATTGGCCCCCTTGAAGAGTTTTGTCAGTAGTTGCCACGCTTGGCAGGCGAGTTAGCAACCGCAGTTAGACTTTAGTGATGTATTAAAAAGAACGCTGCTGCCCATCCCTCCACAATTCTCTTGGTCGCCTCTTACGACACCCACGGGAAAGGAAGGGGTGGCCCATTCTACATCAGAATTACGCGGCACGGCTTTATCATACATAATACTACTTTATTACCTTCATGTAACCGCCCTGATTACTTTATAATGTAAAGCAAAGAATATTATTTATTGTTATAAATATAAGTAAGTCAATAAACCAATAATAGAAGGCAAATTAAATATTCTTGCGTAGAGTGATAAAAATAATATACTTAATAATAATCAATTCCAAGCATAAATCATACACTGGACCTAACAAAAAACGTATGACTCATATAAGATGAACAGGTTCCTTGTATGTGTGCATCAGAATAACAAATTCTCGTTTTTCTTGTAAGTACCTGGAACTTGATTAGCTTACACACTGATAGAAACCTCCCTGATAGAAAGTAATAAACACTACGTAGACGACGCTACGATTCCGGCATAGAATGGGCTATCCCTCCCTGTCCTGTGGGTGTCGTAAGGACAACAAAGGAATTCATTGGTCCAGGGATAGTCAGCAGCGTCCCTCATAAAACATCTCCAAAGCCTCCATAGCCTAACCCGTCTACCAAGCGTGGCAACTAATGGCAAAATCTTCTCTGATGGGGGAAGCCTATCTCCAGAATTGCGCAATCAATGGTTGTTATAATAATAAAGAAAATGGCACTACAGATATCACAGAATATACTTCGATGCCCATGGGACCCCATGGGTGTCATCATTTCTGTATCACACAACTGCTGTATATCCTTTTGCTAAAAAGACACCTGCAATATTTCTATTTTATTTATTGTTTTATCAACCGACTTTAAAACAAAGGAGGTTTTTTTATGTTTATTACCTCATTAGGGCATTGAGGGGCAATGCCCTACTTTAAAAGGCCCAATGCCATACCTTTAAATAAAAGACCCCAAAAAAATTTTTCATATTCGCTTTTTCGAAGTCACTTAATTATGGCCCTACCAAAAAGTTCTTTTACCCTACCTTAAACTACGGGCCTGTACCTCATAACTCCGTCAATTCTAAGTCGATTTGGAAAATTATATTTGTCTGAAAGGATATATATATTATACATTGGTCTCATAGAAATTTTATCAAAATCGATTCTGTAGTTTTTAGATCAAAATAACTGGTTTCATCACAATTAAAGTTTTTTTTTTTTTTCGTTTTAAGACACTGTCTTGAATTATTATAATAATAATATAGAAATAACTTTAGCATTAAGTGTAAGTTTTAAAAATTGAAAATGTTAATATTGTATAAATTTGAAAGATTTACTTGATGCCCGTCACACGATACGGGTATTTTATTGCATTACTTACTTTCTGCAAAACGCATTCCGCAGCACTTAATTTGTGGCTGTAGCCCACTCATATATTAATGATATTTCTCCTTTGGAAAATATACTTTATATCCTGAGGAGATAAAAAAACATCGCTACAAACAACATCTTAA
This sequence comes from Galleria mellonella, assembly GCF_026898425.1. Taxonomy (NCBI): domain Eukaryota; kingdom Metazoa; phylum Arthropoda; class Insecta; order Lepidoptera; family Pyralidae; genus Galleria; species Galleria mellonella. The sequence continues at coordinate 620,215 of NW_026442037.1, read as the reverse complement.
AATTCCTATCACTGATAGGAGTTGACAGCAAACTTTAAAAAAAAATCCCATGCCCAAAAATCAAGGAGAAGTCGGTCACAGTGTTACAAGTTTTCTAGCTTAAAATATGTATCTTTCAATAATAATAACAATATGCTCCACCAGAAACCATAACACCAGTTTACTCTAAGTTATCTTGGGCAGATTACTATTTCTGACCATGGGCAAAGCACAGTTACTACGAGTATTTCTGACCATGAGTGACGCACAATTACTATTTCTGGTCTTCTTACGAATTAGGCATTATATCCTCGTATACTATAATTTCACTGCTATGTACCATCTTTTAAACCGAAACTCAGTTATGCAAGCATCGTTTTAACGGTACAAATACGAGTGGGACAGTAATACCGTTTTTAGACGACTTTCGAACAAAGTATTTTTCTGGTAACCCTATATATGTACCCTTATGTATTGCCATTCCTATGTACAAAGATATTATGGCGGTAAATAAATAAATTGATTGCAAAAATAAATCGTCATAATTGGTTACATCTTCGATTGTAATATCTCATGAATATATTACGATATGTATATTGTAATATATTCATAATATTTATAACGTAATACATTGATGATCGTTATATATAAAATATAAATTAAGATATGATATATTCCTTTTTTATACTAATACTATAAAGAGCAAAGATTTTATTGTTTGTTTGTAATAGATAAACTTTGAATTTATCTACCTACTCAATTAATTTTAAAAATTCTTTGACCTATACAAAACTACATTACCAACAACTAATGCTAACTATTTTATTTACATTATGTTTTAAAAAAATTATCTAAACGTGCGAAGTCAGACTGGATCGTTAGTAAACAATATTATAAAAACAATACATTCTTCAAATTATGTACACTCATTTAAAAAAGTTAGCTAGTAATATTTTTCAATTTTCCTAACACGAATCACATCCACACAAATGCAACCCAACTTACGCGCAACATCGTATCCGTTCATAAATAAATCACGGAATGACACCTCACATATCTTACAATATTGTTTCAATCGCTTATTTAATTCGAGAGCAATAGATATTGATCATCGATATTCCGCATCGAGAGTATCCATCTTTCACTTAGATAGGTGACTACAGATAAGCGCCATATTTGTCGATTGATTGCAATAAATCGAATTGTGTATCAATCAAATGTGTAAAACCGTAGAATAAGGATTACTACATATCGGAATATTATTTATCTATGGTGAGAATGTTATATGATCAAATCGGTTGATCAATATTAATCAACAATATTAATGTAGAAACCACAGGTATCGATTACTAAAAATTAGGCATGTGTAAAAATAATATCATATCGGATCGGTATCTATATTAGATACCGATCCGATATGATATTATTTTACCAGAGGGAGACTTTATACAAAAGTCGTTTGCTTGGGCACCTCTGTCCGATTCGTGTTTCTACCGTGAAGCAGTTGTGTTTGCATAGCTGTGATCCGGTTTGAGGGGTGGGATATAGCAGTGAATTTACAGAGTACAGAGGAATAACATCTGAGTCCTCAGGAATGGCAACGCATGAGGAGTTTCATGAGCAAAACAGTAAACTCTATTATGTCCATGGTACAGGTCGTATCTATAGGCGACAGTTACCACTTTCCATCAGGTGGGTTATCAGCTTTTTTTGCCATTCTAAATTGTATAAAAATAAATTCTATATATTAGATTCCTCTGGACATTGATGGCAGAAAAAAGGTCATCGCCCAGTTCGATATCGCCCCTATCTGTCGGGTATCTATTTTCAATTATATAAAAATCTGTTATCCAATATTGTTTTTTGGATAACATACTTAATATATATTAATACAGTATATAGATATTGTAACTAAAATATATAGTATTACCCACCTCTACTTAAAATTCGTATTAATTCTAATATGAATTACCATTTAGATAGGTGACAACACTCGATTAATTATAGAATGAATGAAATATCAATCAAATATGTAAGTAAAGTAATACGATCTACCCGGTTAATCAATATTGATCGTATGCATTTTATTGTAGTGAAACTAAGCAATATTTTAAATGCAAATTTAATATTAATAAATTCTCATTAAATTCGTTACTGGTTTCGTACATAAATAAATGTGAACGAGTAAAAATGGTATTAGATAAAATATAATCCACCTTTTGTATAGTACCATTTTAGTAAGTAATATACATTCTCAAATACCAGTTGTTTCCTGCAGCCCTGATCGTGTGATTTGGTATATAAAATATCCTATGAGTTAAAATATAATATACATATAAACTACATTCATAAAGTTTCAACCAATTCAACTGTTCCATCATTTTATAGCATTTAATATGTGATCCTTTGGATTGATATAACTTTTTTATTTATGAACCGATTGAAATAAAACAAACACTAAATTTTAAGTGGAGCAAACTGCAACACATTAGTGAAAAACCATATAACCATTTTATAGCATTTAATATGTGATCCTTTGGATTGATATAACTTTTTTATTTATGAACCGATTGAAATAAAACAAACACTAAATGTTAAGTGGAGCAAACTGCAACATATTAGTGAAAAACCACTTTCAAATCGATTAAATCGTTTCTGAGATTAGCGCTCACAAACGTATACATATAAACAGACATACAGACATAAATTCTAAAAATAATTGATTTGGTTTCTATTGCGTTCATAATAGCCTCCTATAATAGTTTTTCTTATATATCTTCTATGTACAGACAGCTGCCAGTTACGATTTTATTATATCTATGTATTGATTGATAAACTATTATAGCAAATCCCTCATTGCCATATGCCAATGACAACGGACATATGTCTGTTCGTGTATTTTAATAATCTTCATGATGTCCATGCATGAAACATAATTATTAAAATTTTATAAAAATACAATGTTGTTATTGAGACATGAAAAATGTTTAACTATGGTGGACGGACATGTGCCAAAGGAATCTGTTACAGTCAATCAACCTTCAAGGATCTGAAAAGAATGTAAATTTTGTGATGAACATAACAATTGCCATGGTCACATTTCGCCGAGCATATTAATATACTATATGGCAGAAAGCCAGCCTGCTGTTGTTACGCGGATTTCCTATGTTGATTTAAGTTGTTATAAATGATTTAAATCACCTCACGAAGAGAGAAGGGAAGGAAGTTAATAGTAAGTATTAGTGCGGACTATCTATCCTAGTCCAGTGCTAGCAATATGTCGGGTCGACCTTCACGTGGTACCCTCTGGAAACTATCGTCTGAATTTCAGATGTATTCGTCACGATGGGCTAACGGATTTGCCTTTTCATTCTCACCTATCATCCCTAACTAATGCCCCGCCAGCGTATATCATATGCGCGGGTGGCTTTACCATTCCATTATCATCCATTAAAAAAATCACCGAACTAACTAGTTTAAAGTTATGCAAAAACTTTGATATCAGCTAGATTTGATAATACAATCTGGAGGTTATAAGGTGGAATAATGCACCGCTAAGCCCTGACGCTTATTAATTAATTAATTTACAAGCGTACAATTCATTGAATTAAATGAACATTAATTATTTAAATTATTACATTATTATTTAATTTAATTATTTATTGTCATTTATAAAACATCTTATTAATTGATGGATGTGGAATGTTACAGGAGACCAATAATGTTATTTAATATTTAAATATTTTATTACGTACAATGTTACAACGATTATTTTAGTGACAAGACACAAGTCAGTTTATTTTTATATTTAATTGAGCTGTAGGTCTATGGCCGTGTACAACCTCTTTCTTACACTCCTCCTCACGGCATAGTATCTACCTACTGTAGGAGTCCCAGCTCTTGGCGACAGTATTCATATTTAGGACGAGGCAAAGCTTTTGTAAAGATGTCCGCTATCATATTCCCTGTTCCTAAGTATGAAAGTTGCACCACATTTTGTTGCAACATATCTCTTATAAAATGTTGGCGGATATCGATATGTTTGGATTTGGCGCTAATGATAGGGTTTATTGCTAACTGTTGTGCGGCTTGATTGTCGTTGTGAATAGTAATTCCTTTTTGTTTAAAGTAACCCAAATCAATTAGAATATTTTTCAAATGAACAGCCTCTTTTGTACATTCGCTCAAAGCCATGTACTCGGCTTCCGCCGTTGAGAGTGCTACAGTCCTTTGTTTTCTTGACTCCCAACTTATGACCGCACCGTTCTTCATAAAACAATGACCGGTATATGACCGTCTATCTAATGGACACGATGCCCAGTCGGCATCTGCGTAACCCTTTAAAATTTTATCTCCATTCTTGTGGAATGTTAATTTTAAATCTATTGTACCTTTTAAGTATCTAATTACGCGCTTTGCAGCTGCCCAGTGTTCTTTTCCATAATACGCATTGAATTGACCAAGATAGCTAACAGCATGAGCTATGTCTGGTCGCGTGGCAACTGACAGGTACATGAGGGCTCCAATCAAGTTTCTATAGGGTAAGTTCGAATCTGGATGTTCTTCTTTCTTTAATTTTAATGCTGTCTCCATAGGAGTTGCCACAGGTTTTGCATCTTGCATGGAGAATTTCTTAAGGATATCTTTAATGTATTTCTTTTGACTCATGGTAATTTTTCCTTTATCCTGTTTAAATTCTATACCTAAACAGTATTTCAACTCTCCGATGTCTTTCATTTCGAACTTTCTCTCTAGTGCTTTCTTTACTTCTTTTAAAATTTCTGAACTTGGATATGCTATAATTAAATCGTCGACATAGACTGTTATTATTATTTTATCTCCTCCTTTCTTCAATAGGTATATGCAAGGATCTACATTACATGATTCAAAACCTATATCTTTTAATTCTGCATCTAATTTTTTATACCATTGGCGTCCGGATTGTTTTAATCCGTATAAAGCTTTCTGAAGCTTGCAAACTTTTTCTTCTTTAATATTTCTAATATCTTCTAGCATCCGTTTAGCCTTATTGAAGAATGTTAAATCATTTTGACTACTTTCGTCAACCATAATTTCCATTACATATTTTTCTAAGTAAGGAGGCATTTTCATTTGTATATTTTCTTCTAGCTCTCCATTAAGATATGCTGTAGTGACATCCATTTGATCTTATTTTAGATTATCCTCTATAGCTGAACTAATGACTGATCTAACAGAACTTAGTTTCACAACGGGGGCAAATGTTTCAGTATAATCTACACCAGGTTGCTGTGTGAATCCCCGCGCTACTAACCTAGCCTTCTTTATTTCAGTGTTATCTGCTTTCGTTTTTATTCTTAATATCATTTTGTAATCTACTTCATTGATACCTTTTTCTTTCTTTGCTATTGTCCACGTTCCGTTTTTAATGTGTGCTTTTATTTCAGCTTTGATAGCATCGTGCCAACCTGTATCATTTTCATCGTGTTCACCAAGGTAAGCCATTTCTGTCACGTGCATGCTCTCATCTGTATCATTTTCTACTTTGTAATCTTTCAACCATGCTGGTCTCTTTTTATCTCTTTGTGGTCTTTTATGTTGTGACGTTCTGGGTTCTATATTACTAAGATTATCTTCTTCCTCAGTTAGCGTTATGGGTTCTTCATTTGTGGTATTATCGTCATCATTTTGATCAGAAACTATAGGTTGAATTTGTTCATCTATTTGCTTCGTATCTATTTGTTCTGAATTTAATTGTATATACGACTTAATACCTTCTTCATTTTCATTTGTTTTTATTTCTTCGTAATATAAATCTTTTAAGAATTTTACGTCTCTACTTATAACGACTCTTTTTAATTCTGAAACCCATATTCTGTAGCCTTTTGTATTTTCGGAGTAGCCGACAAAAAATCCTTTCTTGGCTCTGGGTGAAAATTTTCTTAAATTTCTTTTATTTAATACAAAAGCTTTTACTCCAAAACATCTGAAATATCTCACTGATGGAGTGTAACCAACCCATATCTCGAAAGGTGTTTTCCATTTGTGGCCTTGGAAGGCACTCTATTCGTTATATAATTCGCCGTGTGTATAGCTTCGGCCCAAAAACTTTCTGGTATTTTTGATTCGATTAACATGCATCGAGCTTTTTCCAAGAGAGTTCTATTTCTCCGTTCAGCTAACCCATTATGTTGGGGCGTATAAGGAGCTGATAAGCGTCGAGCTATGCCATTTTCCTTTAGGTACGTGTTGAATTCATTATTAACATATTCCTTTCCGTTATCTGTCTGCAAGATTTTTATTTTATTTCCTGTATATCTTTCCATTTCCTTTTTATATTCTATAAACTTTCCTAAAACTTCATTTTTATTTTTCAGAAAATAGACTCTGCCATATCTGCTGTATTCATCCGTAAAGGTGACGAAGTATCTGTGATCTCCGTTACTATTTACGGGCATTGGACCACACACATCTGAGTGTATTGTATGTAGTTTTTGAGGAGCTTTTGTTTCTTCAGGCCTTTCCTTCGGAAAAGGTAAATTCGTCATTTTTCCTTTTACGCAACTTTCACATTCATTTGATTTGTCATTCTCATTAAAATCAATGCCTTTTATTATATTATTTCTCATAGCTCGTTTTAAGTCATATTCATTTAAATGTCCTAGTTTTTTGTGCCATATGTCTATATCTGATTCTTTTTTATAGACTTGATTTGCTTTTTCTTTTGTGCTTAAATTTGCATTCACATAATAAAGTTTATCTTCCTTCCTTGCTGTAATTATTGGTTTTCCATTTGGATTTTTAATAATTGCATTATTTTTTGTAAATAATACGTTAAAACCATTTTCAGTAATTCGTGCTACGGATATCAAATTAGTTGATAACTCTGGAATATATAAGGTATTGTGTAAATTTACTGTTTCATTTTTAATTTTTATCTTTACTAACCCTTTGCCTTCTATCTTTTCTGTTTTATTTGAGGCTAACTTTAGTGTTCCATTTTCTTCTTTATTTATGAACACGAAAAGAGTTTTATCATTGCACATGTGAGATGTGCACCCACTATCAATGCACCATTTATTATCATTTTTATTTTCTATAGTATAACAAGATTCAGTGCAATATAAATTTACATTTTTATTTCTTACATTTTTGTTAAACCAACAATCACTTGTTTTGTGTCCAAATTTATGACAGTTGTCACATTGTATTCTATTTCCATTTGAATTCTTATTTTTGAATTTTTGAAATCGATAAGATTTTTGTTTATGTTTCCCTCCATAAAATGCTTCTTCTTCTTCCTCCTTTTCCAGATTTTTATTTAAACGAGCTTCACTTTCTTCAATAATTTTTGTTTTGAGTTCTTCGAGGTACGGAAGTTTGTCACGGGACTCGATTGCCACTCTGAAGTTCTCGTAGGAATCTGGCAAACTGTATAATAACATTATGCTCAGGAGGTCTTCATTGATGCTGATGTCCATGTCTTTTAATTTATCCACCAAGTCGATGAATTCATTTATGTGATCTCTGGCGGATTCATCATGTTTCATTTTTTTGTGTAGTAACTTTTTTAATAATGTTGCTTTTCGTGCAGGTCCACGACTTTCGTAGGCGTTTTTAAGGGTCTCCCATACGTCTTTTGCTGTTTTGCATGATTTTACTAATTTAAGTTGGGACGGCGAAATTATTAATAGCAGTTCGGCTTTGGCCAATAAATCTTTTTCTGCATTAATATCGGTTGATGATAAACATGTAAAAAGTCCTGCTTTTATCAGTACAGCTTCTGCTTGTATTTTCCATGTATCATAATTTGTTTTATTAAGAAGTTCAAAACCAACTTGATTTTTTGTATTCGCCATCTGTGCGTTGCTGGCCCATAACCTGATGGATGTGGAATGTTACAGGAGACCAATAATGTTATTTAATATTTAAATATTTTATTACGTACAATGTTACAACGATTATTTTAGTGACAAGACACAAGTCAGTTTATTTTTATATTTAATTGAGCTGTAGGTCTATGGCCGTGTACAACCTCTTTCTTACATTAATTAATATAATTATTGATTTATTCTTTATTTCAGATGGCCTTATCACAAATAATATAATACTATACTAGTAGCCTTATGTTGTGACTCAAAGTGGATATAAAGTCTTTATGCCTGTTAAAAATATTATAGCAATAAAGTGCAAAGTATTGTATGCGCTATTTTATTTCTAAGGCGTATTGAGTTAATATCACCCATGTAGTTGAAAAGAAATTTATTTATTTATTAAATAAAAAGTTATAACATACTTATGCATAACACAGATTTTTTTATACAACTTAGAATGGCAAACAAGCTGACGGCCCACCTGATGGAAAGTGGTAACCGTTTCAACATAAAGTACTTTTGCTTAGTTTTGCTCTGTACCTGCGGAATCGTTGTTAGGCAAATAAGTGTTGCCAAACAGATAGCAAAGATTGTTACATTCTATTTTTTTTTAAATACTATGTCACCAATCCGATTCATATTCAAGATAATGTAATAAATACACAAGCATAGAATATATTTCTAGAAATAATGGAAAAAACTTCTGAAAGGAACATCCTTACTCATTACAAATATTAAGTATAAATGTGAAAGTGAGTTTGTTTGTTACCTCTTAGCTTAGTTAGTACCATAACCTCAGCTTTAAGTGCTTAACTGACGATTATGAAATTTGGTATACAGGTTTATTATATGGGGATGAGTAGATATAGGTGTTTTTTATCCCGGTCTATAAACGCCGGTAACGCGGATAAAGTTGCGGATAAAAGCTAGTAAATAAATAAAACTATCGAAATTAGTGAATATATGGGGCATCTAGTCCCCGTTACAAAGTATCCTTTTCCCTTCGCGCACGCGGAGTTTTCATTACATTTTCATCTCGTAAAAAAATCGAAGTACAACCATATAAACGGAACTATTTCACGCCGGGGGAAAGAGATTAATTAGTTATTAATAGAGATCCTAATAGAGTAATAGAGATTACCTTTCCATTATCGCCTATTAAACTATACCTAAAAAACTTCTTCACAGCGGAAATGCAAGTAGAATGAGAAATATTTAAGCAGATGACTTCTGTGGTCTCCCTCAAAGCCCAACTTAGCTTGGTCCAGCACTTGAGCTAACAATGAACGTGTTTATTTTCAAACTCCTAACAAATTCTTTAATGTTGTTACTAGTATAGTATTATATTATCTATGCTTTTGAAAAGGTCATAAAAAAGGAACTCTTGTATTGGGGGAAATGGGGGGAAAGACATTGTAAGTGATGGAGTCGAATTTCGCCATTACTAGCAATACACACTATCAGATCGACCTCCACGCGGTTCCCTCTGGAAAATGTCGTGTTTAAATGTAGTGAAATTCGTCACGATGGGCTAACGTACCTGCTTCCATCATCACCTATCAAGTCATCCCTCACTGGTGTCCCGCCAGCGTATACCGATAGCACAGGCGAGGTTAGCATTTCATTATCACCCATTAACAAACCACCAACAAATGCTTTCACAAGAAGAGTTGACGTCAGGCAGATGGCCGGTCATAAAATCCTAAAATTTATATAATTGAGATAAGAATAGCAAGATGATGATAAAAGAAGTGTTACAAACGAATATTGTCCCTTGTAGATCTAAGTGGATCCATACATTATTATAGATTTTCTTACTATTACATGTATATATACTATATTAAAATAAAACTGTAATTAAACGATGTCTGTACATATAAGATATTTAATAAAAAATAATATAAGAACAATAGAAGCATAAACAATATTTTTTTTGGAAATTTTGACTCTGTGTGTGTTTCATCACGCAAAAATTAGTGCACCAAATCAGACGCGGTTTTCATATTTATGTTCATCTTAAAACCTGGTGTTTGTTTTCTTATTTATGAAATTCGCGTGTAACAATGAGCCGACAGAAAATAATATCATAAAAATCTTCACAGATCAATAACATTCAGATAGAATCTCTCAGTACAAATGCTTTAACAAAAAATTTGTCTTTATTAAAATGGTATTTTTGATATGTATTATATTAATTTGATTATTAATAACTTTAATCACACAAATAGTCTATTTATTATATTTACTATAAGTATTATCCATATTGTACCTTCAGACTTTCATATACGATGACAAGATTTTGATCAATTAAAAAATTAAAGTTCACGAATAAACCAACATTCACCAGAGGGAGACTTTGTACAAAAGTCGATTGCTTGGGTACCTCTGTCCCATTCGTGTTTCAACCGTGAAACAGTTGTGTTTGCATGGCTGTGTTTCGGTTTGAAGGATGGGATATGGCGTGAATTTACAGGGTACAGAGGAATAACACCTGAGTCCTCAGGAATGGCAACGCATGGGGGTATCATGAGCGAGACAGTATACTCTATTATGTCCATGGTACTGCTCATGTCTATAGATGACGGTTACCACTTTCCATCAAGTGGATCGTCAGCTTGTTTGCCATTCTAAGTTGTATAAAAAAAAACCCTTTTTGTGATATTTTATGACGTTTGATACTCTATCTGAAATGACCTGGACATCGTAGAATTCACTATAACGTCAGTAACATGAGGATGAGCCTAATGCGTTGACACTCCTAAGGAATGTAAATAAAATTATTATATCTCTTATCTCAGAGATTACATTGACATTGCGTGTACCGGAAAGCGTCTATTGACGCACTATGGTGCCACTTTTTTCACTGACGCAGAATGTACCGAAAATATTTTACATAAAAACTATTTTAATTATACAAATTGGCGCTATTTAAAAGCAAAAAAAAAACAGTTCAACAATCAATAAATTTTATTAAGCATACACACAGTATGTTAATTAACATGTTTATTTAAACATACAGATTTCTTCAACTAACATTTATTTCATTGACGTCTTACTGTGATGACGTGATATTAATAATTTTGTGTATATTAAAGTAATTAAATTATGCAATACAAACAGTCTGATTTAAAATACGTACCGTAAAGTAGTACATTATAATAAAATTAACATACATTTAAAAACTACGCGATTAAAATAATAATTATAATACAAAGAAGGCAAGACACAGTTTTGGTATTGATTTTATTATTAAAGTATATTTCATGTTAGTCTATTAACACAGTTGGTATTGTTAGTTTGGTGTAGATAACTGTTTAAATAGAGACAATATATATATCTTTGATTTATATTGCACTGGGATTAACAAATTTTAAAATGTACACTAATTATGGACTTCTAGATTTAGTCCTTGGTTTTCTTAAAACGCCGTTCTATTGTTTTTTTTGTTTCATTTTACAACTTATATAAAAACATTATTGTCAATGGTTACGTGCGAATTAAAAAGTAACTGAACTATATAAATAATTATGTTTAAAACATTATATTACGACGAAAATTTTAAATTGTGTTTCACAAAAAAAAAAATAACTTCAATTGTAGCAAAATCAGTTATTTTGATTTCAAAATTAAACTACTCAATCCGTTTTGATAAAATGTATGTGGGACCAATCTGTAAGTGTATGTTATTTCCGATAAAAAAAGAGTTTTCCAAATCGGTATATATCTAACGGAGTTATAACGTAACGAATATAGAAAAAAAAATACAACCGATATGAGTACCTTTTTCTTGTTGAAGTCGATTGAAAATCATTGAGTTTCAGTTATGGTATCCATTACGTCACAACCTGTAATAATTATACAGACTGTTCAAAACACATAACATAAAAAAATCAGTAAACAGAGCGAATTCTCAATCACCAACATCCTTTTAGATTGTTCTTCAAGTGAAACTAAACATTTTCCACAAAGAAACATGATCCGCAAACCTAAAATCATTTTGTGCCTTCTACACTAACTTGACGCTCCATTTAAACCACGTATATCTTGGACCGTGTTAGCGTATATATTTATTTTCAATATATTTTGTCATTTTTCGATCCATATTTTCTATTAAAATAGAAAAACGTTCAATTTCACCCAAAAAGATGCTAATGATTACGAGTACACTCTGTATATACAAAAATATCTGAGATATTGTCATAACTATAGAAATAAAAATAATGTAAAACCAACATTTTTTTAAACTTATTTCAGCAAGAACGGCCTCTTAAATCGTATTGCTAAAAGATTGATAATAATAATATATGGAAACAACAATTATTCTACAGTTAATAATATAAAGTTATCCATTTATCTTTTTATTCTATAAACAACTATACTCGTAGAGTAACCACTTTTACAAATTATGAAAGAAAATCACAATTCTGAGATATGCCTAGCGCCATTTTGTATTACCTCAGAATAGTACTAATATCATAGAATATTACTAGTATCACAGAATACTATTAATATCACAGAATGCTACTAGTATTCTGTTATTTTATACCGATATTAATAGTATTTTGCGGTTTGCAGTTTCATGTCGATAATATCAAGGTTAATGCTGAAGGCAGTTATTGGGCAAAATGGTCAAGGAAGTCAAGCTATCGACGTGAATAGACGGAGAAGCTCTTATAAGGAACCATTTGGACTTTTCTATACTCCAGGTTAGCCTTCGCGAATCAGGACGATTTGGCTTTTAAATAACTTAAAAGTGTCAAAAAATATCTGTTTTTAACTAACATTACCTAATGCATTCGTACTTATAGAAAGATTCTAAATTAACCTGTGGGAGTCTCGGGTCGCGTCTATGTAACGCAAACGGCTATAAACGGCGACCTTCCACTACTAAATTGGAGAGGCAGATATTAAATGTATCGCAAGAAGATAATGGATGTAAATGGCTGGACAATATTTATTAGAGTTTTACTAATGTATCGTGGATGATGCACTCCTAAAATAACGATGAATAGATATAATCTTGAACAAAGATCCAAAAAATTCTTAAGGATAGAGAAAGATGTGCTCTCTTGCATTACCAGCATCAAAAAGTAATATAGACATGATTTCTCCTAATCTAGTCTCGTATAATGAAATAATAGGTAACCAAAGATAAAATTTATATTAAAATCTTATATTTGTAATTTAATTAAATTGTAGCAATAAATTTTAAATTAACTTTAATTAAATGTAAAAACATTCAATTAAATGTGATTACATTTAATTAAAATATTGCATTTAATTTAATGAAAAAATTTCCATTCCAGTAGCTATACTTAATAAAATTATATGAAATTATAATTTAATGAATTAATTTAACATCTAGCTACCGTAACAATGATATGTTAACATTCTTTCTTTAAAAATCTTCTTCCAAATAATTAACTACCTAATCCAATTTCTATTCTAAAATACTTCTTTTGGTAAAATGTGTAAATAAAATATCGTATTGTTACAAATAATTACATTTTTAACTGAGTATAATTTTTTTTTTCTCTTAAGAGTCATACACTACCTATTAAAAAATATTTCATTTTCATTTAAATATATCGCCCATAATTATTATTTGTATTATAAATATCATAAATAAATATTTTACCCTTAAGATAATATATATACAGAAATATATATCAATATTAGGAAATATAAATACGAGCAGTTAAGTATACATAGTGCGCTTGTTATCAATAAACTAATAATAAATATTTATATATATATATAAATATAATAACCCATGCATTTGTATAAAATGTGTATATTATTACATTTACTACTTACAAACGACGTAAATTTATAAGATTATAAATATTTTAATTTAGTTTTAGGAGATATATATAATTAAAATAGATAATGTTTTAAAAATTTATTAATAAATAAATAAATATTTATATACTTAAGAAAAAATACATTAAAAAAAACTTACTTAGAACAAATGTACACTAAATTAAGTATATATATTAATGGACACTTTTCATTCCAATAATAAATTCCTGTGGGATAATTTACTGTTTAAATCCAATCATTCAAAGTCAGGAATATTTGTTTTTGAATATTGTTTTTTTTTTTATTGTAAGTAAGAATAAAACACGTTATGTTGCAAGAAAAATCTAAAAGTTGCTACTTGATATATCATTGGATTGTGGTCTGTGGTCTGTAACCATAGACATAGAATGGTACTTAATAATAATTACTAGCTACAACTTACTGCGCTCATATAATATATGTTTATGCAAAATTATTCATCCACTTTCTTAACATTATCCCCAAGATATTTAATATAATAATGGTGTCCAAGTGTTTATTACGTATACAAATATATAGTACTTAATATTTTTTTTTTTTATATTCTGTGGACAACATAAATAGTGAAGAATAAAGATGTCTAATACAGTTCTCAAATTATCTTATTTAAGTAAAATAATAGTCTAATAGTTGCCATACAATAACGATAAGTTTAAAATATAATATTCATTGAGAACAATAACAGCCGACATTCCCGAATGCATTTTAATTATTATTTTTTAAAATTATGTATTTAAAATATTTCAAATATGGAATGTTATTGAAATTAATAATATATTATTTTGTAAAATATAACTTACTTTTCTCCTGACAATACAAATATAAGATTAGTTTTAATTTAAAATTCGAACTTCGAAATTTAAAATCATAAAGAATTTTCATCATATTTTTTCTACTCGAAATATTAATTGTATTGTAATAAATTGCGATATTTTCATAAGACGATACACAACCAAAACTTGAATAATTATGAATTAATAAGCCTCTTGGTCCCCCGAAGTCAGCAGGCGCCGCAGGTCGCTCAGGAGTCAACCGTGCCCTCAATCAGCGTTTATGATCTGGAACAAGGAATTTTACTCTTTTAATCTATTCGAAAAAAAAATAAGGGGGTCAAAAGTCCTGAGCGACCTGTGGATACGAGGACAAAATTAGAAAAAAAAATTTCAATCAATATAAAGCCTGCTAATCTTTTTCACGATTTGCTAGTCACTATATTATGAGTATTATTTATGTTAAATTTACAATGTTTAATAAATACAGAATTTTCAAAAATAATTTTGTGACGCCCCTATAATTTTCCTCTTAAACATGATATATTAAACATATTTGCAATCCATTCAATAATTTTATTTATTTACTAGCTTTTACTAGCGGCTTCATTCGCGTGACCAGGACCAGGAAATGTTTATCAATCGAGATAAAAGCAGCTTATACCCTTTTCCGTCCCATATAGTACGTATATATCAAATTTCATAGTGTTTAATTGAGCCATTAAAACGCTAAAAGATAAAAAAAAAAAAACAAACGAAACTCACTTTCACATTTATAATATTAGTAAAGAAATAAGGATTGTACTCGTATTTTACTATCATTTTATAACAAATCTTAGCAACAATTAGTTTTAAAAACCTTGTTTTTAAAAACTTCACGATTAAGAATTTTTTTTTACTTATAAGTAATAATAAAAAAAAAGTAAACGCACACTATGGTTAACACTTCGAATGAACTGCAAGTACAGAATACACACAAACAAACAATGCTGCTACTCAATACGAGCCTTGCTCATATAAAGTATATATATATATATGTATATGTTAGTATGAGCGATTTGACACTTACTCAATCTCATTTAGGGTTGTCAACGTTTCTATGTCTGACCTATTTCATTCAACAACAAAAAAAATGTATTTAATTTAAATTATTTTATTTTTCTAATAATGTTTATTCCTCTTTTTTTTTTTAAAAAAAACAAACATGAATTTATCATAAAATAATAATATCAATAATTTGGTAAAGCAGTCTGTAAAGAAATATTAATACTAACGCTGGATGTAATTAAGGTGACCCTTATATTATATTATATATATTATTATATTTATATAATATCTATGCCAAGATAGTACTTTACCCGCGACTTCGTCTTTAATATTGAATAAATATAGACCAATGTCTACCCTCGTTATTACTGCATAAAATAATGACATTTGATTATAACATAAACAAACTTTTAAATAAAAATTAACCGGCTTCGAAAAAAGATAAAATGAAAAATAATCTTTTTACTATAAATAATACGTAAGCAATGAGTACAAAAATACTTCATATAATAATTTCAAACTTTTATTATATTATTGCAGAAATGTAACTTAATTTCCAAGTTAACTTTAGTATGAATTGTAATTGTACTTTTTCTTTTCTTTAGTAGTTTTATGATTTAGTTACTCGTATCTGAAAACAAGTTTTGACTCTCACTAACAGGATATCATCAAATTGTAATACACGTTGTTAATCATTATCTTAGCAGCCTGAAATGATCACTCCTAAAACCAATCTCAAGGGATCTCATCATCAAATCCTAACTTGCAAGATAATATGACCATTTTTAATAAAAATTAAAATGTGTCCACATTTCACGGAGCAATTTGTGGGCATGTATATATACAAATGTATGAATGTATGTAGTGGAACGCAGAACTTCCATTTTTGAAGTGGGTAAAAAATCAATTTCACATTTATAGTACGTAGTATAAATACGTATTAGCAAGGATGTAAATTATACATGTGTGTGCCAGCCCTGTATTCACGTACACTCACACACACACGCACACACACACATACACACACACACACACACAGAGATACACAAATTGCCAACCGGTCGATTGACGTCAACGGTGGGTGGTGACGAGTGTATAAAAAAATATAAAGCTATCGGCTTACTACGGCAAAACGAGAACTAGCCATAATAAGCCATTGTTTCCACTGCTCCGGCAATTAACGATTTATTTGTCGTCGAGTTAAGCGTGTTTTTTGCTGTTATTATACATGGAATGCTCTTATTGTAGACTACACGATGTATTTCTGAGGACAATTCATTAATTTGGATTACCATCATCATCATCATTATATCAGCCAGAGGGAGACTTTGAACAAAAATCGATTGCTTGGGTACCTCCATCCCATTCATGTTTCAACCGTGAAGCAGTTGTTTGCATGACTGTGTTTCGGTTTGAAGGGTGGGATATGGCGTGAATTTACTGGCTACAGAGGAATAATACCTGGGTCCTCAGGAATGGCAACGCATGGGGGGTATCATGGGCGAAACAGTATACTCTGTTATGTCCATGGTACTGCTCATGTCTATAGGCGACGGTTACCACTTTCTATCAGGTGGACCGTCAGCTTGTTTGCCATTCTAAGTTATATATAAAAAAAAAAGCGTTAATTGTCCATGGCTGAACATAGGCTTCCCCCTAGTTTTGCCAGAAATTGTCACGTTTGGCAAACGTATTGGCATTCTGGGGTGGGCATTGTACAATTAAATATGTTTATGGCAATTGAAACCCCAGTTCGATCCCGACATATAATGGATCATCCCTTCTTTTCCCGTGGGTGTCGTATGTATGATGCGACTAAGGAAGCTTGACCGTCGAGAGATTAGTCAACAACGCCCCTCTTAAAACATCAGCAAAGCCTAACTGCGGTTGCCAACCCGCTTGCCAAATATGGCAACTATTGGCAAAATACTCCTTATGGGGGAGGCTTATTTGTTTATTTATACTTTTGCACACATTCTCGTATGTCTACAGTGCAGACTTAATGCTCGGTGTCATTCTCTACCAGTCAGCTATTACGATAAACAGAGAGAGTATATATATATTTTGAGAAATAACAACTATATATATATATATATATATATATATATATATATATATTATAAATATTTATATACAATAAAATTACTCAGTACTCATTTCAATGTTGCATAATATTATTAAATTTATTTAATAATTTCCTTATAAATAAATATCTGTGAAGTACCAACATTGCATACAGCTCATATATATATATATATATATATATATATATATATATATATATATATATATATATATATATATATATATATCTTTTAAAGTAAATATTTTTATATTTTAAGAAATGAAATGAATTTTAAGAATAAAAATTCATATAACAATGCAAGACATTGCTCAGAGTTTTACTTTTATTTTACTTATCAAACAAGTTATTAAAAATTTTTAATAACCACTTCGATGTCACATCCTGAAGGTAGTGTCTACCATGTAGTCCCGACTTCCTAGATGCTAGCGCCAAAACCTTTTCGGATGTATAATTTTGTTTGAATTTCACTTAAGGTAAGTTCTTTTAACCGTAATTTATATTGAATTTTGCCTGTCCTTCCTCACTTCAGATATTACATCTATGCCAAATTTTATGACAAGTTTAAAGAAAAATTACAATAAACTAACTCACTTCCGCATTTATAATATTAGTAAAAATTTATCTAATCTGTAAAAATTTTAATATCTAACCAGCCAAGTCATGCTTTACTATCATACCCATAATATGACTAAATTATTTTATGAATATCTTATATTCTAGCTAAATAACAGAACAATTTATTACCTTATATTTTTACATACATACATACATATCTGTCACGCCTGTCTCCCATTAGGGTAGGCAGAAACAATGGAACGCCAAATGCTTCGATTCAAGCAGACATCTTTCGCTTCTTCCACATTCATCAATATATTATTCTTATATTTTTATGATTATAATAAAACATATCATGTATTTATTATTATTATTATATGGTTTATTCCTATATTAGTTTATTTTACATAATTATTTAAAATTTAAAGAAATATAAGAAAATATTTATATTTACATATAACATTAAATTTCGATCAATTTTCATGTTTAAATTTTACCATACTAATAAAAAATAGATATAGTATCTGCCTTAACGAATACATACTTTTTTAAGCTCATCTAAAATGTAGGCTAGATGTACAAAAAAAACATGAATCACCAATGAAACTTGCGTCAATGAATACTAAAAAAAAGCAATTTTCGATGATGCCATAATCTACTGATGTTATAAATGTAAAAAATTGCAAATCTAGAATAAATATAAGATTTTGATCCACAAAATAAGCTATGTAAATCCGTGACTAAATAATATGGGGCAAATACGGGAGTATAGCAAATATGAACTGTAAAAAGAATGTATATAACATATTATGGCTGACGGTCGCAACGACTACCTTTTATCATTGCACCCTTAGATTTGCACCACTCACCATCAACAACAATACACGCTAGAACCGAATGGTCGCATATAGGGGGAAAGAGATTGTTAATAATACACTGTAACAACCCCATACATATGCAGGTGTATACAGTTATTTTTATTGTATTATATATTCAATTTTTTACTGAGTATATTTAGTTTATCTTTAGCTATATGGTTATTACCCGTGTTTATTTTACAGTTTTCTTTCAGCTTATCAAAGATTGACTGTAAAAGATCCTTTTATGGGATAAGTCAGCCATTGTTTTTAAATCTTTTAACGTACTCTGTATGAATTATGTACAATAAAGATTTTACAGTACAACACAATACCCCATCTACGAGTTTCACCCTGGAAAACATCGTGGTTAATTCTTGTTAAATTCTTTCACGATTAACTGACGCGCTTTAATTCTCACCTGTCTTTACTCACTGGTGCCCCGTCAGAGTATACTGATAGCGCCTGCGGAGTTACCATTCCATAGTCACCAATTTTGAAAAAAATGGTCGCATATAATGTGGTTTCAATGGAGTTATGGAGGGTACTATGTTCTATGAAACCACATTATATGCAACTCAGGCTAAGAAATTAGCTCCTTGTAGCGATTAAATATACAATTATTTTAATTACAATTTATTTAATTATAGAACTACAATTTAATTTCTTCAAAAGGAATCCTCAGGGTTCGTAACGTTCGTGAGACCACTGACACTACATGTTGCCTGTAGCATACCTACAGTAACTATTTACTATCAGACTGGCTGTATTCTAATTTACCAGTTTTGTGTTATAAAAAAATAATTAATAATTAAAGATTGTATCCCACAAAAAAAACAACTTATATTGCGACAAAATCAGTTATTTTGATTTAAAAATTAAAATACTAGACCGATTTTGATAAAATTTCTATGGAACCAATCTGTAACTATATCCTTGCAGATAAAAAAAATTAAACCCGTTTAGAACTGACGGAGTTATGAAGTAACAAACATATAAAAAAATATAACTGAACTCAGAACCTCTTTCTTTTTGTAGTCAATTGAAAAGAAATGAAATTTAGACAAAATTTGAACCTAGTCCTTTTTTAAGCTTACAGTTCCTTGTCTTTTCATTTTCTACCTAGAATATCTTTAAGATCCCTCAAAAACGTTAAAATCGCGAAAAACAAACAGGTACTATGTAACTAAACAAGTGCACACACGTTACCCCTATCATTACAATCTGTTACAGTATTGTGTTACATTGTAAATATGCTTTAATCAAACAATAGTTACAAAACTACACATTCACATGTGACACACATCTCACGGTCGGCGTTGACGTCAGAGTACCCGGCCTACGTGGAGCTGGGGTCAACACTGTATCAAATATTTGAAGATTGAAAATTCCGACATAGTAATCTACATATTAATGACCTTCGTAATCGAGAGACGTTTAGTCTGCAAACAATATTTCCCTTTGTGTCAATCGTGTAACTACTCTCAGAAATCTTTGCGCATAATTAAATGTTCCTCTCGTGTTCCTAAAGTGGGTACCAAACAATTCTTAAGTAGGCACAGCTCATCTGGCCCCCTCTTAAACGCTTACAAAACACATGTGTGTTGCACTATGCAATTTTAATAGTTTTACTATAACCTGACTATACACTCTTTGACTTTCGTCTACACTTCAACAGATGATGGGACTTGAATAAAATCTGGTACACAGATGGGCCATGTCCTAATTACCACATAGAAATTTTTATTCAGAATTAACACGGACAAAGTCATGAGTACAACATATAATAATAAAAGAATCTCAAACAACGTTGCCAGATTGAATATATTTTTCTCAATTTTGGGCAAAAAATTTTCTGTTCGCGACATTTTGGAGAAATGAAATTTGTCGATAAATGTTTGAAGCAAAGTGAAATGGGCTTGGAAAAATTTGAAGAGTTTTTTTTTTACTATTTTTGTACTTGTAAATCTAAAAATACAGTATTTTATACCAATGACATAAATTTGTCATTGGATAAAAGTGAACGATATCCTAACAATTCGACAAAAAATATTTTACGTTTGGTCAAAAATTAAAAATAGGATCTGGCAACCCAGGCACTTATAGGTAGTCACGCACAGACACTTCAGTCTAATAAAATAACAAACTTCGCCGACGCAAAATACATATTTAACAATCAAAGTGTCACATCGATAGATTAACAGTACAAATATTTTTGTACGATTGTATTTTTATAGAGATTAAAATGGATGTTGACATAGGTTATTAAATGTCATCTTTCAGACGTAATGACGCTAGAAATGCTTAACTTGATGACGCCTTTCCAGTATCTTTTATTATGTTACGCCGTTTAAATGATCCTCAAGTACAGAAAAGACATATTACAATACCTACTAGCAGTATGTTTTCCCACTAATAAAATATTTGGCATTAATAATTTGATTTTAATAATAATCATATATGCTGAGTATGTTCAGCCTCCCCATAAGGGGGTTTTACCCGTAATTACCATAGTTGAAAAGCGGATTAGCAACCGCAGTTACGCTTTTAGTGTTGTTTAAAGAGGGACGCTAGGGGATAGTTAGTAATGAAGATTAAAAATTCCATTGTTAGCAATGTACTGAACCAGGTCGACCTCCCCGTGGTCCTCCCTGAAAACCATCGCGCTAAATTCCAAGCGTATTCGTCATGACGGGCTAACTGACCGGGCTTTTCATTTTCACCTATCTTTCCTTACTGGTGCCCCGCCAGCATATACCGTTAACGTTTGCCATTATCATCCAATAAAAGAATGCTGCTGCCCATTCTTCGACCATAAAATTCCCTTAGTCGCCTCTTACGAAAATTGACTTTGCTCGGTTAAAAATATGTTCTTTCGATTCTAATTTTTACTCAGTAGACGAAATTTTTAAGAAGGATAGATAAATATCTAGTGTAGTTGGTGTTGTGGATGCATGAATTAATCAGTTCCTAGCTAAATATATGATTTACATGCTATTCTGAAAATGGCTAAATAGTCTTTAGAAAATTTATTTAAAATAACACCACAGATACCTACCTACCTTATTCAAAGTAACTAAATGTATTTTTATTAAATATAATTATGAAAATCCTTCAGCAATTTAATTTAATAATAAATAACTTATTTCGGTTTAAAAAATGGAATCTGGTAGTAAAATTACTCTGTAGGTTAATTAATTTGTTACTTGCATTTTAACGGCTCAACTGACCTTCATGAAATTTTGAAAATATTTGTTGTATTGGATAGATTATTATTTTATTCCTGCCAATCAATATAATTCCCGGTCACGCGGACCGAGTCGCGCGGAAAATCTAGCAATAAAATAAATATGGCGATTAGAAACTGTTAAAGACTCATTTCACAACAGAGTTTTTAACGCATTGTCACATGTATATTTACACGTATATTTTTTATTTTGAACACAATAAAGTGTAAACAAATAAACAACTAAGTGAGACATCAGAATATGCTATAAATCCTTTGTTGTATTTGACGTAATAAGATGCAATACTGGCACGCATACATACATTACACGAGCTTGCACAAACTCATAATAATTGTAAATTTCATACATACGTTCATACTAAAGGCACACAGTTTGTTTACAACAACAAGTCAGATATTAGCACCGAATTAACAAGCCGCATTCTGCAGAATTCATTTAGCGAGCGTAATCAAATTATGATTAAAGATGCGCTAGTTTAATTAATACCCGGCATAGTGTTGCTCTGATCGCCGAGTATCGATTGATAATCGATACTCCAACGATTTGATTGAATCACACGTAATCAAATAATCGATGACACGACATAATTGATTTATTAAATAATAATTAACCTAATATTATAAATGAGAAAATTTGTAGCAATGGATGGATGAATAGATGTTTGTTACTCTTTCTCCCAAAAACTACTGAATGGATTTGAATACACGGGTAAATTTGGTACACGGGTAAGTTTTATCCAAACTTAGTATATATTACTTTATTTTTTTTTATGCATATTAGAATGGTAAACAAGCTGACGACCCACCTGATGGACATAACAGAATATACCCATAATACCCCCCCCCCCATGCGTTCCTCTGACTCTAATTTATGACTCAGATGTCTTAAATATTTAAAAAATTCGATTTGACCATCGTTTTAGTCGCCCTTGCTTCTAAGCTTTCAATCACTGTTCAAAATATGGATAATGTAATATTATCGATTACTTTTAGCATCTTAATAATTTGTAACTGATCAGCTCCATTCTGCGGATTCGCCCGCGTGAATTAGTATATAAATTACAGGGTACAGAGGAATAACACATGAGTCCACAGGAATGGCAACGCATCATGTATCATGGGCGAAACAGTATACTCTGTTATATCCATGGTACGTACTGCTCATATCTATAGGCGACGGTTACCACTTTCTATCAGGTGGGCCGTCTGCTTGTTCACCATTCTAAGTTGCATAAAAAAAAGGTTAGTTGGCCAATCGTCACAAATTCAACAAAAATCAACCAAGATGGTTTCTGGGAAGAACCGTGTAGAGGTCAACCTAATAAGAGAATTGCTACCAATGAGACTTTTAGATCATTACTGTCAATCCCTTGCTAAATTATTTTATAATAATAAATTAAAAACAGCAAATCTTCACATCAATGTAATTAATTTAATACATACTATCGATAGACTCATTGATATTTCGAATATTCTAGGTGAATATACATATATTATCGATCAAAACATGATGATTTTTCGACAACACTAACACGGGAACTATTTGAAGTCATTCAACATCCCATGGTGTGCCAATTACAAATAATTAGTTATAAGTAGCAGAAAATTACAGCAGTTGCCTGATCGAAGTAGTTTGAGACTCATACAATTAGTTTAGTCATTAGACCAAGGCTAATAAAAAATACAATGATATCAATCATCATCACTATGAACAGGGCTAAATACAATAAAATGCCTATAGTACCCTTCATACTTTGCCATTCCTAAGGACTAAGATGTTATGCCTTTACCCTGTAATTTCAGTCCCATATGGAATTACGTTTCAGTTTGAATGGTGAACCCCTCAAAGCTATGTAAGCATCACTGCTTCACAGCAGAAACTCAGGTAGGACAAATGTAGCCAAACAGACAACTTTAATACAAAGTTTTCCCATTGTAAGTCTTTCTCCAATATACACAACACTACTTTTCATTAGTCATCGCTGGCTCGTTTGCCATTCTAAATGGCAAAACCACCAGGCACCTGGCAGGACCAGGAATTAATGTTTATCTAAATCGTTTAGACATAGACGTGAAGTAAACAAAATTAACTGAATTTAAGAATTTGTTGTATACATAATAGCTAAACCTTACGCAATGTAAACAAATTTAAATCAATTAAAAGTTTTGTAGTACATAGTAGCCAAACCTTACGAAATGTAAACAAATTAAACCAATTAAAAATTTTGTAATACATAGTAGCTAAACCTTACGCAATGAAAACAAACTTGTACATAACGTTTTAAAGTTTAACAACTAATTCAATAATTTTCTTCAGTACATTAATTTAATATAGCTTTATTTATTAATCTAACTATGTAATAATGTCAAACAGGCTTTTTTCGTATCAGTAAAACAACGTGACATGTTGTCCACGGTGTGATAACGATAACAAAGCTCTGTGTGAGCTATCTAGCCTCGATAACCTCCGATATTTAATCCATATGTTTCCCGATAGTAATAATAACAATTAAACATACCACAAGTAGATTCTGCCCGCATTCAATCGTGAACAAACTTCTGCCCGTACGTACGTTCGTTCGCATAGGTTTTGAGAGTTACTTCTAAATGACGTATCGAAATAAGTATTATATTTTCTGTGATAAAATATATACCACATTTTAAGTTATACCTTAAGCAATACAATTGTGTAAACCACATTCAGTTTGATGCAGTAGTTTTTACGTGATGCCGAAACAAACAAACAGAAAGAGAGACGAAATTTCGTAAACTATTTTATAAATTGATTGAATACAGGACGGATGATATCATGAAAAAGTACTTCAAATAATTAAGGTTGCGTTTAAAACAAAACGATTTTAAATATACCAAAACCAGTTATTTTTATTTTAACACTAAATTACGGAATCGATTTTGATAAAAATTCTATGGGACCGATATGTAAGGATATCCTTCATCCAGATAAAAAATAAATTTCTAAATTTGTTTACAACTGACAAAGTTATGAAGTAACAAACATAAAAAAATATACAATCGAATTGAAAACCTACTTCGTTTTGAAGTCGATTAAAAGTCATATTAACATTATAAAACACAGAATAAAGTGATACGTAACAATAAGTAAGTAGAACTAAAATCAAACGGATGTCAACATCCGTCACTCGTGTGCCCCAGTGTCCGTGACAACTGGAGCGTTACCAGATTAGTTACACCATGAATAAGCCGTTAACTATACTGTTTAAACTCATATACAAACGCACAATATAGATAGGTGGCTGTACAAATAAATAAATAGGTCCTTTTAAACGTTTATATATTTATTTATGTTAATTCTTTTTATAAAAACGGGTACTTTTTGATGAGTGTAAATGGAACAATGGAATAGTGACCCCTCCTGCCCTGACGGTTAATCCTGGGGGTAAAAGGATTGTAAGTAATAGTGATGTACCATAAATCTCCATTGCTAGCAATATAGCGTTACCATTCCATTGTTATTTATTAAAAATGGTAACACATCACGCTTCTAATACCTAATACTGAGAGAAAAGGATTGTTAGCAATAGGGTCTAACAGGCATTGCTGGCAATATACCCTACCAGGTCGACCACCATGCCATTTCCCCTGGAAACATTTGTGATTGAATCTTGTTGAATTTATCAGAATGGACCAAATGACTCGCTTTCATCCTCATCTATTATCTCTCACTGACGCCTCGCCGATACCTATATGATATGATGGTACCGATAGCTCGGGCGGGGTTTCATTCCATTTTAAGCCAAAAAAAATTCCTAATGCTTCTATTAAATAATGTTTACTATGAAAAACAATCATAACCCATTTTCAACAGACTTCAAAAAGAAAAAGGTTCTCAACTTGTATTTTTTTATGTTTATTTTCTCATAACTCCGCCAGAAAGTTTATCTTAAAGGATATACATAGTACCATATAATACCGTACCATAACCATAGAAATTTTATCAAAATTGATTCAGTAATTTAGTTGTAACATCGGAAATTTTGAAAATAACTGGTATTGCCTCAATTGATGTTGATTTTTTTTAATACAATTTATCATATATATATATATATAGAAAGAAAGTACCGCATATTAGATTTATCACGTCTCTGGACTCGTAAATGTCAATATTTACTTGATCTGAGGAACGCGTGGATGTATTGTTTTTATTATTAGATCATTAAATACCTGACCTGATTCTCTATATTAACAAAGCCACGATTTGTTTACACAAGTGTTGACGTTTACATCTTACTCGATTAATTCTGATTTAATGGTGAATTTGAATGAATCTCGAACACTGCTATAATGTAAACAAATCGTCCACTTCAATGTAATTTATAGTCAAGCACCTATTACCTTGTATTGAAAGTATGGAATATACCTAACACGAGATGAGTATATTTTAACCAACTTCAATAAAATGAGGAGATTTTTTTTTTAATGAATGATAATGGAATGGTAACCCCACCCGCGCTATCGGTATACACAGGCGGGGTACCAGTGAAGAATGATAGGTGAGGATAAAGTAGGTCAGTTAGCCCATTGTGGCGAATTCAACAAGAATTGTTCACGATGGTTTCCAGGGAGAACCACGTAGAGGTCGACCTAATAAGGCATATTGCTAGCAATGGGGCTGTCAAACTCCATTGCTAACAATCCCTTTCCCCCTGAGGAGATATTTTATCCTTGTTACGAGTAACACTGTCATTATTAAGGCCGATTTGGATTTTTTTATTATAAGTATACTCTTAGATCAAATGAGCTTAGAACAGCACAAATTAATCATGACTTTTTTATTGTAAACCAAGTATTGCAAGTATTACAGACTGTACATTAGTACCATACCTAATAATAGCTCTATCCATATAAAGTTAACCTAACTGCGGTTGCCAACCCGCCTGCCAAGCGTGGCAGCTTTTTTTTATACAACTTAGAATTGCAAACAAACTGACGGTCCACCTGATGGAAAGTGGTAACCGTCGCCTATAGACAAGAGCAGTACCAAAACTACTGGTAAAACTCCCCTTTTGGGAAGGCTTATATTCAGCAATGGACAGATAACGGCTGAAATAATAATAATAATATAAATTTATAAAAGTGAGGGAGGTTCTAGAAAAACACTGACACAGAATGATTGATATACAACAGGCCTAATAGAAATTACATCAAAATTGGTACAGTAGTTCCTTAAATCAAAATTACTGGTTTTGGCATGGCTGAATTGGCAAACTGCAGATAGACTTTTGTGTATTTAATTAGGGACCAAATTTCATAATAATTAGTCAAGCCATTAGACACTATAAGATGACAATAAACAAACAAACCCACTTTCACATTTATAATATTAATAAGCATTTGTCGTTGTATCAGCCGTTAATTGGCTGCTGCTGAACATAGCCTCCACCATAAAGGGGGGTTTTGGGCCACCCTTGGCAGACGGATTGGCAACTGCAGTTCGGCATTTGGTGATATTTTAATACCCATTGATTCACCATAAGCTCCATTTTTGTAAGAATAAAGATTTGTATTTTCCAAAAATTGTTTGTAATCAATTCTATTCTATAGGGGGGAAAGGGATTGTTAGTAATGGAGACTGAGAATCCCATTGCTAGCAATATACCCAACCAGGTCGACCTCCTCGCGGATCTCCCTATACTACCATGGTTAATTCCTGATGAATTCATCATGATGGGCTAACTGGCCTGTTTTCATTCTCATCTATCACCCTTCACTGGTGCTCCGCCAGCGTATCCCATCAGCGCAGGCGGGGTTACCATACCATTTTCACCCATCAAAAAAAAATTCTATTCTATATTCGAAATATCAACCTACCTGTGCACTTCACTACATAGTATAAAACAAAATCGCTTCCCGTCTGTCTGTCCCTATGTATGCTTAGATCTTTAAAATTACGCAACGGATTTTCTTTTTTTTTTTTAATAGATAGTTTATATGTAACACTGATAATTTTAGAGGTTTTTAATTAATTAATTTATTTATTTATAAGAAACATGGTAAGTGTATAGATGTTACAATAAGTATAAGTCCTCATATTTCGCCATAATTAGGCATGAAAATATTAAAACTTAATAAGAATAAATGTTAAATAAGTCATTAAAACCCATTTTATGGGTAACTCATTTGCATATCGTGCTGTACAGCTGTGGAATAAACTTCCCGTGAACATTCAGAATAGCCCGTCTAGCAGTTCCTTCAAAAAAAGATTAAAATCATTTTATCTTTCCAATTTAATTTAAATATAAAAATGATTAGAAGACTGTCATCATTGTGTTCTCTTGTATCTGATATTTATATGTTGTATTTAACGTGTGTATGTATGTGTGTATATGTATGTGTATATGTATATATATGTGTATGTGTATGTATGTATATATGTGAATGTATGTGTGTATATATATAATTATTTATAATTTATGTAAATATTTATTTAAATTTCTGTCTTGCACTACTACTGCCCACTCACTACTTCCTATGCCACTGCGTTAGGTTGACTGGAAGAAATCTCTTTTAGAGATAAGTTCGCCTTTGCTAACATTGTTATTAACTTATTGTTGTTACTGTATGTTTTTGTGCAATAAAGAATATATATAAAATTCGAAATGTTATATAAAAAAAATACATCAAAAATGTCAGACACTTGTCAACAATAAAAAGAAAGATGTAATGTGATGTGATACAATGTGCCCGAGCAAAGCCGGGATGAATCGCTAATTATAAATAATTTAAAGACTAATAAACACAATACCGCGCCTACTACAGTAAAAAGAAAGTATAAGTACATGATATTTCGTGAATGCATAAATTTGCGGTGGGTACAAGTGGTGTGGGCAATATATGGAGTACAGGGGTAAGGGATTGTTAGTAATGAGGAGTACTAATCTCATTGCTAGCAATATACCCTGTCAGGTCGCCTCCACATAGTCCCTCCTAGATTCCAGATGTATTCATCACGATGAGATAATTGCTTGCCTGCCTCTCATCTCTCATTGGCGCCCTGTCAACGTATGCCGTTAGCGAAGGCGGTGTTATCATTCCATAATTGAATGTGAGCATTATCAATATGAGCATGCCCATTCCAGAATCATCAGGTGCCTATTCCAAAGCCCAACCCCCCCCCCCCCCCCCGAATAAAATTCTAAATACCTACGCCGACGTTTACAACCATAATGCGTACTTGATAAATTTAAAATAATTAAAATAGCACTACGCATTTCATTATTCGCTTTTACGGTTGTAAATTTTATTAAAATACCTAACTAAAATAGCAAAAAACACAGTTGATCCTTATTTACCTAACAATAAAGTATATATAAATATGTACTTATGTATTTAGCTGATAAGCATTTCATGAATTTCTCTGATAATAATTGGTTGTTTACTCGATTCTTTTTTTAATAATCAGTTTTATAATTTATTAAATTACAGGAATACATTTTTTGAAAAACAAATAAATATATTATTATAAATGGTAAATCTTCAATAGTTAGGTAATGTACATTGCAATAGGTCGAGGACTTGTGATTTATTTATTTTTCTAATCGCCAGCTATTTGCGATGACGGAACAAACACACTGCATATAATAAGTCTCACTTTTTCTAACTGTATTTCCGTCTAGCGTGAATGTTAATGAGAAAAAATATGAAAACAAAAAACATACCTTTTTTGTCATAGTCGGTGACTCGAACTCGTCATCCTCGCGACTCGACAGCGTGGAACATGACGAACAAGCAGAGTCGGCAGACAGAGACCTTGACCTGAGCCAATCCACCTCCTCCTCGGTCGCACCCACTGCCACCACCCCATCGGAGTAATCGCTCACCACCACGCTAGGAGTTCTGACACATCTGCCTCTGGTCTCACAGCCCTCGCTGCCCCTCCGGCCTAGCTCCACCACATGAGCTTCGACCAAGGTTCTCTCCCTTCTAGGAGACATAACATCTGGGGGCGGCGTGATATCCCTCGGGTGGGAATGCCTCCTCCGCGTGTCGAGTTCCACAGCGGAGTCGTCACTCAGATCGCGGCTTCGTCGCCTGACGGCCGCTCTGTCGTCATCGTCCGACGAGGATATGTCTTCCTGGGGTGAACTGGCCCGCGGTGGGCGTAAATACTGCATCGGACCTGGTTCAAACCGCTTGAGTAGCTCGGAAACACGGGGCTGCGCATGTCTGGGCACGCGGCCATTCGTCGGCGCGCGCGCAACCGCACTGGTGCTAGACCGGCGTGGTGGTAGCGTCGGCTCCCGCGCGTGTTCCGGTGCTACTCCTGCGCCGAGCTTCAAATAGAACAGGCTGTGACTTAGTGCTTTCTCGCGGAGCACTCGGCGGAAGTCTTCGGGCGGAGGCTGCTCTAGACGTGGCATTTTGCTGAAATTGTATCATAATAACAAATTAGTATTCACTTGGTACTTAAAGTTCTAAAAGTTATTAAAGGCTTATAAATTTAAAAATATTGTCAGTTGGGAAATCTACCAACCTGTTTTTCAAACGTTATTACACCATATACTGATACTGCAGGTGCTATATATTTAAAGACCTACATAATTAGATAAACATTTTTTTTTTGCACTAAAACATACAGTAATAATGGCAATTTGAAATAAACAAACAATTTGAAATGAACGAGACAAAACGTCGGTTCTGACTGCTGTTATAATTCTTTCTTATGCGTATGATAACGAAATCATATTTGCCACTTGTCTAGAGAGCCTACTTTTCTGACAGAGAATACTAGTCATCCTCGCATATTATACAATGACGCCTACAATAAACAAGCAGTAAATACGTACCTATTATAATATCCTCTTGTTTTATATTTATTCTTGTAGTAATTCAATGGTCATTTCAAATCGATCTGGAACAATAAAGAAGTGATTAAGACAATTTATAATAACATTATTGTTTAAAGGAATTTGAATTACCAAGCGTGGCAACTATTGGTAAACCCCCCCAGGGGATGACATATGTTCAGCAATGGACAACGGCTGATATGACGATGATGATAATGAATCATATTGTTTTTAATTTATTGATTAATTTTTATTTAATTTATTAATTAAATATAGACATAATTCAATGTTTGTATAGGATTTCTTTATAAAACTTCATTCGTTAGTCGATATAGACTATTTGACTTTGTACCATTGTCTTTATAAAGATTTTGTTTTTGTTTATGTCGTAGAAATAAAAAAAAAATCGTACTAGTAACTTAAATGATAAAATGAACGTTTTTATTTTTAATAGGTGATAATGAAATGGTAATCCCGCCTGCGCTATCGGTATGCGTTGGCGGATTACCAGTAAGAGAAGATAGGTGAAGATGAATGCAGATCAGTTAGCTCATCGTGACAAATTCCACAAAAATAAATCACGATGGTTTACAGGAAAAACGGCATGGAGGTCGTCCTGATATGAGATAATGCTAGCAAAGCAATGCAGCTGACCCCATTAACCTTTCCCCCAGTGTTTTTATGTGACCTCTGCACTCTCAACCATTCAACTAATAGTCATAAAATGAAAGATGTACAAAGAAACAAGTGCGCTGCGGTGGAAAATCAGTATATGCCCATATGCTAATTTTCAACCGCAGCGTATATGCTCCAAATCATTTCTTTTGTGATTGTTACTGACGCTGACTTTTGCTTCTTCAGTATTCAACATTATCTTCGCTAAAGTCGAAGAGGTTCGTCGTCAGTATCCTATAACGAAGACGAGCCACACAGAATCTTATGTAACACATAACTTTAAAATATCAACCTAAAGAACAACGTTCTCAAGTTAGTTATATTTTTTACTTCATTACTCCGTCATTTATAAACCAATTTGAAAGTCTTGTTTATTTAAAAGCATATATTACTCTCATAGAAATTTTATCAAAATCGGTTCAGTAATTGAGTTTTTAAATTAAAATAACCGGTTTTGTCACAATTAAAATCAGTTTCATTGTGGAATACAATCTTGAATTTTAATAATTATTACCTGTAAATTATACAAAGACATCGTATGGAATCGGTAATATATAAATATATGGATCATCCATGATTTAACATTTATATGTGTATATAAATAAAAACCATCGATCAATGTGATCCTTAATCAATAAAAACCATATTTTAAAGCGATTAAAACATAGTTTAACGTCGTCTACCCTTTTTGAATTTGTATATCTATGTTACGCAATATCTTTACAATTTTTTTACTTTTTAACACGTCCAATTTAGAAGAATCTAGATAGCCTCAAATTGTACGAAAATCTATAAAAAGTTCTTTATAATACATATATGTAGCTATAATATTGAGTCGTACACGTGTTTCTCATACAAAAACTGATTTCGACATTGTATTGTAAACCTAATTGCTTAACAAAAGGATCTCACTTGGCATGTCTAATATACATGTTGAGTTTTGGACAAGCTATTTCTGCTAAAAAAAAAAACAGCAAAAATGTACACGTATATATAACAATTTCATCATTTTAGCCATTAACTATCCAACCTTTCTCATAAGGGTAGTTTTGCCAGTAGTTGCCACACTTAGCAGGCGGATTGCTAACCGCAGTTAGGCTTTTAGAGATGTTTTAAAAGGGGCTCTGCTGCTCATCCCTCTACCATTAAGTTCCTTTAGCCGCCTTTTACGACATCCATAGGAAAGAAAGCGGTAGCCTATTTTATGCCGGGACCACACAGATGGTAAACAATTTACTAGTTGCGAAAGAATGCTTTAAATGTAATGGAAACTGAGAATCCCATTGCTAGCAATATACCTAACCAAGTCGATCTCCTCGTGGTTCTCCCTTGAAACTATCATGGTTAATTCCTGATGAATTCATCATGATGGGCTAACTGGCCTGTTTTCATTCTCATCTATCACCCTTCACTGGTGCTCCGCCAGCGTATCCCGTTAGCACAGGCGGGGTTACCATACCATTTTCACGCATCGAAAAAAATCATAGCCATGAAAGCACAACTGCAACTGTAAGAGCAAAAACATATGTATCCAAGAGGATGCACTTAACAATTAATACAATAATTATTAATGTAATAATTTCAAACTGTATTAAAAAAAAAAGAATAGGTAAGTCTTGTACCGTCGAATCTATATTCTGCATTCAGTCCTTGTAGCTTTTGAAAAAAAAAATCTCACTGATTTAGATGTTATCTGCTTCTTTTTGTAAATATTAACGTGAAAATATGTACATTTGAATATAATAAAGTTATTAAACATGTGATCCGCGTAGTATATTAAACATGATGAACGATACAGGACACGTGCTTGGCAATTCGTATCTACTAGCAATCAACAAGGAGCAAGCAACAGGACTTCCCTCAAAGGACATTTGGATACGGCATTAATTGCATACTAATAATATTTTTAATAGACATTTTTTTCTCGAAGAAATTTTTTATCTTTAAATATATATATATATATATATATATATATATATATATATATATATATATATATTTTTTTTTTTATTTTTTAATTACTTACCTCTAATTATATATCTAGGTTATTTATACATCAATGTAATTAACATGTATCATTTACACTTTGTACGAAATAAAATATTGCATACTTTCAAATAATAAATTTATTTACACAAAAGTAAGTTTAGTTATATATACTCGTATTATGATACTAGCGATCCGCACGAGTAGACAGAATTTTCGAAAATCAATACATGTAATAAAAAATGTTTTAGCCAATTTAACTGATCGTTTTATTTTAAAGCATTTTATATGTGACTCTTTAGATTGATATATTTTTTTTTTTATTTATGAACCGATTGAAATAAAACAAACACTAAATATTAAGTGGAGTAAAACGCGACGCTTTAGTGAAAACCACATTTAAATCGTTTATACCTTCTCAGAGTTTAGTGTGCACAAATGTACAGACAAACAGACAAAAATTCCAAAAATAATTGTTTTAGGTTCTATTGCGTTCATAAAGCATAATAGTTTTTCTTATATATCTTCCATGTACAGACAGCGATCAGTTACGATTTTATTATACTCGTATGTATTGCTTGTAAAGTACATTATATTATTTTTTACCCGCAGCTTCGACCTACGTATAATATGTGTTTAATTTTATGACCATTGTTTGAGCAGCTAAAGCCCTAAGGGATAATAAACAAACATACTTTCACATTCATAATTTTAGTAAGGAAGGACGTTATGTCATGCAATCATGATATGATTTCTATCTAAACTAATAAAGATGAAACATTGGATTTGTTCATAATGGATAAACTTAAAAACTACGTAACCAATTTTAAAAAAATCACCTTTAAAATTCTACGTTATTAGTAAGTATCATGAACGGATTTCTTTTATTATAAAATCATACAAAGCCAAGACGGATAACTAGTAAGAGATATTTCTACTATTATTATCTACAATATATTATACTGAATTGAAGCGAGAGTCATATAAGACTTTGACTAGACATACCAGAGGGAGACTTTGTACAATAGTCGATTGCTTGGGTACCTCTGTTCCATTCGTGTTTCTACCGTGAAGCAGTTGTGTTTGCATGGCTGTGTTTCGGTTTGAAGGGTAGGATATTAGGAATTTACAGGATACAGAGGAATAACACCTGAGTCCTTAAGAATAGCAACGCATGGGGGGTGTCATGGGCAAAACAGTATACTCTGTTATGTCCATGGTACTGCTTATGTCTATAGGCGACGGTTACTACTTTCCATCAGGTGGGCCGTCAGCTTGTTTGGCATTCTAAGTTGTATAAGAAATAATAATAATAATCAGATGACTTCCAAAGGAAATTCGTAATAAGATTATTTTATCAGATTTAATTATTTTGGATACAAATCAGCGTTAATTAACTTTGTCAAACCTTAAAAAAAAAAAAACGACTCAACCCAAGAGGTGGAAATAAACCTAGTTCGAGAAGCAAACCCAAGACCTGGTTTGTGAACTTACTATTGCGCCACAGAAATCATCTAAGTTTTTTTATAACAAAGACAACAAACGAGCATGCGGCTCGCCTAATGATAAGCCCGCACCACTGAAATAACTGCAAGTGTGCTACCGACTAAAACGGAATATGTTCTACTCTTGAATGTTACGATGTCGTATCGGTTCAAAAATACTGCTGGTGTTGATTCCAAAGCGTGATTCTACGTTGAAGAAAATGCCTTCAAAAACACACGGTAGAATTTTAGTAGGCATTTTTTTAATGACAATGAAATACGCTGGCATTGCACCAGTGAGGGATGATAAGTGAGAATGAAAAGACAGGTCAATTAGCCCACCGTGATGTCACCTGGAATCCGGCTTGATGGTTTCCAGGGGAACCACATAGAAATCGACCTGACAGGGTATCTTGCTAGCAACGGGACCGGTAGTTTGCATTACTAACAATCCCTTTCCCTCCAATTTAGTGCGTTATACTTCTGCGTACATCACAAGTGTAGTTTAGGCGTGACTAATTTTACATCCTCAAACCATGAGTATGTTACCATTTATCTTATCTAGACTGTATAATTTTGCCTACCATAAAAACAAACTACCTGATCTAAACACAGGGTTCGGCCTTCAGGTCTCCGCACTGTAATACCTAAGTAACAAAGGCTCCAATTCGATTCGGTCCAGTAATATCTAAATTGACTATAAAAAATAGGTCGAGATGTAATAAAGTAAGATATTGCGACATTTATTTAAAATTGTTCTATTCACCATTATTACCACTCATGTGAGAGTAGCGACCTCTGATATCAAGAGTTTCTAGGCTGCCAGGTAATCAAAGGCGTCTCATGCGGTCGCACTTGATACAAAGCGATAGAACAGATGTTATGTTTTAATGTACTCCTAACCAAATTATAATGCCAAGAACTCTATTCATTATAGTTTCAGATTTTTTGCATAAATTACCTATTATAACATTTTCTTAGTTTAACAATATTCAGCACTTAATAATAATCGAAAAATATTATTCATTCGAATACCACCACTTTGACCAATCAATGTTTTCTAAGACGGATTTTGTATAAAAACCGGTCAATTGTGAGTTAAACTCAATCACCAAGAATTCCGTACATACATAGTTATATTAACAGTGATACTGCAATTTGTAATATCTTATTTTAGGCCATAATTTTGGTTAAAAACCGGAACGTATAAGTAAATTTGCTTTTGGAGGTTTTTTGATAATTTCTCAAAAACGGTGTCAGTTAGAAACATCGTTTTATTTTATTTTTGTAATATTCATATATACCTTTATAAACTGTAATTATTTTAGAATTTTCACTTCACAAACTTTAAATAAGGGGAAGAATGGTGCTTTTTCTCACATTTTCGATCATAAGTCAAAAACGTCGTACAAAAACATCATAAAGATAAATAAAAGTCAGTCTTAAAATGTACAAATAAGGCATATATTAACATATAAAACGCCACTTGGATGGACTTACTAGTCCATTTTGAAAATTCGAGTGCCCATTTTGAACCCCTTAGCAAATATGTATTGTATGTGCAGACGGTCATTGTATAAAGTTATTCTAAATTTCAAATCGATAGCATTAGTAGTTGCTGAGATAAAGTGCTATGATAGACGGACGGACAGACGGACAAAGTCGCACTATAAGGATTCCTTTATACCTGTCTGACACAGACATAAATTAGACTTAGACACTTATATACCTTTGTCTCTCTTGTGGATGTGACCACACGGCTATATATATATATATATATATATATATATATATATATATATATATATATATATATATATATATATATATATATATATATAGTTCAGGCAGAAAATATATCACACCTTCTGTTTTCGTGGGTGTCGTAAAAAGCGACTAAGGCAAAGGGACTTAATAGTCGACATATAATAGTAATAGACTTAATAGACTCTTAAAACATCACCAAAGCCTAACTGCGGTTTGCCAATCCACCTACCAAACGTGGCAACTACTGACAAAGCCTACCAACATGAGAAGGAGACCTAGTGGTCTACCATGAAATGAAATTCCGAAATTTCGGGCTCAATTTCATGTTTTTGTTCGTATCAAAATCGACCCAGTAAATGGAGCTTAACATTTCGTTCATCATAAATCCTATTCTAATAGTCCACAGGAACGATATTTTAATTTTTCATAATTTTAATTAGCATGTACCTATTCGTTCGCTCGTCCCCGAAATTTCGGAAAATACTTCATGGTAAGCCCTCTAGATTCAGCAGTCGACAATTAACGGCTAACGTGATGATAATAAGATGGATGTCAGTGAAATTACAGAGGCTTCCATACCCTATAATATCACCACCACCACCGCCTGCCGTCAGGAGAACCGTCAACGTGTTTGCCATTCTAAGTTGCATAAAAAATTATTACAGTTATTACTTAATACTTACCGATGAATATTAACGGTAAACACATTTATTACTCTGACCTTACGGTCTACTAACTTTATATAATAAAACGTCACGCCCATTCCCTTTGTAGATAAAATATAATTATAAGCGTAACATTGGATTTTAAATAATAAATAGTGATTACAAAAGCAAATGGCCTTTTCTTTCATAACAATAATGGCAAAAAATGTTACAACCATTATTATATTATATTTACGACTTTATTAATAAAAGCAACCATAGTTATTTACTTTTTTTATAATCATTATTACTCAATTATCTGTTAAGTATAGTTAAGCTAAAATTAAAGTCAAGTACTATATTTTATGGCTTTATTGTATCTATCTGCTTTGATAATATTTAAATGAATACTATTTACTATAATCTAATAAATAATTTATCAATCTCGTTATTATTTTTAATAATTATTAAAAAAATATATAAAATTTGCTGTATAATAATTAAAAATTCTACGAATATAAACAATTTATTAACTAGAGAAATCAGCTAATGTTACTAATATTATAAATGTAAAAATCTGTTTTCTTTTTGTACACGTTTTGGTAACGTTTTCGATGGATCAATTTCCATACATGTACCTATACCAAATATAATGATGGCTGATTGAGACATTAACTTTACCACGAGGTAACAAACAAATAAACTTTCATATTTACAATATTAGTAAGGGTTCCTCAAACCTTATTAATATATTATAAATATATTAAATAATACTATATATTATAAAAATGTATATTAAAAAGTTCTTTTATATATATTATATATATAAAAAAGCTTTTTTTACAAAACAATATATTGAGTTCAAAAAGAAAAAGATTAAACAAAAATCATAAAGCGTGAAACACTATATATGTATGTACCTATATAATTTAAGTGTTGCCCTCGATTGTCCTGGGGTCCCATCATCGAATTCTGACTTAATGACAACAGGCCACATCAGGACCATCACCTCTTTCGAATAAAAATCGGTCCACAATTGACGGAAAAATCGGTGGGCGTACGTAAAAAAATATACACAGCAGAATTTAGAACCTCTTTTTTTGAACACAGTTAAAATTTTTATTTTTATTTAAATGTAAATTATATTAGTCTAATTATATGTTTATAATTAATGAATATATTAAAAATTACTTTTTATATTTCCTCAATTCAATAATGCACCGGCTACTTATTTCTCGGTTTGCCCAATGGTTGACTGGTAAAGAACACTGTCCGGTGTTAAATCCACCATAAATACATAGAGTTTCATAGTGTATTAAAATTTAAATAAATAAAAAAATACATATAAAACTACCGCATCCATAAAATTCAGTTCGCACTGCGACGTCCGCGGTATTCGCCTGCCGATGGTGACATGTACCCAATCCGATGACGTCAAAGCCAGCCTTGCGACGTAAGGGCAATAGAGCCCGCACTAAAATAGCTTAATTTAGACAATTCCACTACGATTTGTCTGTGGTACTGCCATGTTACGTATGCCCATTAACGGATAAAGCGTTTCCGTTTATAAAAATTGACGTCAGTTTTTAAAATTGTACGACATGGACATAATATTATGTATAACACATGTCTATGTTTCATTACGTATCTACGTAGTGTGACACTATATTTTAACACTGTCTCACTAACCTTATCTAACTAATTAACAGAATTGTAAATAGACGATGGAGACACATGGGTGGAGATATTTAAGAAAAAATAATATGAACAGAATAGAATAATTTATTTGCTTTGAACAGGTGATACAGAGTTCTCATTTAATAAGTAGACAGTTATATATTCAATTATGATACCAGAGGGAGACTTTGTACAAAAGTCGATTGCTTGGGTACCTCTGTCCCATTCGTGTTTCAACCGTGAAGCAGTTGTGATTGCATGGCTGTGTTTCAGTTTGAAGGGTGGGATATGACGTGAATTTACTGGGTACGGAGGAATAACACCTGAGTCCTCAGGAATGGCAACGCTTGGGAGGTATCATGGACGAAACAGTTTACTCTGTTATGCCTAAGGTACTGCTCATGTCTATAGGCGACGGTTACCACTTTCCATCAGGTGGGCCGTCAGCTTGTTTGCCATTCTAAGTTGTATAAAAAAAAATATTAAGTATGTAAATTGAAAAATGTTTATTTATTTATTTATTATTTTAATTTAGACTGTAATTGAGCAGAAAACGCTTTTTATTTGTATACTATTGTTTTTTTTTTTTCTTTTGTTTCCTTTGTCTTGTTTTATGTGCTACTATGCGAGTCGTATGCTTCTTTGATTAAATTATTTCCTTATTTCTTTCTTTCAAATTATATATTTGAATTATATGAATATAGTTTTTTTTAAGTTACTAATTAATTTTCAAACAAATAAATAAATTTACAATAACCAAATCCGTACATACTGTGTCATATTAATTAATAAATAATTTACAATTGGAAATACAATAACAGCGATAAACACAACCTATGAAAGAGAGAGGTCTTAATAAGACCAGTAGGTGTCAAAACAACAATTTTAAGAAATTATGTCGTTCTATCTGTCTGTATGTTTGTTCCGGCGTTACGCAAAAAACTACTACACAAAATTGGACGTGATTTTGACACTTATATTCCTGAAGGTCTAACCTAAAAACTGATGTCTTATCTACTACGATTATCGCCTACAGCATGT
This sequence comes from Galleria mellonella, assembly GCF_026898425.1. NCBI lineage: Eukaryota > Metazoa > Arthropoda > Insecta > Lepidoptera > Pyralidae > Galleria > Galleria mellonella. The sequence continues at coordinate 579,881 of NW_026442037.1, read as the reverse complement.
GGTTCTTTAAAAAATGGACAAAGAAGTTTCTTCAGTGTCGGCAACGCGTAATGTCCCTGGTATTGCAGGCGTTCATAAGCTACGGTAACCGCTTACCATCAGGTGGGCCGTATGCTTATTTACCACCTCAACGGTATAAAAAAAAATATCTTGATACGCCAACTAGAAATGGTCCATTTGATTAATGTTCCTACTTCTAAAATCCTCACATAAGAAGTAAAGGACAGAAAGTTAGTTGATAATGTTGAGTTGTTGCAAATATAATATCCAGTAATAGCAGACGAGTGGTCCCGGAATAGAACAGACCACAGACAGGGCGAGGGATGGGCAGCAGCATCCCTCTTTAATCCTTCTTTGCATACTGGTGGAAATTTCCATCATAATATTGAATGCCCAAAAATTATATAAAAGAACAATTTCACTTTAAGTTCAAGTCCATTGCAGAAAAAAAAACCATAGCTGTCAAATTTATTTTTTTAACCATTTTTCCTTTAATTTTGAACATGAATTATATCACCTTCATTTATTTCACCAATAAAAAAAATCTGCAAAGAAGAGTTACACATTTTCAAAGCCTGACTGTGGTTGCCAATCTGCCTGCCAAGCGTGGCAACTACTGGCAAAACTCCCCAGAAGGAGGCTTACGTTCAGCAGTGGACAGTTAAAGTCTGATATAAAAATAGTAAAGAGGACGAAGAACGAATCGTAAGGGTTACATTTTAACCTCCTTGGTACGAAACTCTAAAACAGGTAAACTACGTATTATCGCTGGTTTTTCCATCAGTCAGATATAAAAGTTAATTGCTTCTTACAACCATTTTTGTATTGTAATTTTCTTCGAAACGATCACGCTTCACTGTGTAGACGAGGAGGTGATGACCTAAATGTACGCTAGATAAGGAAAATTATCAGATAACGTGGGCCGTGACGGATCCGGAGCGAGAGCCACCTGTGTGCAACATCAAATATGTGTAACAATTTTAATAATTACTAAGTAGTTAACTTCATTGATAGGATTTTTTTTAATGAGTGATAGTTAAATGGTTAATGGCGGAGTTACCCCACCTGGGCTTACGAGACACCAGTAAAGAGGATAGGTTAGATGACAAGGCAGGTCAGTTAGCCCATCGTGATGAATACACCTGGTATTCAGCACGATAGTTTCCAGAGGGGTCCACGTGGAGGTCGGTCTCACGGGGTCTACTACTAGCAATGGGATTGGTAGTTCGTATTACTGACAGTCCTTTCCTCCCCCTCCCCCTCTCATGAAGAAGATTATCCTCAACTGACATCTGCATGAGGCCAACCTATTATTATACTTTGGAAAATATTTTAAATCTAGCTATTGCCCGCGGCTTTGCCCGCTTAAAGATACTACGTTAACACACACGTATGTGAAAACACGGCATTCTCCACACAATATTAAAAACTTAGGCACTGCCCACGTCTGCCAGTCAAAATAAACTATAAATAGACTAATACAGAATCTGTTTTAAATTGTCACGATTTTTTTATGGCTGTACGGCACTTTGGAAAAATTATGTGTGAAGAAAATACCACAAGAAATTCAATAAATAGAAGTTAGCAGCTTCAGTTGTAAAAAAAAATATGAAACTCGATTAAAAATTGACATAATCGTATGCATTATTATGATCAAACTTATTAAAAATCTTCAACAAATAGAATGAAAGAGATATGTTTGAAACGAAGCATTTGACGTTCCATTGTTCCCAATTTATTTTCATTGTTCCTGCCCAGTAGAAGACAGGTGAAACAGATATGTAAGAATATTCATGTATATATATATATATATATATATATATATATATATATATATATATATATATATAAAATATAAATAATATAAAATATAAAAATAAAATATAGTATAATAAATATAAAATATAAATATAAACCGCCTTCTTTTTCATGGAAGTCATTTAAAAAACTAGTAATTGCTGCATATTTCTGATAAGAATCAGGACTAATTATAAAAGATTTTTATCACTATGAAGGCCGAAGGAAACATTTGAAAACGTTATGAAACTACGGCCTCCGCGCATCATAACATTAATTGGAGGCATTTTAACTGCGGTAATTGGTATTTTTCTGTTAATTAATGTATTATAAATTAAACGCAGTCATAGTTTAGTTATACTTGCGATTAGTATTAATTAATGATGTCAAACGACGAAATATGGGGTCACTTTTTGAATGCATTTCATTGTTTACATTTGGAGGCGGATAGTTCGATTTTATGGATGAAAATGGAACGGTAACTTACTAATTAACTTACACGTTGGTGGAGTATTAGTGAAGAATAATAGGTGAAGATTAAGTCAGGTCGATTGGCCCATCGTGACGAAATCACCAGGAATTAAACATGATTGTAACAGTACCCTCTAGAACTCACGTTATGCAGTAAAAAAAATTATATAGACTCGTATACAGTCTCTACTCAGCTTAATATTCTAGACCTCATTTGCGTGATCATGATATCGCTACTATCCTTTTCCATCCCAAATACAAAGCATACATATGCCAAATTTCATAATAATTGATGGAGCAATTAAGACACCAAGATACAAACATAATAAATCATTTCAAAAAACAAACTAACTGTAACGTTTATAATATCAGTAAAGAAGGGGTAAAGGATTCTTAGTAATGCGATCTACCAGTCCCATTGCGAGCAATAGACCCTGTCAGGTCGAGCTCCACGTGGTCCCCCTGGAAACCATCATGCTGAATCTCAGGTGTATTCATCACGATGGGCTAACTGACCTGCCTCTTCATTCTCACCTGTCATCTCTCACTGGTGCCCCGCCAGCGTATACCGTTAGCGCAGGCGAGGTTACCATTGCATTATTATCTATTAAAAAAAATATCAGTAAGGATTCGTATCTATTTATTTACTGAAACTATTTAATATCATTACGTCAAAAGAAGTCTTTGACCTCGATATTTGATTGTAATGTTTAATATAAATAACTATTATTATGGGATTTTTTTTTTTATTTTTTCTCTTCATAAAAACTTTCACCGGACTTCAACGAATATTTGAAATAAGAATCAGCCAAATTTATAATTGTGCTATGTAATTATGTAATTTTATAATTGTGCTATGTAATTATTTTGTACTATGTAATTATTTCTATTATTTCTAATAATTATATTTTCCGTTAATTTATTAGTTTTTATTTTTAACGATAAGTCCAATTAAGCAGGTGACTTTACATTATTAAAACGTGTGACGTCAATCGAGACATGAAGATTTGCGTCATATATATATATGTATAAGTTTTAATTAATTGTTTGTAAACAGGCAAAACCTTCGAGCAGAATACTAAATTATGTAACTGCAACACCTAACATACATGTATTAAAATGCAAATATGTATTATGTACATAGAGATGGAGAAATTTAAGAAAAAATATATGAAGGGCCTCACAAAAGTAAAGTGAGCCAAAACGATAATTTTTCGAAGTCTATCTGCGTGTTTGTTCCGATATCACGCAAAAACTGTTGCACCAAAATGGATGCAATAGTCACATTTGCGTTCCTAAATTTAAAATCGGGTGAATATTCGGTACGCTATCTAAAAGTAATCTATTAATTATCCTAAATCAGTCTTTCCCAAAGTGGACGATAACGCCCCCTTGTGGGCGCTGCAGGCCTAAAGGGGGGCGATAAGAGACCAAGAATAAAAAATGGGGGCGTTGTGTAAAGGCTTGGGGAGTGATTTGTTGATCTTGAAGTAATAGTGGTTTTTAAGTAGGTGAAAAAATGGGAGCACTAAAAAAGAATTGATTCTCAAAGTGGGCAGAAGACAAAATAAGTTTGGGAACCACTGTCCTAAATTAACTGGTAGTCGTGTAAATCCCAGCATATTCTAGGCCACTCCTTCCTTTCCTGTGGGTATCATAAGAGGCAACTAAGGGAACTTATAGTCGAGTGATCGACAGCAGCGTCCCTCTTAAAATGTTTCCAAAAGTCGTACTATGGTTGCCAACCCGTTTGGCAAGCGTGGCAACTACTGGCAAAACCCGATAGGCCTATGTACAGCAGTGGATAGTTAACGACCGATATAATGATAATTATGATAATAAATACAGTGCACACAAATAAATATATTTTAACACGTATACAAAATAGTACAGTCAAATTGATAATTTACTTTTTGGAGTCTGTTGGATTATCATTTAACCTTACTAATATTATAAACTTGAAAATGAGATTGTTTGTTACCTTTTAGCGCCGTAACGGCTTAACCAATTACTATGAAATTTGGTACACACGTACTGTATGGGATGGAGAAGAATATAGACTACTTTTTATCCCGATCAGTAAACATATCCCGATCACGCGGACGAAGTCGCGGGCAAAAGCTAATACTTAATAAAGTTCGTATATTTGAACGCACTAACCTCTAGATAATCTTTGCCAATTCTAAACCGATTATCATGATTATTTTTTTATTGAGATCTCCCTTTAATTTCCTCAAGATTGAAATCGATTTTGTTTATTATTATCTAAATGTATCTATTTGCCAACAACTTTCTACAGCATTTCTTAAAGTAAAAACATATGTTGTTAATGCGAACCGTCCAGCACGATACGGTTTCTAACTTTAATGCTTTTGTTATCTGATTTGCTGCACGATACACGACTTTATTGCTACGCGGATAAGATCTAACAACAATGATTAGGTGCCTAATGGTATGATAATTGCAATACCATGAGAATGGAAAGGGATAGTTGGATGCGATTGACCTAGTAATCTGTAATAAAGTTCAAAGTTCTTGAGACCTTTTATGGTACTTTCCTATAATTTTATAGAAGGTACAATCGTTTATGTATCAAATAATTGTTTGGCTTTTCCGTCTGTTTTTTTTTATACTTTTTTGATGGCAAACAAGCATAGGGTCCGTCTGATTGTAAATAGGGTTCCTGTAGCCTATGAACGCCTGTAACACCAGGGGTGACCCTACGCCTTTGAAGAACCCCATGCTGTAGTCTCTAGGGAAAACCTCGGCAGGTAGATTATTCCACAACCTGAGTGCTCGCGGGAGAAAGCTCCGCTGAAACCGTACTGCGAGGGGGAAAAGGATTATTAGAAATGCAGACTAGAGTCCCATTGCTAGCAATATAAGGAAGTCAGGTCGACCTCCACATGGTCCCCCCTGGAAACTATCGCGCTGAATTCCAGGTGTATTTATCACGACGGGCTAACTGACTTGCCTTTTCATTCTCACCTATCATCCCTCACTGATGCCCCGCCAGCGTATATCGATAGCGCAAGCGGGGTTACCATTCCATTATCATCCTTTAAAAAAAACTGTACTGCGCGGGGGAAAGGGATTGTTAGAAATGCAGACTACCAGTCCCATTGCTAGCAATATAAGGAAGTCTGGTCGACCTCCACATAGTCCTCCCTGGAAACTATCGTGCTGAATTCCAGGTGTATTTATCACGACGGGCTAACAGACTTGCCTTTTCATTCACACCTATAATCCGTCACTGGTGTCCTGCCAATGTATACTGACAGCGCAGGCGGGGTTACCATTCCATTATCATTCATTAAAAAAACCGTATTATGCGTGAATATTCCGATTCTAAAATGTGAGGATGAATTCTGATGATGTCGAGCGGTGCAAAGGTGAAAGGTGGTTGTAGGCATCATATCTAAAAATTAGACTAAAACAAGATAAGGTCCATTAATCGACTTAAAAAAAGGCACTACGGCTTGATAATCATTAAATAATGTGTACGACACAGTCTCATTATTATAATAAAATTGTAACTAAACAGTATCTGTACGTGGAAAATATTTGAAAAAAATTAATATGAAGGTTAGCAGTAGGCACCGAAATAATACTTTGCCTCTATATCTGTTCCGGCATTGTACAAAAACTATTCTAATAATTGGATACAGTTTTTACAGCTGTGTTCCAAAAAGTCTAACTAAAAAAGCGACTTAGCCCGAAGGACAAGCAAGCTGAAGTGACATTAGGCTGGTCACATAGCTCGAAGAATCGAAAGCCGATGAGGAAAAAAAGTTCTTAAGTAGCGACCCCATATGAGCAATCGCAATGTAGGACGATTCCCGACTAGATGGAGTAATCACCTCAAATAAATGCAGATAGCTCGGGACCGTTCTTCATGGCAGTTAATGAGAGACCTATCTTCAGAAATGGGCAAATAATGATAAAGATTAGCGCGTTCAAACAAACAAACTCTTCCGCTTTATTAATTAGTATAGATATTAGAAATAAAAATAGAAAGCTGACCAACAGTTAGATTATAGACTAATAAAAACTGGCATATAGCTGCAATCTGTTATATCTCGTATCGTATCAATTTGTCGTACGCAAATAAATATTGACCGTATTTATAATAAATAAAAAGTTATAAACTTTTCCGAATCGAATTTGTGATCTTTGCAATCGTCGGGCCCACTATAACGGTAGGCAGCGGTAGCCATTTTTTTTTTAATTCGCTGACGATGAAAAAAACAATAGCGAAATCGTGTAATGTCAGCATTGACTGACAATTCTCAAATGCAAAATAATTGTGAATTATTTACATTATATTGTTTTTATTTATTATATTTTCTTTTTTCTTTGTTTTCCCTATGGCAATTAAATAAATAGTTAATTAAATATGTACTTAGAAACAAGAAATTATACAATAGACCAAACAGTGCCGATATATAATTATGTATATTTGTGTGCATATACATATAATATGTTATTTTTCGTTTTTACATAATTTCTATTCCTTGCTCTATAATATAATATATACATATATATTTACATAATCATTACTTTCTTGATAATATTATAAATTTTAAGTGAGTTTTTTTGTTTGTTACCTCTTAGCGCGTTTACGACTTAACCTATCACTATGAAATTTGGTATAACAAGTAATACGGGATGAATACAATCATAGGCTACTTTATATCCCACTCAGTGATTATCTCGCGGTTACGCGGTCGAGGTCGCGGGTAAAAGCTAATAATTTATGATTCGAATATTAAGATTATGCTATCCTAAAACGTTCATAAAACAAATTCCACTTTTTTTTTTTTATTTAGTATATATTTCATAATTTGCTTTTAAATTTTTAAAATGCTTTTCAACCAATTTAAAAAAAGGAGGTTCTCAATTCGGTCTAATTTTTTTTTTTTATATTGGTGACCTCATAACTTTGTCAGTTCTAAACCAATTTGAAAAATTCTTTTATTATCTGAAAGGATATACTTTAAAGATTGGTCTCATAGAAATTTGAACAAAGTCTGTTTAGTAGTTTAGTTTTTAGTACGAAACAACTGGTTTTGTCACAATTGAAGTTGATTTTTTTTTGTGGGACACAATTTTTAATTATTTACCACAGCACCACAATTTTAGTGATCTAAATAAAATTTCATTCATACTTATGAAAAAAATACAAAATGCTTTTTTCCATTTAAATGCAATTATTATTAGACTAGAATATGGGTTTCTTCAAAAATGGTATATTAAGGTTTCTTCAGGGTCGGCAATGCGCACGTAACATCCCCCAAGTTACAAGCGTCTATAAGCTACAATGATCGTTTACCATCAGACGGGCTGTATGCTTGTTTGACACCTTTGTGGTATAAAAAAAGAATTATTATTATTAGAATTTGAAATATATTCGTTAAATGCCCAACCCTTAACCATTAAGTTAATTTAGTCGCCTCTTAAGACACCCATGGAGAAGGAAGGGCAATTATATTTAATTATTTATATATTTATAATAAGTTTACTATTGTAATTTTTTGGAGGAAACAATAAAGAGTATCTATCTATCTATAAGTCGAGACTACACGACGATCACATTAAGATAAATATAAAAAAAATTGAAATGACAGTTTATATTTATATATTTATATTTATTTTTTATTGTACACAAAAAGTTACAAACATATAATATGTATATATTAAATAACGATGTACAACAGACGAGCTTAACTCTGTAACAGTTCAGTTTGACAAGAGACAGTTTGTGTGATAAAAGACAGCAAGAATTAAAAGATAAATACAATTTTATACCAATAACATTTATTGAAAAGTTTCTGCCGAATCATTGTTATGGGACAGGCAAAACATCTTACAACATTCCTATTATTATTATTATTAATGTACTGTGTTTACATTTTATCAATAGTAAACACAAGTTGTTTGTTACCGATCAGTTATTTCTTTAGTAATCGGTCTTTCCCAGAAACAATTCTACTGGAGGACAACATAAAGCGTTACAATGTATTAAAATAATAAGTGCATTTTGATAATTATAAAAATTACTAATATAATATAACAAATGTGCAAGTCAGTTTGTTTGCTTCTCTTGACGCTCTAATAGCTCACTAATCGCTATTAACATAGACATAGTATATATTATATATAGTACTTCGGATGAAGAAGGATATCGGTTACTCTTTACACGAATCAAAGTACCCGCCTGACCACGTGACTGAAGTTGCAGATAAAAGCTGATCCTAAATAGATAGTTATATAATTTAAGGTAGTGCTTCACAAAAAAGCAGACTTCAATTTTAATTTGTAAATTATTTTATTTTTTTACCCATTTTGATATTTTTTTTATGCAACATAGAATGGCAAACAAGCTGACGGCCCACCTGATGAAAAGTGGTAACAGTCGCCTATAGACATGAGCAGTACCATGGACATAACAGAGTATATACTGTTTCGCTCATGATACGCCTCATGCGTTGCCATTCCTAAGGGCTCAGGTGTTACCTCTGTACCTGTAAATTCACTGCCATATCCCACCCTTCAAATCGAAACACGGCCATGCAAACACAACTGCTTCACGGTAGAAACACGAATGGGACAGAGGTACTCAAGCAAACGACTTTGTACACAGTCACCCTCTGGTAATTTTTATGGAACCAATCTGTAAATATATCCTTTTAAATAAAAATAGAACTTTCCAAATCGATACATAACTGACGGAGTTATGAGGTAACGAACATAAAAAAAACGTAATTGAAAAGTCTTGCTTTTTGAAATCGATTAAACATCATTTGCTCTTTTAATTTACATACGCTTCATAGCATTTCTATGACATTCTAAATACAATATATTTCGAGTTTAAAACGGCATAATATTTATGATTTATGTAGACTGCTTATCATGTTATAACAAAACCTGTTTCATGTCACTACAAAATACCTACTCTTGTACTGATAACGAGCGCTTTTGATAAAATAGGTTTTAATTAAATATTAACAATTAACTCGTTAATGCCTCTGCGTCAATGGTTATCAAATAAAAAATTATATATTTAATAGTTTTGTTGGCCGTACGTACTATTTATATTTTGCTATATTATAATAGACTAATGGCGCTCCACAGCTTGGCACGTTTTTTTTTTAAATAAAATACAGTTTATATTATAATGTTATGCCTGATAATGTAGCTTTCTTTAGGTGAAAGATTTCTTTAAATCGGTTAAGTAGTTTTTGAGTTTATCTCTTTATGATATTAGTATATATAAGGTCATCTTGGGCATACAGACAAAATATCCAAATATGCAATGTACTGAATTTAAATTAAGTAATATTAAAATTAAATAAACCTAGTTTGACTGCCTATTCTAAAATCATTAATAGTCTATTAAAAAATTGGCAATATGCGCTATTGGTCTACCTATGAAAATGTGCTATGAGATCCTATTTTTTTTTAATGGATGATAATGGAATAGTAACCCCACCCGCGCTATCGGTATACACCGGCGAGGCACCAGTGAAGAATGATAGGTGAAGAGATATAGTAGGTCAGTTAGCCCATCGTGACGAATTCAACAAGAATTGTTCACGATGGTTTCCAGGGGGAACCACGTAGAGGTCGATCTAATAGGGCATATTGCTAGCAATGGGGCTGTCAAACTCCATTGCCAACAATCCCTTTCCCCCCTATGAGATCCTATTGCTAGCAGTATACCCTATCAAGTCAACCTCCACGCGATTTCGCCTGGAAACCATCGTGGTTAATTTTGTGTTAAATTTGTCACAATGGCCCAACTGGCTTACTTCATCCTAACCTGTCATCCCTCAATAGTGTCCCGCCAGCGTATACCGATAACGTAGGCGAGGTTACCATTCCATTATCATTCATTTAAAAAAAATGCTATAGATGCATCTAATGGATAACTGTTGAATCGTCACACATATCCATTGTGACGCGCATGGTGATAAAATGCAGCATGAAATTTCATACTACTGTACCCAACAATACCATATCCCATACAGCTGCATCGGTAGACGAGCGCAAAAAAGATATGCAGACATCTTTTATACAAAGTCTCCCACTTTTAATGTACCATATATGTAAAGTCATCATCCAAATTGGCCATTAAACCATCACACATTTCCTCATTATGGTCAAGTAAGTTCGATGCAATACAACTGATTTACAATATACCTACAATGACCAATTTCAACACAATCATGGCTATTGATATTGCCCCATCAATCGCATGGGAAGAGTCCATGAGTGAAGACTAGTTGCGACACTAACAAAGAGATCAATCGACCCAGTTTTCGACACATTTATTGCAAGCGGACATGCTTTACGGACAACAAATGATTTTGAAATAACGATTATAAAATGTATTGTTCCAAATATATTGTTATAAATTGTCTACTTGAAAGGAACATTATTTTTAAACATTATCTTGAAAAGCCTTTCCAGTTTAAAGGTTCAAATAAAAAAAAAATACAGACTTTAATCGTCCACTGCTGAACATAAGCCTACCTAGAGGGAGACTTTGTACAAAAGTCGATTGCTTGGGTACCTCTGTCCCATTCGTGTTTCAACCGTGAGGCAGTTGTGTTTGCATGGCTGTGTTTCGGTTTGAAGGGTGGGATATGGCGTGAATTTACTGGGTACAGAGAAATAACACCTGAGTCCTCAGGAATAGCAACGCATGGGGGGTATCATGGGTGAAACAGTATACTCTGTTATGTCCATGGTACTGCTCATGTCTATAGGCGATGGTTACCACTTTCCATCAGGTGGGCCATCAGCTTGTTTGCCATTCTAAGTTGTATAAAAAAAAGGCTCCCCCTTGGGAGTTTTGCCAGTAGTTGCCACGCTTGGCAGGCGGATTGGCAACCGCAGGCTTTATAAATGTTTTAAGAAGAACACTGCTGCTCATCGCTCGTCCTCGCTTAATCGGCTCTTACGAGATCCACGGGAAAGGAAGGAGTGGTCTATTCTATGCTGGGACTATACGGCCATCATCATCATCATCATTAAGGTAAAAATGATATGGTAACCTTGCCTGTACTATTGGTATACATAAGATATCAGTGAAAAAACATCAAGTCAAGTAGCATGATATGTATCTTAAGTGCATATTATAATATTTCACTTCGTCAACATTAAAGGGCAAACGTGAACGAATTACATCATATATTTTATGAATACACTAAAACTATACGACAATTACAATAAAATTATATTATATTTTGCCAAACAATTCCAACAGGTATTATTTATTTATTTATATTATTTTGTACATTCACTTATAGATATTAGGTTATAACAAAAATGTACACAGGCGGACTTATCCCTTAAAGGGATTTCTTCCAGTCAACCTAGAGAACCAGAAAGGAGAATGTGTCTATAGGGTTTGTATATAAAGCATAACATATATGGTGCAAAAATAATACAATAATAAACTACTAGTAACTATATACTTAGTAACAGAATATAGTTCATTATTATTATAAAATTAATTATAATTAAACATTGTTTTTTTTTTGCATAATAATAACTTGACAAACGTTACAGCTAACAAGCAGGATTCTATAAAGTTAGATTCTGATGGAGCAAGTTCTCGTTCTTCCTCTTCCAAGTAGCGTGGTGTTGTCTATAACTCTTATAAGACGTCATTCTTAGGTCATTTTAGAGTCGCGATTTTTGACTAAATTACTAAATAATGACCTTTTTTAAAATTTTAAGTTATGCAATCGATTGTGTGATGATTTTATTTTTATTATAGTTGTTAATTCTATCCTGTTTATTATCCTATATACTTATGTATGTCTATTATAATTATCATTTTATGTTATATATATATATATATATATATATATATATATATATATATATATATATATATATATATATATATATATATATATATATATTATATATTTAAAGTATGTAGATATACATTATTGAATGTTATTTTCTTTACCTATCCCAGTAATGAAGTACCGCGTTAATGAGTTACTGTTCATCCCAAAAGTTGACTGGTAGAGAATGCTACTAGCATTAAGTCTGCCTTTTATACCATATTTTCTTTTGCTCAATAAAGTTATTTAAATAAATAAATACGTATCACCTACTTGTATATTCATGAAGAAAGTGTTCACTATTGCGTCTGAAATACACTTATATAATAAAACATACACGAGTATCTTGTAAGATTCCTAAACATAATAAAACCACGTTATCTATATTGCCTGGAAAATACTTTGACGTCATGTAGCTCTGATTTTTATCCCCACTAATTGCGCCATTTACTGTCAACTTGTGATTTTTAAGTTTATACTTGTTAATGTTCCTAATTTACTAACTAAAAAGCAAATCAAAATAGTAAGTTAGTAATTTTCAGATGCATTTTACTTTAATGCATTGGAAAAAAAAGATGGAAAACTTGTCAACCACCAGGGTGGACTTATATCTGAATATTTGTAACTCCATGAGTCGTAAATCGATTTGGAAAATTCTTTATTTATCTGAAGGAACGTACTTACAGATTAATCCCATAGACATTTTTGGAGTGTTGTAATTTGTGAGTATATCGATATGTATGTGTAAATATTTATTTGCAACAATTTTAAATTTTTTTTCACCGCATAATTACTTTTCTGTTTCGCCAAAGGTTGACTGGGAGAGTATATATAATATAGTATTTTTTTTAATGGGTGATAATGGTATGGTAACCCCGTCTGTGCTATTGGTATACGCTGGCGGGGTACCAGTGAGGGATGAATTAAACTAGAATTAGTCACGATGGTTTCCAGGGGGAACCACGTGGAGGTCGACCTGACAGGGTATATTGCTAGTAATAGGGCTATTTGACCCCATTACTAACAATCCCTTTCCCCCTGCTATATAGTATTAGGTCCGCCTTTTGTACCAGACATTTTTTGTAATGTGGTCAATAAAGAATAAATAAGTAAATAAATTTTATCAAAATCGGTTCACTAGTTTAAATTTTAAATCAAAATATCTGATTTTGCCACTACTAAAGTATTTTTTTTGTTCGAACATAATTTTAGCTATTTTATGAATATACTGCCTAATTCGAAACGCAATTTCAACTAAGAAGAACGTGCAAGGAACTCAAATGTTGTTTTTTTTTTAAATAAAAGTTCAGTTTACTAAATAAATTGGCATTACAAGATACATTCTTGCACAAGTACTAATAAGAGTATATATTACATAGATTATCTGTGGCGTAGATAAAAAAAAAATAACAAACAAACTGGTTTCCATCAAGCGACACTACATGTCCTATTGTTTACAAAACATTATAAGCTAACGGAAACACACAACAGTTTCCCATAGAAAAAAAAATGACACAATAAAGATGGGTATCATGGTGAGAAAGCGTAATGGCGTAGACAACGCTGTGTATAATCTGTCCCAATTTTTTTTAATCCACGTTAATCTTACATGCTTTTTGGCACGACTACGCTAAGATTCTGTCGTATTAATACATATCTTAAGAAACTTCCAAACAAAAGGATTCTCAATTCATATTCCAAATCGACTTCCAAAAAAGGACTACACTTTGATCTTAGCCAAAAGGCCGAGAAGCGATTCCAAAAAAGGACTAATTTCTCATTTCGGTAGTATTTTTTATATGTTAACTCATAAATCCATCCGTTGTAGACCTTTTTGGACAGTTCTTTTTTTTTTTATCTAAAAAGATATATTTACAGATTGATCTCATAGAAATTTTATCAAAATCAGTTTTTCAGTTTAGTTTCTATATCAAAATAAATGTTTTTAAATCAAAATAATTAATTTAGCCACAATTGACGTCAGTTTTTTAGTTGGGAACAATTTTAATTGTTATTTATAGCTGTGTTACATGATTACGTCGTCGATTTCGAAAAATTTCGACAATTGTTTTATAATTTTTTTAAAAGTTTACTTAATTATAATTATTGTCGGTAATGTTCAATATGACATTCGTGCTGAGAATTTTTTGTTCTTATTTTTTTTTTGGAAATAGATCTTTCCTATGAGAAATAGGAAACATCTATTTCCAGTAGTAATAAATAACTCATAAGTTCATACCAGAGGGAGACTTTGTACAAAAGTCGATTGCTTGGGTACCTCTGTCCCATTCGTGTTTCTACCGTGAAGCAGTTGTGTTTGCATGGCTGTGTTTCGGTTTGAAGGGTGGTACATGGCGTGAATTTACAGGGTACAGAGGAATAACACCTGAGTCCTCAGGAATGGCAACGCATGGGAGGTATCGTGGGCGAAACAGTATACTCTGTTATGTCCATGGTACTGCTCATGTCTATAGGCGACGGATACCACTTTCCATCAGGTGGGCCGTCAGCTTGTTTGCCATTCTAAGTTGTATAAAAAAGATTCAAGTTTTCATAACTATCATACACATCATAAACATTAAGATTGTGTTTCACAAAAAAAAACAGCTTTCAATTTAAGCAAAACCAGTTATTTTTATTTAATAACTAAACAACTGAACTGATTTTGATAAAATTTTCATGGGACGAATCTGGAAGTATTTATATTCTTTCAGATAAAAATTTTTTGGGACAAACATAAATAAATAGATCGCCATTTAGCGATAAGGCCGCCCATTGTTGCCCCTTTATCTTGCTTTTATGTAATTAAGTTTATATAATGAATTATTCATTTTGTTTTCGTGCACATTGTTAATCTTTATAATCTGTATCATTCTTTGAAGAGAACAATAAAGAGTTTTTATTTATTCATAAAATAAAAATACAAGCGAAATGACAATCTCCTTTTGTTGTGAAGCAGTTGTGTTTGCATGGCTGTGTTTCGGTTTGAAGGGCGGGAATGGCAGTGAATTTACAGGGTATAGAGGAATAACACTTGAGTCCTCAGGAATGGTAAAAAAATGAATAAATAAATAAAAACCTGCTTACTTACTAGAGAGCGAGGAATTATAATAGCTTTTCTGTTCTTATAACTATAAAATACACACGGAAAAGTATCTTGAAATAATCTCTGTATTGGCACAATCCATTACTCTCATCATTCTTCACGCAATTTCCTATACTTCTTTCAATGTAAATGATCATTTCGCATGTTTATGAAAGGAAAACTTAATGCAAATGTAAGTAGGTATGTACTCAGAGTCATATAAATATACTTACTTAGAGATAAATATTTAGATACACCAGCTTTCACAATAATTTTAGTACTTATGTTATTTTTAATAATGCTTAATTTACCTCATATCTGCTTTATTAGCTACCGACTTCAAAAAGGAGGTTCTCAAGTCGATTTTTTTATGCTTGTTACATCATAACTCCTTCTTATCCAGATAATAAACAAATTTGGAAAAATTATTTTTATATCTATAAAGATACACACTTAGAGATTGGTCCCAAGTCCTATAGCACTTGTAACAATACCGGTTTAGCAGTTTAGTTTTTAATAAAAAGACTTAACATATGATAAAATAACTGATTTTATCACATTCTAATTCCTCATTAGAATTTCAATTCAACATTATAAGTCTTTCATTGAAACACATTCTTAAATTATTTTACATCCAATTTAGCTCTTATTCGGGACTATTAATATATGAATATGATATCATTTGTGAGTGGAGTAGAGCCTACTTTACAATAATTTACAATCAGTAATGTAATGTAAATCTATAAAAATGTTATAACGTTTACTTCTAACTCACTGTTAAATGATGTTTACAATGTAAGGTTGGCAAACTGCGTATTGATAAATTTTTGTATTGTTTTCTTTTTTATGGTTCATTTCTATTTGCAAACTGTTATTGTAACTTATAACAAATAAATAAATATACACTGCTTCAGTCAAAGATATAATTTGCTTTTTATCCTGATAAATTGATATGTTCCGGTCACCCACACCGCGGGTACTTACTGCTTGTCAATTCATACATAAGAGCTTAGTAAATATGTTGACCTTACAAGAGACACGCTCTTTATTCATAAAGGGTCGTATAAGTGAGCGATTTCAAAATTGATAGTTATAACTGAATAACAAAGGTTCAAGATAAACTATCCTTTACTTTAACTATGTTAGTTTAAGTTTTTTAGGAACACCATAAAAATTTTACTCAAAGACGTTAATTAGACTAAGTACAACTCTAGGAGGCCCTTACTTTCCACTGCGGTTTTATAAAAAAATATTTTAAAGAAACAAAGTCACGGGCTCCATTAGCTTAAAGTAAACACAGTATTGTGTTGATTTGAATGAGATGAGACGTACGTCATTCAGTTAACTCGACCTGATGGCTCAATTGAGATAACAGCTTTTTGATGTAACGGATGAAGTGTATTAGTAAAATACTTGAGCAATTGTTTCCTAAATATAGTAAGTACTGGGGGGAAAGGGATTGTTAGTAATGGAGACTGAGAATCCCATTGTTAGCAATATACCCAACCAGGTCGACCTCCTCGCGGTTCTCCCTGGAAACTATCATGGTTGATTCCTGATGAATTCGTCATGATGGGCTAACTGGCCTGTTTTCATTCTCATCTATCACCCTTTACTGGTGCTCCGCCAGCGTATCCCGTTAGCGCGGGCGGGGTTACCATTAAATCCTCCATAAAAAAAAATAGTAAGTACTAGTGTATTTTTATCCACAAGTACAACACAATTTTCAACTGATTTCAAAAAAGGAGAAGGTTCCGATTGTATTTCTTCTTATGTTTATTACCCCGTAACTCCGTAATTTATAAACCGATTTGGAAAAATCTTTTTTTTTTCATCTAAAAGCATACACTTTCAGATTAGTTCCATAGATATTTTAATGAAAATCGGTTCAGTAGTTTATTTTTTAAATAATTGGTTCCGTCACGATTGAAGTAATTTTTTTTGTGAAATCTTTAATTATTCTCGAAGTATTTTATTTAAAACTAGCGACCCGCCCCGGCTTCGCACGGGTGCAATGCTAATACTAAATATACCTACATAATACATAATATAAAAAAATGGATAAAAATTAATGCTGTATTGCTTAAAATCACTTCGTAAATAAGCCATTTATTCCCGTAAAATGTAAAGGATAAAAAATGCTTATTGTGGGTTATCCTTAAGAGATAGACATCGCGGACTTTCTTGTTGACCTTTTTAAGGTGTACAATATTGTAGTACATTATTTTGATTTATCTCGTGGGGTTCAGCCAGCGTTTGCAATGTAAGCGCAAAAAATGTGCTTATTTACGATATCACATTAGAATCCTCTAAATTTGTCAGTGTTTCTCTACAACGTTATGCATATATTATACATATAAACCTTCCTCTTGAATCACTCTATATATTAAAAAAAAACACTTCAAAATCCGTTGCGTAGTTTTAAAGATTTAAGCATACATAGGGATGGACAGACAGCGACAGCAACTTTGTTTAATACTATGTAGTAATTTTGTTCTTCATTCCTTGTTAAGAATATTATAAAGCCAATGAACCAGAAAAACTGAATATTTTCCCCAAAGAAATATCGTCATCAACCTACCCTTATCCCTATTATATAAATTTTGTGGTTGGCGTATTGTGTTTTTTTACACCCAAGATTTTGGCTTTTAATTCCCAAAGAAATATGAGGCGAAAAATATTTTGTACCTCCCATACAAATACCGTGTGAATAGTAAGCTACAAGTATAAACCAAGCGTTAAATAAGTATGAGAAAGTATTTGTATCTTTTTTTCTATCTGTTGATATGTTTCTTGATAAGAAATTAATTTATTGAAAGAACATACTCTTAAATGTATACTAAAATTTCTATTTTTAACTTGTACATATAGTGCAATATTCGCTCACTAAGTAGATTTTAATTTTATACCACGAACTAACGGTAAACGGTCACTGTAGTCTACAGACGCCTGCAACACTAGGGGTTTTCTTTTTTTTTAATGGGTGATAATAGAATGGTAGCCCCACCCGCGTTATCGGTATACACCAGCGGGACACCAGTAAAGGATGATAGATGAGGATGAAGCAGGTCAGTAAGCCCATCGTGATGAATTCAACAAGAATTGTTCACGATGGTTTCCAGGGGGAACCACGTGGAGGTCGACCTAATAAGGCATATTGCTAGCAATGGGGCTGTCAAACTCCATTGCTAACAATCCCTTTTCCCCCAACCGTCCGCTGTTGGACAATGGGCAACAACATAGGTGACAATACGACACTTACAGGAAAGGAAGCGGTGGTCTGTTCTATGCCGAGACCACACGGCGAGGGGTTTAATAAAGAGTTTTAATTCTTACATTAATATTTTTTAATTCCAACCCCTTATTTACATTTTTATTTTACATTTATTCATACTATTTCCTGTATAATGGACTAAAATTAAAGCCAATCACATGTCGGAAGGCCGTTTTCAGTGGGACGGTCCCATTTTCCGTACGTCTGTCACGCACAGCATATAAAATGGAACGAATTGTAAGCGATGCTTCCGTATGCGTTATCTAGCATATTGTATGCCAATTATAAATCAATTAATTTTCGAAAGTGTCCGTTGAAAATTGACGACTTTTTTGTTAGGTAATATACAATATCTGGTTTATTAGTATTCATAAAACGGTTTCGTGTTTGATATATATGTAACACTAGTTGTGACACTCGGCTTTGCGCGCGTGATATAATGGCATTTAATGGTTTCGATTATTGACGCTTATTGAACCCCACGAAGTTGTCATAAGGCAGAACTGGTCAGGGAGGGGTAAAGGGATTGTTAGCAATGGAGTTTGACAGCCCCATTGCTAGCAATATGCCTTATTAGGTCGACATCCACATGGTTCCCCCTAGAAACCATCGTTAACAATTCTTGTTGAATTCGTCACGATGGGCTAACTGACCTACTTCATCCTCATCAATGATCCTTCACTGGTGCCCCGCCGGTGTATACCGATAGCGCGGATGGGGTTACCATTCCATTATCATTCATTAAAAAAACTGGTTAGGGAAAGGGATTGTAGTATAAGGTATATAGTAATAGGTTCGAACACCTTCATTGCTAGCAATATAGTCAGGTCGACTTCCACGCGGTATTCTCTATAAACCATCGTGATTAATTCTTGTGGAATTTATCATGTTGAATTAACTGACCTACTTTTATTCTCACCTATCATCCCTTACTGGTACCCTGCCTACGTATATCGATAGTACAGGC
The DNA here is from genome assembly GCF_026898425.1 of Galleria mellonella. Classification (NCBI taxonomy): domain Eukaryota; kingdom Metazoa; phylum Arthropoda; class Insecta; order Lepidoptera; family Pyralidae; genus Galleria; species Galleria mellonella. Next base: position 560,424 of record NW_026442037.1, on the reverse strand, counting down.
GGAGTTACCAGACTATTTTCACCCATTAAAAAATACTGGTCAGAAATGACAACTATAAAAAAAATTTAGTAGTGATTCTACGATTGTTATAATCTTTGAATGAATGAATGAATGAGTATACTTTATTTGTATTATACAATATAGGAAATAAACAAGACAATTTACAAACATAACGATACAATTGTATAAGTACAGTAAGGCTTTCATTTAAGTCTTTCATAAATTATATAAATTTCGTTCAATTATTAAATTGTGCTTAAGTAATTTTTATTACTTTTTAACTTCTTTACACAATTTGAAGTGGTCATTACACATAAGAACGCATAAAGGGAGACAAATTATTGTTTTGCTTTAAGTCATCAACTGATTAGATATAAACAAGATTATAAGATACCAGAGGGAGACTTTGTACAAAAGTCGATTGCTTGGGTACCTCTGTCCCACTCGTGTTTCAACCCTGAAGCAGTTGTGTTTGCATGGCTGTGTTTCGGTTTGAAGGGCGGGATATGGCGTGAATTTACTGGGTACAGAGGAATAACACCTGAGTCCTCAGGAATGGCAACGCATGGGGAGTATCATTGGCGAAACAGTATACTCTGTTATGTCCATGGTACTGCTCATGTCTATAGGCGACGGTTACCACTTTCCATCAGGTGGGCCGTCAGCTTGTTTGCCATTCTAAGTTGTATAAAAAAAAAAAAAAACTTCCTCAATAGCTCGTAATATCAACCTTAAGTGATAAAGCAACGTACATACAGCTGTATGTTGTATGACTACTTCCTAATAAGTATAGGTAATATGGATACTGATCCGATATCTATATATTGGGTTGTTCTGAATATTAATGGTGGAAAGAGGTCGTCACCCATTTCGATATTTATTTTTTATTTATTCATTTAATAAGGTTCACATACAACTTTTACATTTTACATGCAACTTAATAACACAAAAAATAATTTTGCCTAATGTAAAAATCTTTTACAGGCGAACACCACATGCACTATTATAATATTTAATAAATTATTAACAATATCTGATATCACCCATATCGGTCGGATATCTATTTTAGAATATGTTATATTTTTTTAATATATTCTTTATTAGCCAGTATATAAATATTGTAGCTAAAATATATAGATATTGCTATATATTGCCACCCATACTTCTTAAGAGCGTTAATAAAGAAGTTTGGCAACGTCACAAGCAAAAAAATGACAATTTGTCAAGCAAAAAAATTGACAAAAACAATTAATCAGTTCTCAATGCTTCTAATTGTTTATTAAAAAAGTGCTTTGTTAGCGAATTAAAACGTTAATCATGCAATAATATTCTCACTGTCTCTGAAAATTTGAATTTTGATGGCAAAAATGTATTTGAAAAATTCCGAAGCAAAATATGAGGTTTAGTGGCCGGCAGCACACCTGCAATGCCGTTGGTGTTGTGGGTGATCACGGGCGGCGGTAAACACTTACCATCAGGTGAGCCGCATGCTCGTTTGCCACCTGTGTTGTAAAAAAAAATTACATGCAATGTATTCTATTATTAAAGGTTTAGTTCGCTAGCAGAGCACTTTTTAAACAATCAATCGGAAACATTTAAAATTGTTCATTTGTTTTTGAAAATTGACAGCTAACTGCGACGTTGCCACACTACGGTAAAAGATTATGAACGCTCTTAATTAATCTGATGACATTAAAACTGTGTGGTCTTTTTATTCATACTCAGATTAGATAAGCGCGACATGATTATCACAAAACTGTATCCATGTATATACATACATATATAGCTATACACCTTTACACAAAAGTGAAGTTATCTGCCAAGACGAGCTCTAAGTTCTGCGAGAAACGACAAACATAGTAAATTCGTTAAAAATCTATCCAACTATAATAATAATACATCCTTATCCTAATGTTATAAAAGTAAAAGTGACTTTGTTTGTTAGTTTTTGTTACTTTAAAAGTTTAACCAATTACTATAAAATTTATTATGGATACTATATGGACTGGAGAAGAACTTAGTCTAGCTTCTTTATATCCCGATAATTTTTTTATACCACAGACAGCTCATTGCATATTGTAAACTCAATAAAAATAGTTGTAGTCGCAGATACAAACCAGTATATAAATATTTATTTAAAAAAAATCAAATTTAAAAAATAATAGACCGTTTATATCACTGTTACATAGATGATTTGTCATTTACTAGCTAATTAGAAATTCTGTGACAGATTCAATTTATCGATACTTTCGTAAAACGACTGTCTAATTATGACATAACAATTTGAATGGATTTATTTGTTTTGAATCTGAAAGTGTGTATAAATATCCTATTCTATTAATATTGTAAATGAGAAAGTTTGTAACGATTGATGGATGTTAATTTGTCTTGCACGTAAAAAGTACTGAATGAGATTTGAATAAAATTTTGTATACGACTAGGTTATGTCCTAACTTAGCACATAGTATATTTTATCTATTGATTGACAAACTATGTCTTGACAATTACGAACACAAAACAGTTGAGATTGTTTTTATTTAAAAAAAAACCGACTACGATCGTGACAAAGTTAATTATTTTGATTTAAAAACTAAACTACTAAATCTATTTTGATAAAACTTATTTGAGTCCAAATCAATTTATTACTGACGGAATTATGAGGTAATAAACATAAAAAAATACCGTTCAATTGAGGATCCCTTCTTTTAAGTCGGTTAAAAAATAAATTGTACATGGTATGACACACAACGAGTTAGGTACTACTTCTTTATTTTGGGTCGTACTAACAAAGGAAACAAAGCACCGTCCCAGTACAAGAAGAGTGAAAAACAAAATGAAATAAATAAACTACAAAATACTACAAAATGAAATAATAAACACTAAACTGTCTGAACGAATTAAACAGCTCTTAGAGAGATTTTTGGTAATGGGGACAAACGTCCCCATTGCCAGTTGACGTTGTCAGGTCAACAATCATAATACACCTTAGAAATTATCGTGGTTAATTCCTAATAAATTCATTACGATGAGGTAAGTGACCTGATTACATCTTCACCAATCATTACTTACTAGTACCCAGCAAGGATATAGAATCATCATTCCATTATCATCTATTTTGAAAAAAAAATCGATTCTTATGACATTGAATCCTGCTCAAGAGTAGAATGTTAATACTAGTCAACCGTTGAGAGTAAATAATTCTCTTTTCAGTTTATTGTATTTATGGACCATTATACTGGGTTTTTTTTTATAGGTGAAAATGGTATGGTATGGTACCCGTAGGCGGGGTACGGTAACGGGGTATGCTGGCGGAGCACCAGTGAAAGGTGATAGATGAGAATGAAAACAGACCAGTTAGCCCATCATGATGAATTCATCAGGAATTAACCATGATAGTTTCCAAGGCGAACCGCGGGGAAGACGACCTGGTTGGGTATATTGCTAGCAATGGGATTCTCAGTCTCCATTACTAACAATCCCTTTCCCCCCATATTTCTGGGTTTGCTCATAATGGAATGATCACATGTCGTATCTGTAATAAAAAAAAAAGAAAGCGTGTTTATATTTTTACTCGAATAACTGTACTTACTGAAAATTTCCACAACTTTAACATGTGATCTAGAAAAAAATTATGCAAGTACCTAATACTAAAGTGATAATAGTAACTAGGTATTGTTTACCATAACAAAACATTAGAAGAGATAAACACCATTACGCTTATTGCTCCGCAAGAGCATAGTAAATACCTACAGATTTCAAAAATTATTGTATTTTTCACAATTATTGTATTTTTCTTCTGTAATCCCGATTTGTTGATTCTTTTTTTAATCGAAAGACTTTACTCGTGTCAATGAGATAAAAAGTGGTAATTGTCGTTATAATTATTAATAGCACCATAACAATATAACAAACGCTTTTTGCTCTCCGCTGGAAAATATATTGCTCATCAAAACTCATTTTTCCATACATCAAAACATGGTCCAAAAATTAAAGTCACTCCTACCCGTTTTTAATGGAAAAAAGGGGATTTCTAATAACGCAAACTACCAGCCCCATTGCTAGCAATATCCTCCGTCAGGTCGACTTCCCCGTGGTACGCCCAGAAAAACCATCGTACTGATTTCCAGGTGTATTCATCACGATAGGCAAACTGACCTGCCTTTTCATTTTCAAAATCATCTCTTACTAGTGCCCAGCCAGTGTATACCGTTAGAGCAGGCGGGATTACTATTATCATACATTAAAATAAAAGGTTTTATTTCTTATCGCTTCCAATATTTTTCTGTGTAAATATATATAATACCCAAGGTACCTCTCACCCGTTGCCACGAAACACGAAAATTACATTCAAATATTAATCGTTGCAACAAAACTCTTTCGCATCACAAACGGTAATGCGCTGACCTATGCAATACAACGACCTATATAAATAGACAATGCGTAGGGCCTCACTTACCTCAACTCTGCCGAGAGTGACCGCTATTCCCTGTGTACCGTTAGCACAAACACACACATAAATCACACTATAAAACAATCGAGTAAAGTCAAACAACTGAGTTTGCACCGAACACGACCGGCGAACGCGCGTTACATAGAAAGACTACACTCTTTGAGGGTATTTGAGATAAATGAATCTAGATAATGCAAGGTAAAAGCAAGTGGCGTTAAGGTGGGAGCACACTGTCAGCGCAAAGTAATACCCGCACGGAATTCGCGGTTGACTGATAACGTAAACAACTGTTTTACGGGGCTCTTGAACTTTGCAAGTGCAAGGAGAACAACTGATTCTGATTCAGATCAAACTGTTAAAGATTAGCTGGTAATATTATAAAATGTTGGTGAGATCTAATTTTTATTTGATAACTTTGAAGATAATTAGAATAATATCTACTTTCAATGCGACCATTTTATGGAGTTCAAAGTACGATTACATCGAAAAAGCAACTGGTCAGTCGACATATTAAAAAAATAAATTATTTCTATATTAGGAATTCATAGATTATATCTATTTTCGCTATATATTATGTTCATTGACGTCATTAATTTGAATTTAATGATACACATATTATACTACGATATGTGATATATTATTATTAAAATCAAACAATTTACAAAAAAAAAATATATTTTACATAATATAACAAAATCTTAATGTGTTCATGAATTTAAATATGGAATAATTAGTTTACTGCAATATCTCACTAAGAGAATGTTAATAAAAGAGCCTAGCTGTCCCTTTGCTATCCATATACCCTATTCAATCAACCTCCACGCGGTCCTTCCTGGAAGCAATTGTAATTAATTCACGGTAAATTCATCACTTTAGGCCAACTGATCTAATTTTGTCTTCACTCACCATTCCTCACTAGTAGTCCGCTAGCATATGCCATTAATGCAGGCTTAGGTTTAAAAAAATAACAAAACTTAATCATAATAGATCTATCTTGAAATATATAAGTGTCTGTACATGGATGCACATATAGGAGCGGCATATTCTTAAAGAATAAATAATAATATAAGACTATATATATATATATATATATATATATATATATATATATATATATATATATATATATATATATATATATATATGTAGTCTTATATTATTATTATATATTATATATGTATTTATTTAAATTTGAGAGTACTTTTGTAATAATTTCAACAAAACTTAGTTGATGGTTTATAAGAGACAAGAATTAACACGAACATTTAGGTAAACTATAACAATATAAACACCAGTGTTATCTAGACGTTTTTAGCATGTTAAACTGACCGCGGTCACAAATAAACTTATTAAAATAGTTTACCTAAATTATCACTTTAATTCCCGTGTCTTATAAACCAAAAACTATGCAACGCGTAAGTCTAAAAGTTAATAAAACTTGGTTACTTTTCATGAAGTTCTATTGAAACATACTATAGTGTGTACTTACCACATTATTAGTGGAAACTGCAACGCACAGTGCGGATTCTTTCTCTGCGCCGCGAACGCTGCGCACGAGTGCTCGGTCGATGACTCGCAGACCATGAAAAATGTAGCAAATATCCGAACAAGTCCATTTGATGTTACAGCGAGCCGTGAAAATATAACAAGTTTATATGTTCATACATTACATACATTCTCGCGTATTTCATAGCAACAAACGGTCGTTAAGTATTATTATTATTTCTTGGAAAGAATATCGCACTCCCAGTATTTTTAATGGATGAAAATAGACTGATGCCATCTATGCTGATGTTCAAAAACGGGCTACCAATAGTGATGTGCCGAGTTAGCGATTTTTGGTATTCGAGTAATTTGATATTCGTTGAATAATATAAGATTTTGTCCCACAAGATAACAACGACTTCAGTCGTAGTAAAACCAATTATTTTGATTTATAAACTTAACTACCGAACCGATTTTGATATGATATCTAGGAGACCAGTCCAAAAATATGTCCATTCAAATAAAAAAAAGAATTTTCCAAATCGGATATGAGATAACAAATATAAAAGAAATACAAACGAACTGATAACCTCTTTTTTAAGAGCCGATTGAAAAAAATCGAATCCTAAACCGAGTCTGAGGACTCAGACAAGTATTTGAACTTGTATGGGTAATCTAGCACATTTTTAAACTTGAGTAGATACTTTTTGAATAATTATTTTAAAATTTTGTTTTATAAGGGTTATAAATGTTCAGTAATCTTATAATATTTCCTTCGTTAATTAAGGGAAAATATTAATAAAATTTTGGAACAGAAAAAAGTACCTTATGATAAATATTCGTATACTATTCGAGTGCGATAAATACTCGAAACTTTTATTCGAATTCCGTGTATCCGAATTCTATATATTAAGTATTCGTGTAACTGAGTACCTATTAAATAATAACTTTTTGCCCGCTATTTTGTACGAATAGATTTTAAAAATAGGGAAATCAATAAAATAAATCCATTTCTGGATGTTATGTCCAGACGAAACACACCAGATTTTAAGTTAGATATTCAGAAACACAGCTGTGAAAACCGCATCCAATTTCATGCAGTAGATTCAGCGTGTTGCCGAAACAGGAGACAGACAGACAAATAGATTCACAAAATTTCTAAAAATTATTATTTTGTTATTTATTTGTCTTACCCCTCATATCTTTTTTTTCTTAAATATCTCCCATGTAGAGACATTATCTAGTTAAAATTTTATTATCACTCGACATTTTATAGTCAGCTTGACTCGATAGTCGAGACTCGGCCATCACTAGATATCAATAGAGGATAAAACGATGAGGATAAAGTCGGGTCAATTGACCTGTTGTGATGAATTCCTTAAAAGTTAACCACGATAGTTTCCAGGAAGAACCGCGTACCGAACTACCGAATACCAAACCAACAATACCTTCCTTGCATTTTCAGATTATATATATATATATATATATATATATATATATATATATATATATATATATATATATATATATATATATATATCATCATATTTAGCTTCAGAGATGTTTTAAGAGGGACGCTGCTGCCCATCCCTCGCCCTCCCATAGTCGTCTCTTACGACACCTACGGGAAAGGAAGGATACCTATTCTACACCGGGACCACACGGCCAATGGATAGATGGAATATGGCAGTGAAATTACGTATTACGACGGCATAACACATTAGCCTTATATGCTAGTACCATGTATATTACGAAGTATGCAGTAATGTCTATGGCGTTCTTTATGTCCTTCACTTTCCATAAAGTGGACTATCTACTTTTTTTTACAACACAGGGGGCAAACGAGCATGCGGCTCACCTGATGGTAAGTAACTACCGCCGCCCATGATCACCCACAACACCAGCGGCATTGCAGGTGTGCTGCCGGCCTTTTAAAAAGGAATATACTCTTTTCTTGAAGGTTATGTTGTCGTATCGGTTCGGAAATACTGCTGCTGGAAGTTGATTCCAAAGAATGGTTGTGCGTGGAAGAAAGTGCCTTGAAAAACGCACGGTGGAAGACCGCCACTCGTCCAGATGATTGGGATGAAACTTTAGTTTGTGGCGGGTTGTACGGTGGTGAAAATCAGCAGCAGGTATCAATCCGAACAATTCCTCAGAACACTTCCCATGATAAATTCGGTAGAAGATGCACAGAGATGCAACATCTCTGCGCAGTTTCAGTGGGTCAAGTCGGACAGTAAGTAACTTGTTTGCCATTCAAAATTATATAAGAAATATTGTCATTTATTATTATTTTTTATACACCCGAAAATATACAATAAAAAATTTGACACGTGCAATTACTTTTCGAACAAAACGGCCTTCAATAAAAGTCTTACCATTTATGGTGGCGACGGGTTTCATCACTTACCGTTGCATGTGCAACAGGTGGCATGTTTTATGGTACCTGACTGACCGGGTCCTCTTCGGTGACCTGGCGGACAGACAAAGAGCGCGACTAAAGGTCAATGTGTCTTGAACACAAAGAACACGCCAAAGGATAATTCATTTCACTCACAAAACGATGAGTAAGTATGTATGGTACATGTTACTTACAACATAACATTTTGAATATATGGTTTTTTTTTGATGGGTGAAAATGGTATGGTAACCCCGCCTGCGCTAACGGGATACGCTGACGGAGCACCAGTGAAGGGTGATAGATGAGAATGAAAACAGGCCAGTTAGCCCATCATGATGAATTCATCAGGAATTAACCATGATAGTTTCCAGGGGAACCGCGAGGAGGTCGACCTGGTTGGGTATATTGCTAGCAATGAGATTCTCAGTCTCCATTACTAACAATCCCTTTCCCCCCTTGAATATATGTTTGTAATGTCTGGTTATATGTTTACTTCTCTCTTCTCTTATTTACCTGTGAACTGCGGTGTAAGTTTTACAATAATTAAGGCTTAGCTTTAACCAGTGCGTGTTGCCAGTAATGACTTATGGAACCGAAACATGGTCCTACACGATTGTCCGTATGCAAAAGCTTCAAATTACTCAGCAGGCTATGGAGAGGCTTCTGCTCGGAGTCTCTTTGCGCGATAGAATTCGAATCGAGGATATCCGCAAAAGAACCAAAATAACCGACATGACTGCTAAACTGATTTAATGAAATTTTGTGACTATGTGTTGTTTGCTCAAACTTAGGAAAAGGCGATAGTTTTTATCCCGGTAAATAGTACGGTTTAGACAACATTTTTTAAATTACTAGTGAAAATCTGTACAAAAATCGTTTGCATGGGTACCTCTGTCCCACGTGTGTTCCTACCGCGAAGAAGTTGTATTTGCATGACTGTGTTTCGGTTTGAAGGATAAGATATGACAGTAAAATTATAGGGAACACAGGCATAACACCTTAGTCCCCAGGTTCCCCACAGTTCATGTCAACACATGAAAGGTATCATGGACGATACGGTATACTTTGTTATATCCATGGTACTGTTCATGTCTATAGGCGACTGTTACCTATTTCCATCAGATGGGCTGCCAGCTTGTTTGCTATTGTAAATGTCATAAAAAAATATTTAGCTGTTGTAGAGAACTACAATTTCGTAATACAGTACTTTATAAAAAATAAGGTACATTAGTGTAAAATGTAAAACAGCACACTCTCCATAGTAGTTGCCTTACTCAAGAAGTATGACGAGTTTGGTATGTGCATCCAATGGAACAGTTTGCTAATATAAACTGTATAAAACAGGTATAATAAAAGTACAAAAAACAAGTGTATTTTGCTCTGCTAAACAGCGAGTTTAATATTGCATACAATTGAACGGCGAGATTTTTTTTATACAACTTATAACGGCAAAGAAGCTGAGGGCCCACCTGATGGAAAATAACAACCGTCGCGTATAAACATGAACAGTACCATGGACATAGCAGCGTATACTTTGTCGCTTGTGATACACCTCATGCGTTCTTTCCTGAAAAGTAAGGTGTTATGTCTAACTGCGGTTGCCAACCCGTCTGCCAAACGTAGCAACTACTGACAAAACCCCCCAATAGAGGGAAGCCTATGTTCAGCAGTAGGCAATTAACTGCTGATATGATATCGTATAATGACGATGATGATGGTATAGTATATAGTAAGTAAAATAAATTTATATAGATTTAGTTAATATTGGTATTTACAATAAAGATTTCACTGTGATATTAAATTGAAATTTTAATTTTAACAAGTTTAGAGAACGACGCATCAGAATCGACCCCATTAGCTTTACATAATGCTCTGCATAATATATCGTGCTATATTGTCCACATATACGAGTATTGGTGACGTAATAAAAAAATATATTATAGTTCCATATGTGATAAGCTTTATTAGATTGTGGGATTCTCTTAATATTTTGTAATATTCCCCAATTCCCTGTCAAGAAGGGAAAAGGATTGTTAAGAATAGGGTCTAAAATACCAATTGCTAGCAATATACTCTATCAGGTCTACCTCCACGCAGTTCCCCCTGGAAACCATCGTGATTAATTCTTGTGGAATTCGTCACAACGGACCAACGGGTTAACTGACCTGGGCCTCTAGACAAGTGGCAAGCAAATTCGTCGATGGAATCGACATCGCTAGCGAGTCCGTGAGTTGGAATGAGCGTTGCTATCTCATTCTATCTCACGGACTCGCTAGCAATGTCATTTCCATCGACGAATTCGTTTGCCACTTATCTAGAGGCCCTGCTTCATTCTCTCTTGTCATCCCTCACTGATGCTCCGCCAGCGTAAACTAAAAGCGCAGACTGGGTTACTATTCCATTATTGCCCATAAAAAAAACCCTCTGTTGGGAATTCCCTCATATATTACGTACATACTATTATATCGATACATTAGCGCAGTAGTTTAGTCATATTTGCCTAGCTATAAACCACTACAAAGAAATAATGAAAGTCTTTAAACTATGTTGAGGCTGTGACGGCACAACTGACGTAAAGTTGCATAAATCATCAGAAATCATATGGTTTTGTTCAGGATATCGATGGACTAGGAATCCGCCCAACTTCATACGGATAGATAGAAAAATAAATTAATATTGTATATTATCTTTAAAAGCCTGACTTTTGATACATTACCGTTACATTATTTTAATTTTCATGGGGATCCATGTTTTTAGTTAAAAAAATATATATAACTTTTGTTACGCGCTAATAATACAGTTTTCTATAGGTGAATGATTTTTAACATCGATTGAATTGTTCTTGAGTTTATTTATTACAAATGAATATACAAAAAAAAATCCTCTTTATACATAATATTATGAGAAAAGCAAGACCTTTCCAGCTATAACAATTTATGGAAGAAGCCTATGTTCGACAACTGACAAAAACTTTCTGATATGACGATACTGATGCTAATTAATAAGCTAATATCATAAATGTAAAAATTCATAAAGATGTTTGAGTATTTGTTACTCAATCACGCTTAAATGGCTGTACGGATTTGTATGAAAGATACAGTTTATATAATGATACAAAAGAATATATTATATACCGATTCACGCGGGCAAAGCCGCTAATTAGCCAATTATACAGCTAATTATAATATATAAATATAAATACAGCTAATTATATCATAAGTCTTATTCAAATATACTTACGCGTATCGTTTTTTTAATTTATTAAAGAACCTTTGTCTTGTTGTTGTTTGTTGATTTGAAGGGTGGGATATGGCGTGAATTTACAGGGTACAGATGAATAACACCTGAGTCCTCAGGAGTGGCAACGCATGGGGGGTATCATGGGCGAAACAGTACACTCTGTTATGTCCATGGTACTGCTCATGTCTATAGGCGACGGTTACCACTTTTCATTAGGTGGGCCATCAGCTTGTTTGCCATTCTAAGTTGTATAAAAAAAAGGTAAAGATGAAAGCAGGTCAGTTAGCCAATCGTGATGAATTTCATAAGAATAAGCATGGTAATTTCCAGGGAAGAACTGCGTATATATATATATATATATATATATATATATATATATATATATATATATATATATATATATATATATATATATATATATATATATAATTTCATTTATTTCAGATACTCTACGTACTTTCCATCCTCCATAATAAAACAGCTTATTTTTACTGTTATATTGACACATTCAAAGTAGCAATAACATGTAAAATTCCACAAGCAGAATCTTTCTATTGGTACGGTTATCTTCTGTCAACAAGAAACACGATACACGTGCCTCTATAGACATGGAAGATTGCCTACAGTTATTTCCCATAATAAATATATGTAGGTTGACGATCTCTTATGTATCAATTAAGTTATTTTTAATTTATCTGTTAAGCTACGGTAATTGAATTTGCAAAAACTACATGCTAGTCTTCTCTCTTTGCATGACCTATATTCCTATAACATATTTTAAATTACAAGTTTATCCTATTAATATAATAAATGCAAATACTTATAACGATGGATGCTTTTTCATGCAAAAACTACTGAAGTGATTTGAATTAAATATAGTACACAGCTAGGTTATATTCACACATATATATATATATATATATATATATATATATATATATATATATATATATATATATATATATATATATATATATATATATATATATATAATCCATTACAAATAAACAATCGAAATTTTGTTCTTTATATTTAATATTATTATAGTATCTATGGCATAAATATTATATATTATATGTATTGTCATTCTTGAGACCTAAAATGTTATGTCTCCAAACCTTCTTAGGTTCAAGGAATTCCAGAAATCTTTGCTCCAAACATGTACATTTCAGGACACACCGAAACATGCAGGCACAACTGCTTCACAGAAGAAACAAGAGTGAAACCGAGGTATGTATAAATACAATATAGTATGTAGACGACTTTTCAACCTACTTCAGAAAGAAGAAGGTTCTCAATTTCTCAAATTCTCAATTCGGCTGAATTATTTATGTTTGTTATCTGATAACTCCAGCTCTAAGCCGAAATTGAAAATTATTTTTTTATCTGTAGGAATATACTTACAAATTGGTCCTATAGAAATTTTATCCAAATCGGTTTAGTTTTAATCAGTAGTTTAGTTTTTAGATTAAAATAACTGCTTTTACCATAATCAAAGTCGATTTTTTTGTAATAATCTTTAATAATGGAAAGTCTCCCTCTGGTAGGTATTTCTTTTTATAAATAGCAAATTATGTTTTGCAACACTATATACTAATATGTGGAGCATCGTTCAACCTCGAACGTAGAAACGATGGCTTGAAAACGTAAACGATTTATTACCATGTCGACTATGTACATAATAAACGTTCAGTGAGTAGGTACCACTGATAATGCCCGTCTTATGGTATGAATTATCAGGTTAACAAACAATTCAATGTATAAACAGCAAACAATGTTATCTAAATAATGTTGATATTACAACCCTGTTTCAAAGGGGTTTCTTAGAATTATTTATATTACAGTGGTTATGCCCTCGACTTCGTTCGCATGACGAGTGTAAATAGCAACATTATTTCCTTCTCTGTCCTAGGTATACGTGTAAAAGTTAGGATTTACAATCCCGTAGTGTTTTCTTTCCAGCTAGAATTTTGAGGTAAATTTACTATTATAGCGGGATTCGGCTGTAATTTCTGAAGAGATTTAACCCGAGACCAGAGAGCCTACCATGAAATGTTTTCCGAAATTTCGGAGCCAAACGAAACACAAATTTGATGTTAAAATTACATAATACATGCCATTTGGAAATAATAAAAATGTTAAAACATTTGGACTTTTATGATAGGATATATGACGAACGAAATGTTAAATTCCATTTATTGGTCCGATTTTAGTATAAACAAAAACACGAAACTGAGTCCGAAATTTCGGAATTTCATTTCATGGTAGACCCGCAGATTTAACGAGAGATTTAATATCGAATATTCGATTTTTCTCTTAAAACTTTAGTATTTTTTTAGCTGTTATTTTATTAAAAGTAATTTTTATTATCTTATAACTACAGTTTTTTATCTTTATAAAGTGTTTTTTACTTTTATTTTTTTTAACTTAAACTAGTATATAAATAAATGTAAAAACTATATACTAAGTACATATTAAAAACTATGTTTATTAAATAAGAATCAAAAGAAATCAGTACACATTACTCTTGTTACTTGTACATTTACTATATTTCTATCTACTTACCGTACTTAAATCGTACAAAAATTTCCCGCGCTGGATTTACTGCACAAAAGCGGGAAATCCACTGACTTGCGGGAAATCGCTGGAATGAGGTAATGTTGAATGTGGGATTTGCAAGCCCCAATACGAGTTTGTAAAATTTCATGAACTGTTAAAACGCCAAGTGTCGCTACACTTTCATACTTTGAACCTACTTCAAAAGAGCGATTCTCAATACGGTTCTATTCTTTTGATGTTTGTTACTTTATAATTCTGTCATTTATAAACCGATATGGTAAATTCTTTTTTTTTTTATCAGAAAGTATATTTTCTTTAAGATTAGTTCCATATAAATTTTATCGAAATCAATTCAGTAATTTTTAATTCAAAATAACTGTTTTTGCATTGATTGAAGATTTTTTTGTGTAACACAAATTTACTTTATTAATATATTGTATTAATAGGGATCTTGGTCTCTAAGAATTGTAAAACTGCTGTTTATATTATTTTAAAATTGCTGCCATATGGATACGGTGTTACTATGTAGGTACCTTCTCTGTGTGTATTATTAAGTATTCTATCATTTTGCACTCAGGTTTTAAATTTAATCTCATCCCACGAAAGGTGTATTATCGGTTGATAAATCTTTAAATATTTTAGTTGTCCTTGACCATTTCTTTCAGTGATTGTATTTTTTTTTTGGTGCACGTATTGTTTTTGAAATTTGGTATACGGCCAGGTTATATCCTAACTTTACACATAAGACATAAGTAAAGCAAGTCACACAATAATTATTAAAACAATATATTATTTACAATTAATAAATTGTTAAGTGTTCCAAAATGAAACTGTATTAAATAAATAATTTATTCTTTGACCATATATTTCTAATAAAATAAAAATGCAAGTATGTTTAAAAGAAAAATGTATTTTTCTTATTAATTAATATTTACAGTAATCCTTAACTAAGCCCTAAGCCCCCCCCGAGCGACTCCACTGCAGGACAAAGGTACAGTTCTCAATTAAAAGCAGCTGAGATGCAAACCACCATGGAAGACCTCTGATCCGAGCGACTAGCCCACGAGAGAATACTCAAGGGGTTCCGTCACTTTAGCCCCATAGGGCCGGGTCGATCGACCAAACCATGGTCCACTTGTGGTCCATAAACAAAGGACTCTTTCTGCACCATGTACCTGCCGCGTTTCATGAACAACCATATGCCCAAACATGATCGCTCCAAACCCATAGAAACTATTTACAAAAAAAATTGACTGCTTTGAAAACACGAATAGAAATTAAAATATTTAAGATTTTTCTTTTTGTTAAATTTTTTTTCTTGGATTGTAATTTTTTTTTTATTTTTTTTCTCTAACATCATTTTACAATCACGTGATGATAAACAACGAATCATAGAAAATTGTAAACAATTATAGTAGTTTGCTGCATTACAATGTTTCATTACCTATTAATTAAAATTATATTATTTAAAAAAATCAATTTTTACTTTTTCAATAAATGTTTCGATTATCTATTTACAATTACAAACTGTTTGAACATTTACAGAAGAAAAATTGTATTACAAAAAAAAATTAGGAACATAAATGCTATCTTTATATGTATATGTCAAACATATATTCTGAGTAGTATGTTGCGTGTACTTACATTTACAACTAAACATGTTAACAATAACTATCTCCTCTATTCATAAAAACGAAGTTCATTAAATTAATATAACCTCTTTTAGCTATTGAAGTGTTTTTTTTTTTCCTTTTACACTAAATTCTCAATTAAAACAAAAATAAAAGAAAACACTGCAATAGTTAAATTTGTAAGTTTTTTTATGAATGAGATAGTTACTTTTCAGTATTAATATGCCCAAGATATATGTTCAATTATTTTTGTTCTTTTTTTTTCTTTATAATTCTCAAGATTAAGTACGGAAAATTAAAATAGATTCATAATCAATGTAAATATTACTAGTAAATTACAATTTATGCTAACTACATACAAATATGTAATAAAAGTCGTGTTCCTTCATCTTCAACGCAGCCTAGTTTCTTCATAACACACACTTGTAATTTTCATTCAAAACGACAATTGTTATTTCTTATATTTCGTTCTTTTTAGTATCTAGTCTTGATATCAATAATCTGTTTATTCTCTCTTCTCAATACACTCTTAGAATATTCCAGAATTTAAGTGCTACTTCGAAGTAAATATACAACAAAACTCTTGCTCTCATCTTTATATGTCGATTACATAAAATAATACATGCTTCATCAATTATTTTTCACTTTCATACATTTGTCTTCAAAAAACTTATCAACACAATTATGCTAATAAAATCAATTTAAACGACTCCTTCGTCCATCTGTAAGTTATTTTTTCATTATCTATTTATTTTAATAAAAATATATTCTCTTCTTATTCACTATTCATCAGCACAGCCCAATTTTAAAGTGACGTCACAGTTTCATTTGACAAACGCTTCAGGCGGTATTTTGCCTTCTGACTGAAGTTGATTGAATACAAACAACGCTCTCTGGAAATCCCAACCAGTTTCTTGCAAACAACTGTAAGAAATATACATTTTCATTTTGTATTTCGTTTTCTAATATAATAATTTATTAAACCATGGTAACAAGTAAACATAAAACCTGTCTGACCGGGGCAGAACATTGCTAGTAATGGACTCGCCGTCGAGTTTTATCCTTTTAGAGGTTAAATCTTAAAAATTCCTTTCTTATTGTTCACCTATACTATATAAAAGACCCTATCTGCAAAATTTCAAGCATCTAAATTCAGTGGTTTTCGACTGTCAATTGATATATGTGTCAGTCAATCCGTCAGCAACTTTTTT
The DNA here is from genome assembly GCF_026898425.1 of Galleria mellonella. Classification (NCBI taxonomy): domain Eukaryota; kingdom Metazoa; phylum Arthropoda; class Insecta; order Lepidoptera; family Pyralidae; genus Galleria; species Galleria mellonella. Next base: position 543,444 of record NW_026442037.1, on the reverse strand, counting down.
ATATATAAAAAAATCCAATATGAAATGCAGAGGGAAGAAAGAATTATTAATAATAGGAATTAACAACCCCATTATTAGCAATAAACTTTATCATGACGACATACTCGCGGTTCCCTCTGGATACTATAATTGATTTATTGTTGAATTTGTCACGATGGGCTAACTGACCTTCATCCTCGCCTATCATCACTCACTGGTGCCCCGCTAGCGTATACCGATAGCACAGACGGGGTTGCCATTCCATTATTGTTATTTATGTATAATATTATATTTTATATTGTACTCATGTTTACTGGGTCAGCGTATAGAAAGACAGTAAGTCTCACTCAGTTAATGTAATAAATAAATAATTAACTAATAAACAAAATATATAATACAAAAAGCGACGTATACTAACTTCATACTCCAGAACTCGTTCATGCCGGTCTGCTGGCCTAGCATGTTGAGCATCATCTTCCTGGTGTCGTCCGTGACGCCAGAGGGCGCGGCGGCGACAGGCGCCCCCAGCGGCTGCGCTGGCGTCGGTGTCGTTATTGACTCGCCCGACGCGAAGGCTTTCTCTTCCTATAAATAAAATATTGACAAATAAGTCTATAAGTATATAATATCAATAAGAGAGAGAGAGAGAAAGAGAAAGAGAGAGAGAGAGGAAGAGAGAAAGAGAGAGGGAGAGAGAGAAAGAGAGAGGGAGAGAGGAGGAGAGAGAAAGAGAGAGGGATAGAGAAAGAGAGAGGGAGAGAGAAAGAGAGAGAGAGAGACTGCAGAAAATTATCTGATTGAGTACCTCTGTTCTACTCATATTTCTGTTGTGATACAGCTGTGCTTGCTTGAGTTTGTTTCTTTTTAAAGGATGTGCTCATCATCATATCAGCCTTTAACTGTCCACTGCTGAACATAAGCCTTCCCCCTTCTCATTGCCACACTTGGCAGGCAGATTGGCAATCATAGACTTTAAAAATATTTTAAGAGGGACACTGCTGCTTATCCCTCGCCCTCCCTTAGTCGCCTCTTACGACACTCACGGAAAAGGAAGAGATGGTCTATTCTATGCCGGAACTACACGGAACGGAAAGAATGTGATATGACAGTGAAATTATGAGGTATAAAAGCATGACACAATAGTCGTCTACAATGACAATACATGAGAATCTCATAATATATTCTATATCCAGCATTCACACTTATCTGATATATCAAAATGTACTATTAATAGCTCTAAATTTCTAAATCCATTGAAATCATTTATTTATAAGCTTTAATGCAATAATCTCGCATATAATAAAAGTAACAGTGCAGTGCGAGGGATAACCAATGATGCAGTTTTAACTTGTCCCGAATAATTACATGACAATTCAGGACAAATTGCCCTCTAAACTAAGTCCACTGAACAACTAGTAGGAAATAATTCTTTATTTATTTTTAATTTTTTAATACAATGTTTACTGTACCACTAATTACCTGTTCTTTAGTCGTGTTCGTTACGTAAAGTACATCATTTATTACGCAGAATCCACCTCCTGTATTGGGAACGACAACAAATGTCCGATGAAAGGAACGCGTAGGGTTGCCAGCTGTACTCGTCTCTTTGTAAACGCCGTTCATTGTCAGTACTATCATATTTGGCTGTAAAAAAAAATATATATATATAACTGTTAAATAATCACCAAAAGACGATCGCATACTAAGTTGTATGCATGGATACTACTATTTCTATCCATCAGACATTATTCTTGGTGCAGTCAATTAAAAAAATAAACAGTAATTTGGGATTCAATCAATAGCAACATTATATCAGCTGTTAACTGCCTACTGCTAAATATAGGCCTTCTCCTATTGAGAATTTTTACCAGTTGTTGTCACGCTTAGCAAGCGGATTGGTAACCGCAGTTAGGTTTCAGTAATATCTTAAGAGAAATGCTGCCACCCATTGCTCGATCATTTTTTTTTTACAACACAGGGGGCAAACGAGCATGCGGCTCACCTAATGGTAAGTGTCTACCGCCGCCCATGGTCACCCACAACACCTACGGCATTGCAGGTGTGCTGCCGGCCTTTTAAAAAGGAATATGCTCTTTTCTTGAAGGTTATGTTGTCGTATCGGTTCGGAAATACTGCTGCTGGAAGTTGATTCCAAAGAGTGGTTGTGCGTGGGAGAAAGTGCCTTGAAAAACGCACTGTAGGGGACCGCCACTCGTCCAGATGGTGGGATGAAATTTTAGTTTATGGCGGGTTGTACGATGGATTTAGTTCCCTAGTCACTTCTTACGACACCCATGAAAAAAGAGGCATTCAATCAATATATTCTGCTATAAACACCGATAATCATAATCGATTAATATTTGTGCTTTTATATTATTTAATTAGACTATCACTTACAATAATCTAATATCCGTAGTACAGGGGGGAAAGGAATTGTTAGCAATGGAGTTTGATAGCCCCATTGGTAGCAATATGTCCTATTAGGTCGACCTCCACGTGGTTCCCCGTGGAAACCATCGTGAACAATTCTTGTTGAATTCGTCACGATGGGCTAACTGACCTGCTTCATCCTCACCTATCATCCTTCACTGATGCCCCGCCGGTGTATACCGATAGTGCGGGTGGGGTTACCATTACATTATCACCCATTAAAAAAATATCCGTAGTACAAGCTCTCCTTATTTTGGTACTAGATGGCATTGTATTATATCTTCAGCAATATTGATTTTTTCATTTAAATTTTTCTATTGGACGCTTACATTTGTCCATTACCAACCAAGTACTGGGTATAACAAAGATTTCTTATAAGAGCCATTTACGCGAAATTCCGTATAATATAATAGGTTCGCTATAGGATTTTATTTCAAATTTTCTTTCTTTGACATTAGTAAGTATACTGTTTTGTATCTTTAATCACTTGTTACAAAAGAAACACTGCAATCTTGCTATGTCAACATGAAAACCATTTTTCATGAGAAAAAAAAAACAACATAGTACACTCATGTACATGTCTATGGTACTGTACATGTATTTAGGCGACGATTACCACTTTCCATCAAGTGGACCGTCATATATATAATATATATATAAACAATAAATTGTACTCACAGTAAAAACGATCAAATCTACAGCGAATCCCATCAGATCATGTGTAGTTTTTGGTAAATCTGAGAGGAAGGAGACGACTTGCAGGCGTCCCGTTTTAAGGTATCGCCTCCTGGATTCCCGTTCTGTTATTCGCATTATGTTGCGACTGTTTGATATATACGCGTTCAATCTAAAAAAAATTAATAGAAATATAAAATCATAATAAAGAGATATATCTGTTATCAACTGTAATTTCTTTTTTTACTTTGTCAATTATGAACTGAGGGCCAACCATGAAATGTTTTCCGAAATTTCGGAGCCAAATGAAACACAAATTTGATGTTAAAATTACATAATACATGCCGTTTGGAAATATTAAAAATGTTAAAATATTGTTCCTTTGGACATTTATGATAGAATGTATGACGAACGCAATGTTAAACTCCATTTATTGGTCCGATTTTGGTATAAACAAAAACACGAAATTGAGTCCGTAATTTCGGAATTTCATTTCATGGTTGACCCACTGATTTTAACATTTTTAATCCAGCTTAGCTTAAGGTACCTAACCATGTTATTGAAAGTATAATTAGTATAGTGTCCATACAAATTTTATAAGGAATATATGAAAGAAAATACCACTCACCTAGCTGACGGAGAATTTCTGTTGTCGTTGCTTAAGTAGTTGGCGGCCATTGACATACTGGCGTGTTCGTGATATGCTTCTAACAGCGGTTGCCGCGATTCTGAGTCGTATATCGCGAAGTATTGGGTTAAGAATTCCCTGACAAGGTCTTGGCCGGCCGGGTCCACTAGGAACGACTGCTGCCGTGGTGGCAATGTGACATCTTCTGACACGTCGAATCCGATTGCTGGGGGCAGGTCCACTCCATCCTAGTATAATTTTTTGTATATGAAATATATAAATCTACCAACCAAATACAAGAGTCAAATATTGAGTTTTCCCATTAGAAGTGCCACAATTTTAATATAGCAGTTACTAACTCTTAAGTCTAAATCTATGGTTTCCTAGTACTAGGTGTATACGGCAGCAAATTTGATCTAGCGCCAATAAATCACTGCTACTGTTCACGTTCTTAAGAAAAAACCACTAGCGAATCACCTGAGATCAAATTTACTACCATATAAACCAAGATTATATAATTATATACATATATCACCATATATACCACCATAATTATATATATTACAAAATTATAGATATCACCAAAGTTATTAAAATCTATATAGCTGTCGATAATTGCCAATAGCAACTTCCTACCCTAAGAAATCCGAACTTAAGGAGACTGCTAGATTAAAATTAAATTTATAATAAAAAATATTTGTTTTTAATACAACTTAAAATGGCAAATAAGCTGACGATCTACCTGATGGAAATATTAACTATTATTAACACGATGATATAACAGAACACGCAGTGACAACCATGATACTCCTAATGCCATTCCTGAGCACTAAATTATTGTACCTCCAATAATGTCACTGCCTTAAGTGGCCCTCTATAAAACATATCACATTTACTTTTCGAGACAATAATACTTCTACTCGTATAAAGCAAAATGACCTTTATTTCTATCCGCGCAGAGAACAGAATCGATAAAATGCGAGAACAACCAACTATATCAATACAATTTATACTTAGGGTATTTAGAAATAGGAATAATTTTACTATGATACCTATGGTTACAATATTAGGAATTAAAATACTGGACGTGTTATTTGAAGTAATAGGAAATAATCAGAAACTTTACAGGTTACTTTGAGATTATAACAACATTAAATATATACATACCAGAAGTAGTAGATGGAGAATGTGTTTCGGTTTGTAGGGTGGCATACAACAGTGAATTTACATGATACAGAGGCATAACATCTCAAGAATGGCAACGCATGGATGGTATCATGAGCGAGACAGCATACTTTGTTATATCCATAGTATTGTTCATGTATATAGGCGACGGTTGCTGCTTTCCATCAGTGGGACCGTCAGCTTGTTTGTTCAAAGTTGCATAAAAAAGAACTATAAATTATTTATTTAAACTTTATTGACCAATAAAATATGGTACCAAAGACGGACTTAATGCTCTATCAGTCAACCTTTAGGATGTAGAGAGGTAATCGATGACGGTTTAAAAAACAACTACCTGTCAATATTGCAAGAACTCGCATTAGAGTCACAATTCAAATTACAAGACACTTACCAGTCTCGTCAGCTTCGGGAACCTCTTCCGGACATCGCTGGAGACAAAAGAATGTGACAACATACGTCAGAGGCAATAAACTGTGAAACTTAAAATTACATGTTAGTTCCAGATAAAAAATAAAAACAAAGCATTTGAAGACATCATTAAATGAAAACGATCGAATTTTTGGATTTTAACATGCATATGCATAGAAGGTGTTATGTACATACCAACAACTATAAATATAGTACACTAAATGCATACTAACAACTAGAAATTATAGTAATTGCGTATAAACATATGTTAGTATGCACATAGCACTATCTAACATCTACATCCATTCGTAGAATTCGAAAAAGCGACATATCACCTTCATCCATTGATGTCTTCAATTATGTAAGAATATGTTTCGTCATCACTTCACTGATCATTCATTTCGTTCGTAGTCAGACAAATATTGTTCAATACAATTTTTAATTTTCGTTCTTTACATAATGCAAAAATTAACGAGTCCATACCACGATTATTTATTTGAATGTACGTTACGTCATTATCGTAACTCTTGTAATAAATTCGAAATATCAGCGACCTCAAATAAGATAATCGTGGTAAGTGCCCGTTATACTGATCCATAATGAATACATAAAAGATTAAAAATATTATTATATTTTTTTTTCTATTCATATTTGTCTTAGTAAATAATCTTGGTATGTTTATTTATCGTTTTAAGTTCAAGAAAAACAGACATATAATATCTGTTTTTCTCAATCAAATCTTATTAAATATGTAATTAATTGAGCATTTTTTTTTATTCTAACAATGTCCTGTTATTTCAATAAAAAAACATATCATGATTATTTACTAAACAAAACATGTGAGAAAAAGTAGACTGTACGAACGAAATAAATTGATAAGTGAAATGATGTTGAATTATAACATTTTTTTAGAGGAAAATGTTACAATAATATGATATCTGACTAGAAGAATAAAAAATTATGAAGTTCGTCAAATTCTCGTTATGCATTTTCACAGATAAGAAAAATATATATACCTTTAAAAAGTACATAGTACAAATAACTCTGTTTGTGATAAAACAAACATCATTATGTGAAAAAAAAATTGTTAGTATAAAAAAAAATACAATGCTTAAAATACTAAGAAACAATCAAATACCACACTATAAATAATTAAATTCATATGTAACATTTTCATGATAATCACATTCATAAAATTCATGTAAGTATAAACGTCAAGAATTGTTTTTATCACAAACAAAGAATGTGTAAACTCACATAAATTTTATGAAAACAATAGTATATTATTACAATGTTAATCTAAAAATAAATAAAAAATATATTTGACGTGTCTAAATGTACAATTTATGATTAAATCATATTTTAATTCATAGATAAATTTCATATTCAATGTAAATTTGAATTTAACATATTCTCAGAATAATTAATTTTCAAATAAAAATTATCTAAAAATTTATATTTAGAAAATTAATCATTATATATTTACCTTCACTTACATTGGACAATTTTTGTAAAATACAAAGCGAAAACCAAGTGATAATGAGCTGATATTAATGAACTGTTTTGTCTCTTTTTTCAAATCGGAAATGTACCAGAAAAGAAAGAGACAAAACAGTTTAATAGGTAAAATAGGTTTGAGACGTCTAACGTTTTTACAAAAAAAAAAACAAAAATCTCTAAAAGTGAATTTATCTCAAAGCGCCAACTTGCTGAATATGGATAAAGGAGATGGATAGGGTTTAAAAACCCCATATTTAGTAATACACCCTATCAAATCGACTCCACGCAGTTCCTCCTGGAGACCCTCGTGGTTAATTCCTGTTGAATTCATCACGATGAGCCAACTGACTTGCTTTCATTCTTACCTAGTTAATACTGGAAATAGTAAATACATATAAAAAAAGAACAATATTAGATATAGCTGCTCAACTGCCTTTTCGCTTTACGTCGTATTCTGCTTCAAGTTGATAAAATATTTCATCACAATTCGATGCAGTTTTTTAAGTACTTCCCATCCGCCTTTTTATATAAAGATGATAACATAAAAATATCACGTTGCATACAATTTTCGTTTAAACATTAAAACGATATTTTTTACTCAAATTTTTGTTGTCTTTAGTACACCTGAGTGACTATGCCAGCCTCGTAGGGAATGTCTAAAAGTCAGTCTGTCACTTCATCAGGGACACCTTTACCCACAAATATAGCCGTTTTGCATTGCGACTGTCAGGTTGACTCTGTATAAAATTGATATTACCATTATATAAAACAAAATATGACAGTTGTCTGGTCTTTGCCTGACTAAACTAGGAATGGCCAGTCCATTGCTCCATACCAATATCCATTTAATTATTTGTTTATTACAGGATCTCTATTTCTAGGGTATACTAATTTTGGTAAATGACAATTTTGTTATAATTTACAAACAATTTTAAAAAATTTACAATAAACTTAGACTCTAAGTGGCAGTATGAGATTGCTATATTCCTTAGTTTGTTTTTATATAATTTAATATCCAACAGATGTTATGTTACATCTGTTCTATATTAAAATATATAAAAACTTTAATTAACACTGTTCTTTATAATACATGATGAAATAGACTATGTATATTATTTTCGTAACCGGTGTATATATGCAAGTGGCAAACAATTTAATTTCCAAAGTTTTTATGTTAAAAACGAAATCAGTCGTCAACATTGTACATTTATAGATGATAAGATAGTAGATGCATTGTCTCATTCTTTCCTATCCACCACAAAGCATAGACACATTCAGAAATAAACGTATACACGTTTGCATTTCTACTTTAGGTCCCAGATCATGTAACTTCACCATATAAGAGACCTATTAATGATTGCCTCAAATGTTCCAAGCCATAAGGTGTCAACCTCAAACTATTTAAATATTACCTGACATATATTTCGTGGTCATTAAACCTGTTCACCAACGGATTTCCTTTGAGGAACAACTCGACCAGTGGTAGCGACTTCAATGAGTCCAATGAACCCACGAATGGTATCTGGAATAATATAGGCGACGATTAGACGATTTACGCGCAAGTACTGTATAAAGAATTGCACTACTCTATACAGTATGGTCCCTCTGTCCCTTTCTCAAAAGTGACTATTCAAAAATGAATGTCTTTATATGTACCATATAAATGAATCAAGGAAACAAGAAACCTGTTTGTAACTTCTTGTAACTAGTTAATGTCGAAACATGGTAGATATTTAAAAAAAATATATGAGAGGACTTAATAAGGCCAAACCAAAACAATATATATAATTTTATTTTGTCTGTTTATATGTTTGTTTCAGTTTCGGGCAAAAACTATTGAATAAAATTGGACACAATTTTCACAAGTGTGTTCCTTGAAGGTCTAATTGAAAATATGGTAGATGTTTTATCTAGATATGCTATCTAGAAAAATTCCATTTTGTTAGTGTTCTGAAATCCACACAGAGTACAAAAAGCTAGTTGCAAAATAAAATATAGAGTACTTACCCTGTTATCACCTAGATACAAAATTTTCAGGCTTTTTAATTTCGTTGATAATATCTTCAAATGTTCTATCCCATGCAGTTTGTTGTCATTCAGATTTAAAGCTTCCAAATCCGGAATGTTATCAGCAATTATATCTATGACAGCTAACATTATCATTGGCCGGAAAAGTGCACAAAATACATCGGCTAAGTCTGTAAAATATGTATAATGTTCAATTAGCTAATTGAAGTTTAATTATACTACAGTTAATATCTAACACAAGTTACATAATTATATAATTATATCGCATTTAAATTCAATTAGTTAATGTACCTATTATGTTCATGCTAACATTCATTACAACCACCTAATAGGCCTATATTTAGATAAATACTCTTTATTGTTCTCTCCAAAAATAACACCAGTGAACTTAGCAATAACAAAATTTACAAGACATATTGCATTTTAGAACAAATTTATAATTTTTTTTTTTTTAATAATAATAATAATGCCCACAATTTTATTTTTACATACAAACACACATACCTACATGCCTTACAATATCCAGTGTTATGAGCCTTCATAATGAAGTATGGCAACCCAAAATTACCTATTAACTTTCAAACACAAATAAACATTTTTCAATTTATCTATTTGATTAAAAAAGTGCTTTGCTAATGAACAAAAAGTTAATCATAGAATATGTTGTATATAAGTCTTCCACTGAAAACTTTACACTTACTTCATACTTTAGAATTTTTCATATTCACTTAGACATTGAAATCCACAATGTCAATAAAAACACATGATCATTTTAGTATATTAACAGAGAACTTTTTAAATAATCATTCTTGAAAATTGTAAAATTGTTTTTGAAAATTGAAAGATTATTGTGATGTTGCAGCATTTCAGTAAGCTAGTTATGAACACTATTACAAATGCATTATTATTCTATCAAAAGAACTATTTTTTTATTTCTCTCTCAGATACCATAAATGTATTATGGTATGTATTATAATGTATTATTTAAATATTAACAATCAATAATATCACATACAAAACATTTTTATAAGTAATCCATCATTGAAATATTATAGACAAAGATGACAGAATTCTGTTTGCTCAATAATTCATCATCATTATTTCAGCCATTCATTATCTATTGCTGAAGATACTTATATGTCTCCACCACAGGAAGGAATTGTTAGTAATGTGGCCTAAATCCCATTGCAAGCAATGCACCCTGTCGAATGAACCTCCAAAGGATTTTGCCTGGACACTATTGTATTAATATTTGTAGAATTCATCACTATGTGCCAATATACAAGACTAAAACGCCATATAAGAAATGGTCCCCAGCTGTAAATGGCTAATAAATAACATTTATTATATTAAAGTGTATTAAATGATAGATTACCTGGGTCAGTGTGAAATTTTGTTAAATCTAATGCTTTTGTAGCTGCATTGTATCTTTTGGCCATAGCTTGTTTCATCTTCTCCTTCATTACAGCATCAATAATAACAGATGGTGCTGAATTACGCACAATCACCACCAACTTAAATCCATCTGACATAACAATCTTACGGTCAGCATGGAAGAGTTTCTCAGCAATTTTAACATCATCAACATAAAACACTGCAGCATTCCCATTGATCTTGTAATAGTGAGGTATAAAGACCTCTGGTGATATGAAACTCAGGAGTGCCCTCAGAACAACATCCTTTTCATGTTTAGCTCCATATGGTATTATAATCTGATACCACGGAAGTAATCCAGCTACAAATTTCTTTTTTGGTAAGCCATGGCCACTTCTTGGAGCTGGTGAGTTGAGCCGACCACCACGACCCCTAAATGGTCCTTTGCGGCCCTGTGTATGCACCTGCCCACCAGATGACCCCATATCAATATCATCGTCAAGCAGAAGCTTGGGGTCTTTCCATGTACGAAATTTGTTTTTGCCTTTGTTTGTACCAGTTTTAAAGCTGACGCGTCGCGTATTATTTGTATGAGTTCTATCATCATGCTCTAAAACAGAAAATAATTTAAGTAAATACTACATACTATAATTAAAAGATTATAGCACATCTACCATATTTGAATAGTATTTGATTTTTTTTATACAACTTAGAATGGCAAAGAAACTGATGGCCCACCTGATAGAAAGTGGTAACCGTCGTCTATAGATATGAGCAGTACCATGAACATAACAGAATATACTGTTTCACCCATGATACCCCCAGGTGTTACTCCTTTATACCCAGTAAATTCACACCATATCCCACCCTTCAAACCGAAACACAGCAATGCAAACACATATGATATTCCTCCACTGCTGGACATAAGCCTCCCCATAGACTGCCATAAAAAACAGTTCTGAGCCACCTGCATCCACTGACTTTCTGCAATGTATTTCAGGTCGTCACTCCATCTAGGTGATTGTCCTACACTGTTTTTACCCGAATGCAGTAGCCACTCTAGAACCTTTCTTCCCCATTGCCACTTCAGCTAGCAAGCTGAAGTGGCAATATTGGCGATACGCGAATGGCGACAGTCTGAAGGATAAGCATAGCCTTCAAGCAATGTCATGTTGGTTACTTTGGTTCTTTTGTAGATATCTTCATCATAGATTCTATCATGCAAAGAGACTCCGAGCAGAGGCCTCTCCATAGCCCGCTGAGTAATTTGAAGCTTTTGCATACAGACAATTGTGTAGGACCATGTTTCAGTTCCATAAGTCATTACTCGCAACACACTGGTTAATGACCTTAGTCTTCTAATTCAAAGGTATTTTGGATGAAAAGATGTGGCATAGTTCTCCTAATGCTGCCCAGCCGAGTTAGATTTGTTGATTGAACTCTTGGTCAAAATTGGTCTTACCCATACGGACAACTTGTCCCAGGTATACATACTCATCTACAACTTCGAATGTAGTGTTCTCAATCATAACCAGTATAGGTGTGACATGGACATTAGACATGATTTTAGTCTTGTCCATGTTCATCTTTTCTCTCTATTCAGATCCTCCAGCGATTTCACCATGATTACTATGACATCAGAAAATGAAAGGTAAGTGATGTATTCGCCATTGATGTTTATATCATATCTTTTCTAGTCCAAGAGTTTGAAAACATCTTCTAATGCAGGTGTGATGTTTCGCCGATATGACGTCACCCTGTCTTAAACCTGTCTGCACTAGGATGGGTTTCATAAACTGGTTCTGTACTCAGATAGACATCGTAGCGTTACTGTACATACACTTCAACACTTTGATATACCTATAGTCAATCTAGCACCGCTGGAGGGACTGTAGTACCATCCATGTCTCGACCGAATCAAAAGGTTTTTCATAATCCACAAACGCTAAACATAGTGGCAGATTATATTCTTCGGTCTTCAGTATAATATGCCGTAGCGTATGTATGTAGTCTATGATACTAAAGCTCTTTCAGAAACCACCTTATTTGGAGGTCATCGAGTTTGCGCGTAAGTTGTTGTCATAGGTTACTTAAAAAAGTATGGAGATATTCAAATTAATTAACTCACCAAAATGATCATGTTCCCAATTTCTTTGTCTTCCTCCTCCACGTTTTGGCATGATGATCTTTATTGTAAAAAAAAAATTATTATACACGTATTGTCACTACACAAAAAATGAAAGTTTCAATAATTAGAAATTTTACATCACCTTTCGGAAAACGCACTTTATGAACTGATGAGTACTTCTGCCACGCTTTTTTATTTATTACGCACGATCACAATTTCTTTTCTATCAAATTAAGTAATAAAAGAAAATGTAAATAATGAAAAAGCAAAACGTAGTAACTATATTTAACTAAAACTCAAAGGAAAAATAAACTATAATATTATGGAATATTAAAACGACGAGAACAAAATGGTTAACCATAAAATGAGTGACAAATAGCATCATCCGCCATTAAAAATAAAAAGGTGTAATGTTACAAGTCACAAAATATATTTCTGACATTTTCTACGAAAAACTCAAAAACTTATAGAAAACAAGAATAACTGAAATAATAAACTAAATATATACTAAATATTAGATGTTATTAAATGTAAAGTTGTGAGCTGTTTTTTTTTTTGTAATAAATAGTTCATTTTTATTAATTCACACATTTGTACCTTTTCAGAAAAACTACTATTGCCTTTAAATAAAACACTTTCATGACGATTCGAACACATTATCTAGGAGGTGATTACCAACAAAACTTCATAACTCCCTCTGCCTAAACTAACGTCACTCCATACTTTTTATCTTCTTTTACCGTAATTACATCACTATCTCAATTATATAAATAGAGCGTCAAGTGTCCAAAACAGGACAACATTTAGACAGCTAATTAGACTTTTGACTATGTGAATTTTGAAATTTTTTTTTAACCTAAACTAAATGTATAATTTTTTAGTTTTGCTAATTATTAGAAAGAATTTTCCAGATCACATGGATTGAAATGTTATTTCTAAATTTAAATTAAATTGTATATTAATACAAACATACATATGTACCTATAACTTACTAATTAATATACATGTATTAATTAAACCAAAGGCCTTTTCAATTATTTAAAAACTAAAACATATTTTAAATTTAGACAGATATCAGAATCATAATAATCACAAAAGATAAAAATCATTACGAATCATTCCTTTAAGTTTATCTGATTGTTTTTCTTTTTCAAATGTATTAACCTTACAGTATTATATCTCCCATACGCTGAGTAAGAAATATATATTATAATAACCTTTTTTATATGAAGAAAAATGTCGATTGTATTTGGTAAAGAATTTGTATAAAGATACTAAATATAATGTAAGATTATAATTTGCTCATTCTTTCAATTATAATCATCTATTGACAGAAGATTAGCATTGCTGACAGCAGTACAGTATTGTATGGGATTTTTATATAATGAGCTATACTTAGTAGGCATGTTGCCGTAGTTCGTGTAGGTTGCAGCATTTTTACTATATTTAATTATAAATGTGTTAAGGAAATATACTCAATGTTTGGATTTTGTTTTAACTTTATAAATAGCACCTACTTCTTTAATTTAGGAGTCGACAATCTACGACGTAATATGGCTATTACGTTATATCGTAAATATTCTGTAAAAAATACTCATAGTCTTTTATTTCAAGATTTTTTTTATTGAATACAGTGAATGCTCTATATAAGCAACTTATTTGAACCAATTACAATAAAAAAAAAGTTTCTTATAGAGAAAAGTTGCTTATAGGGGAAAACAGGTGTATAAAAATACTTACCAGCTGAAAAAAAAGTATTATATATCTTTACTTATTTATTTTTACTTATTTCTTTAACTAAGTTATCTAGAATAAATAAATTCGGTTATATTTTGCAAAAGAAAAAAGTTATTATTATTGTTATCATAAAAGCGTAGTTATAATTTATATTAAAAAAATTAAACAATCATTTTTTAATAAATCTTAGGTTTAGTACAGTCCCAATTGCCAAAACAAACAAAAACAATTACATATATTTGTTCATGATAGTTTTTCTCTTATTCTTTGTAACAAAAGAACCTCATTTCAGGGGAAGTCATTTTCTTTTGCCCATTATATCATCAAATTAAAAGAATTTATAACATCATTGATGTTTTTATTAGAGTCATCCGACGTTTTTTCATTTTCTTCAATAGGACTAGTTTCACAAAAATATTAATTAATTAATTTAATAATTAACAAAAACTAACAGAATTCAAGTAACTATTCTACAGAAATTCACTTAAATATTAGCACCACAAAACACAAACATATTGTAATAACAGATTTTTTTACAATTTGAGGTCACGTTGTTGTGAACAGCTGATTTTACTTCTGAATTGGCCTAAACTTAAATATTTAGCTTTAAAAAAAAAATAAGTTGCTGATACAGAACAGTTGAACTAAAAAAAGTTGCTTGTAAAGAGCTTGCTTATAAAGAATGTTGCTTATATAGAGCGTTCATTGTATTATATTTAGAAAAATAAATACCATCAAACATATTATACAACCATCTAGTTCCCTACTAAGCAAAGTTTGTTTTCAGATACTAGACGGTAATGGGCATTAGACAATTCTGGAGTGGTTACAGACAAGATGTTACAAAATCTTTAATAAATCAATTACATACTATGATTGAACTGCATTTTTATAATTTAAATAGTAAATGCAAACATTGCATAAATATACTGTACACCAAGTTGAAAATATAATTAATTAAAGTCCATGACATATCCATAAAAAAATTCTATGGTGCCAGTATTAAAAAACAGTAGTCATACATACATATCTGTCACGTTTGTCTCCCATTAGGGTTGGCAGAAACAATGGAATGCCTAATGCTTCGATTCAAACAAACCTCTTTCTCTTCTTCCACATTCGTCAAGTCGTTAAATGTATACTATTGTACAAAAAAAGGAGAGAATAGATAAAGTAATTCAGAACTGCATTTTATAAGCATGACATTTGCACAGGTATTCCTTATTATATTATAAGTGAGTATTATAAAGGAATTTAGGGAAATTACTCTGAGAATGGAAAATAATGGATGAAGTCAAATTGATTTTTCTGTTGAAAATATATTGAGCATTTTTATATAGACATTATTATGGCTTTGCTGAAACCTCATTTTTAAGTATTCATGACTTAATGTTAGATTAAAAACTGAAACATTATTAGCTGACAACTTATTTTTTATAAACTTTTTTAGAATATTATTTCTACTATAACTTTGTAACTACAGAGATTATGGTCACACTGTTCTTGCTTGACGCTTGACCGCTTGATAGAATCTACTTTTCATTTTTGTCTATGGTGCACGTTCAAGCATTTCGTTATACGCATACACTAAAAAAAAAAGCAATTCTTTCTTTTCATAAACTTGAAATAATTTTAGAAAGTATATACCACTATGAATAATATTGTAAGAAATTTATAGATTACTAATAAAATTTATTTTATTTCAGTTAATAATGAATTGTAGAATATGATATAAGTATTTCAGTAAAATTTCAATGGACTCGTAAAACAGAATGAAGTAGAATCCATGGCATTTAAAAATAAAACGACCACAGACAAATTTCGTGTGCTTTTCGAGTCTGCCATGTTTTGTCCTATTTGTCGCGCTTGATCAACGCGTTCTCGTTTACTGTTCCGAGCTGTTATTTTCTGAATGTATTGCGGGCTGTGTTTTGTTTACAAATAGTGTAGTTAATTGTGTTGTATTAAAATCTGATTGAACATTGGATCAATCGATCAATTTGCTACCTCTGTGTGTGACAGTGTAATTCGTATTTCAACAATTTATAAAATCATTCACTAGCTTGCTACTGTCTGCATTCAAAGAAATTCCGTCGTGTTTTTTGTAACATTCGTATCCGCCAATGTGATTTCATAACATTTTAGCGTTTCTGTCTGTGACGCAACCCACGTGCACATTATAACGAGTATCGCATGCACATTTGTTGTTATTTTGTTCGCGAGTTCAATTCGTCCAGGTAGTCGGGTTCCGATCAAACGGAAATCGCGCGGCGGAGCTGTGGTATCATCGCTTTGCACCGACTGCATATTGTCATTTTAAACGGTGATTACTGATCGTAATAGATATTAATTAGTGTTGTTGGAGTGCTCGGGCTGCCGGGTGCAGCATACACGTGACGCGTGCACGGGACGAGTGTTTGGGTGTTAGTCGGTTGCGGTTTGCTTGCGGGCGCACGCCACAGTCCGCCTGCAGTGCAGTGCCGAGCGCGCGGTGGCGGCGGCGGCTCTTGACTCGACGCGAGGTGAATCACCGCTGGCGTGTTGATCGTGCTTGTTTACCCGGGAGTGCATAAGTGCGTGTAGCGGAAGTGTATAAGGCATGTGCGCCGCCGTTTGGCGCCGATGACACCGCCGTCGGAGGTGACGGCGTTTTAATCGCGAGTGTGTGTTGTTATGATCCTTGGGTTATGAGTGTGTGACAAAGTTGTAGAGTGAGGACACTGGAGCCCCTAGACGGAGTTGGGCCCGCCGGGGCGGCCCTGGTGCTTCTCGGGGCTCCTCACGAAGGCAAAATGGCTGCGTGGAACCGCCACCACCATTTCAACATGCTCATGGATGAGAATGCTAAAAATAAATGTAAGTACCTACTAATTTATATATTTTTTAAACCTTTCCCGAGGGTACTTGTTTATTCTTTAGTTCATTGATATAATATTTTTTTTTTTAAATTCAAATGGGATACCAAAATTACTTAAACTCTAGATCAGGTTTTTATTTTGCATATGGGTCTCATATATTTACTATGCTAGATTATGCATGTTCTTAACTATTTTTTTTTTCTTTGCTTTCTCATTACTCTTAACATTTCTTATAAACTTTTTTAAATGGATTCTTTATAAGTAAATACTTTGTATAATTAGTTAATTTTAAACTTTCACATTGTTTACACATATTTAAATACACTATTTACCTGTAAAATGTTTCATCATGCTAAGCCACTATAGTGTATTTAAATATCTTGTATAATAATAATAATTTAAAAATAAGATATTTTATGATGATATAATAATTTAAAATTTTCCTATAATATCTAAATTTATCTAATGTAAAGTAGTATTTGTACTTTAGTTTAACATCTATCAAACATATTAAAAATCTGAAGTTTACAAACGATTTAAATATTTCGACATCTGTACTTAATGGATGAGTGAACAATCTCTTATAATTTTTACTTATAAAAAAAAGAGGAAGAATTTTAATTATTTAAATTATGTATGCATTTAAGTAGTCATAAGATCCCAGACCAACTAGACAATTGAATATATGAGTTTGTATGAGAGGTTGGATGTTGTGATCTCATTCTATCTTATACATTTGCTAGTGGGGATGATTCCTTTTATGGATCCATTTGCAGTGGGAAGCAGGTATAGAGAGCCAGATCTTTTTGTAAAACAATTTGGAAATTTAAACCATATTGGTTCATGAAATTGTAACTTTATTTCAAAGTAAAATTAATTAAACTCTGCTAGTAGTATCATCATCATCATCATTACTATATCAGCTGTTAATTGTTTACTGCTGAACATAAGCCTCCTACATAAGGAGGATTTTTTTTATAAAATTTAGAATGGCAAACAAGCTGTCGGCCCACCTGATGGGAAGTGGTAACCATCACCTATAGACATGAGCAGTACCATGGACTTAACAAAGATCAAAACTGTTTCACCTATGATACCCCCATATGTTGCCATTCCTGAGGACTCAGGTGTTATTCCTCTGTACCCTGTAAATCCACACCATATCTCACCCTTCAAACCAAAACACAGCCATGCAAACACAACTGCTTTACGGGTGAAATACAAATAGGGATAGAGGTACCCAAGCAAATGACTTTTGTACAAAGTCTCCCTCTTGCCAGTAGTTGCCACATTTAACAGTCAAGTTGGCAACCACAGTTAGGATTGGTGATGTTTTGACAAGGAAAGCTGCTGTCAATTCCTTGACATTGAGTGTCCTTAGTAGTCTTTTGTTGCACCCACGGGAAAGAAGAAATGGTCCATCCTATGCTGAAACCACATATTTAGTAGCACGAGACATTACAAAAAGTGAAGTTGATAAGGAGCATAAGAAATAATTCTGTTTACACGCTAATGGCAACCAAGTTGATTGTCCACCTAATGAAAGTAGTACCTATTGCCTATCACACTATGGATGTGGTGTATGTAACACTATGGTACCAATGTTATACTTATTTTTTTAATCTGCCTTCACTTCATTTGCTTCTAAACAAAATTTAAACATTGAACTGTACTTTTCCCAGCAGGCATGTGCTTCATCAAATTCACTGAACTTAATCATTATTAACTTTCAGTTCAAAACACTTCAGTTTAAAACATATTTTAAATTGAAGTATTTTGTATTAATTGATTATTAAATTGATTATTATATAATGTTTGCACTTTATTACACACTTAACTAGGTTTACTTCTTGCCACATGCATGATCACTCACCTGATATAAAATCAGACTAGATATTTCCAAGTACCCTCCAGCACAATGTATGATAGAAATTGGTGCTGTTTTTGAGTAATTATAGGATTTATTTTCATTTCTATATGATTGCAGCAGATTGTAATAGGTCACCATTACTGATATAATAAATTTTGTTTGTTTGTTACCTGTTAGCACCTTAACAGCTCAACTAATTAGTATGAGCGGGGGAGAAGGGATTGTTAGTAATGGGGATAAGTAGCCCCATTGCTAGCAATATGCCCTGTCAGATTAACCATCATAATTGATTTATTGTTAGATTCATTACAATGGCTAACTGACCTGTTTCAATCTCACCTTTCATCCCTCACTGGTGCCCCGCTAGTATATACCGATAACGCAGGCGGGGTTACTATTCTATTATCATCTATTAAAAAAAACAAATACTATGAAATTTGGTATACACTTACTATATGGAATGCTTAAGTTTATAGGCTACTTTTTAACTCAGTCGGTGAACATATCCCAGTCGCGCAGAGAAAATCACGGCTAAAAGCTAGTAATTTTATAAAATAAAAGGAAATTGGTGATTTAACTAGACTATACGTTTTTTTTTATACCACTGAAGTGGCGAACAAAGCATATAGCCTATCTGATGGCCAGCGGACTGTAATACCACGAGCATTACGCGCGCTTTGTCGACCCTGAAAAAACCTCTTTATATCTTTTTTGAAGAACCCCTTCTTGTAGTCTCTTGCAAAATCTTCGACCGGCAGCTCATTCCATAAATTAAGCGTTTGTGGGTGGATACATTTCTGAAACTGCGTTATAGGCTGGCGAAGCCCCAGTGAAAGATGATAGGTGAAGGTGTAAACAGGTTATTTGACCCATTGTGATGAATTCAACAAAAATAATGGTTTCTAAGGGTAACTGCGTGGAGGTCAACCAGAGAGGGTATGATGTTAGCAATGGTATTGCTAGTCTCCATTACTGACAATCCCTTCTCTGCTCCGCAGTCATACTGTTGAAGAAATAAATCCTTATTACTTTTAAGATTTTTTAGAAGCCAAATAATGGAGGTACGGTTCTTGACTGAAACATGATCCTGGATTCGATTCTCAGATAAACCAGTTTTTAAAAATTTACATTTTGATTCAGGTCTATGATTATGATTATGTTTGTTTATGATTGTGTTCTAAGTATTAGTTGTCTGCTGTTTTTAAGGTCCTAGTCATTGTCATTATTAATGAGGTGATCCGTGGACTAGACTGAAGAGTGGTTTAATTTAAATTGAATTAAATTAAATAAAAAAAAATGAAATTTTGTATGTGTTGTCTACAATCAAATATGGTACAATATATGGACCTGTGGTGTCCTGAACACTACATAATTTTCTGCTCATCACCTCTGTAACAAGCATCACATAACTGCAGAGAGCTACTATGGATTTACATTGTTGAATGCACACAGCCCTTCTGACCCACCTACAAAACATGTGCCCTACATTCCTTTGCCCTGATTTTCCGTTCGAACTTACGTGGGAACTATTCATTTTATTTTTATAAAGGCAGTCGATAGTTCTTCGATCGGCCGAACTTTAAGTAATTAGAAACAATTTTTAGCTTTCTTTGTCAGTGATTATGCGCATTGAGGGGGACAGTGGTTAGATATGATTCAGTTTTTACAAAGGTAGGCAATTAGAGTCAGGCAATTTCATTATCGACAACAAATATTTATAAAATATATAAAATGTAAGGATGTAATATGTTGAAAATAAATCTGATCTGTTTTGCTCTGATTATTATCATGCACTTTAGTATAATTATTATAATTTTTTTGGTCTTTTACTGTTATTTAAATACAGTGTCAAACAAATAACATTTTTCTAAATCTGCGAACATGTATACGACATATTATACCTCCTTATTTTTATTGGTATAAAAACATTGATATATCAATACTATTATAAAAACTACAGTATGTATTATACCCGAATTTAAACAATAAACCTTAATAATTAGCCCCAATCGTCTACCTTTAAAACAACATTACACTTTGCATAACTGAAGTGTAATCGACCTGGTGGACAGATTGCTTTATGACATAATTTGTAGTTTATTTTGGAACGGATTATGAGCGCTCCACATAACCTCGGCTCGACCCCAAAACTATTTAACGCGCACGGCGTCACTTCCCCGACCCAACCTAATTCAACCCTCGCAGATGGGCTCCTGCACTGATGCTTTTATTGGATTACACGACTTTTATGCCCTCGTTGTCGAGAAAAGCTTAACAATATTCAATTGGAATAACAGGTATATACCAAAGCCACAATGCATATTGATTACGTGGATAACTTCATTTGCGTCCTTTTGTTTGTTTGCCTTACGTGCAGTCAACATCGTCCGCCATACCGCGCTTTCGTGAGCAGATTGTTGTCAAAATTCAACCCATTTTTATCTGACTACAAATTTTATTTTTTTCACGTGTATGTTGGTATTGTTTATTTCTTCATATCGTCTGGTATTACCAGGATACATTTATTACTATGATATTGATGAATTTTACATGAGAACTTACGAGCCGTAAAGGTAATATAAAAAAGTAAACAAGGCGCAATGGTTTAAATAATAAAGTATTTCATCGATCAAAAACGCCATATTACGTAAATCACCAAAAAATATCAGTTTTTACACTTATAATCATTAAAATCATAACTCATGGTTTTAATAATAGTATTAAAATTCGGCCAATATTGTCATCCGTTCAATATTCCGCGCAAAACTCCGCATCTCTTCCCACGCTTTTGGCACTCCACCGGAGATGGTTGCATTTGCGGGATTCAAATAACACAGAGATAGTGCTCTTAATACCCAGTTTCTGGGAAAGCCGGGGCAGTCTCGAGCTTTATTTACACGACGATTTAATTGGCCCATTGGAATTTCCTCACTTTGACAGTTAAAAGTTATCTTTGTTGCCGGGTTGGACTGTCTAAAAAGAGACGGGGTCTGATAGTCTTAAAAGAGATTCTGATTAATCAGCGCACACTCGAAGCTGTTGAAGCATTATTTTTCGTGCAAGTTGAAATGTCAAGGGAGCTGATGGTCCACCCGGTGGAAAATGATTGTTACCTATCTAGTTATACAATATGCATGAATTATAGTGCACCTCATGCAATATTCACAAATATTTCTTACTATTTACAGCTACATATGTAAGAAATATGTAGCGGTACATACAACTATACACTTCTTACTAGCTACATACAGGTCGGGATTCATTCCGCGGCTTCGTCCTCGTGTATCAGTACATAAAATATCCTATGTGCTCAATTAGGATATAACCTATCCGTATTGTTCAAAAATGAAACTTCATGGAAATTGATAGTTTTTATAAAAATAAAATTAAAAATAACTAAGTATAATATATCATGTCAACAGACGATATTTTTCATTTCATATTATTTTATTAATAAATAATATTATAAAGAATACAACCAGTATATTTATTTATAAACACTTATATCAAATTTCATTCAAATCCGTTCCGTAGTATTTGCGTGAGAGAATAATAAACATCATTCGTCCTCACAAACGTTCACATTTATAATGTTAATGAATAATAACGTTACTAAACTCGAGGAATTTTCTCTAGTTGTTACATACGGAAATAGTAGATAATGGGTTTGCAATATTCCCATGTCGCAAAATGCTTAAGAATTAACAGCTTCAATTAAACATTACAATGCAAAATGTTGTCCGATACAAACTTTTTATTTATTTTTAAGTTATTAAGGATGAGTGAACTTTAGGTTGATATTCGACTATGAAATCCTATTTCATCTCTGATATATTTTTGTTCTTTCTTGTAAGCTACTAATGGAAATTAATCGATTTTCTTAGTTATTTTAATTTTTGGATTTTTATAAATTTTAGATTTCTAAGAAAAATCTTCGCTCAAATTGTGAACATATTTTTCACAATGAAATAAGAACTCCAAAACTTTGGAACAACATAGGGATTATTGTTGTTTCATACAAACATTAGTAATTGCCGTGTCGCCAATGCAATTTACAGGTTAGTTACATATGTCTGTTTGCAAACAGTTCTCTCAACGCATTTTGCATCAGTAGACACACAGTAGATGACAACTCGATGGATCTGGTTGTTTACACTATATACAAAGTTCCCCAATGGGAAATCCCTTCGATACTGTTTATATTAACTGTAGAATATTCCTACTAGACATTTTCACAAACATGCATGATAACTAACAATAAAACACGTAGTGAGTACTTTAGGGATACACAGATTATCACTCGAGTCTGTTTTGAAACACACAACACTTTGCTTCTAACTACTCTCATAAAATAATAACTTGTCTAATTCAATGTTATTTTATAAAAGAATACTAAATTTGGTCACAACATTCGATAAGATTGCTGATAAAAGCTAATACAATAACATTTCTAATATCGATAAATATAAAATAGTTCTAATAAATAATAGTAAATAGTTCTATTTTGCCATTTTTTTTAATACCAGTGTATATCTGTTTGCAGTTAATAATTCTAGGAATAACCGTTTAGCTTCCAAGAGCTACTAGGCGAAATTACATTGCTTATAACGATAAGGATAAAGATCTCTGACAAATTTGCAAACAACCTCTTTGAAATTCATGAATGCGAAATAAAACATGCTAATTTATCTCAGAATGGACGAGGAAACGAAATTTTACTCGAATAAATTAGCACAAGGAACAAATTTATCCCACGCTCACAACGTTACAAAAAGTGGACAAAGCTATAATTTTGTATTTAAAAATTCGGTATCTGCAACAACGATGGAAATGAAAGGCAAATGTTAAGAAAGTCAGTGAATTCGGGAGTGTCAAATTTTGGACGAAGTCTGCGCCGCAAGCGTTGCGTACTCGCATTTTTCGTACGCGATCAACTTTCATTCACCGACTGAAAGCTGGGTTGCTATGCGGATGCTGGCCTCACAGTGCGCCGTCATTAAAGCAAAGCGTGCACCGTGCGCAGTTTCATGTAGATGATATCATGCTCTTTGGGGAGTATTCAGATTAATCTTTTCGAAATACTGCATTTATTTTCCTACAGATTATTTATAAAATATTCAAGCCAATCGGACGTTCAATATGTCTGAATAAGTTGTTACAAAAAAATATTATTTATTTAGATTATAGCACATTATGATACACCTTACACCTGATATACTTCCTGCATTGCCATTCTTGAGCGCGCTCAGCTTCTGTTACGCCTCTTTACCTTGTAATTAATTTTATTGGCATATCCCACGTCTTTGTTTTAATTCCAAATCTAATAATAGAAAAAAATAAAATAAGTAACACATACCTCGGTCAAATTGAAACTGAACTTTAAATGTTGAATATCTTAAGTTCCAATTATTAAACTAGTACATAGGTCCTTATACTTGATAATGGCCGGTTAGTTACCAACAACCAGTTATCCTATGTCTGGTGGGGGAGTCTGGCTGGCTCATGCCGGATTGCCGGCCGGTGAATGGTCACCTTTCACCGGCACACAGTCTAGACGACTTCGTTTCGACCCGTGAATGAATTTTACATCGGAATGCGGAACAATTTATTGTGCCCAAAATTGTCTAACGCAGTGTTCAAGTGAAATCTTTTGAGTAATTTGTTAACTGAATGGTTTATTTATAAATTAGGTACAAAAAGTGCCTATAATGTTTTGAAATATTGTTAGGCGTAGATAGTCTTAAACTTTTGCGCTACGACGTTGGACTTATGCTTTCGATTCGAACTTTGGTAATAATCCGTTGAAGGCGATTATTCAAGCTGCCGAGGACAATGCGTAGGCCGAGCGGCGCAAACACTGTGTGGGCATTCAGGTATCCCATGCAAATGGCTATGATTTCTCCGGCGAGCGCTGACTCGGCCCATTATTTCTGTGACCACGATTTCATTGCGCACCAATAATTTGCATTTTAATTGAATATAGACTCGCTTGTAGATCATACGGGTACTTTATCGTTTTCTAGTTCCCTCTCTGTTATTAGTCTTACTGGTCTCATCGTCCGTCGATGTTTAAGCATTATTAAATCTTTGTTTTACTTTCACTTTTCTAGGAATTATATGTTTTGTAACTTTTCTTAGTTCCTTTTTTCTTGTCTTGACTAAGAGCATTAATTAAAAACGTGTTCAGTTATTAACTGACTTAAAAATGAAAAATGTTCTGAATTCGATTATTTTGTTTTTTTTTTTTTTGATGACATTGAATCGATAGTTATCATACAGATTTAGATGATACTTTTTGTTTATGTCCATTCTGATCCAATACTTATTTTGTCAAGTTTTTGACTGTAATTTTTGATGTTACATAGCGTATACAAACTCTTAAATTGTCGCTTATCAACAACTTGGGGAGTAAAATAAATACTTGTTCGACGCAAAGTTGACGAAGTATGACGAGTCAGCCCTAAAGTGCCTCTTAGTGTCATCGACCGACCGCAAAGGTTTTTGCACGTCTGTTGTTGCTGTTACTTTAATAATTGAATGGTATGGAAAGTAACGTCAAATATCCAGTTAACGGTCTATACATTTGTTACGTGGTTTTAAATGTTTATACTAAGTACTGTTTTATTAACTGTATAACTTCTAAAAAGTCGAGGTAGACAGAGAGACTCAAGTGCAAAAAGTTACATACATTTAGAAATATTCAAAGAATTTTAATATTATGTTCAAACGAACCTAGCCAGTTTTGGCGACCTTCACATTAAAATGTTCGATGCCCTTACATTTCCTGTTTCGTATTTCGGAATAAATTATGAGCGCGAGTCGTTCTTAAGTACATGGTCTAGCTTGTTTTCTTATTTTTTAGCAATGTCAGAAACCTCTTTATTGATATTATGTTAAAACTATTCAGTTTATTACTTATTGCAGTTCATTAAAGCTACTTAGTAAATACGATTTAAAAATTTCGTTATAATGAGAATCTCTATTGAATCTCTGTGTGAAGTACTCTATACAAAAAAATATTGAAAAAAATTTGGATTTAGACATACATCTAATAAAAACCTACTTATTATCTCTGCGTTAATCTTTCCATTTACTTCATGAAAGCTATTGGATTAGCTGTAGTTTTTAAACGACTTCTAAAAGGAGAAGTTTCTCAATTCAACTGTACTTTTTACCGAAGAAAATTCTGTCAATCTGGATCCAGTAAATATCGCCCTAAAAAGGTATATGATAAATATACAAGTATATCTGATGTTTTGTCATTGGACTACTTATTGTTTGTAGGCTAAGTTTTTTAATTTGCATATTCACACCAGTACAGGTATGTTTTAATATAATTCCAAACAGATTTTGTATAGTGTAGACTTACGAATTACCTACAAATTTTTACCCAATACTAAATGTTGGACTATTGACTCTTGCATAAATGCGTCACTAAAACTTTTGTGGTAGTGGTGCGTTATACCTTATACCTTTGATGGGGTTTTTCTAAATAGTTTTTTTCTAACCAAAATGTGTAAGAACCCTGAATTATTATCGAATCTTTTAAAATTTCGTTTCATACAATTCCTAACACATTGTTACAAGTACTACTATTTTTTTCTTATTACAAAACAGTTGAACGGCGAGATCTCTTTTAGTCTTGGTAGCGTTGTTTTATTTGGCTGCGATGGGGTTTTCCGGTACCATTGATTCTGGCCGAGATGTGCAATATTCCTAAAAATTTACCGTACATTTCTTCGAAGTTTCGCTATGTTGGGGCACATCCCATCGGGCCTCAGCGTCGATGACCGGAGTTTTTGCACGGTGGCCGCCTTTGCAATGTAGAGCATCACACGAGTCTATCTCAGACGGATGCTGGACAATGCATATTTTTTTAATACATGAAAACGGAATCGTAAATTCGTTTGCTCTGTATTTTCCACTAGTAGGCACCAGGGAGGGCTGGTAGGGAGGATGAAATCAAGTCGGTAGAAATTAATTAAATTGCTAGTAATTCCTGTTGCTAACAATCCCTTCTCCCCAAACAATGCATATTGGAGTGTCCAGTTCATTACGCATATTTTCTGTTAAAATCATATTCATGTCATCTGTTTATAGGATTCTACACAGGATTAATGTATTACATTTAGCTTTATGTACCTTTTATAAGTATGTATATTAACAGACAATTTTTTTACATAATGTCGTTTTCTAAAAAGTTGTTGAATGTTTTTAATAAATAAATAATGATTAATCTACTCAAAAAGAACATCAGACCAACGATGTTAATCAATAAAAATGAGTTAAAATTAAATTATGTCAGGCATATATTTCAATTGTGTTAACAAATAGAGGAAAATATCTATGTAGATGTACATACAATACACGTGCTCCAAGGAAAAACATTGACATATAAAAGTGATTAGCATTGTAATTGATTGAAAGTTTTTACAAAGTGTGATTTCATTAATGTACTTAACAAGTATTACAAGTTCTTATCTATTTTCAATTTACTCTATTTTTTTAGGGTTCATTCTGTAGGGTTCGATAAAATGTAAAAACGTAAGCTTTATAGTGTGCACTCGTCAAAAGGATTCCCAGACTATTTTTGTGTCGCACTATATAGAGTAGGCGCTAATGGACATCTATGATTTTTTCAGTTATTTCGAAAATTGTCTGTGATACATACATACACTACTAAATTTACAAATAAACGATAGAACATTTAGAAAATGTTCTATCGTTTATTAAGTACAATAAAATAACAACTTCTTGAATAAATTTATATTTACTAGTAATCTCACTACTTATCAATCGACTTCAAAAAGAAGTAAGTTTTCAATTTGGATGTATTTTTTATGTCTGTTACTTCATCACTCCGTCAATTTTAAACCGTTTTGGAAAATTACTTTTTTATCAGAAAGGATATACTTACAGATTCGTCCTATAGAAATATTATCAAAATTGGTTCAGTAGTTTTTAAATCAAAATACTTGATTTTGTTACAATTGAAGTTTCTTTTTTTGTTAAACACAATCTTAATTTATTTTAAAATGAACAAAACTCAGATCAACAACGAAATTGTCATGTGAGCAAGTAAAAAATTCCTAAAAAAAAGATAAAGAATTTCCTACAAGCATTAATTAGATTTTAAAATATTTGAATTTAGAAAGCGGAATCCTGTGTCTAAAAATACATTTTGATTTCCAATTAGCAGGATTTTCCTCATAAAAAAATACAATACATAAAATTATTCGCCGTATTTTTATGTGTGTAAAGAAAATTGTTTACGGCTTCAATCTTTTCTATGATATTAATATGGGATTAATATAAAGATGAAGACAATTCCAAAAATAATAAAAGGGGTCAGAATTGGCAATGTTAATCACTTAACATAGCCATATAAAAATTACGATGACGTTAACTCTTCCTTTTCGAGGTCGTTTAAAAATTCTTACTTATATTATAAATGTAAAAGCGAGTTTGTTTGTTTATTACCTCTTAGCGCCTTAACAGCTGAATCAAATATTATGGAATTTGGTATACACGTATTGTAGGGTATGGAGAATATGTCTATAGACGACGGTTTTCATTTTCCATCAGGTGAGCCGTCAGTTTGCCATTCTAAGTTGCTTAAGAAAAATGGAGAAGGATATAGATTATTTTTTACTCCGAGAAGTAAACATATCCTTAAAAGTAAAAGCTAGTAACATTAATTACACAAAATAGTGATACTAATTAAGACAAATGCCAATTCGACATAATGTTATGATATGTATTGTGTCATTTTTTTTATAATGTCCACTAAGGCCTCAAGGTTTGTGCTTGGCTCCGTGCGCCGTGGTGAGAAAAAAGTGACCGTCTCACGTTCAAAATAACAAACGGTGGGTATATAACGTATCGGCGATCAAGCTCAAGTCATCGTCAGACAATAACGGCGCGAGCGCGTTGTTTTCGCGCACGATTCGGGCGCGGTGCCCCCGCGCGGGCCTCGGGTGAACGGCCAGACGAGCGGGCGGCCGTTGCCTCGGTTTGTCGCGTCCTGCGGCCTCGTACCGCCCGTCCGCGCCTCGGCTCCTTGCGATCTGATGACCACCGCTACCATTGGACCATGGAGGCGTGGTAACGAGTCATAAATGAAAACTCGAAACTCCTTGGTCGTATTGAATGTTTGCAAATTGTTGTCTGTAGTCGAGATTGCTAAATATAAACACAGTTTGATCGCATGTATTTTTTATTTGTATATATCTGTATCATATTTGGTTGTTTACGTACCGTGTTGGTTTGGTCCTATAACTTTGTCGCGAGTAAGATTTTTTTGGTAGTATACAATCCTAAATTAATTTTATTTAGGAAACAGTACATTTATTATCTTATAAAATATTCACAATAAATATTTAATAACATTGAAGATTTTACTAATGAATGTTATTAAGACTAAGAACAAAAGTAATATAATTAAAAAAAAATAACAATAATAAAAAAAAAGAGCTAACTGATAGTTAATTGTTATACAAATGATAATGTCTGTATCTTCCTCTAATAACCCGAGTCCTCGTCTCCTAGATGACCTTGTAGATGTTTCAAGAATTTCCGTATACTCTTCGTAAACCTATTTAGCAGCTGATCTTCTTTTTATACTTTATTATTTCCTTGTTTCAAAATGGATGAAATAAAACTTCTGCTTATCTTTAAAGTTATAAGTAATCCTTTGAAAATTCAATTAAATTCTCGTGTCGTATGGGCCTAAGGATCTATCTTAGTTTTCAAGGTTGACTAAGTTCAAACACGTGTTAGTATACTTAAGTAACTTACAATATTTTTCCTTGTACTTACATTGTTAGGATTCTTGAAAAAAAATCTCTGAAGTTCAGAAAACCTCTACGGGTCTCTCATTGCGTGACGCCGTTTCGCACGTGACTGTTTTTTTTTTCTATTTTAAATCGATAAGTTGTATTTAATTAAGACAATATACACTTAATTAGCTACCATGTATATTCGCTATATAGTACAGTGCTTGTAGTTTTTATCGGCACTTGTTTATTATCCGTTTCTACGAGACTGGCGCCGACTGAACTGAATCACCTACGTCGATAATAAACAAAATTGATATTGTAACTAACACATTCTGTATATAACGTCACTATTCGGTTTTATACTCGGCAGCAGTCATAGACGTACTTGTGTAATAACTTGTTAACAAATTTATATATTTATATTAATTTATTTCCGTTTTTTTTTTTAATATATTATTGCACAGTCACTTTTATCCGCGAATTCGTCCGCGTGAACGGCGTATGTTTATTGACCGGGATAAAAAGAATTTTTATCTTTCTCAATCTCTTATAGTACGTATATACTAAATTTCATAGTGATTGGTTAAGCCGTTAAGGCGCAATATGGTAACAAATGAACAAATATTCACATTTATAATATTAGTAAGGATTAACCATCTATCGCGGCTTTGCCCGCATGATGTTACGATATAATCTACTAGTGTACTAAATTTCATTCAAATCCGTTCAGTGGTTTTTGCATGAAGGAATAACAAACAACCAGCCATTCTTACAAACTTTCGCATTTATGTTATTAAAATTAATAGAATATCATTGTGCCGTATTGTCAACACTAATGTTTGGTGCACTTTCTCTTAATACGATACAAATAAAAAATACCATCCCTTACTACAGACAATTATAATAATTTAGATATTGAAGCATTTTTATTGTCAAGTAAGTTTGGTATATTTGTGTTTAATTACTATTGATATCTTGTTAAATATATAAATTAATTAAAATTGTATGTAACACGTCGTTCATTATAGATTCAATATTCAAACTACGTATAATTATCAATATTTAACTGAAATGTCGTAATGTATTCACTTTCGTACAATACAATAAGCAGAATTCAATACAGGTGCTACTTTGTTCGACTGATTTATTTAATAGGTTGTATTCGAACACTGATTAAATGGTAATAAAAATGACGTGTTTATATATGTAGTTTTGATTTAAAAGTCCACTACCCTGTACAATTGATATTGAATCAAATAAATTTGATATGAATAATTGATATTACACATTTTCATCTGAGGACGAAAGTCGATCGCCCGCTTGCGCCGAGTTGATGCAAATTGAAACGCGACTTCCCTATGTTGATGAGGTGAACCAAACGTCCCTGGCACTATGAAAATCTGCTAGATGCATTATTCTTCTACCTAAGTACTTAATAGAAAATCTGCTGAATAATTCACTAGTTGAAAACGACTAATAAAAGCTTGCTCGACAGCACGATGGTGCATGGCGGTCGATATGTAAAGAGATGAGATCTAGGAATAATATCTTGGTGAGACTGTTTACTGTGCGGCTCTCGGTTGGATTGCTTCGTAACGGTCGCTAGTTTGCCCGGAGCTCAGACGGGACCCGGCACACAGGTGGTGTCGAGCGAACGTCTGCGTCGGTGCTTTTTCATTCTTTGTTTGCGTCGAGGATTTGCATACAATCGGAGAAATTGCGTGGCTGGCAGCGGCCGGGAAAAAGGAATCTGTGTAGTTTCATGCACACGTCGGTGCCTAAAATAGGGCTTGCGCTTTTCCTTCCACCGCTTAATGCTGACTGTTAATGTTTTATTTTCATTTTTTGTATAAAAAATATTGTTTGTTACTCGTTTTATACTTATTTCCTTATATCCTCTAAATGAGAGGCAGGAATTTGTTTATCGAACTAATTGTCATGACAGTTGAATACTGTTAATAATTAATATTATAAATGTGAAAGTGAGTTTGTTTATTGCTCTAGGTAGATACTTTTAACTCTAAGTAGTTATATTGGCAACCCACTTTAACAATGAAGATATATCCTAGGACACTTGTTAGTTATGTGTGAGCTTTAAATGGAACATTGATCGTATCTAAATCTTTAGTATTCTGATATATATTTTTAGATTGTATTGGGTGTATGATGTATTATATGTGAGCGATGTCAATTAAACAGTCTTAACATTATGTGACCGAATATTGGTACGAACTTCCAGTTGGTTGATCGGTCTCGCCAGTGTTTACCGACGTGTCTATCATCTGTATCACGTGGCCACCAGTTCGGTTATTACTAGCCTACGTCGAGTTCGCGCGTTAGTTGTGGCGGGCCGATCGCACCGGCACGCCGCCGCGCCGTCCTTATCGACGCGCAAGTATACATCAACAACGCCACGTGTACGTCTATAAACATTGCTTCACAACAACAACACGCGGGTGACGCAAGGACGCCGCCGTCGCGAACGATGCGAAACCACTGACGTCTTGGCAACATCTTCTGCTTCTGAGAAAAATAAAATATGCGACGTCTAGCATCAAGCAAGCACCTCAAAAAACATGAGAAGCGCACTCGTCGAGTCGCATCAACAGATAAAGATGATTCCTACGTCTCGGATGCTTTGAGTGCTTCTTTGTGTTAATAAATCATTCCACTTGTGTGGTCTTTATTGCTCCTTTGTTTTATAACAAAGCGATTGTGTATAGTGAGTGTTTAAAGTGTTATTAGTGTTTAGTTATGTCAGCACAAGAAAGCGAATCTAGCGATCGTAAGTTATTAAATTTTCTATCTATCTGCAACTGGTTTCTGTTGGATCGTCAACAGCGAGTCGTCAAGGAGACCGCCTTAAAGGTTTCTCCGAAGTGTCTGTCAGAGAATTGCGCAGTTACATCAGACAGCAACCGACCATACATTTTACTTAATCTTGATGTCACGGCTTTGAAGTAACCTTGTGCTTAATACTAAGTAGTATATTGAAGTACCTAACTATAACAAATCGGTTAATACAAAATATTTTATGTCATTTCAAACATTTCGAAGACTATTTTATGTGTTAAATTATACATTATTTACAAATTAAACTTGTCTCTCAGATGAAAGATTTATCGTTTACAAAAGTCATCTAGGTGACAAGATTTCTTTAATTTTAAAATATCACAAAATAATCTTTTTATCGTTAATAGATAGGTAATCTGCTACTTGATAATTATATCAATACCATTTTACAATTTAAACAATTTTAACGTGATAAGCATTTAATAATAATATTATATTCATTCATTTTGATGGTTTGTTGTCTACTGCTGAATATATATATTTCTTTCCCACTTTTATTGTTTACTATTGTGGGGTTTTGTCGGTAGTTGGCAACCGCAGTAAGGCGTTTATGATGTTTCAAGGGGAAGCTTTTACCAGCCTAAGGCCATGTATGTCCTTTTAGTAGCCTTTTATACTCACTTGTAGAGAGGAGATGGCCTATTCCATGCCGTGACTATTGTAATGAAAAAGTAAATTTATTCTTTACTAGCTTTTGCTCGCGACTTCGTCCACGTGGCCGAGATATGTTTATAGTCCGGAATAAAAAGTAACCTATGTCCTCTTCCATATTAATAGTACGTGTGTGCCAAATTTCAAAGTGATTGGTTCACCCGTTAATGAGCTAAGAGTTAACAAACAAACTCATTTTAATATTTATAATATTAGTAAGTTTTCTTTTTTTAATTCGAGTCCGAACGTCTGGGGAAAACTTAAAAAGATAAAAAATGTTCTCATAATCGAACTCATTGCGACACCATATCCGTAATTGCATTGCAAATCGTTTATACTACCTACTCGTGGCGCCAATGTCAATTAAAATAAAATATATAAAGTCACATTGTACGGTTACAAAGAAAACTGTCTTGTTCGCCGTTTCCTTCATTTGCATAGCAACTTACATTATTATTTAATTTGCATTAAAATAATTTACGTCTTTATTATTACTGTCTTCCTGGACTAAAATGTGCTCGACGTTATCTATCTCATTATCAGATTGCGATATGAAATTTTATT
This sequence comes from Galleria mellonella, assembly GCF_026898425.1. NCBI lineage: Eukaryota > Metazoa > Arthropoda > Insecta > Lepidoptera > Pyralidae > Galleria > Galleria mellonella. The sequence continues at coordinate 509,798 of NW_026442037.1, read as the reverse complement.
TATGTTTATGTACGTAGATGTTTCTGATATTCACATGAAGATATATCAAGTGATATTGCAGATTTTTTAAACTAAAATGGCGTACCTTCCTAAATATTAAATATATTTTTAATCGTTTTCCAAAAGGATGAATTTTTCAATTGAATTCTATTCTTTCTGTATGATATGCGATAACTTCAATAATTAAGAACTTATTTTAATTATTCTTTATTTTTTATCTTGTCAACTGTAAAAGATTCTTGCAATTGCTGTCAATTAAAACTATAGTTTATTCCCTGTTTGGTCCAGATCACATTTCGGCGCGGCTGATATTAGTGTTTTTATAAAGTGTAATTCGTGATCATTATCCTCGCTTTGGTCACGGGAAAATCTGGTAAAAACTATACAAATCTAATTTTTAATCGAAAAATTTTTAAAGTATGGTAAATCATTTTTTGTTGCTAAGTTACCTATTGATATTATTTATAAAATATGTATGCTTTTCCAAGAAATTCCTACTAATATTTCGCTCTTTTAAGGCATTATCAAAGATTTATTTATATTTATTTCTTTTTATGCAATAAATGAAATTCTTCATTTATAAGAATTTAAGATAATAACAAGAATTTGTAGAAGCAGGTGTACAAGTATTTTATACATAATTTTATTATGAATCCAAACTTCGACGAAGTACTAACAATCCCAGGTATTAACGTTACAAGTTAATTTAGCTATAACATCTGCTCACTCGATACGATTCTACGAATGTTGCTAACCCAAACTGCAGTGCGGTACGTAAACAGCGAACACGTATCTTGCACCTCCCACGCCAATCCACCGGCGGCTAATCGCATTCCTGGCATAGCAAATACAGGTTGTCGGCCCGCACGGCTGGTTTCAAACGGCTTGTGACGTAGCAACGCGTCGTAAACAGGGTTACCATGGTGTATAAGCCACTTCACTCCCATAAAGTGCTGGACAGTGGTATTATGCTATTCTCTGTGTTATAGAATTGTGTTATGAAAATTGCATAGGATCACTGATGCTCGTATACGTGGCATATATTTGACAATATACGGATCTTCGTGCACTGTTTGACGTTTATTTTTAATAAAATCCAAATAGACGGTTTCATTTTGTTTGTATTTATTTTTGTTACATGGTACGCAGTATCTTCATCAATTCTGAACACATTATTATTAGAGCGTACACTCACATTAGTCCTACAGTAATTTTGCATTCAATTCTCAAAAAGAAAAGGCAATCTCTTTTATGTTTCTTTTCTGTGGAAAATATTTCTTATCTCTGGATTAAGTGAATTAACACAATTGTTCAGTCGGTAAGAATGAATAACTTCTTTTCTGATATCATGGGAATCATTGTCTTTTGAGGTGTCCATGGTTCTGTTCATATACTTTTTTTTATACAACTTAGAATGGCAAACAAGCTGACGGCCCACCTAAAGGAAAGTGGTAACCGTCGCCTATAGACATGAGCAGTACCATGAACATAACAGAGTATACTGTTTCGCCCATGATACCCCTCATGCGTTGCCATTCCTATTTACTATTTGCTTTCCATCAGATGGACCTTGTTTGTTATTCTAAGTTATATTATTTTATAAGATTTATAAATACTAACTATTGATCTTAAAACATCCCAATTCTCAATTGTATTAAGACGATGATAGAGACCAAGGAGACCGATGCAATAGTCAGACAGCGGTTAACCCGTATCCGTTGTAACATTTCTGTACGGAACTCGTAAGACGCTTATAATGCTAATAGGCGGATGCGGCCTGATTTTCAATCGGCGTTCAAGTACGTACGCACACAGCAATACTGGGTGGTCATTCCATACGTTCTTATTTGTATTACGATATAGAGGTCAAAATTGAATAAAAATGTAAACGAAGTGATTGTGCACCCATTGATGTCGGCACGCTGGTGTCCGGTTCTACGTAATTTCATGTTTATGTTCGAAATATTACTTTTTTCAGGCTTGTATTTTGTCATTACCCTTTTGTGGAGTAATTTCCAAAAGGAGGGGAATCTCAATTCGTATTTTTTGTGGTCTTTTCACGCGATTACGTTGCCAACGAAAGAAGATCACTGTTTTATAATCGATTATGTTTATTCTCGATTCGGTCCCATATTATTTTTGTTGTCTTTGATGCTTCTTTTTTTATTACATATTGCAAAGCGTAATTTTGTGGTAGGTATATCTGTCTGTGTATGTTTAATTCTGACCATATTCTATACAGAGTTAGAAACTAATTTTGAAACTAGCATTAGTCAGCATTACCCCATTAATAAAAAAAGTATAAAGAGTCATATATTGAGATATATTTAACTGAATAAAGCCCCAAAGACAAACATTCAAACACAATTTAACAAATTTACACTTTTGTCATATTACAAAGATATTGTTGGTCTCGAGAAGTTATATTTAGAGGTGTGAGTAAATTATGTTTTTTGTACAGTATTGCGCTTCAGTTTCAGAACAAACTACGCAGTTGCATATGATATACCTTGTGACGCTAACGGAGATGCGGAGATCATTGCAGTGCGCATGTGCGGTTAATAGTAAAGACCTTCGGTGCATACTCGCATTAGTTTCGATTTTTAACCGACTTCAACGAAGGAGGATATTACGTTATTGCGATATCTTCATCAATCGTGAACAGGTTTCAATGTTAATTTTTAATCGAAATTCTTTGAAAATCTTTAAGAATTCATTTAAAAATAATAACAATGGTTTCCAAGGAACACCATATGAAAGTCAATCTTATCCGATATATCCTAAATTAATAGCAATGGGACAACTGATCCCCATTATTTTGAATACTTAACACACCTAGACTTACATATTTGCAGTTTTAATGCACTGATACATCAACCATTACCGTCTCATGCTAAGCTCGAGTCTCTCCCTGTAATAGGAGTAATTAGCTCATCATTATCTCGGACACTTCATCAAATAAATGCATGATTTATGGTCTGTCACTGTTTATTACCTATGTAAAAAGAAGACTTTCTTTACACTCAAATCTGTGTGTGTGCTTAGCGCGGTATATTCCATTTGCGAATGGTCATATTGGAATAATGTAGAGAGGGCGAGGTCAACTCGAGGGACAGGCAGGGAATGACCATACTGCATCTATACTGTAATACTAGCATTATTTAGAGCTTCAATTTTTTTACTGCCTTAATGTATTCCATTCCTCTAGTCGAGTTTTACGACATCTTAGACATGGCGTTATAAAAGGCATGATGACACATACTTACTCCTTCACTATACAGACATTAATATTTATATCGAACGTTTATTAGCTACACAAATATACCCGAAATTAGTAGCAATTAAAGTAGTTGACGTAAAGGAGTTGTAAGACGTTCAACCAACTCGACTCCGCAGGTCCCCGCGACACAAGTGAGTCGTGAACGTCGGTGTTTTATTATGAAATGTCACGTCGTGCCAGACGGCACATAAATAAGACTGAATTAACTTGTCTGCGACCTCTGGATTAAACACGGCAAAGTTCACATTCACACACCTTAGATTACAAGTGAAATGCTTTTACTCGTCTATTCGCTTTTTTTAATAACAATTTATAGTTTTAAGTTTTTGGATAGCTGCGAATGTGCTCTTATTTGTCAGCAATAGGGTTCAGCAAATTTTTACTTTTATATATTATTTATTTTGATCACTCTGAATAGTGTAATATATAATATAAGTAAAAGTATAGTAAAATAAACAAAGTTCTTCCCAGAACATGTTCATTTTTAAAAGGCAGGAAGCACACCTGCAATTCCTCCTGTGTTGCGGGTGCATATGGATGGCAGTAGTAACTTACCATGCTCATTTACCCTTGTGTTATAAGAAATATCATAAGTTAGGTAGTATATTTAGTTTTGTGATAGATAATCTCAACCTCACTATATGGTTTAGGTATGTATGTAGTCTCAGATAGGTGTGTATACCATATGTAGGTCTTATCTCAATAACATAACTCTAGCTGCACTAATTTAAAAGTATTGTGATGCATAGACTATCTCACTACTTTGTATACAAGAATCAGATACCTAACTTGTATAAGGTGAGAAGCCAGAAAACACCCTCAAGCTTCAGACATGTCGAACAACCTGCAGAGTACGTTACTATGCGAAAACTTACCACCGTGTCGATACTTAGTGAGTCGCTCTATGTTGCTTGCGGTACAAACTGGGATTCTTAGCGAGAACTTGTAGCACAAGTTTATTTTAAAGTCTTTAGTACAGAATTAACAGGGGATAGCACTTTTAATGGAGTTGATATGATTTCCCAAACGAGTTGATTAGTAATTGGAAAATACATAAAAGGCACAATAAAGGCGCCGATGACACAGCCCCAAGACATTTGTCATTTGCTCGATGATTCATTCATCTAATATACGGTGTCTACCTAAGGTATTATAGTACGAGAACGTGTAGGCGGAGCGCAGGTGAAAAACGCTTGTTCCCATGGCACTTTGGACTATTATGAATGACATCACCTCGATTGATGTATGTATATGACGCTCTCGTCTCATCCATCTACATCTAACCATTTGTGTAATTATAAGTTTCCAACAAGTTGTCAATTGACTTTGACTTGTTGAACTTTGTATAGACAATTTTAGATAAAAATGTTAATTGCGTATAAATTGTTTGTTCTGAAATTAGAATCTCTTAGAGTCGTCTGCGCAAACTCTTTGTTTTGCGTTCCCGTGGGAATATTTTATAATCCCTTTCGTAATCACCTGTAGTCGATTGCTGAAAAGGGGTGATTTTATCACCTAATGAACACTTGCGGAATATATTACTTCGGACTCCAGCAGTTTTTAAAGTACGTCAATACAAAATATAGTCGTTAAATAGTCTAATACATTATTATAAGCATTGATTTAACAGCACAAACAATTCTAACGAAATTCGATAGTGACAAATTATAAGTTAGAAGGCAATCAATTATTTCCCCCGCCTCGCTTTATTAAAAGCATTAGCTAACTGATTATACATACAGTCTACTTAAGTGATTTAAACTAAACAGTATAATGTCTTATTGATCTGAATAAATTACCAGACTGTATATGGAATAAGAAAATTAATCTTATTTAAAAATAAAGAGCGACTTCTATTTCATACAAGAATCACCAAAAACAGATTGCCAAATTATTAAAACTTGTTTTCATGAAATCGGACAATGGGAGGTTTTATAATTTACCATGGCACGGCACGATATCGTAGGATTTTATTGTCACAATATGAACTGAAGTATAGATCCTTTTAGTTTTTCTGTTCCATCCGTCTTCATACAATTCCACATATTTTTTTTTTCTATTGTTTTTCTATTGTATCATTATGTATTAATAATAAAAGTGACGTAATTAAATATTTTTAGGAATACAATTCAGATCCAAGCCGAAATAATTGACTTCAGAATTCTGTACTACGCCGGTTGTTGTATATATCGTTGATATGTTGTGATGATTTCAGTTTTCTTACCGTTTAATTTTTTTGTTGCAGTGAGTGTTGTCGGTGGTGGTATGCCGGAAGCCGCCGGTGGCGAGCGGCGCCACGGGCCGCTCTATGGCAGGCTGGTGGCCGAAGACCAGCTCGCTTCGATGAGCGCACCCTCCGACATTCAGGTGAGCGCCACCGCGCGCAACCAACGAGCTTTCTGCCGCTACCGTACCCCTGTTCAGGTAAATGATGCACGAGGCAGTTTGTCCGGCTAACCTCCGTCAAAGTTTACGACTGTTACAATATACATTCGCTAGTGACGTTCCCGAGATACCTGAAATATAACAACAATGTTGCAACGCGCGGGAGTTTATTGCGATTGCAGCAGTTTATGTAGTTCTTGTTTCTTTCACATTGCTAACACGATTACAACGAAGACTCGTTTGCCTCTTGCTAAATATTTACGAAAGATAAACTATAAGACAAATAGATGTAATATTAAAACTTGTCTTAACCTATGAACCCGAGCGCGCCACACCTATTGTTTTATTAAGAGCGCCATTAACAAGCGTGTCTAGACATTACGCGCGAGTAAATAAATTAGCTCGTAAAGTGCCTATAATTAAGTTCATTCTACAACTGAGCTCTCTTTTAGTGGAAAATGAGGTAGTGTTCTGTTTGGACCCCACGAAAATGAATGCGTAAAATCTGTCTAGAGGTAAAATTGATGTTTCAACATTTTTCTAAGGATTTGTTTTTGTACTATTTGAGTATTCTTAAATAAAAAAAAAAGAACTAGTTCCGGTTGACTTGACACCAATTAACAAAAGACTCTCAAAAATGGAGTTGCATCCATAAACAACGTAACAAACAATAGTATATAAAGCTTTTCAGTATTTAGAAAATTTTAAATGGACAAACATATAAAGTATGGTTCTTTTTTACCGGTTTCAGTTCCGAAGCGTGTTGTGAAGTCTCAGAAAAAAAATCACATCGGTTTATAACTGACGGAGTTATAAGGTGACAAACTTAAAAAAATACAATCGAACCGAAGCCGTTCTATTTTTATGAAGTCGGTTGAAAATAACTACAATATTAATGAAAAATTGTGTTGATATATTTATATATATATATATATATATATATATATATATATATATATATATATATATATATATATATATATATATATATATATATATATATATATATTATTTTTGGCATTGATAGTATTGATTTTTTTCTTTTGCGGAGCAAAATACTTGTTACGAAGCAAAATTTATTTGTAAACATAATTTCGCGTTCTAAATCCTAAATACTTTTTACTATTGAAATTGCTGTTTCTTTCAGAGCTAAATTTACTTGTTCCTAGTCCATTTTATGAATGACGTCCACAATGGGTCACGTCTAAATATATACAAAACATGTAAATAATTAATTTTAACGGCGCGCGCTGCCTTATTCTAATATACAGTACGTACGGGAACAGTTTACTTTCAGCTACAAGTAGCAACGCTGATGTACGATTATTACCGATGATCGTCCACAGGTGTTAAGCTATTGTTTCCTAGTGTTTATTGCTATAATACGTTAACACAAACAAACTGTCTCGTGTTAATTCTCGCACGCTTCCTTTTTATTGGCAACGTAGTTTGTTGTCGTGTTAATTGAGTTTATTAATGATTTCCTCAAATTTGTCAATTTACGAGTATATACCTACTAGCAACAGTGTCCTTTGTTTGCATGCATTTTTTGACACTGATATGACATTTCGCAAATGGTATATACAGAATTAGTCGTAATGGGTATGCCGCTTATAGTACTTATAATGAAACGTATAACTATAAAAATGTCGCATGAAACTTAGTCGGATTTTCAAAATAATCAAAAGCTTTATATAGAACTTTCAAAAACAATTTCGCATTTCTTGGTTGTTCAGTTTCATAAATACTATCATTGGATTCAGACTTAGTATAACCATTGCGACAAATCCTGCATGAATTATAGTAAAAACGTGCAAAAATATTTTATTTTTCTAGTTCATCCAAGTATCAGATAAACTGGCGATTTTTGTGTTTACCTTATTTTATATCTATATATGATTCTGTTATAAGCTAACTAAATGTAGATAGTTATTGGGTTTGTTTTTGATAGGTAATAAGTAGCGGGTTCCGTTTTTCTGATTACGAGTAATGTAGTGCGGGAAATTTCGATTTATTTTAGCACCTTACTTAAGAGATACGTCTTTATACTTGGAAGTTGAAATACTAAATAATACTGCTTCAACACTTCCCAGCTTTTTCCGCTTGTCACAATTTTGCTTATTCTAAATTATATATAAAGAAGGTTTATACCAAGCTTACCGACGTGTGCCAATGTCGAAACTATCTGTTAATTAAAAAAAATATATTTTTTAATATTTTCGATTGATTATATTTGTTTAAAAAGACCATTGGTAGCAAACTAAAATATTAAATACAGAAGTTGCAGTTACTTACTTTAAGTTTTCAGATTTTTGTTATCAAAATCCAAATTTACAAATACTGTGTAACAAGAATCTTATTTATATAATATTTTGTCCCTATAATAGTTTTTTAATAATCATATATATTGAAAATTATTCAGTTGTTGTTAAAAATTTACAGATAAGTAATTCCAGCTGTGCATTCCAACTTCGATAAGCTTCGGTATAAACGCTCTTAGGCATATTGTCTATCGTTTAACTCTTTTTCTCGCTTGTCCAGGCTATGCAAGCCCGAATACCACACCACTTTCGTGACCCTTCAACGGCGCCTCTTAGGAAACTCAGCGTAGATCTCATCAAAACCTACAAACATATAAATGAGGTAAGTGAATTCATTTCAGTTACGACATATACAGGTGAAATTGAAATCATAAATGAATGTTCCACCAGTAAAGCAGTAGAATACACCAGGACGTGTTGGCAGATTTAACACCAGTGTTAAATCTGCCAAATATACATAGAATTTTACTGTGCATCAAAGTTTAAGGAAATAAATAAAGCTTATTATTTTTACAAAGAAGTCATGAAATGACAAAAAATGAACACTCGTACTAACTCGTCCAGTAGTCAAGCTAGTTATGAGAAGCTCTAGATATTTTTACTATTTTATTTATGCATATCCTAACATAAGGAATGCTAATTGATAATAATGATTTCTATTTTAGCCTGTATATTCAATTTAAGATTTGTTAGATTAAGAGTTTTCTAACCAAAGTAATTAATGAGTCATTAATGTTAAAATACTATTATATGTTCTTAATCGCTAATCACAGGAAAATATAAGAGATAGTTTCAAAATACGTTATGTAATATATAGATATTTAAAGTACAATTATTAGTACAAAGGTTAGTTGGCCATAACCGGGCAGTTACGTTAAATCTGATTGATTAGAAATTGTCGGTATGATAACTGATTATCTGTTCTTATTAAATTGTACTAAACAGTACTCAGTGTCACTAAATAAATGTCAATCCTTATGCCCAACAAATGGCGGGTATTGAAGGCGAATCAATAACGTACCAAACGATTTCGATTTCGATGGATTTATTTATAATTAAGCACCATTCACACAACTTCGAGATCTTCGAATTTAGTACCTCATCTCGTATATCATCCTTTACCTATATTGAAGGGTTGCTAATTGTTTTTTTTTTTTTTTTTATTTTATCCAAATGTCAAATATTTTTTCTTCAAATCGATAGGATTTTTCTTAATTTTTACCCAAACACAAATTTGTGTTACGTAACCATAAAGCAAATAAGAAAAAAAAAATAGGTAGGATCTCTTACCTTTTGTTTTAGTACCTTCGTTGGTAATAAATCAAGGGGTATTTTATTGTATTTATATACCACAGTACGGTTTATAAATACTACAACTGTCAAAAATTTACTCACTTTTCTCCAAATATTTTTCCAAGAATTTTATTTCTCTAAAATTTCGTTAACAGATTTTTTTTATTGTTAAGTTTTGTAAATACACATTATGTTTTAATGTAAGAACAACAGGTTTAACGAAACTAGTCGAGCTTTCTCGACTAAAATACTACATTCGTCAAACTTGTCGTTCTTAAGAGTTAATACGATTTTTCTTACATTAAAAAAAATTGCCCCAAATTATGGAAAACGCCTAATCTGGTTGCGCTGCCGTATTCATATACTCGTATAGGTAAGTCAAACAAATTATACTACTCGATGTACTTAGGCATTTAAGTATACACATTAATTTGACCTTGTTTAATACGGAAGAATTGGCAAACATTGCAAATGTCAGTCTATCATAGATTATGTAGATACGATAAAATGTCGTCCCTGGGACATGCGAAATCTGATAACACTACTGGCACGTACATATTTCGGGGCATGCTCCGTTACATATAACACGAATGCATCTCACACGGGACTATATGGGAACAAATTCATATAAAATGTAAACTGAAATAAAACAAATCCATCATCCATTTTTTTCCATCAATTTTTTCCTCGTTCCTGATGAGCACTACTGTGTGTGAATGGCGCTTTAACCAATTTCATCTGCCGTTAATATTTTACATTATTTCATATTCGACCGCTATTGTTGATTCTTGTTCGAAACGATTAATCCGTTGGATTTTCATAATTATTGTTTACACGTCCCTCGCGGACATTACTCATGAACCGTCCATTTTTTCATTCATGGGTATATTTTAATGCACCATTTCTGACCATGTAGGCCACAGTACCATTTTGAATATAAGCTTTAAATTTAAATTTTTGTTTGTAGGACCAAATGTATGTAGTAAATAGTGCAGTATAGAAATGGCAGCGATTTGACTTCCTTATTCCATTAAACCATTAGAACAGGAATATGTTTCCTTTTGTACCAAAAAAAAAACATTATTGACATTGAACTGCATCACCATCTCGATAACTTGATAGAATTGTCCATGATCCTGTATATATATATATATATATATATATGTTAGTGTAATAACCACCTAATAACTTTACAATAAAGGCTCGAGGGCGGTACGTAGGTATAACGCTGTTTTGCCTGTTGCGACCTTTTCCGATAGACGTGGGCGAACTGTTGCTAGGAGGCGGATCGGCCGCGTGGGAGCGAATTTATTGCATCGTAAATAAAAAACTGTTCTATGAACGAATGTGTTACTCAATGGAACAGTGACCGTGTTAATTCTGCGCCCCCATATGATTTCTGTTGGTGTATTATTTATATACTATTAAATTTTATTACGTATACATATGCAAAAAACTTTTGCGTCGTTATTTTTAGAGTTCCGTAGCAGTTTGTCCAAAAACGCTTTCTCGTTCGCTTTGTATGTTACAGTGTCATGATACTGCATGAAACCTTTTAGAAAAAATGTATTATGGTCATATATAACGTATCAAATCATTAAAAAAAAAGTTTACAATATCATCGGAATCATATCAAAAGTCATCAAAGAAATCTTCTGAAAATGGGTATTTACTTATACGATTTCTAAACAAAGATGCAAATATAAAAACAAGACGCACATATACATGGATCTCGTTTTGATTTTTTTCTTTTCTTACGGTGGTATATTTACTTTAGTTGTGGATACGAGTATATGTCATCCTATAAATGAAATGGTTACACTGTTTACCTCAAAGCGCGTCGCAAAATAAATTTAAATATATGGATGATACATTGCATTCTTGCTTAGTCACCGTACAGACCATATCTGTGTGAAGACAGACAAAGGTATTTATTTTTAACACAAAAAAATAACAGTGTATCAAGCTGTTTAAAAATAAAATCTATGTCACAAAGGAACCGTAGCTCAAAGGAGTAGCCAAGATGACGTCTGTATTGTTTTTCAAACGACGCCATAATGTTTACTTTCCTAGGTTATCCCGACCTTTAAGTCACGTGCAAATGTTCTCTAGTGCGTTGCGATACTGCGTCACACTTTCATTACACGAGGCAAGTGCCGCCTGAAACACGCGGCGATAGCACAGCGTCTGGGGCATTTCCAATTTACCTAGATATTTGTGTAGGTGTTATAAACGGTGCTTTGAGTATGCAAGAGAGGAACATACTGAACCAATCCTAAATAATAGAAGGACGAGAATGTATGTATGACGAGGTCATGATAACTTTTGTAGTACTTGTGAAGACTGTAATTTTTACACAACTTCCTAAAAACGGAGTAATAATGTTTTTAGGCTTCCTATATATATGTGAATTTATTTATTCTACCATAACTTCTGAATGTTCGAACACATTTGCATGTATAGGATATCGTTACAATCCTTACATCATCCCAAATAAGACCATCGTGTTCTTTAATTTACCGAAAAAATGTACTTGTCACCATTTTAATTCGAACTGACGGTTTTCTGCCTGATATCAATTCTATGTACTTTGTAAGTTAAAAGATGGAACTATACATTCATGTATAAGTATACTTAAAATATATTTTTAAACAGCTGCCTTCAACAATAACATCTGCCCGTTGCAATATAACCAGATACAAGTGCATTAGCTGTACATAATTGGTCAGTTCCTGTTTTTAAATTTTCGTAGAATTCGAGTCATTGCACTGTGCTGTTTAAGCTTTATTTATATAGTAATCATCATCTTAGTCGATATTATATCAGCTGCTTTATATATGCCTTCCTCGATGCCTTCCACCATTCGTGATTGCGCGATCCTCTACTTTTCGCGTTAATTACCTATTGGCTTTCTTCTTAAATCGTCAGTTTAATAAGGTGTCTGATCCTCACGAATGTCCCACCAAAATAATATATTTTTATATTTAAACATTCCCCGCTCGTTCTAAAGCATGGCAATTAATCTCCGAGTGACACGTGGAGTCTCCCCTCGACCGGTTTATTTTTAAGTGCCATATTAATAGAATATTGTCTAATGTTCTATTTGTGTTCTGTCCGTGGTCGTTGCCCTATTTGGTGGTGTGTTTACATGGCGCCCTGCCAGGGATGCCACCATGCTAAGTGTGGGTGTCGATACGTGCACGAACAAAAAGCTTATGACTTGCAGATTTATAGGTACAACCCATTTAGATGAAACTTTGCGTAAGAAATCCGTTTCAAGATTTCGGTCCTTTTCTGGTAGGTACTACAAAACATGCTCGTTTGAGAAAAAGGTTTATTAATTTTTGTTAAAAAGTAGGATTATAATAACTTTTTAAATGCTAACACTATAAGTAATATTAGGATTTAGAAGTTTTTATAAGAACATTTCCGTGGGACAGTCATTACCAATTGTGAAATAGAAATACCTCTTGACGAATTTTTCATTTCATTTAATATTACAATGAAGTAATATTTTCCTTTTAAGAGCTGTAAATCCCGTTTATTTCATGTTTATGAGATCAGTAGTTTCAACGTGTCGACGGATAGAGTAGACCGACAGATGTTTCATATAAATTATAAAAAGGCACGCTTCCGCCCCAAACTTATTTATTGCTTTGTTCTTCTCTGAAGCATATTTTCATTCAATATCTGTTTATGTCCTCACTACTGGAGGATGTATCATTATATCATTATAAATGATGGTACGTTTTCAAAAGTTCTATTTAAGATCAGCAATGTCCAAAATCTAAACTATTTTCTATTAAAAAAAATTGTATTAATTTTTTTTTTACGTTTATAATTGGACGCAGCAATTAAACCGGAATTGTGATAGCTGTGCAACTTATGTCAATTTATGTGATGTTATCATAGGTTTGATCTGAATATGAAGGACCGAAGTTTCTTTGATGCCAGATCAATTCTAATTTGAAACCCCATCGAGGTCAGTCTCGTTATTAGCCGGTCTAAATCTTCGTTAAAAACTTGTATTTTTTTTAAGTGCTTTAAATGTAAATTATTGACGAATTGTCATACGATCAATGCTGATTCCCTTATGATAAGTTCCAGTCGCTATTTACTAAACCACAGTGCGGTTCCGGCCGGGCAAGTTATTGGTTTCAAATGACCCAATTGCAACATTCGACATTCCGCTGACGGACAATAGATTCGCAATAATGAAACGAGAATCGTTGACAAAAGTGAAAGTTTATAAATTCATAGATGTGTTATTGTCGATCATACCGTACTTGCATGAAATATAAATAGTTTATTAATCCAACATTTATATTTCATTACATTGATACAAATTTTGTAATTCAATACTTGTTGTTTTCTTTATGTTAGTAAAATTGCTGCTGCTGCACCTTCGATTACTTGTTCAAGAGTATTACACCTTGTAAACAAATTATCAAATTACGCTGAATAATGTTAACAATCTACTTCAAACACGGTAATTACAAATTCGCCGGTATGTTGTACTTTTGTTCAATATTTTATGTATTTATTATATTTCACAAAGTCCGCCCACCTTTGATCGTCCTTTATTTCTATGACCATTCTCATTTTTATTTAACACATTCTTTAAAACATGGCTTCCGGTCTTCTTTATTACATATCAAGATGATCGGTTACTTCCCAACTTTTATTACTGCATGACTTTCGGACTTCCTTGTGTATGTAGATTCGTTTTCTATCTATCATATTTATGATATATTGACATAATTAAATGCCGCAACTGCATGCACTTTGCGTGTCATTATTTGAAAAATTTATAGAATTGATAAAAAAATAGTACTATGGATGGTATATCCGAAAGGGTTTAACGCAAGAGTTCCTTTATTTACTTTTTTCAATAAATAATTGCGATATTTTTAGTTCCTTTATAAATTGAAGTTTTGACGCGTCGATCTCTGCCTGCTATTTTGTCATTCTTTGTTTCCACAAACCTCCATCCATCAACGTTCGCATTGCAACGCGTATTCTTGTCTGTCTACCTTGTAAATCTGATTAGATAAATCGCATATCAGTGATGATTAGTGGATTCGAAAGCAGACTGTTGTATAGTGCACTATGGAGCAACGTGCACTAGTTTAAACAGACGACGGTACAGTTAATTACCTAGTGTTAGTTATATTACGTAAGCATTACAAATATTAACATCATGCTAATACACTGCGAAGTTTTTCCAATATTTCATCATCTGTCTGCCCTTATTCTAATTATTTTGGGATCAGTGTAATATGATTTTATTCATACTTGTATTAAATAAGGATTTGACTTTAGGTTTTACGACCGACCGCCTGTTTAACGTGAACTATTCATCCTCACCTATCATTTCTCTCTATATCTCCAGTTTATACCGACAGCGCAAGTGGAGTTACCATTATATTTTCACTCTATTAAAGTCTGACGTCAACCCTCCTTGGGAATGCATTTGTTGGTGGTATCCATTGAAGTATTTATGAAATCAAATCGTTTTAATTTTACTTATGTTCTTTTTCAATTTAACTTTGGGTCTGATTGCAATATTTTGGATTACCTATTCTAGGTATTTTAATTTTTGATCAATTTTCAAAATATAGGATCTTAGTTAAACTGAACTTTTTTGTGACTATGTTACGCTGTTACGTCCGCAATCCTGGCTTCTTTATGTAATCAATATGGTTCACTCCCATGTTGCTTCCATGCGAGTATGCTAGTAGTTGCCACGCTTAGCAGGCATATTGGTAACTGCAGTTATTTGATGATGTTTTAAGAGGAATGCTACTGCCCAGCCCTCGACCGACAATCGTGACAGATATGTATGTATGTATTGTAATATAATGTTTGCATTATATTACAATATTGTGTCATAACCGAAATTTTCTTACAATAACATTAATCTTTAAATCACAATAAAATTAATAGTAATCACATGTTTTAATTATTATTTTGCAATAGCTCCTATTACAGATGGGCAAAGCACCGGGTTTAAACCCGGTGCTTTGGTAAAAACCCAATAAACACCCATAAACTCCCATAATCACCCAAAAAAATAGGTTTTTACGTATTTTTTTGAAAATATGTAAGTAATACCAATAAATTATTTTTATAAATTGTATTGATCAATTCTACAATATTAAATAAAACGTTAACTAATAATATTTCAGGAAATTTTAAAAATCTATATATAATAAAATGAAAGTAATTAATTTTCAGTGTTTTCATGTTGCAGTTGATCAACATGTTGGCCTTTTGCTTCCCGTAGATACTTTAAAATTTCTTCATAACACCTCGTTCGCACACATGGCCGTATATATTTAAATTCTTGAGCCACTAACAGTCCGAAATACTCATTTCTTTTATCCTCTTCTCCATAAATTAAGCATTTAGAACAGTTTGTTTCTTCTTTCAGTAAATTTTCTTTTACTTTATCCTCGTTTTTTTCTTTGTTGCGACGACGCTGGGTAAATCATCTGGACACTGGGTCTCACTATCGCCAAATATATTTGGAGATCGGCTTCGGCTACGGCTTGGCAGACATTTTTTTCTTTCTACAATTTTAAATTAAATTTATTAGAATAAATGCTTCGAACACACGCGATCTAAGTACCTTTTGTGTTTATTATACCTTACCTACCTAGGTATAAAAAGAGTACTTACGTAGATTTTCTTTTATTAACTGTTTTATACGAAGATCTTGATCTCTCAAATTAGCATCCATTTTACTTCCAGTGATTATCAACTAAATTAATAATCCACAAAGTATTAAATAACGTTTTTATGAAATATTTAGCACAAAAACAATACCCTTTAAATATCGATCGTCAGTAACTGTGGCTGACTTACCTATATTCTAGCAAGCAGGACTGCCAGATGTGAAGGGGAAATCCCCAATAAATTGTTGCATGTGACTGATGATGTGAGCATGTTCGTTTCATAATAAAAATGTTGCCAGGTAACCAAAAAGTCGTATGTTTTTGTGCGAATTACGATCATAATCTTTACGATCGTACATTAAAAAATAGACAAATAATAGTATGAGTACGATTTAAATCGTATATCTGTCAACCCTGCTAGCAAGACAGCGACAAAATCACGTTGCATAACAATGTAGCCCAAGCTTATATCTTATGAAATATACGGAAGAGATACGGACTTAGAAAAAACAGAAATGTTGTTCTTTGTGGAAGTCATTGATGAAATTCTATGTATTTTAGCCCGCAAACTTTCTTCAAACAAAAACAGCGCCATCTAGTATCGAGTTCTGTAATTATCTCTTTGTTTATGGATTTGAAGTAAGACCGCCACGCATGCAATACATTATGACTGGGGATTCCCCTATTCGTCGACGCTGAATATGAGGCGACGACAATCACTGTCAAACGTGTTCACTATTACTCTGACTCTGGTAACGTGACTTCCTGGTAACGTGTTAGGTAGGAAAAGCAGTAAAAAAGTGCATATTAAGGGAGCAGATTTGAAATAATATTTATACTTAACAAGAAATAATTAAAGGTAAGTGGATTTTTGAATGATACAATTATATCATGATCACTTAACAATTTTAACTTAAAATTAGATGTATTATTACAAGCTTTTATTTAGCTTGCGTTATGTAAATAAAAGTATGTAGGTATGTTCGTATGTTGATGCAATTATCCTCAATCCTCAACCGACTGGGATAAAATTTTCCATACACGTTTATTTTGGATGATAGTGCATAGTTAGCTGAGAGTCGTCATTGGATAATAATGGTGGATAGCCTAAGATGTGTACTAGATATTTATTTTTAACATAATATGCGTAAGTACCTAATCGAATTAAAGAAGTTGCTGAGAAAAATACAGAACAATACGATAATAAACTAGCGTCTGCGTTTAATCCTCCGAGGAGATGTAATTTTACAAAGGTTTTTTGTATTTATTTTATTATTTTTTTAATAAATTTATTGTAAATAACAAGAAATAATCATTGTAAAAAAATAGGCACTCTATTGTTGAATTTTCGTCAGACCAACTAATCATCGTTCATTTTTTTAGGTTCAATGGGGAGACCTAAAGATTTACGCATATGGGAGCACTACCGTACTTTACCAAACAAGTCTGTTTCTTGCAAGCTTTGTAATAAGGTCTACAAATTCAGTAATGCTGCCAAAATGCTTCAACATCTTATCACTTGTCCAAAATCTCCAGAAACATTAAAAGACTCTATGAAACTTATAAAAGATAGCTCGTCCAAAACCAAAATGTCTGGACTGTCAGAGATAGAGACAAATGATTCTTTTATAAGCCCCTCGTCGTCTGCTAACACTACAATAAATGCTGAGTTTCAAGACACCGATGATCATATAAAAACAGAATTAGCGAGAGCTATATTTGTAACAGGGACGCCATTATCGATGGTGCAACATCCTTTATGGATACAATTTTTCGAAAAATTGCAACCAAAATTTAAAATACCTTCACGTAAAGCTTTAGCGACAAAATACTTAGATAAAATATATAGAGAAATGCGTTTTGAGTTAAATGAGGAACTAAATGCTTGTAGTTACTTACACCTTCAGTGCGATGGCTGGTCTAATTTAAGAAATGAAGGAATAATAAACTTTCTTATATCAAAACCTCAACCTGCATACGTTAAAAGTTTGAATACAGAAAGTAATCCTCACACTAGTGAATACCTTAGCCAAGAAGTTGAAAAAGTAATGAAAGTGTATGGAGCAAATAAGTTTCTTGTACTTATTATTCTGCATATCAATGATATGTTACAGATAAGTAATATTCATTGCTATGCAGACGACAGTACAGGAGATACATTATATACCGGTCATGCAAAGATCTCGCGGGCACATACCGATGAGTGCCGGAATAGACTTGTGTCTGAAATCGAAACTTCACTCCATCAAGTTTCGATCTGGGGTGAACAAAATCTTGTCCAATTTAACCCCAAAAAGACACAAGTCTGCGCGTTTACCGCAAAAAAGACGCCGTTTGTCGTATCTCCTCACTTTCAGGGCACTTCCCTTGATAAAGTCGAGTCTAGGAATTCTGGGCGTTGATATATCTTGCGACGTCCAGTTTTGCGGTCATCTGGAGGAGAAGGCTAAGATAGCTTCCAAAAAGTTAGGAGTACTCAATAGGGTGAGACGATATTTCATGCCAGAACACCGCCTGAAATTATATAAAGCCCAAGTCAGGCCGCATATGGAATACTGTTCTCACCTGTGGGCAGGAGCGCCACAGTACCAACTCCTTCCGTTAGACCGCATTCAAAGTCGGGCGGCTCGAATTATCGATAGTCAACGCCTTACTGTCCGACTCGACCCACTGAAACTGCGCAGAGATGTTGCATCTCTGTGCATCTTCTACCGAATTTATCATGGGGAGTGTTCTGAGGAATTGTTCGGATTGATACCTGCTGCTGATTTTCACCACCGTACAACCCGCCACAAACTAAAGTTTCATCCCAATCATCTGGACGAGTGGCGGTCTTCCACCGTGCGTTTTTCAAGGCACTTTCTTCCACGCACAACCATTCTTTGGAATCAACTTCCAGCAGCAGTATTTCCGAACCGATACGACAACATAACCTTCAAGAAAAGAGTATATTCCTTTTTAAAAGGCCGGCAGCACACCTGCAATGCCGCTGGTGTTGTGGGTGATCATGGGCGGCGGTAGTCACTTACCATCAGGTGAGCCGCATGCTCGTTTGCCCCGTGTTGTAAAAAAAAAAAAAAAAAAATTATTGGCGATAACGCTAGAAATATACAAAAGGCATTCGAATTAACAAAACTCAAATATCCACATGTTGTTCCTCTCGGTTGCTGTGCACATATCCTTAACTTGTTGTGCCAAGATATTGTAAAGATACAAGAAGTAACTGTGTTTATTATGCAAGCCATAAATATAATAAAAACTGTTAAAAGGAGTCAACGATTAAGTTCCTTGTTGATAAAATCAAGGCAGGGTGAAGATTCTACACAAACACTAAAATTGCTTTGTGCTACAAGATGGGGAAGTCATGTTACTTCGTTAAAAAGTTTGAAAGCAAATAAGATAGCTTTGCAAATATTAACAGTTAGAGAAGATGTGGTAATTTCAAGAGATATTAAAGATTTAATTCTAAGTGATGATTTCTGGACGAAGACAGGGGAATGTATAAGTATTTTGGAACCAGTCACTGAAAGCATATTTTACTTAGAGAGCGACCAGAATCGTTTGCATCGCACATACATTACATTTAGAGATGTACAAGCTAAGATACGTTTTACATTAAATGAGATTTCGACATTGAGCGAAGAAAGCAAACAGCAGATTCTAACATCAGTATCTTCAAGATGCAATATGGCAATGAGGCCAATACATTTTGCAGCATATATTCTAGACCCCAGGACTCTAGGAGTCGAACTTACTCAAGAGGAAGAACTTAAGGGTATGGAGTTTATCTACAATTTAAGCCAACACTTAAGTTTGTCAAATGTAATGGCAGATTTGGCGTGTTATAAAGCTAAAGAAAACTTTTGGGCCAGAGGATTTGTATGGAGCTCATTAGATAGCATTGAGCCCCTAATATGGTGGAAAGGTATTTGTGGTTCCACTGAGTTAAGCAAAGTAGCGATTCGTATTCTATCAGCTCCCTGTACTTCGGCAGCCACTGAGCGTTCCTTTAGTATCCAAGGCTACATACATAATAACAAAAGAAATCGACTTACAACTGAAAGAACTGAAAAAAATTTCATTCATTTGTTATAACTGGAATCTTAAACATAAAGCTGAATGCGAGGACATTCAGTTTAATGAAGAAAATACCTTAGAAGCTTTCATTGAGCAAGTAAATGAACATAACAGTTTAGACGAAATAGAGCCTATCGAACCTATACAATTCATCGCTTGTAATAACTCTGAATCTGACAGTGATTGACTGTAGTTTTACATTTTACTTTCATCTCTTTCTTAATAAACTCAAAATCAAATTAAAAGTTTTTTATTCTGTAGGCTGCATAATAATATTGTCTATGTCCAGTATAGTGGACGTCTTGCGGCTGAGATGACGATGATCAAGTACAAAATCATAAACACCCAAAAATTTGGGTGTTTATGGGGTTTAAACCCAATAAACCCAAAACACCCGGTTTTTACCCACCAGACTTTAAACCCACCCAGGTGGATTGCCCATCTCTAGCTCCTATACTTTATTAATTTAATTATTGGTTTCGTATAAAAAGATAACCTCTTTTCATACGATAATATGATTTCAATGTCATTGGATTTTTCTCATTTTAATAGGACGGTAATGAATTATTCTAATTGACAATTATTCAGACACGATGTTACATAATGTCATTGATTTGTATATCAAAATCACGTATCTAAAACAATAGTTACTCACTTGACATTGATAAACATAATTTCATCAGTCGTGAACTTCGTTTCTTTATTCCACTTATATCATGCCGCGGAATACTCTTCTGTTTCAGAGCAAAATTGATCCTACAAATCACACACACACGGTATCCCAGTATATTGGTGTTACACGAAAAAAGTACAGTCCTTATCTCTCCTCTTTGATGTCGGTTAAAATGAAAACAACGCAAAACACAAAGTATTCAGTCTGTTATCTCGCATCACGCTTTCACCCCATGAGTATCGTGTGGATACGACACGAATGGCGGAGCATCAGCTGTTCGAGTTATCTGCTTGCGATTAATTGCAATATCGCCTTTCAAAACGGTTGGTTTCTCATTTTTTTTTTTTCACTTCTACAATCGAATGCTTTAAATGTGTTCATTCAACCGTTTGGAACGTTAACAGGTGACATATATATCACAATCCGAATTTTGTATCGAACAAAAGTATTTCTGACTGTCAGATGCTATGTCACAGCTGCATGTAATTTTTGGTCCTAAATTAGACTCAATAGCGCCTAATTGATTTCGGCTAAACTTCAATTCGATGTTCTAACATAAAAGTTTCTTTAATGGACATGAAACGTTGGTATATATTCAGGTAATATATTGCTCCTAAAAAAAAAAAACTGCTTGTTCAATCATGACCAAATTAAAGTGAAACCAACACAGGAGTTCTTACTGATTGTAGTATGTATTAAATAGAATTAGAAAAGATACTGTGTATTGTGTATCATGCAAAAAAATCCAGCGAAATCAGAAATTACCATTTTAAATATATTTCCAAAACAGCATTACCGATGGTACTTTTTAAAAGGGTTTATTGCAACGATATTAAATAAAAATCTATTTTTTTTTAATTAAAGCAGTGTTATAATTGACACGCTTTAATTTCATATTAATTGCTGTCTATTTTCTATACTGCAGTCAAAAATATTTTTCAGCACTTAGGTTGTTTAACTGTCGTACATATTCGAGTACACCTTGAAAATATTATTGATAAAGAAGCCGGAATTTAAAATTATCAAAATGGAATAATTTGATTTAAACCTATTGACATTGTGGAAATCTTTGTGAAAGGCCTATGTTTATCAGTGGAACTTAAATTAAATTATTATTAATTTGTGAAGGTGATATTGAATCAGTGAGTGCTTATTTATTATACGAGTAATTATTGCAAATTAAGTTTTAAATTTTCTAAAAACTAATATATGCAATTCAACGTATCGTATTGTACAGTACTTTGTTATATATTTATAAATTATTGTTATATTGACAAAGATATATAGTTCATGCGCATGCACTATATTAATAACAACAACCATAAACATTGTTCGATTGTAGGCAATAAACTTGATACTTACGCGTGTGTCAGCAACGTCCCCGTTTGACGATGACGCTTTTATAGATCTTTGTACTGTTATGTAATGTAATGTAGTATTATTTATAAAACTATTTATAGTTTCATAAATAAGTTTTATTTCTAAAATATGCAGTTTTTCATTTCGACTTTATTTTAATTTTTTTTTTTTTTTTGCCATTTTTTGCATTCATTAGGTATTGATGAATTAGTTACACCGACAAGAGGAAATGATGAGGAGAAGAGGTATTGATGATGTATACCGTCTTTTTTTTAACAAAAATGTTTGGTTGCCCAGTTAACTTAGGTATTGTACACGATTCCGCGTTCTGAATTTAAATACTTTTAATACAATGTCTTTGAGAAACATACTGTTGCTTATTTAATTTATGTGTCTAAGTATACTTTATAGTCATCGCTTTATACAGAACAGAATGTACTATTGTTTACACAATTTTTCGTTGTTCATTGATGTTTTGTAGCGGCTGAAGACGCTGTTTTTTGCGGAGCACTATGTACTCCTTATATGCAAGATAGACTTTTCTCTAGACTAATCACAAGTACACGCCTGGCAAACAGTGTAATGCAAGCGGGCCAACGAAACTGAGTCAAGGTGAGTCGACGACGTCACATTGTTGCCAGTCGGATTAAAGTACGCGGCCGACAGGCGCCGGCCGGTCGGGGTGCGGTCTACACTTGGAAAGTCTACACCAGTACTGCTTAAGGGGCCGCTTCCCCTACGACTGACTGTGTGGGTAATAACAGTCTATTTTTTATTAGATTAAGGGTTTGCGCTTAGTATTATCTCACCTGATGGAAAATGACGGCGTGACTTTAGATGAAACCCGCTCACCCATAAGAAGATAACTATGAGTATATATTTTTTTACTTTACGCTGACGAAATACCAGATGCGGGAGGGGTAAAATTAAGTTAATATGACATCAACCTTATGTATGTCTCATCCAATTTAAGCGACTAAAAATAGGAAGTTCTCACTTCTATGGTATCGCCTTTTGTATGTCGCGTTATATTTTAGCCAATTCTGAAATCAATAGTTTGTCCCGTGTTTGTTACATTTTATCACGGTTAAAATCGCCTTTATATTTATTATGGAATTTTTAGGTTGCTTTTGACGAAGTTATCACATAATGATAAATAACCCTAATTGAGAATCTCTTTGATTTCACGAATTCGTCTTATAAAGACGTATTTTAATGAAATAATTTAATATTATTATTTAGGTTATAACAATTCTGTGATACCTTGTTTTTTTTTTCTCTGTTCTCTGCTAACACAATGCATTCAAAATTTTTATCTTAAGGAAATTTAAGCGGAATATTTTATAGTGTAAAAAATGAAGAATCTTTATTTAATCCATAACAAAGTTTTTGTTTATCATAAACTTTATTTTTAATTACTCGTAAATAATAACATTTTAAATCGATTGATAATAAGAATGTATCGTTGAAATAAGAATTTGTTATGTAATGTTAACGTATACTTTAGTAAAGTCAATATAAATACCTTACCTGTTGTACATCTTTATTTAATAAATAAAGTGTAAATAAATAAATTACAATAACATTGGCATTTTTTGGGGAATAACCTTCAATAGTGGGAGTGGTTTAGATTATTTTTAATTGCAGACAATGGCTTAACTTACATCGTATTCCTTATTAATATTATAAAGGCGGAAGTATGTAAGAATGGACGGACACATGTTTATTGCTCTTTCACAAAAAACTACTAAATAGATTAAAATAAAATTTGATACTTGTGTAAATTATATCCTAACTTAGTACATAGGATAGTTTATGTACTCATTCACGTGGACGAAGCTGTAAGATATAGCTAGTAATTATTGAGCTATATATACAGAACTAGACAACGTCAGTACAGCGACAAACGTATCCTGTAAGGTAGGTCGTGACGCCTCCCTATTTCGACACACTGCGAAAATTACTGAAAGGCAGCCCGCCCTCGTTCACAAAATTAGTCTTCTAATGGCATATTCTAATGAGACGTTCTAATAGATTATTACAATGGTGTGTGACACAGATTTCTCTCTTTCTCAGTTAACACAATGCATTCATTAATTGTGGTGTAATTTGAAGCAGTAATCGGAACATTCTCCAGTGTAAAGAAAAGTAAAGTCTTTTATCATTTCACCAGAGGGAGACTTTGTACGAAAGTCGATTGCGTGGGTACCTCTGTCCCATTCGTATTTCAACCGTGAAGCAGTTGTGTTTGCATGGCTGTGTTTCGGTTTGAAGGGTGGGATATGGCGTGAATTTACTGGGTACAGAGGAATAACACCTGAGTCCTCAGGAATGGCATCGCATGGGGGGTATCATGGGCGCAACAGTATACTCTGTTATGTCCATGGTACTGCTCATGTCTTTAGGCGACGGTTACCACTTTCCATCAGGTGGGCCGTCAGCTTGTTTGCCATTCTAAGTTTTATAAAAAAAAAAAAAAAAAAAAATAATTCATTCTTTTCAATTCAAAAATAAAAATTATGTGATGAAGAAATTTTGATTGCTTTTTTCTTAATGTTTTAATACAATATTTAGAAATATATTTTTGAAAACTTTTAAAAATAAGTGCTATTATGTAAATAAAAAATATTGTTAATTTTAAATTTTTTTTTTTGTGAGAAAGTCCGAAGTGTTCAATACAATTATACTATATTAACGGAGCTTATGTCTCTTGTCATTAGTACTATTCTTTCAAAATGAAAAATAACGAAGAGCATAATTTAAAAGAACAATATGAGCCAAGCATGTAACGAAAACCTTGCCATGTGGTCCTGGCATAAAAATGGCCACCACCCTTCCATTTCTTCCATGGGTGTCGTAAGAAGCGACTAAGGGAACTTAATGGTCGAGAGATGGGCAGTAACGTCTACTGCGATTTTTTTTGAAGTGTGAAAATGGAATGGTAAACCCGTCTGCGCTAGCGGGATACGCTGGCGGGGCACCAGTGAAGGGTGATCGATTATAATGAAAACAGGCTAGTTAGCCCATCATGATGAATCCATCAGGAATTAACCGTGATAGTTTCCAGGGGGAACTGCGTGGAGGTCTACCTGGTTGGGTATATTGCTAGCAATGGGATTCTTAGTCTCCATTACTAACAATCCCTTTCCCCCCAAGTCAAACTGTGGTTGCCAACCTGCCAGTCAAGCGTGGTAACTATTGGTAATAACCCCAATAGAAGGAGGCCTATGTTTAGCAATACAATTAACGGCTAATATGGTGTGTAAGAAAAAATATTTTTTTCAGTTGCATACAAAAATTTGTATTACATCTCGTTACTTTTATTACGTTTTTGCAATTTATTCCTATTGAAATGTTTACTAGCACGCAATTTGTACACGCACTGTCATTGCAAATGTAAAATGTAAATGGTTGCGACAGTTTAAACAATTTTCTGATTGAAAAGAATTGAAGCAGCGACGAAAAAGTTTTGTTAAATCGCATACGGCTCGTAACCGGCAGATTGCGTGCTCAAAAACAATGATCGACGTTTGTTACCAAAACGCCTATTACCGAAAAAAAGCGCGTTAAGTACCCAACAATAAAACTATTCATGGCCTCCCTACAATGCCGTGTCCGAGCTCAACCCTGTGCTGCTATGCGGCCTGTAGTATGAATTTTTATTAAATTATATTTAAACTGAGTGTTGCCGGTGACATTACTCGTGAAAAAACTGTTTCTTTTGGTTCCCCGGAAAAGTCTGAAAAATACCTTGCTAAATGAACTCTGTAGTTCGTAGGCTCATTGGGAATTTTATCTACCTCATCGCAAACCTTAAACTTGGCCATCCAATTAAGAAAGACGTTAATTTAAGAAAGTTTATTTGGATTCAGACTTGCTGGTTAATCGATAAATTCGCGAAAAAATATTGTATTTATACTTTTCCGTCCCTTATGTTATTTGCGTTTGCTGTTAAGAGGGCACGCGTCCCTGAACGGTACAGGCGATTGGTGCCAAGGTGTCCGCGACGGGTACTAATTGCGTGTTAAAATTTACTTGACATAGCTCAACCTTCGTCATTGGCCGGCTTATTTAGAGCTCCTCCGACTCGAAACCGCAAAGTGCAGACAATAACCATTCAGAGCTCTCCATTCGCTGGTTGGCTGTCTCGATTTACTCGAAACGTTGACGATTACGTTGTTTCTCAGGTGGTCCTCTGCTTACAGCCTTGTCACAGTTAACCCCAATACCGCCGTAGTATCGAAACTTTCGCGGGAACGAGAACGCTGCTTGTCGCCACCCGCTCTCTTACTTTATGTAATTAATGAATCTGCCTGTCACTCTGTTCATCAAAGTTTTGGCAATAGGAACTCTTCCGAGTTTGATGCTCGACTCTCGCTCTCCCTATTTAAACTTTTCTAAATGCATGTACAATTTGTTGCTAAAATAATTAATTGGATATTTATTATAAGGTCTACAATCTCACCGAACCAGTTCGAATTGACCCAGTTTTACTTTGAAACTTTATACAAAAAATTAAAGTAGTATGTCATTCAACGATGTTTACACGAGAAATATGTCACGCCCATAACCATATGATAATAATGTGTTTCAAGGAGACGATTAAGTAATTTTATGACACAGTGCACTTGTGTTTGATGTGTGGTTTGAAATTGTTGTTTATAGTCAGCTTCGTAAGGCTCATCGTTGTGAGAGCTGAATATATTATTATAATGAAGCAGAGAATTGTTACAACATGCTTTCCATCTTCATCCATGGTAGAAAACGCACTAAAACGTGTTTAATTGTTTAAAAATAACAAATTATTATTTTTTAATTTAATTTAATAATAACAATATTTTTTTTTATTAAAATAATCTACAAAAATTATTGACCGTGATTGTATATATACATAATACACAATATAAACAAATCTAGACGCAAATAGAACTAGAAAAATCTTATCGTCGATTTTCTTAAATAATAACGTAGGTAAAGACTTTTTTTTTTATGTAAGAGTTCCCTCTTGTGCAACTAATTCACGCATTTTCTGCCAGCCATCTCTATTGCAGGCCCTATCTTTGACCTCTATATACGATATGACTCCTAGTGTTTCCTTTATCTGTCCAATGTAGTTATTTTTCAGTCTTCCACTTCCGAACAAAAACAAAGAAAGACTTTTGAGAAAGCAAAGACATATCTAGCAATGTGTAAGAATGCTAATAATGATGAGACGATAAAAGTTTGTATGAAAGTTGTCGATGATGGTTTTTTTTTTTATACCATTGCACAAGCTACTAAACAAGCATATTGCTTACTTGACAACAAGTGTTTACCGTAACCCTTGAACGCCTTCAACATTAAGGGCATTACGCGACAAATCGCATAACATGACTAGTATTTAAAAGATCACATTTCCAAGCAGTATTTGTTTTTTCTCTTTAGTTAAAGATAAGGCTCAAAACTATCATTAATATTAAAATTGTTGGCGTCTTCATCCCGAAGATGCAAAATCTCATTATGTTTAGACAAATATTTGGACTTATCCTTAAGTTTCAACGTCAATGTTGGAAAATATGAAATCTCGAAACATCTAAGATACTAAATGTTTGTTTCATAATATCAAAGCTAAATAAATAGACGCTACTAGAATTAGAAGAAGATTATTTACCGAATAATTCAAACAAATTTTAAGAATTTTATTAAATACTCCTGTAGTTGTTTTATGGCGGCCTTTCAAAGGTTATGGAGCTAAAGGAAATCGTCTACTACTAATAAAACCTTATGTTTCTACATGAATTGTAGCCAAATCGCGCATATCTGTATTACAACAATGTTGTAAACATCGAATATACTACTACATGGAAATTATTTATTGCCTTTATTACAATATATTGCTGACAAAGAACTATAAACGACTTCGGTTTTTGCTCCGTAAACAAAAAAAATAAAGTTCTATGGATAAAGAAATTATATTGAACCCATCCGAGAGTTAAACTCTGTCGATTGCAAAAAGAATTAGTAAAATATGTTCAGAAATGGTGACCCAAAAAATACAGATGAGTTAAGAACCATCCCCTTTTGGAAGTCACTTAAAAATAAGCGATGAAGCTCGTGTAATTTGTAGGAAAAGCTGCCTTATAAATTTCAGTACAAATTAAATCACTAAATTCTTAACTCGTATTGAATGCTTGTTGCTCTTTCACAGTATGTATAATAAAACGGGAGTTTGGGAACAATATCCTACTAGTCCTTACAGCACAATAAATGTGAAAGTGAGTTTGTTGAACACCAAGAGATAACATTGGTCATCATGTTATCTAGCATATGTGTGATTAAAATTTAGGATTAAAATTTGAAGAGTGCTCAGAACTTCATTCTTATACTATCTTCCCCTTTCTGATATCACACAACGAGTATGGGTCAGCAACTATATACACGATAGACCGTCCGCGCTCGCGTACAAGTAAGTTTGCTAACGTGAACCATGCTGGAAAAAGGTAGAATGGCCTTTCCCGAGACGTGTTTCCTTCATGCTATAACCTCGAATCTTTTAAATGTAGCGCAATAAAGCACTTAGTGAGCCGGCATAGTGCGGTCAATCGTTGAGAATTAATTTTCTTTTCGGTTGATCGTATTCATGGATCATATTGTCTCTGTGTTTTTATTCTGATATCTCAGAATAGTATAGTCATATGTCGTGCTATAATAAAAAGAAGATATTAAAGTAATAAGTTGTTTTAAAATGTGTACTTGATATAATTAAGGGTACTCTTTAACTGTGCCGCTATTACAAACCTTTCTGATTTTCAACAATGTTTTTTATTTACATTATCTATACTTTTATACATGGAGATGTGTCAGATGTTAATAATACGTCTACAAGCATCACACATAATATTCTTGTTTATTACAATGCATGCAACTTTGTATTTTTTATGTCCTTTGTTTATATTACACGATGATTTTACATAGTTCATTACTCAAATAAAAGTATTGTTACCAAAGTGTGTATCTATATCACGTTTAATAATATTTTATGGTACTAGAAAAAAAAACCTCAGTGTTATGTAGAAAATTTTTGTAGAAAATTGTTGAGTAAAATTTTAGTTCCCATCTCTTATAAACTATAAAACATATAACGTCAATATTAATATAATTTTAAGTATTAATCATATAATGCTTTATAGTTTCACAGAATTTATGATTAACGATATTTTTTCTAAACAGCTTGACAGATAATTAAATGCAACTATATGCAAGATTCATTACGGTTCATGAATTAGATCAGTTGATCCAACTTAATTCATCGGTTGATGAATTAAGTAATGTAATAAATTTAACTCATTAAACAAGAAAAAGACGTAGTAGTACCTGAAGTAGGTTTATTAGACTTTCTTATGAATAATATGGTAACTATATATAAAGTTGTGGTAAGTATAAAATTAACGTTCTATTCTCTTAAAATTAACATTTGAAAACATCCCTGCAGCTTTTATTTCGCCCCTCCCTTAAATAATGTCTTCATTCAATTTGTGAGAAATATAATTTGTCGTGCCTTAATTAATTTCTAAGTTTGCTGGATATTATTGTCCTGCTGAGTAGCGGTTAATTTAGAATTTTTGGCATGGAAACAATAGAAAATTTTGCAGCCCTCACTGTTTATTTTTTTATTAAGCTTAAGTTAAAATCTAGTATTAAAATCACTTTTCTAATTTACGCTGTTTATAATTTTTTACATGAAAGCTATTATTTAATAATGTTAGGAAGACTTTTATTTTGCTTTAGTGTAAAATATAATGTAGGAAACGCTTGTGATATGACTTATTTGGTAGCCAAATCCTCACTACGATTATACATGCACCTTTGTTGCAGTACAAAGAGGAAATTGAAGTGAATTCCAAGTGTGTCTTAAAAAACTTGAATTTTATCTAACCTATGAAATAGATTCAATTTAGTTAAATTTTATTTTTTTCAGAGCAAATTTTACTTGATACTTTTTTTTGCAAAAATAAAATTTAATCATAATTAATATAAATAAAGGTAACATGTTTTTAATCCACCTTGAATCGTAAAAAACGTCTCATCAATTCGGTTTAACATGCTATCTCTGTAGATGAGAGCCAGATTGAAATAACTTTAATATTACATCGTAAAGTATCATTATTCCATGTAGGTAACACCCACCGAAACCGACATTCCCGCGTAAATCGTCGTATCATAATGACCTGGAACCCTCGCTAGGCATTTTAAGAGATCTAACTTCACATAAGTATAAGCACATCTATTTCAGAATGGGATTACGTCAAGCACTTAAAGGAAATCCTTCAAGTACTAGTAGCTCTAGGTCTGACAAATCAGGTAGTGTGTAAGGGGTTTAGTGGCGGTCCAACCGGTAATCTCGTTACAGTTACCGGCAATTAGCCAACGCTAGCCGCCGGTTGTCGCGATGCCACCTCTTGTCTTGTTCTATTATTCCAGCATTTGTTAGGCTAAATTAAGATTTCTTATAGAGTAACATTGACCTGTTCGTTTGATGTGATTGACCACTAATGTGTAGTTCTGTGACATATATTCTTATGCTTACTTTATATTATTGATGGGAAAGTAGTTTTGCTAGCTGCTACCTTATTAAAATACGAGTCCAAAATAATAAGTATTTAATTGTACTACAGTTTATTGGTGAGATATTACTAGTCTCGAGTCCGATGGGATATTTCATCGCTAACTTCCACTCAAACTTATATCCACTACATAATTCCCTCACGGGACTAACATTTCAAAAATCCTTTCTTAGTTTTAGAAAGTACTATGCAAAATTTCTTGCTTTCAAATTCACTGATTTAGGTTGTCCGTAGTGTGTCAGCAGGTGTTAGAGTTTTGTTTTGACCATTTGTATTATTATTTCTTGTAATTCTTATTTCGTATTTCATCTTCATCTAACTCCTCATAATGGCGGGCATTACTGACGTCGTTAATTTCCTTTTAGTGGATGCCAATTGTTTAAACGACCTTCGATTTTACGTATCTCGACAAGATAAATTAGCGTGTAAGGGCTATTAGAAACCAAGGGCATTGCGGTATCACCAACCAATATTTTTAAATCACTTGTAATTTATGGTTTGATTAAGTTTATCACATGGAATGATAGCATTATTTCCATAATGATATTATCCATGTTATACTAATTATTCTTCACCTTAAACATTAATGGTCACATATTCAAGTACAGCGTAGTTTGACGGTCACTTCAAAGATATTCTAATAAGTCGAAGTTTTTCCTAGAAACTACTAGCGTGGTTTATACGGAAAGGAAGGAAATGGTTTGGAAATTCAAGAGTTCTGCGGAGGTATCGCCCACGCAGCGCCTGTCAGCCCTGTGGCTCAATTCTCGTAAAAACAAAGCGTTCAAACATAGTTGAAGTTGAGAAATCGTTCGATCGAAGCCCTATCAAAAGTTTGTATTGGCGTATTATTTGCCAATTGACTTGTCTACTGAGAAATAAAAAAATCCAGTCATATTTCCCTGTATTTGTTAATTGTATAACTTAATAACGATTTTAGAATTTGTACTATTCTAGAATGATGCTCATAAGGACGGTTTCAACGACTGAGATGCTTTGATGTTGCGATTCTCACCATATAATAGAACTCGCGTAGAGTGGTAACGGCTTACCATCATGTAGACAGTATGTTTGTTTACCATCTTAGTCGTATACATATAAACAATCTTATCCTAAATATTTTATTACGTATCTAGGATATTTTAAATTATTTTTAAACTAACTATATCTCGTGGCTTTGCCCGCGTGATTCAGTAAATAAAATATCCTATATATGTGGATATAACTTACCCATGTAACAAATTTCAATCAAATCTGTTCTATAGTTTTTGTGTGAAAGAGTAACAAACAACCACCCATCCTTGCAAACTTTCACATTTATAATATTAATAAGATTTTAATAAATCTAACTTTTACAATATTATTTGGTATTTATTCAAGAAGCGATTATAAATTTCACGTTCTTGTTGTATTTGAGTAATTTTATATATAATAAAATATTAAATATAATTTTAATGATTAATAAATCAATAATTTCCATTAGCGTATAGAATACAACTAATCACAATGTATTTATTGCGACAGGCGTCTCGGTGGGCTCAATTTTATAGTGACGATTTTATGATGATTACACACAGACGGAGTATGCGTGCGTAAATGTTATCTCAGCGTATCTGTCTAATAAAATAAGTCTATTAGTGGCGCTGTAAAAGGAACGGAGCTCGGCGGTAAACAGAGGGCCATCCTCGTTTAGTACCTCTACAGTGAGCGTTAATCTCGTTTTTCGCAATTAGTTGGCGGCTACTTCTATTGCCCACCCCACCGGGGTAAATTCGCTTCACCTTTTTTTCCCCTTTTATTTTTTATATTTTCTTTTCAAACCAAGTGTTTTTCATGCCGAGAGCGCCACGGCGTTTGTTTCAAAAGGTTTTGTTTGCTCTTCTACAATCTCTGTCATATTGTGTATTTTTATTGATCTTTCAATTTAAACGTAGAAAAAGTGATGGTTCACGTTTTCAATTACGCTTCCCTGTTCGTAGTTTGAGAATATTTGAATTGAATAAATAGATTATGCTCTGTAAAAAATACAGCGGTTTCGTGACAAAATTATTATTGACTACTACAGTATTACAATACTCGATTCTTATTTTAAACGAATAAAACAATCAATAAAGAGATATTTCGTAGACACATAGATTTCAATTTAGAGCTCGGAATCCTATGTTTATAGATTATATTTCGTAACAAGCACTTTTGTGCTTCGCAAAAAAGGCAGTATCAATAGTCGCATAATTATCAAAATTGATTCAGAATTGGCGATTCAATACTATAACAGTCATAGTAAAGATACAAATGAACTCAAAAGTTTTGAAAGTACCTTAAAAATATTAAAAAAAAACAATAGTGTTTTTACTACAAAGTCTGTTACTTAATTAGTAATATTATTATTCTAGATTTGGTAATTTTCGTGCCTGTACAGCGTTGATAAAATTGATAATCCAGTTTTGACTTTCTCATGAAGTGTTTAGCAGTTGTGTTCATGAATTTAAACGTCGGAAAGGCGATGAAAAATAATGACGAGTTCGACGAACTGTTTATTATTCAAGTGTGGGGTCACCTTGAGGTCACGTATGTCACCTTGCTACCGAAAATTAATCGGCAACGGTTATCGCGTATTCACTGTTTCAGTCATCATGTTTCATTCACTGGCTCAGACGCGGGGACGGGAGGATTGTTAGCGACTCCCTTTGCTAACCTATTCCCTATAACAGCTCGACCCCCACGTGGTCCCCCTGAAAACTATTGTGTTTAATTCCCGATGAACCATCACGATAGACCATCTAACCTGAATTCATTTTCACCTATTATGCCTCATTGGTAGGGCACTACCAGCGTAAACGCACTCAGGATAACCCTAGTATTGCAGGCGTCCACATGCTACAGTGACCGTTTACCGTCAGGCGGGCTGTATACTTGTTTGCCACCGTGGTATAAGCCTTAGATGCAGTAACATCCCCCTTTTAGAATGCCTCGAAGTTCCCCGTTACATAAGTTGGAAATCTTGTCTGTGTGTATATACATATATCTGTGGCAACGGAGGTGTCAAATGCATGGATCCATTTCAATAATTTTTTTTTTTACTGTTTAGTCGATTTGAATTATTTTGTTTAATTCCGCCACCATTTGTATGCGAGCGATTGCCAACGTTTGGAGAAATTGAACAAAATAATTGTAACCAACAACCATTGATATAGACTTAATATAACACATAGTTCAGTAAAAAAAAAAAATTTCTTTTATTTAAAAAAAAATAACAATTATTTTGTTGATTTGAATAAGATACTAAGCAAAAAATCATCTAGTGCTATTTTGTGGAGTTTATAGTATGCTAAAATGTATGGTTTTATTTGTGATTCTCTCAGTCTTAAATTTATCAACATAAGTATTTTTATCCTTATAATTCTAAATAATGTATAATTTTAATTATTGTTAATTCGAAATAACTGTCTACTTGACCGTTTTCGTGTTGCGAGTGTAATTAAAATGCGTTTATGGTTGTTAACCCATACAGTTCTGTCCAATAAATGAAGATAATTAGTGTTTATCTGTGGACTTACGTTGCCTCGAAGTATCCTTCGGCATAGGTAATTAGTGCTTGTACACAATCTCACAGTCGGTGCACGCGAGGTCGCTTTCCGGGCAATGAATCAGCTGACTGTAGCCGATCGCTGACTCACACGCTGCAACACTCAGCTGCGCCTCTATTGTTCGAAACAGCTGACTGTAGTGTTGAGAAATTTCTAGATTTTTCCACCTACAATAAAGTATTGCAATCTCTCGTGTTTTTTTACCGCCGAGCAGCTGTGTCTGCGCGGCTGTATTACTAGTATAGTAATAGTAGACTAGCTTTTGCTCGCGACTTCGTTCACGTGACCGGGATAAACAGTATAGCCTATATCCTTCTCCATCCCATATAATACGTTTACGTACCAAATTTCATAATGATTGATTAAACCATAAAAGCAGTGTAAGATAACATACAAAGTCACTTTTACATTTATAATATTGTATTATTATTATTATTTCAGCCGTTAACTGTCCACTGCTGGACATAAGCCTTCTCCATAAAGAGAATTTTGCCGGTAGTTGACACGCTTGGTAGGCGGGTTGGTAACCGCAGTTAGGCCATTGAGGATGTTTTAAGAGGGACGCTGCTGCCCATCCTTTGCCCTCTCTTAGTCGCCTCTTACAATACCCACGGGAAAAGAATGGGTGGCCCATTCTATGCCGGGGCACACACGACGTATAATATTAGTAAGTATAAATGAATGAATACCAGCTTTCACCGGCGACTTTGTTCGCGTGATCGGAATATTATTATTGGCCGTAATAAATAGTAATCTATATCCTTCATCCCAAATACGTCTACTAGAGCTGATTAGGGCGCCATGGGGTAACAAACAAGTAAATAGTGAGGATTTCTAACAAAAGATTTATTGAACTTTGTATACTATACCAATACCGTAGTAGCTCATAAATTGCTGGAACTTGCAAGTTCTCAGTGAATATCGTTACGATAGATATTTCATTCAATTGATATTCGGCGAAAACTTATTAATTAGTGTGGATTAATTAGGTTAGTTAGGATTAGACAAATTAGGGAACGTTAATGTTTAAAGTTCAGGTAAAGGTTAATTGCTTTTCTCGTCTAGCACTCTTAGGTATTTTGTGGACTGGCTGAGAAAAACTGTGTACTTTATAACCTTTTTAAGTTGTATTTTTTTTTTGTAGGTTTTAGAAATTAAATTACAAAACTGTATTCATGTAGCGGTGAAGTAAATACGTAAATACCGACCTCCGGCGTATATGCTCGAAGTGATAATAACACATAATCTAAGTAGACACCAGATTCATCCAGTGTGGAATACGAAAATAGGTTTGACCTAGCCGCAGCGTAATCGCGTGGGATTGCGGATGTGTCACGCGGGCTTACCCAGCCGGAAAAAAATTGTTATACCACAGTTATTGCTGTAATAAAATGTTGGAAAAACGGCCTGATGCCTGTCTCACAATATAGCGTACTCTACAATTTTTATTCATTGAATTACATTGTCACCCTTCTTAATAAAAATGTCAAATTGTAATAAATATTTTGTTAGTGAAGTATTTGATTTTTTTTTGTGTAAAATATTTGGTTAAACATATTAATAGTTTAAGTTAGTTAAAAACTTGACTTACTCTTTGATTGTTTTCAAAAAGTCCCAATTCTAGGAGTTGAGCTGGCAGTCGCTCCTAAATGAGGTAATAAAATCAACCTAATATATACTTAGTTCGTTAAATCACTAACAACTCGTCCTGGCTTCGTGCAATTGCAAATTACATTATTATTTATTTATTTATTAAAAGTAATTATAACATAACAGCAAAAGCCAAATCAATGTTATAAATCTACTGTGCTAACATACAAAGTTATAATAAATGTATTTAATTAAAATAACTGAAACGGAATGAAAATACGCGTACTGTTCGTAACATAACCCCGTTTTGGTTTGCTAATAAAAGTATTCAATAGTAAAAAAAATTAAAGTTCAAAAGTTAAAGGAGTAAGTTTATTATGATACATAAAAAAAAACAAAATGAGAAAATCCCATTATGGAGTTTTATTTATCTTGGCAATTTAAACTATGATTTATGGTATACTCGTACTTCTTTGTGTTATGTTAATTAAGATATAATGTTAGGTAGTATTATGTTGCCAGACTGCCACTGGTACAAGAGATGTTGCATTACCTGTGCTACCATGTTTATTTCCCTACACATTACCCCAGATGAGTGACTTTAAGTGTAAACAAGGCATTAGACTACATAGAAAATCTTGCAACGTTACTAAAGAGGACATAGTGGGAAACAATAGGTTTCCCATTCCCACTCACCGGTGCCGGTAGTCAATGAGTCAGCTGATGTAGCAACGGCCTCTGGTGACTCATAGCTGATCTCATGCAGATACGAAACAGCGCACACGTGGATACGATACCGCAGGTGACGGATAGTGCTAGTGATGTAGTTTTATGAAAATTTACCGCGAATTAGTTGCTGTATTTTTCACTTAATGTTCTTTACAGTGTGGATAGGGAAATCCCAGTATAATTGTTATAATAGTTCATTGTACTCCTTCACCGAAGAAATCAGAGTTGTATTATAATATTTAAATAATATTATAATATTTACAAGCTAATTTTATTCAATATACGGTCTTTATTCTCTTTAAAAATTAATAAGTACAGTTTCCAATTACATTTTGTATTCAAGTGTTCTCACATGATATAATAGTTTATTCCAAGAAATATTTTCGGAGAGTAAATGTAACAGTCATTAACTTATGAATTATTAAACAAATCTATATTAATGATTTACTGCTTTTTAAATTTTATTGTTTGTTTTTATATCCTTTTGCGACGTTATGTACCTTATGTCCATTTTATTACGAGTACTACATTGTACATTGCTACTAAATGAATTCACGGCTAAACGAGATAATTTAAAAGGTAAGCCATAATTCTGTTTAATATTATTAGCAAAGGTGTGACGATTAAGTTAGTTGTTACGTACCGTACATATGCCGCATCTATTATTGGATATTCTAACTTCATTGACCCCAACAAGCGAGCGCGTCCGCAGATTTCGAGGTGTCCTTGTTATCGACATGGCAACTGTTGTCCTGTTAAATACAATTCGCTGAATATTATTAAGTACTTTTTTCTTCATAACAACAGCGATTTGAAATGTAAATATTATATAAAATCAACACGAGAGTAAAGCCTGTCAATTACAAAATTACTTATTAAAATCGACAACGCAATCGCATAACAAAAGGCACAAAATAAAGACGATTTGAGAATATCCTTCTTGTGAAGAATCATACTGAACGTATGCGTAATTTATTTATTCGGAATAGTCACAGCTTTACGATTGTATCCATGTACTTCAAAAATAAAATAATTTGACAAGCTAAAATACTATTCACATTATAAACAAGTGTGTATTTCCTTCATTCTATAACCTCGGATCTGTAGTCGGATCATATGTAGCGTGAAAAAGTACTTTGTGAGCCGGCATAGTGTGACCAACTGTTGAGAGTAAATAATTCTTTTTTCGGTTGATTGTATTCTTAGACCATATTGTCTCTGTGTTCGTTTATAATGGTGTGGTCACATGTCGTGCTATAACAATAAAAAAAAGTATGGTTATAGACGTTACGTTTTTACATTTTAAGTAAATTTTATAAAGAGAAGGGGAGCACCAACTGCATTCTTTTACAATAAAATAGAATTCTATAATATAATATTAATTACAAATTATAT
Source organism: Galleria mellonella (assembly GCF_026898425.1). Lineage (NCBI taxonomy): Eukaryota > Metazoa > Arthropoda > Insecta > Lepidoptera > Pyralidae > Galleria > Galleria mellonella. Next base: position 471,829 of record NW_026442037.1, on the reverse strand, counting down.
AATATTTAGTAATTAATTAGAAGAACAGTAATAAAGGTAGAATACGTCAGTGGCACCTAACTGTACAATCATGTTCGATATCCGATATAAACGGATTAGTGTAATCAATTTGGCTGCAACCGCGTCACACGTGTAACAGTGCAATCCGGTGGAATTACTCGGAAGTTGATTTGCGCAGTTTTGACGTAAATTCCGAACGCAATATGACGTGGTGAGACGCAGGCGCCGTTGGTTACCGCCCACTCTCGTTTTCGCTACGTCGCCTACTGATAAGCTGATAACGTGTGTTTATGCAGAATAGCTGTTAGATGTATATAAATCTAAATATAGCCGTGCCACTTTTGAGTAATATAACTGTACTTAATTATTATACACGTTACAGTGATTCGGTGATTACATGTTTTTAAATCAATGTGTACTAATGATATTTACAAGAGATGAAAAAAAAAAACTACTAGAGTACTCCAGTAATTATAGTACTACTAACGATATTGTCAGACGCCGCGTTAATTGGTGATTGTCACAAAATGTACAACCTTATTTTTAACCGATTTCAAAAAGAAGGAAGTTTTCAATTTGGGTGTATTTTTTTTTTTGTTTATGTCACTCATACATCATAACTCCGTCAAGTATAAATCGATTTGGAAAACTCTTTTTCTCTCTGTAGGGATATAGTCACAGGTTGATACTTAAAGACAAATTTTATCTAAATCTGTTCTGTAGTTTAGTTTTTAAAGCAAACTAACTGGTTTCGTCACAATTTTAATTATTTTTGAGCCATTTAATATTATATTAAAAGACAAAACTTGATAAAAATTAAGTGACAAAAAGGTATTATAAGTCGACTATGATAGATGTATGATTACCATAGATGTCAGTGTAATTTGATTGACTACGATGTTCATGTCTTTCTATCGAGTGGATCAGAATCTCTTCATAAAAATATATTATCAGTATATATCAAAAGCTTGTTTAATTTGTTTAGAAGATGATTGCGTTGTAATTTATTGAAAATATGCGTGCATGCATACAACTTAATTTTAATATTCTAAGATTTTCCCATAGAAATTTAAATTTATTAACAATGCTTAAAAGAAATACTTGACAGTGTAATCACGAAAATAATTTGTGCTTATTAAGAAAAAATCTGTTCTGAATCTCTTTGAATCGAAGTATTTGGCGTTCCATTGTTTCTGCCTACCCTAATGGAAGACAGGCGTGGTGGATATACATATATGTATTTATGTAAAAAGACTATATTAGGCTATTAGATGTTTGTAATGTATCATGAACATCATTACTATTCTTTTAGCTGTTAATTATCTATTATTGTACCTAGGTCTCCCTCACAGACTGTCATAAGGAACCAGTACGGAACTGCCTATATTTCCTTTGCAACATATTTGAGGTCGTCGCTGTTTCTGTTAGGGGATCTATCACTGCATATCTGTCCTTTGAAATATACTCGTATTTAAATACTTTGTAAATTCTATCCTACTTATAAAAGTTTAAGTTTGTGAAGATGTTTGAATGTTTGTTAGTCAATCACGATTAAACGAACATTCATAGCGTTCGTCCTACTAGCCGTTTAAACTAGTATATACATACATACATAATAATTGATGGATGGATTATATTCCGACAAAGGCGCAGTATAGAACAAGTATTTCTGTAAATAAAAATTTACTCCTATAGAGATGAATAATCATTCTTACATTTTTATATAGGCAAATAAAATAATTTTGTTTTTATCATCTGTCAACATCCGTTCCATTCAAGACAAGATCACCTCTTAGTGATCTCAGTGACCGATAATGGCGGGTCACATAAACCATATTAATAATTATTATGTAAGATTATAATACTGTACGTAAGGAGAAGTATTTTTTTTTTTTTATTTACAATTTATTGCACTATTTAAAACAATTTACAATTTGATATGAAGACCAATTCTGTGAGAGACTGGTGCTTGCGGTAGGTTTAGAAGAACCTGTGTTACAAGTCACCAGTGCCTTATCTCCATGGACTACACAAATACAAGGCAACCAATTAGTGTTATAATACACAGATAACAATAATAAGATATAAAGTGCGAGAGTAAACTTAACATTAAAACTTATTTCTAATATATAACTTAGGCAAAGTTAATAACAAAATACAGACTATGTGTGGGTGCGTGTGTGTGTGTGTGTGTTATTTAAAAAATAATAAATACAGTTAATTTTAATTAGAAGTGATACAAAGGGCGACCTTATCGCTAAGCAATCTCTTTCAGACAACCTTTGGGTAAAGGGCATTGAGAAAAAGACAAATTATATATACATTTATTTTAAAAACTATTTGTACATATGAATAAAACTAATGGGTGAAATTATTAACGTAATCTGTATTAGAAATTTTTTTTCCAAAAGGATGAAAAAGTAACAAATAAAATTAATTCTCCTATATTACTAATATGGTACTTTCAGCTTTCATCTTTAAGTGATAAGGTCTGAATTGTACACAGTATACAACATCTTTATTAACGTAAACCACTCCTTAAAGCCAGTGTTAGTATTCATTTATAGGGTCTCAAAAAGAATATTTTTTTGACACTTTTGATTAACATACTGTATATTCAAGATTAAAAATATTTCTAGTTAATAATGTTACATTAAATATGGTTTTAAAATATTTTCCTCTCTGTATCTTTTTATGTATTTGCGTTATAAAACATTGGCATAAAAGTAATGTAAGCTAAAGAAGTGTAAAGCGTAAATGGAGTAAACTAATCCAAAGTAACAAATATTATCTACGTGTTGACGTATCGTTTGTTTTTTTATACTCGGGTTGAATAACTCGGCATACTCGTAGTTAGTAAACACTTGGTATGCCTTTTTTGCTGTTAATACATAATAATGTATTTTTATTTTTTATTTTTAAACCGTGTGATTGGGATATGGTCATTGACCGGGATAAAAAGTAGTCTGTCTGTCTCATTCTCCATGTATTCACGTTTATACCAAATTTCATAGCCGTTAAGGCACTAACAGATAAGGCTCTATGAGGTAATATACATACAAACTTACAGCATTAGTAAAGAAGTAAGGATGGCTTATTTCCATAAAAATAAAACACGCCGACAGTGTTTACTAAATTTGATAGATATATAAAAAGATACTGTATATTTGTAAATATTTTTGACGGTCAATTCCAATTCGAAACAACTCGAAAGTCTAACACCAGGTTAATCCAGTCGATGTTTTAAACGCTCTTCCATTAACAAAAACGGCTTAAAAGAGTACTTAGTATTTACGCCAATATCAACAATTTGAATATTACAAACAAACTGTATACCTATTAAAATGCCTCCGGGATCCGCCGTTTATATATTGTCCGTTTGCAAACCGAATATCATTTATCGATACAAAGTACAAGTTTTTATCGATGTCGATAAATTGCAATTAGTATTCTGTGTAAGAATGTGCGCACGGGCGACATTCACCGTGACAATTTTGGCATTCTTCTCGAGTCCATGGGTTTGTATATGGGTGGGCGTGACGTGACATAACAATTATTTCGCTCGCTAGCCGTGTTTTGCTCCCTATATATTATTTAGACAAATTTTCCAAATTTCTGTGAAGTTAATTGGGCAATTTCAAAAATTAAAATGATTAAGTAAACGAATATCGTAACACGGGATTGGTATATATATACTTATATAAGTACTGGCTATTTGCACACTACATAGATTTCAGAAGTAGGTGATAGATCACTTCTAGACCGCGTATCAAGATGGAACCTACCAGATTTTAAGTTTTTGCGTGATGCTAGATTATACATAAACATAGATAATCAGACAAAATTTCTAAAAATTATAGTTTTAGCTTCTATTGCCCTCTCATATTAATTCTTTCTTATCGTTTATTAACAATATGAGATGGATTATTAAAAGTCATAAGTCATAAAACTGTCATCTATAATATATAGTCATAAAAATATGTTCTATCAAAAATGGAATTGTGGTAATTTGTCCACTTTGATTTTTTCTAGTGTTAAGATATTATTTAAAATATTATACTTTATTGTAAAATATTGTATTTTATTATACACGCGATCGAGATCAGAGGTTCGGATATATTTAAAAAAAAAAATATTGTTATAAAATATTTCCATACGATAGATTCATGGATGAGAGTACTTTCTATTGCTTAAATGCACAGATAAGAATTTAATTATCTCTATATATTTATATGGTTTTTCTTTAGAACCAGGTACAAATTACTTTGGTTAAATTTTGATTCAGATATTAAAAGGTTAACGAAAACAGATTTACCGATAGTAGTCTAATATTTTGGAAAAGGTTTAGTATAAACGTGATTTTGCTTTAACCTGAATACGCAATTTTGAGTTGCTCCATGTACCAATTGGTATTCATATTATTAGCAATATATTCTTACACAAGGTAACGTAAATAATGCGTCATGAAATGGTACGTGTATGTTACCTTGTCTCGAAATGAAAAATTATGCGGACGATCTCACGGCAGTAGCAATAAAAATATACTATTCGGAAGTTCCTTATGGTACGAATCTGCTGTTGCCATGCGAACATTCCGGATGAATGGCAGTATCTATGCGCGTGAGTGTGTTACGCAACGGCGATGACGCAACGTCGCGACTCGTGCCTCTGTCTGTTGCTAGTTAGTATGCAAAATAATTGAAATATTCGTGTCGGCTGAACGGTACGAGCTTACGGTCCTCCCTAAATGTGCACCTTAATTGCTCGACGTGACTTTGTTTTGGGATGCTTTCACATCGTAAAGAGGTCCGTGCACGGTCGAGCCGTTTGAATCGAGCACGTCAATTTTGCTACCTGTGAGTGAAACTGCTTAATTAAGTCGTTTGATGCACGCGTCTAGTTCTTATATATTTTCACAATTTGTACATTTGCTGTAATTTTCAATAATATTGTTTCTTTTTGTGTGTTTTTCATTTGTACTAAGTATCTGTGCAAACTTTATTGGCTGATAAATTTTATTTGTGTATTTATAATGTGTAGCTGTAAATAAATAAATGTAATTTTCTTTTTATTTTATAAACTTCTTATTCTAGGATTCAGATCCAATTAAATTTAACATCTTTTTAAGTAAGCGGTTTTTCTTACTAACACGGCACCTCTAGTTTGGGAGGCTCAGAAATTATCCAAATATCCAGAATTCAATATATAGGTATCGTATATTGCCATCTCTACCCCATGCTGTAGTCTCTTGGGAAAACCACGACAGAGGTTTCAATTGAGCGTTCGTGGGAGACAACACGTCTGAAACTGCGCTGTACACAACCATCTAGGCTCTAAGGTGGTATCGATGGCGAGTCTGTACGATGGTAGAATGTGACCGTGGGTATCATTTAACAATTTCTATGAGCACAGTCCATTGTACAAGCGGTAAAACATACAGAGTGAGACAAAATCTCTTCTAAAACATAAAGGTATAATTGTCATTCTGGAATCATCGACAATTCTTATAACTCTCAATTTTCGATGTTAAATGTTTTTTGCGTCAAGTGTTTAGTTTGCTAATTATTACGATTTCACCCTGTATGATGTTCTCTGTAGTACTAACACATACTTTATTGTTATTATGGTAAAATTTCTGTTATTACGTCATGTAAAAGATACAATTTTATATCAATCGCGTGCCAAGCACGTAACAGCTTGATTCAAGCATCAAGCAAACATTTTAGTCGATTAATCACGCTTGACTCAAGCCAAAATGTAGACGCTTGATTCAGGAACTCCATCGCGTCGTCGAAGTGCGAACGAGGAACGTACCCAGTACGTGCCTACGGAAACGTCAGAATTGGAATCATTTTTATCTATCTAGTTTATTATGCGAAACGTGTCTCTCCACATTCACGAATGGTTTTTTACATTATAAAAAAAATGATGTCGGCAATTCAGTACAATCTACGGCTCGCCGCCATTGATATAAAAAAAAAAACACAATATAGATACACAAAGAAACAAAGAACTGCGCTGAAAATAGAGCACATTTAAATAATTGTAATAATTGAAGTTATAGTTAATCTATAGTGGGCTACCGATGGAGGATAAAACTTTGAGGTATAGTCGAGTCAGTCAGCCCATCGTGGCGAATTAAAAAGGAATTAACAACGCTGGTTTCTAAAGGAACCCGGGCAGAGGTCGACTTAACAAAGAAAACTTAATAGACGTCTAATTTTTTTTACGGTATATAGTTGACTCTGGTCATGCCTTGTTCTACATATAATAACCATTTATTTGTCCAATTTGAATTTGGGAATATTTGGTGTGTAACTTTTGTATGGGATTGTGAATCTTGGGTTGTTTGTATAATCAAACGTTGCATGATTATTCGTTGTTGTTACTACGGACGGCTTTCATATTTATATAAGACATTTCATAATAGACCCATCATTACTCGTGGCCCCTGTTTAAAACGCCATTAGCATAGGGTTTATTAATAGTATGTACCCGTAGTAGTTTCTCCATAAATGTCCCCATATAGCGACTGTTCACTTCCGTTCATTGTGATTATCTTAATGGTAACAGTATCATGGACCATTTTTCTGTCTGTATATAAAAAAATAACCCATATAGCCGTATTAAATACATTTATTATAACTTTGTATGTTAGCACTAGATTTATAACATTGATTTGGCTTTTGCTGTTATAATAATATAATTATTTTTAATGAATAAATAAATAAAATATTATGCAATACCTAATTTGTAAATTACCATGTATATAATGCAGATAAATTTAATTATCGTTTTTAACCAAATAAACGATATTAGTCGAACACAACCTAATTATTATTATTTTTAATTTTTAATGGTAGCAAAGGGTGATACGGATAAAAATAGTCCATTAGCCCTTTGTGACGAAGTCATCAGGAATTAAACACGACGATTTCTATAGTGGAACACGAGGAGGTCGTCCTGATAGAATATATAACTAGCAAATAACCAATATATATATATATATATATATATATATATATATATATATATATATATATATATATATATATATATATTTAACCACATTACTCACAACGACTTTCTCCCAACATTTTTATCATTTCGGTTTTGAAGTGCCTTCAAAAGAAAAGTCTTCTCTATTCGTCTAAATTTATATATTAAGAGATAATTATGTTCACCAATTATAAACCGATTTTGATAATTATTTTTGCAGCTGATAGGAAATACTCCCGCATTGATTTTGTAGATTAACGACTAGTTGTTTTATTTGCTGAGTTATATTTTAAATTCTTATTGTATGGTTGCTACTTATGTGAATGTCAAATATATGTATGATATGAGTTCCAAATTCAATGTGTCTTGCGAGACAATTTAGTACGCGGATTCTTCAAAATTGACTCGCGACTCAGTGTTATGCTATTGAATGTTCGCCGTCTGATTTCACAATGTTTAATTTGATTTCTTGGCTACTGATATAATTCTCTGGCAAATGTAGGGAGTTGACGTTTTCTATATCGTGTAAACAGCTGGGTGATTTGACGCAATCGAATTGTGAACGCATCGAATAAAACTCAAATACAAGGTAACCTAACGTCCATTTACAATCGACTTTAAAAAGAAGGAGTTTTTCACTTTGGTTGTATGTTTTATATATTGTTTGTTATCTCATAACTCAGTTGTAAACCAATTTGGTTTTTTTTTATCTAAAAGGAGATACTTACAGGAATGTCTCAAAGTGATTTTATTAAAATGGATTCAGTACTTTTAGTTTAAAAATCAAAATAATGCCGCAATTGAAGTCAGTTTTTTAACACAATTTAATTATATTTCTGTCTAAACCTTGTGATTTTAATTTGATCTCTATTCGGTTGTATGAAGTCACCCCGCAGATATGGTAACATGGGATATTGATGGATAAGAAATAATATCGCCTTCTACGTACCTCACCAGCCTCCATAGGCATATTTAAGAGGGGGCCTAATGGACCGTGCCCACTCCAGAATTGTTAAGTGCCACAGGAGATTCCGAGGATCCAAGTGAAGCTTAAAAATAACATGTCTGATGTATGTACTCACATGCGATTTATAAGAGGTCAAGCCCACCGTGGAAAATAATCTTAAATTTTAACGCCAATGCAATGCCAACGAAGCATCTTAAATTTATTAATCTATGACTCAATAGATAATTAAGAAAAAGATTCCAACGTTTTTTATTATCGAGATATTGAGAATTGCTGGTGTGTTTCGTTGAGTATCAAAAAGAGCCGATTGACTTATTGTTATTATTTTTTATAATGAAGCAATCTCCGAATAAATGGATAAAACATATTTTCTTACTTTGTTCTCTATGCGCGGACCTACATGAGTATTACACCATATATCTATATGATTTTCCATTGAGTAGTAGCGAGCCTGTGACGTGGAACTTGTTTAGTGGATGCCGAAATGTGCTCATTAGCAGCCACGGTTTACGACGGGCCACTAACGTGACCAACGCTCCGTGCGATGTCGACACAACCTTGCTTCACTTGCTCGCTTCTTGTATTTGACTCTTGCCTACTGTTTGATGACACTCGCGTGTTTAAAATTATCATAATATGACACAAATTTATATATAACACTTTCTAATTATTTAATTTAACGATTCTGTGAAATATCTCGTCGTTCGTCCGTGTACATTTGTGTGTTTTTTTACCGAACAACTATACTTGTTTAGTAATAGCACTAAACGGACTACATATATATATATATACATACACACATATATATATATATTTAAAGTAGATTTTATTGTATATTTGTGTCGCACATATTCAGACTTTGAATAAACTTTTGCGTATGTGACTTTAAAGTTGTCTCTTGTGAGTTTTTCACGCCAAGTCACATGTTATACCTTAATACGACAACTGATGATTTAAAAGCACCCGCCATCGCTGCTTCTATTTTGATCAAACAAAATGGCTACTTATAAGGTGACTTCTAAGCAAAAGGTTTTTTTTTTCTCAAATTATTTGGAATTTTTTTGTGATAATGTTTCGTAATTACGAGCCAATTTAAAATAGTTTCCCCTAGACTATATGGGGTTTTTAAAAAAAGGGTATATTAAAGTTTCTGTAAGGTTGACAACGCGCATGTGACATCCCTAAAGTTGCAGGCGTCCATAGGCTACAGTGACCATTTACCATCAGACGGGCGGTATGTCTCGTTGCCACCTTCATGGTATAAAATAATTGTTAATAACTCCTTATTAATAATACGACGCACTACTAGTCCTATTTCCTCAAATTTGTTTTCTATCTTATACAAATCCTTTTATCCATAGTACTATCCGTTTGTTACAAAAGTCCTATATTTATTTCTATTCATATCTTCAACGGTTTTAGCTCAGCGATGATGAATGGAGCCATGACATGTTTTTTATATGGTCGTTAATAGATAATTATTTAATCAAGTCAGAGATGGCGCCGTCTCACTGGACGGCACTTCAAGGCATTATTCAATGAGGAGTCATAAAAGACGCTAATAACATGATATTTCAGTTGACATTTCAGTGATATCGGTCATAACTATAAAAACAATTATAATTGCGACCAGTGTCATTGAATATTTTAATGAAAATGGCGATCGTACTATTAAGATATTTTATGTTTTTTTTACTCTTTCTGTCGATAAGCGTTTGGTCTCAAGTCTTACTTTGCAAATATTATTACTACTTATAGTGTTATTTACGTTTTTATACTTCGGTAAGCTATAGTATAAATGCTCTTATGAGCTGATACATTATTGATTATTCTAAACAGATTCACATTGGTAAACTGATGTCCCACACCATGTTTCAAAAGGTCCATATACAATTGGCACTATTACCATTTTGTTGTCAATACTAACACGGTAATGTTATTTGGTACATATAATCTATTTCGGAGAGCCTTTCCATGTTATTATCTCGTTCGAGACTTGTAATACCAAAATAATATTGTGCCTACACATCGTGAAACAAGATAATTTTGGCTCGGATGGTATGTTATTTCCTAATATATCTTACGTCTCTGTGTACATTACACATAAGGTAATAAAGTACGAAAATAACAGGAACTTTAACACTAGCGTCACCAGGAGAAATAACACGCAAATATTTGTTACTTGTTAGGTACTGTGGTAGTTACTGATATAATAGAAAAAATATCCAATGCCACAATCAACAACTCACTATTGCCTGGTTGCTGGGCACGAGTTACCCCTAAAGGAAAATTATAGATATAATACCGCAGCGAATTTTAAAAACTGTAATGTCAATTGAAACTTCGTAGTCAAAACATCGTAGTAAAGAAAGAAAAACTGATACGTACAGCTGAAATTAATGTTCTCATGTCAATAAAACTTTAAATTTTTATTGTTTAGCAGAAACTATTTAATCAAATTATACTTCATTTAATACTGTCCGAATCATTAAGGAAATTTATTATAAACTATACAATTAAACAAAGAATTAACACAGTATAGTAATTCATTCGGGGTTTTACCTGAACGATTTTATTTATAGCCGCTTACTCATGCATGTCACTGCGCTTCATCTAGCCCCAGCTAACAGGAAAAAATGCGCGCGAAATCGGTAGACGATAACAAAAATATTGCAAAGGGAACCAATGCATTCCGTGAACTGCATTGACGTGAGGCGCCCAGTCCGACCATCTTACGATTTGCCATACAGATTACGAACTTGTGCCGATGAGTTTTGTGACTAAATTCGCTCGCATTGTTTGTACCCCGCAATGGGGCGTTGGCCTGTTAAGAATGTTTGCTGCTGACCTAAGTGGTCAATAATGATCTGGTTATACACAGCTAGTATTTTCTGCACAGTTTCTTTGTATAGCCAACTATTATTTAAAAATAACATACATTTTTACTATAACGATGGTGCTTTCTTCCTTATGTACGTTTCGTAACGAAACTCGTCTATAATTTCCTATCTCTCGGTACAATTAAAATGGCATTGCGAACGAACCTCATTATGAAGCTTAATCAGTGTACCGGAAGACAATTATTACCTTGCTAAAAAGCGAGTTGGCACGTGAACTGACAATTTCGCTTTTATAACGTTCTGCATTTCATGCGCGGATGTTGTCTCGAATTAATTGTCAAGTCCTGCAGATGCAACTACATACATCATCGTATTAAATGGAAATATCGATTACTCGTGTTTGCTATTTATTTTATTTACTTATGAAGCACACAATATATTTATTGTAGTCAATACCTAAGACGTTCTAGATTGTTGACCGCCCACGGGTTGCCGAACGACCTGAGTAAGATTGTACTCGATTCACCAGTTTTTACCTGTCCGTGTCGATGAAAACCCCGCCATAATGAACCGTGGTCGTTTTAAACTCAGGAGTATTTCGCTCTGATATTTTTACTTCCTTTCCACAACGATTAACTCTTGTTACCAAGCGGTATCTCAAATAAAAATTGGAGAAAGAATTTTTAAAAATGATTCCTTGATTTTTCTTGGTATTGTAAAATTTTCCAATCCTAACTCATCAGAGAATAAATAATAGTGCTCGTGTTCGGTATTCTTCATTTTTTATTTATGTAAAAAGTTAAAGTGTTCCTTTTTATAGATCCTTCCGCGTAGGTTATTTTTATCTAGCGGTCAATAAATAAAAGGTTTGTTGGCTTGTGCTAACATTTTGTTTATTTCCTTATAACTACTAAGAGCTGCATTGAACTAAAAAGCATTGTTTATTTTTTATATATTAATTGAATAATTATCAGAACAAGTTTTCAGCTCTTGTAGAATATATTCTGTAAGTTGAAATATTTCATTTACATTGTATGCGCATTACAAATGTAAATCATGTTATATGTCTTTTATAAAATGACATTAATATTATTATAAAGCCATTTTATCAGATTTTATTACTCCATGAAATATTTTACGACGAACACGTCAACATTTGTTATAAAAAACTTACCTTTGTTTTATATTTTCAACCTTCCACGTTGCGTAGGTTTCGTTTGAAGTTACACTTGTTGAGTTGTAAATAAACGTCCAGCCCTTACATAATATTTTTCCATTCTCTTCTATGAAATAACTTGGAAAGGCTGAAAAGTTAATAATAAAATAAAATTATAAATACTTTCATTATTTAATTTGTAAACGCGAAGGTTTACATATACATAGATCTATACATACTTAGATAGACTTTGTGTATTATCCATATATAAAAGATTTTATTATAAAAACTTAGGTTAGACCACATGCAACATCTTGCGCGAGTGCGGCTTAGCAAGTTTTTGAGCTATAAATAGCATTCTAAGGCGCCCACGACTCATTTTCCAAGGACGGTCTAACGGATTGAAATAGATATCGGAACCTTAGAAATGTTCTATAGAACAGCGAAGTGGCAAGCAATAGGTGGGGGTTTTATTGTTTGTCCCCATAACATAAAAATTGAAATAACTATGTACGTAATTTATTTTCATTACTCCGTCTGACATTACAGATTATTTATTTATTTACGTAATAAATTGTACCATTCAGAATGAAAATTATTACAAGTATTTAAGATCTACCAACTTATGTATAGACGGAAAATGGAGTGACCAGAACAGTCTACCTTATGCGTGATGACCCTGCCCTATTTTTAGTAGATTTGTACCCATTTAATGAATTAGATTCATTTACTTCCAAACTGAACTAAAGACTATATCTAAGGACTGAAAATACTGAATTTTAAAAGCTATTACTTCCTCCATTAGTTATTTATGATTAAAACTAAAAACACCAAACCCGAATAGCAAAATTAATAACACTAATGCATTACTTTAATGAAAGTTCCTTCAAAACTGAAGAATCTAAGCAATCTTATAAACCATCTTCACCTTTAAGGAAACATTACACAAATGTAACAAATGTCTTTCATTTAGACCAAATAGACATTGAAGAGAGACGGCCATTTGACGGCCAAACCTTTCCCTTAAACCGCAATTGACCGTCGCCTAATCCTATTTTACTGGCATTCACGTGTCTCCTGTTTGAATAGTGTAGGTCGTGTTTAAACGTAGGCTTATTGCCACTGCACACGAACGGAAACGATGTAAAAGATTTCACAATATTAAAAGAAAAAAAAAACATTCAATACACAGTAGAGCGCAGGGTAATCTTAAGGGGCAAGGTAATATTAGTTAAAATATTATACAGGATTGTCGCAGCTTTTTTTTATACCTCAAATATGTCTGGATATGATACAAGGTGTATGGATGCCTGCAACTGCAACCTGCAAGTAATATGCGTGTTGCCAACCTTCAAGAAACCTTAATACACCCTTTTTAAAGATCCCTATATTGTAGATTCTAGGGAAAACCTCGGCAGGAAGCTCATTCCACAGCAGCATTAAATTTTTATAGTTTTTCGCCTTACCTTCTTTCTTCGGGAAAAATGTTCAGTTTTACTGATACAGCTCTACCTTAAAAGGATGCTAGCAATTTCGATTTCGACCTGTATGCCATGCCGTTACATCCTATCGACCTACGACCCTTGTAATACGATCGTCTGCTTAGGATTCTGAAACGTGCGTCATCCACTTGATAACTGTGACATAGAAAATGGGTTATTTTTCATTTAGCCGATCGACCTGACATTAGGCAATCAGATACATGTGATTCCATTAATTACGTCAGTCTTCAGGAAACATGAGCTTAAGTGAAATGTAATGATTGCAACTAAAGATATAACGGAGCCTGGACTACGAAGTTGAATGACGAAGATATGTATAGGATTCGGTTTAATTTCTAAATAGGAATTTGTGCGGACTAAACCATAGCAATATTGATATTAAAGAATAATATTAAATACAAACAAGTTAATTCTAAAATAGGATAGAAATATAAAAGGAGTTCGTTTAGACCAGCAGTCATTACAGGATGTTCGGGATAAATAACATACAAATAAATTAATTCCAAAATAGAATGGACATAAAGGAGTTTGTATCAGCCAGTCGCCAACACGGGATTATGGGGATACAGAAGGACATTTTGGAAGTCCCGATAGTATTTGGTAATTAATTCTTTACTGTACATTTCCCGCGGTTTGGCCTGTGTTAATCCTTTAGCTGTCAATCCTGTAAGAATTTTATGAAATATATAGCGGGCATGGATTGTCAGACAAATTATTTTAGTTTTGTCACGACAATATTTATTTTAATGAAGCCAAAGTACGTGATAATACTATAATAATAGGACTATGGCACTGTTACATATAAACAATAATACCTAAATATGTATTACATATGTGTAAAATTACGAGTATATGGGGAAATACGTATTACAGAATCGAAATATGTATATTCATAATTAATTATTTGATACTTGTTTACTGTTCTATTTTTATACGTATTTAATTAACTATACGGTTAATGGAAAACAAATGATTACGTCATTTATAATGAATTCTAAGAAATCTAAAAATATATCCATTTGTAATAGAAATTGTGAGATTTAAAGTATGTATTTTTTATATAAGTTTTGCAATGACGTTCGCTGTGCCCTTATTATGTCTCATTTTAATTTTAATTAATTCTTAGTTTTAGTTAAAATGGATTTAGTTTAAATTAGTTCTTAGTTTACTGGTAAATCAATTTTATTACAAAATTCTTACTATTCTCCAGAGAAAGACGGTACAAAATGTCTGCATCTGTACTCTATCTGTGGTTGCATGGCTGTGTTTCGGTTTAAAGGATTGGATTAGGCAGTAAAGTTTCAGAGTACAGAGGATTAGCACTCAGTCCTTAAAAACAGCACTGTATACCATGTCGTTACGGCGTGTTTTAGATTGGCGCATGTTATACCTATAGGGGACAGTTACTATTTTCCATCAGAGGTGAATAGCATTTAAAATTTAAAGTCATATAAAATGTTAATAATGACAACCTTATTATAATTATTGATGGTCCTTCTCATATATTAAATTTTCGAATGAAAATGCGAAACTAAGCGAAACTTTGGCGCTAAGATATAAAAAACATGGCATTGTTTACTCAAAGTAGATTTGTATGTAATCCTGTAACCCTTATCAACAACTATATAGAACCTAGAGATCATGCACCCCTAACCTAACAATACTGTTCCATTTCTGGGAAAAGGGCGGTCGTTTATGTGTTTGCGGTTCCCAACAACCCACTATTAGTTTTTATTATGTGTTTAATTATTCTAATTTGCAACACAATCTTCATTTTTTTTAAGCGACTTTAGAGGAAGTACTTAATTCCACTATATTGATTTGATACTCTAGTCACATTTTACGACAGAAGAAGAAGTGAAGTGTAAACAATGTATATGTATATGTACTTATGCCTTACCTTAACCATCTACGGAGCTTTATTTGATTACCAACGATTCATTAATATTTAGAGTGAAGATTATTCCGATTAATCAATATATTCACAAGTAAAGATTAGTATGAAATAATGTAGAATAGGTAACTTTTAAGTTTTTTATCTCCAGTCAATTCACCCATTGGTTCTACTAAGATTGGATAGGATCATTTACAAAAATTAATAAATTTCTAACAGTATGATATTCCAATGATAACAAATTTCTATGAAATTATTTTATCATATATGTAATTTATATCTAAATTTTGGTTAATATACACTTTACAATATAATTGAATTCAACAGATATTATCAATTTAATAATAAGTTTTTTTTTTTAATGTTGTGGTATGTTTATGCAAAATCTTTTCTCATAATTATTGTAAGCAACAATTTGTTGTTTTTCTTATTAAAATTAATAAAAATAATATTCCGAGAAGCGGTGAAACTCGAAAAACAAGCAAAATATACTTGGGATTGGGCTGTCCCAAAATAACATGAACAAGATAATTAGATCCTTTTGGGTCATGGTTGTGTTCCAAAAAGGTAAACAAAAACAGTGCAACTTCATCAGTTCGTCTGTTAGTCGGTCACCATGCTTATATGCAAATAGCATTTGTGCTGTTTAAATGTAATAATAATTATCTTATTAATATAATAATAGTCTTATTGTATTTCAAAAAATCTTGCGAGCTATAGATACATTTTACGAGATTATACATTTTTAACATTTGACTATTATTTTTTAATAGGTGATAATTTATTTATTATTTTGGATCCAATCTCACTACAAAAAAAAAAAAACTTGGAAAATATATATTCAACAGTTCGGCCGTTAATTCAAGAAAAAACTTTCCGCTTCTTCTGAAGCCCTTTCATAATGATAATTTTATATTAATATTATATATTTATATTAATTTATACAATAAATGTATTATTTATTTAAACACTATATTTTTTTTTTACTAAATTTTTGACATATAAATGTTTGAAGTCGAATACAATTCATAAAATTTGTAAATAGATGATGTCTGAACAGGAGATATTTAAGAGAAAATAGATGAAGTGTCTTAAAAAAGATCAGTAAAATCCATTACAATGTTTTTCGTTAAAATATATCTGTATGTTTGTTCCGGCATCATGCAAAAACTACTACACCAAATTGGATGCTGTTTTTACAGTTGCGTTTCAGAAGGTTGAATTTGATTTGGTGTTTTTTTTTATTTTACGTTGTAAAAACATTATAATAGCACGGCTATGTGACCACACCATTTTGAGCGAACACAGGGACAGTATGATCCGTGAATGCAATCAACCAATTTTATTAATAAACATATTTTACTATTTTCTTTTTATTATAAAACATTGGAAAATAGTACATTACTTTAAATATTACTATATAGGTGATTGTAATTATGTTTGTAAGAGATTACTAAATGTGATTATATTAAGTATGGTAAAACAAAAGAAACCACAAGCTTTAAGAGTCAATAGAATCCGAGGTCCTGTGTCCGTTAAAGACCCGTACAGTTCGCGCTGAGGGGATCGTGAAGTCTACATTCTAGACGAGTCTAACGCTGACGTATGCAAATGAACGTTGTAAGCTAACCATTATGACTGTAATACATTGGTGTAGCGCGTCTAGAACCGGTCTGGCTGGGCTTTATTAACGTTACATTTTCTCTTAACATTGCAAAAGCTTTAATTAGAAGGTATCCATTTTGTTTGTACCTTACTTGTTTACTGACCCATAATAACTCATTAGCATCCCATTGCTTGGTGCAGGTCTCTCTCTTTAATGGCAATAAATTACTCGGGTACTTCAATCGGTTTAATCTCAGAACGTGACAGACAGACAAGTGTTAAAATAACTCATGAGGTTTAAGGCATCTGTCTATATATTAGATTATCAAGACTCAAAAGGTAAGAAGGTCTTAAAATATTAAAGTCTGAAACTTAAGATTGTGTTTTAAAGAAAAAAAAAACTACTTCTGTTCTGGCAAAACTAGTTAGTTTAATTAAAAAACTAAACTACTGAACCAATTTTGATGATATAAATTTCTATGAGACCAATTTGTAAGTATATCTTTTCAGATAAAAAAGAATTTTCCTAAACCGTTTATATTTAACTAAGTTATGAGTAGCAGACAAAAAAATACAACCGAATTGGGAATCTTTCTGTTTTTGAACTCGGTTGAAAATGTACCTGTACAATTATGTATATTGATACATATAAAATGTATAGTTATATGTTCCTTATATATAAAAGAGAAGCAAGTGACGAGTTTTACGGTCTCCACAAACTGTTGCTACGCAAAATTTGTAGGATTTTGCACAACACAACACGATTCTGCGTACAAATATTTTTAACGTTATATACCTATTAAATATGTTGTCGTTCATCGTTGTATGTATGTGTGTGTGAGTGGTCACGATTATAATATTTTTTTACGGACAAATATGTACTTGTTATTTTACTTATTATGATGGGATGCCACTGGAAAATGAATCTTATTGTGTCGTCAAATAAGTAAGAAAAGGCAAAGCAATGTTGGTTTTTATTAAAATTTAATATCTATTAATTGTTAGGTAACACTGATTTGACAATCCTTTGGACGGAAATCAGATGCACAATAATCGGAAGGTAATAAATTACTACACCACCGAGTTAATTCTATTAATATAGTATATAAATACGAAAGTTTGTAATGATGGATGTTTATTTGTTACTCTTTCACACAAAACTACTGAATGGATTTGTATAAAATTTTAGTACAATGAGTAAATTATATCGTAACTTAGCACATACGATATTTTTATGTACTGATTCATGTAGGCAAACCCGCAGGATACAGCTAGTCATATATAATGTAAACACATCAGTAATTCGTAATGATTACATTTAAGGGTCACTCTTTTGTAAGTTTTCATTTCAATATGCGGGGATGGAATATGTGTTTACCTATATGGAAGTCAAAAGCGTGACCTTTAGTGGGGTCGCTTTTAATGGAGACTTGTCTGGCCCAAACATGACCTTTGCCCGGTTAACCACAATCGTTGCATTATTAATAGGTATTTTTTAAATTACTCTCATTTTCGGAAGCTCTTATTTAAATATACACTTAGGGATTAAAAACTGTGCTACGAATAAGTACTTAATATTAATATTTTGTGTACAGAAAAAAAACTTTTTGTCACGGAAATTAAATTATAAATTTATATTAGTACGTCGTACAATATTTATATTATAATTCTTTAACTAGATCTAACAACTGATTTTATAAAAACAATAAAAAGTAATTTAAAATTTACCTATAAATTGGTTATGGTAAAAAAAAATACTTCAATTGTAACAAGTGTGGGGTTATAAATACTCAAGTAAAAAAAAATTATATTGGTACACAATTGACGAAGACATTGACTAATACAGAAAAAAAAAACAAAGATGACCTCCACATTTTTGAAAGTCTGTTAATAATAGACAAATCCAACCGCGGCTATCATGGCAAACGCAATGCACACATGATGAAAAGTTCATTACAGTAAAAAAAATTAATTAGTACGCAATTAACAATATAAAGTAGGCGAAAGTAACATTATACAGTTTTTTATTATACTCATTTTATATACTAAATAATTAAATTTCATTAATAATATTCTAAAATTTAAATCGGGTGATAATAGGTACATTTATCTGCATATAACGACACTTTTGCTTACTTTAAATTACTTAGACCTAATTCGGAGTGTTTTAGAAATTTAGTTTAATAGGAAATAATTTAGACAATGATATATAATAAAGAAAGAAAAAGAGGTGCAGAGACAAAAAAGCGGGTCAAAATAGTGCACATTTATAAGTGTAATTTAATGTATTGTATGGGAAAAATTTAAGTAATTTAGAAGTGGAGGGAATCATACATCGAAGTAGAGCTAAGCTGACTTTAAATAAATAAAATGGTGGTATTAAGAGCGTTACGTGCGCCATTTTTTAAAAAGTTGGGCCGTTGCAGTCGGTGCATTTCTAAGAACCCTATCTAGTTCTTTATGATGTAATTAAAAACGCACACGCACACGCACACGCACACACACACGCACACGCACACGCACACACACACACACACACACACACACACACACACACACACACACACACACACACACACACACCTCTCTTTTCAAAAATAAATATATGTAATAGTATTAGAAATAAGTACCTTATAGAACCTTAAATGTTTTACATTAATATTCTTTTCTTTATTCTTGTTTAGTATTTTATATTTTTTTTTATTATTTCATTTTAAATGTATTTTAATTTTCGAGTATCTAAATGATAAAATTGTACAGGAACCGGATTGTAAATAATAAATATGAACAAAATTAGCCACTCACTGACTACTATGTGCGAGCCTTTAGTAATCACTGTATAAGAAATTGTATACCCGACTTTTAGCTACAATAAAGTTATTATAAAGTTATTATTATTATTATATTAATTGTTAAATAAATAATATACAATGTATTTTATTGTATATACTGCTATGATATAAAAAAAATATCCAAACTTGCGAAAATATATCCATTGTGGCAACGTTGTTCATGATACCATTTAAGAACTTGCATGAACTAAGACTTAGGTTGAAGATTGAGATTTCGCATTTTTTTTCTTTCTGTTTACGTTTAAATACTGAGTAGGGAACCTGCCGTGATGATACCTAGATATTACAGCAGACATATACAAAATAATCGTTATATAAACGAAATAATGAAATAATAAAACTTTGGAATGTGTACTTGTTTACCCAATTTTTAATCGCACAAATACAAAGAAATTAAATAGGTTATCTCTAAATGTACGATAAATGACACATCAGTTTCCTTATAATCTTCAATTTCTATGATTGTATGGTACTTACTTATTTATAATCGTATTATTGTACAGTCACGTGCAATAAATTAATAATATGTAAACACTTAGAAAGGTTTAAGTCGGGCAGCTCGAAATGTTGACGATCGGCGTCTTACTGTCCGACTCGACCCACTGAAACTGCGTAGAGATGTTGCAGAGATGCATCTTCTACCGAATTTATCATGGGGAGTGCTCTGAAGAATTGTTCGGATCGATACCTGCTGCTGATTTTCACCATCGTACAACCCACCATAAATAAAATTTCATCCTAACCATCTGGACGAGTGGCGGTCCTCCACCGTGCGTTTTTCAAGGCAGTTTCTCCCACGTACAACCACTCTTTGGAATCAACTTCCAGCAGCAGTATTTCCGAATCGATACGACAACATAACCTTCAAGAAAAGAGCATATTCCTTTTTAAAAGGCCGGCAGCACACCTGCAATGCCGTAGGTGTTGTGGGTAACCATGGGCTGCGGTAGTCACTTACCATCAGGTGAGCCGCATGCTCGTTTGCCCCCTGTGTTGTAAAAAAAAAGGTATTCAAGATTCGTGTCGTTGCTATGGTGATTCCAATATTCACAATTTTTTATTGGAGTTGGAATCCCTGGATTATTTAACAGACAGGTATTTTAACAGTGCTCGGTTTTCTGCCGCTAAACAGCGGTATTTTTATGATTGTTTTTCGCTTTGGTAATCGATTTGAAATAAAGAAAACAATTTATAGTGTCAACTCAAAGAGGAGTTCTCTTTGATTTTAAATTCATACACATAAATTTTTCATAAACATCACTTCAAAAACAGAAGGTTTTCAATTCAAAACTAATAACATCATTATAGAATTACTTAATAAAAACTTTTTCAGTTATAAATTATGTAATTTTTATTTATTTCAAATATCTTGCTTAGTCGGGACTTAATAGAGAAATCACTTTTCGTTTCCAGTCTATATACACTTTATAGTTAAACCCTTAAGTGTATTAAATTCTTAAGTCTAATAACATTTCAATATTCTAGATCCAATAGGTACGTTGATGGATTAGTCAAGTTATTTCTAGGCTTGCTGATTCTCGTGTGTTATTAGTTACCTACCCCCTTTTCTGTGGTAATTTCGGGTTATACTTTCTTAACGGGGCACCAAAATTAGTTACTTACGGAACACTTGTCCAATTATGTGTCCGAGAATCTGTTTTACAGATTTAATTTATTTTTTTACAAGTCCAATAATTCTGACTGTGCTAAAGTGTAGTTAAACCAATTATGCGAATTCCCTCTTCCTATTTTTATGTTTAAGCTACTTGTTGGAGGAGAGTCTCACTTTGTTTGTTTTCGTTTTGTATTTATTTTATGCGTTTTTGAATAATAATTATTTTTGCAATCGGTAGGGTTTACTTCCATGTTTATCCTATATTACTTATGTAATGATTAATTTTACCATTTTGTTTTTTTGCAGACTAAACAACTCCTTGTTGTGAGACAAAATCTACTTATAAACTCTATATACTAAAATGTCCATCCAATTTGTTTATAAAATATTTCTGTTGTTTACCAGTATATATTATCATTAAAGTAACTATTTCTTTTACTGCT
Organism: Galleria mellonella; assembly: GCF_026898425.1. NCBI lineage: Eukaryota > Metazoa > Arthropoda > Insecta > Lepidoptera > Pyralidae > Galleria > Galleria mellonella. Next base: position 449,956 of record NW_026442037.1, on the reverse strand, counting down.
GTATAAATGTATTTGTTTAGTGTAAATGTACTCTGGTAAAGCTAAGTGCATTGCTGCTTAACAAGATTTATGAACAATGTTGTACGTTGATTTTTAACCCACCGTTTCCTCTAAAATATTATACAAATAAATGATAGGAAACAGTACGATTCAAACATTTATATACCTACAAATCATCTTTCATATATGTACATATAATAACGTTTTATAATAACCATGTAATTAGGTATAAAACCTCCACATGTATTATCCACAAATATGTTCTGATTTGTTCTGTTTCTTTGTTCTTTTAGTCTAAATCCTTGTATACACCTACAGATAAAGATTGCGAAAAAAAAATTAAGAATTTAATTAATTTTATACCTCTATTTATAAAACCACCTATTATTCTAATTTTATTTTGAACATCCATCGCCCACGCTTTGTGTTTTCTATTTCTTAGAAACCTTCAACGAAGATTCGATTTACAGAATTACATAAACAAAGTCTTTATTTTTAAACTTTTTTTTCCAATTTCATTATATCGATTATTATTATGAATGAGACGAATGTCGTACTCCAAGGTTGTACAAATAATAGCTAAAATTAAAACGACTTGCAGTTAGGAAGGAATGATTTCATAATGGTATCTTTTTTATACCACTGAGGTTGCATACTGCTCATTATGGTACATTCTTTCTACCTTTACCTTATTGTTATTAAATACAATTTTAATATTTATTAGATATACTAGATACTATTCGTCTTGGAGTTACGCTTATTTTTATTTATTTAACAAATTTTATTGTTAAGAATGGTACCAATAATTTAAAAGTGTGACATCAAAATATTTGACAGAAGTTTTATGTAGTCGACCATTATTAGTCAGAAAAAAAAAATATTATGAATATACTTTTTAATAACGGATTCTTAAATGCAAAAATAAAAACATTCGATGTCTTTAATTAATATTTCCTATTGCGTCGTAAATAAATTTAATATCTGCATTCTGGAGCCCGTCAATAAAAAGTAACTTTATAAAAATCTTTACGTTTTCTCTTCTTTTAATTTTTTTGTCGTTTTATGAAACAACAATTGATTATGTGTTTATTATTTTCCAGGTACGTAACCAACTGCGCCACAAACAGTTCCGGTAAGGACTTAGCACCCAACATATCAATGGATTCCTATTAACTTGATATCGTAAAAATAGTCATAACAACACCGCTGTTGCTACATTGGCTTATCACGTACCGACTCGATAACAATTTATCGACGTTCCGGTAAAGATGATGTGACGAGCTTTATCTCGGATATATCGAATAATTCAGTCGTCGATATAAGATACTATTTCATTGAAGCAACGTGACTCATGGTCAATTATGTTTAATCGAACTGCGCCACTCCTTGTCTCGTATCGAGCTTTTGATTATACTTTCGTCCAAACGTTGGATTGCCAAATAAGAAATTATTCCGTATGTATATATGTATTGAAATATTTCAATATAATTACTTTCTACGGTGTATAAGAGACGGGAATGAACGCGATCATTTAACAATGAAAAATATTTGGTAATATATAAGCTAATTGTTTTGTTTATTAAAATATTAACAATTAAAATATTTTGATATTATAATTGATAGAAAATAATGTATATAAATACTTGAGTTAAACCTATATACAACGTAGAAAAACAAAACAAAAAATTGGGAGGTTTGGCGCCTATATTTATCTTATCTTTCCTGCAAAACTAGTTCATCGTTGTAATCGCCTAGCGATATTTCGGGTGAACCACTTGTTTGTCTTAAAAATTTGTTTATATATATATATATATATATATATATATATATATATATATATATATATATATATATATATATATATATATATATATATATTATAATATGTATAAAACATACAATATTAATTAATGTATAATTAATGTACACTAGTTTATACTATCTATACTAATAAAATAAACTAATAAAATGATTTTGATTATTTGGCTGTAATTGATAAATTAAAAAAATTATAAACCCATTTTAAAAATTCTTTCATCTATAGAAAGCTGTTTTGTTAAGTATAAGTAACATAGGCTCTATATTATTTTCGAAAATTTTATCTACCTGCGCGAAGCTGAACCGGTTCACCAGTTTTATTATAAAACGATTTTACGATTTTTATATATTAAAAAAAATCTTTAAAGCTAGAGAGATTTACACACAGTATTTGTTGCTCTATGTTATTAATTATATGGGTTGTGTAGTACCGGAGTAAATAATTCAATGTGTTATTACATCTTTTAATTTCCAGCAAATCATAAGAAATAATCAAAGGAACAATGTACTATAACACTCCAGCACATGACAACTCGAAATAAAACCGTATATTTATAGATGTAGTCAACGAATTTAATGGTAGGTTATTTGTTTTGTTATCGACTTGGCAAATTAAAATTTCAAAATAAAAAATAAATAATTTAATGATCAAGGAATGAGCAGCAGCGCTTCTCTTAAAACATCACCAAAGCCTAACTGCGATTGCCAGCCCGCTTGCCAATCGTGACAACTAATGGTAAACCCCCCAAGAGGATGGCCTATGTTCAGCAGTGGACAGATAACATCTTATATGTTTTCTGAATTGATTTTAATACCGCCATGCTTTTCTCTCGGTGGACCGCATTCTCTACCTACGTCAAACCGCCCCGGGGAAATTACGTGCCACCGAGCAATTGCTACGCGCGCCGCTATTAAAAATGTAATTAATTTCATAAACAAAACAATAGACGCTTTTCAATGATGTTATATTCAAATACCAAGTTTTTGTTGCATGGCGTGTTAGTGTTCCTATGTGAAATTAGTAATTATTATTATAATAACTGTATGTTGAAATTAGTTTAATTGGCTCTGTTATAACAGAGTATTGAAATAACTGAGTACGGACCCTTATGCCTAATGTAACACTCAAGAATGTTATTTGTCATCATCGTTCAAACCTTTTCGCATTATTTGGCGGTCAGTATAGGTGATATATTTTTATTAGAAGGATATTTTGTACAAAAGTCGTTGTTTGATACCTTTGTCCCATTCCTGTTTATGCTACCATGCCAGTTATAATTTTATGACTGCGTTTCGGTTTGAAAGTTGAAATATGGACGCTGGACTTACAGGGTATACTCGTAGAAGCATGACATCTTAGTTTTTAAAAAATGGTAACATTTATGACGTCATTGAGGCGATTCTAAGGCGCTCTTTAAATATATGTCTTAACCTAATAGATTAATTTGTTTCGCAATTTTTTTATACAACACAGGGGGCAAACGAGCATGCGGCTCACCTGATGGTAAGTGACTACCGCCGCCCATGATCACCTACAACACCAGCGGCATTGCAGGTGTGCTGCCGGCCTTTTAAAAAGAAATATATCGTTTTATGGACCATGTTAATTTAAAATTTCGCCGTGTAGGTCCCGGCTTAGAATGGGCCACCCCCTCCTTTCCCATGGGTGTTGTAAGAGGCGACTATAGGAGCTTATGGTGGAGAGATGGACAGCAGCGTTCCTCTTAAATCATCTGTAAAAGCCTAACTATGAGTGCCAACCCGCCTGCTAAGCTGGCAACTACGAACAAAACCCTTTATAGAGAAGGATTATGTTCAGCAGTGGACAGTCAACAGCTGAAATAATGATAAATAAGCTAAATTTATAAAAATGTTGATTTAAATCTATTAGAAATTTAGTTCATATTATTCCTTAGAATAAGAATTTCGATGTGATATCAAATTGAAATTTTAAATTTAGAGATAAAAGAATTTAGATAGCATTGTGTCGTAGTGTGTATCATAATGCCCATGGTGTTATTAATGTCTATAAATATATGAAAATACATCTCTTGTATTCGAACTCCTCTTCGGCAGTCGGTTTAAACAAAATCAATAATATTCAACTAAAACCGTTAAATTGACTATTCACTATAATTAGACATGTCATTGAGCGTGGTCGGTTACCGTCGGAGCGACACGCTTAAGGTCAACGCAATTACTAAAAACAAAAAGATAAAAAAAGACCTCCCTTGGACTCAGTGGTGGGACACCTGTCTGTGGAAACAGGTTTGCCTCACGGACCGTGTGAATGGACGTCTCCATACTCTTCACATCGACGAAACTGGTTTTATGAGAATGTTTTAATCAGTTTATAGACAATACAACTTAATATGCAGTTTTACAATTAAATTGAAACTCACTAAAGTGTATTTATTATAAATAAGATTGATTGAGTTTTATAGAAAAACTGTCTTCAATTGTGACGGTCCGTTATTTTGAGTTAAAAACTAAACTACTAGACTGATTTTGAAGTTCTTTCAAATAAATTCTTTATTCGGTCGTATTTTATTTTTATATTTTTTTACCTCATAACTCCGTCAGTTATTAACCTATATGGAATATTATTTTCTTATCTGAAAGGATATACTTACAGATTTTGACCGAAGGAAATTTTTATCAAAATCGGTAGTAGTTTAGTTCTTTAATCAAAATAACTGATTTGACTACACTTGAAGTTGCCTTTTTCCTGTAGAACACAATCTTAAATTATATTTCTAAGTATCACAGTGACACTTGAAATAAGTTTGCATTCATCTGTGATCACAATCGAGCACAATATCCTTAAGTGTATTTTTACATAGAAATCTATTATATCTGCAAAATAAAGGTTTTTATTATAATATCCGTCAAGCCCCCTCGGTCCTGGCCGGGGTCTGCCGTCCCGCTCGTTCATTATCAATCATCGCCCGACCTGTGTTCGCGCGTGCCTGACGAATAAATGGACTTACAAAGCTCATAAACACAGCAGACGACTCTAGATTTCGACACGCTTGTGGACAGCTTATTTGATTATATTAACAGTTGGGTTTGTCGTTGTTGTTGCATAAAGAACAGAGCGAGACAAAAGATAACCCAACCTTAAGAGCGTTCATACTGAAGTGTAGCAACATCGGAATATTTTTTTTTTTTTTAATTTAAAATTGTTCATTATATCAGATTGATTATTTACAAAGTTATCTAATAGCAAACAAAAAATTTAGTCTTGCATTATGATTCTTTGTGGGTCGGCAACCGCAGTTAGGCATTTACGATATTTTAAGACGCTGCTGCCATCTCTCGACCAATTAGTTCCCTAAGTCGCCTCTTACGACCTCCCACGGCAAAAGAAAGGGTGGCCTATTCCATGCCTGGAAGCACACAACAAGTATAAAACATAATACAATTACAATAGTGTTAACATAGAACTAAACACAGATCTATAACAATTTACACCAAGTATAAAATAACAAAAAATTGAAGCTGAGTAAAATAAAAGTGAAAAAATAGAATTAGATGTTAGGTAATAAATCTGAAAATAATAAAAGACAATATCTGAAAATAATAAAGTATTTCATTTAAGCAGAGCTGAATTAGTTAAATGTAAAAATTTTATTACTATTTTTCCATATGATTTTGCTACCTACCCCTGTTTTACCTTCTTTAAGGAGTACTTTTAGAAAAGAAATGTGTACACTTTAATTATGAAATACAAGCAATAATTCAGCAAGTTTGAAACAAATCGGACGACCCATAAAAAGTTTCATGCAGAATTTACCCCTCCCTCACCCTACCCTTATAAGCTTTTCGCAAGAAAAAAAGTGCTTATAATCGTTTCTAGGGTCACATCTATCTCTATATCAAAATTCATCATAATCGAATCAGCGGTTAAGGCGTGAAAGCGTAATAAACAAACAAAACTCACGTTCACATTTATAATATTAGTTAGGATGGACAGTATATCTATAGTTCAGTACCTAGTTTAAAATAAGTATGGATTTCTTTGAATTATGAATGGTATTGATTTATATTAGTCGAACACATTTTGGGAAGCACTTCTAATAATATATTATAGTGTACTAGCTAACCTAGCAAACGTTGTTTTACTGTATACATTATTTATAGTGAATATTTTGGTAGATAAATAACAAATAACTAACTTATTGTATGTGGAGATGGATTCTGTATTTGAAAAATAGGTATTTTTGATGCTAATTTATTAAAAAATTATCTTAAAAATAAAATCCTAATAATAAATTACAATCTATGTAAACTTATATTACTCGTATTTGAAGATGCTTCAATATACGCATTTTTTTGTGCTACATCGACGCCCGTACAGTATCACTTTTCGAAAAGTTTTTGGAATAAAATATGTAACCAATTTGGAAGTAAACCAGTAAAATCAATTAAGTTGGTTCGGAATCGGCGAAGATATAATTGTATATAGTACAAAAAAAGTAAATAATAATAAGCGCCCGAGTCTATTTCATTTTGAAGGCATAAAAATAAAATATATCACTATATTTATCACACCTACTTGCCTCCTACGAATTCAAGTAGTACTAATTAAAATATTTGAATTCATAATAGGAGTAATGTACGTTTTATTGCAGACTATATCTGTAATTGAAAAATTTGAAGTCAACGTGGTATGCGTAGGTAGTTAATCGTTAATATCGTATAATTGGCTGTCGGTACGTATAATTTGGTTTGTTTCTATCGTGATAAAATAGTGAGTACGATGTAAAACTTGTCGGTTGCTTACTACGGTTAATCACTAATGATATAGGCATATACGAATTTATCAACAGAATTAATATCTTCAGTTGTTTTTATTGGAGGCTATTGAAAACAATGTCTAAAACCTCTTTTAATACTCAAGATATTGATTAATAATTGATATCAACCAAATAAGGCTTTATGAGTCTGGTAGTAAGATTTGTAGATAAAATACTGATGTCTGAACGGATTAGAATGAAATTAGATCCGTACATAAACATACCGTAGTCTAAATTATAGGTAGGCCCAGTATGTAAACTTGTAAATACAATTCGTCATAAACATTTATGTATATGACTTAAAATATATAATATAATAAACATATATAATATAATAAACAATCTGACTAGGTGAATCACCGAGCCATATACAATCCATCTCAGTACTAAACTACCACCCTTATCCCAATTAATATTTCAATCGCCATAATATAATTTTTCATCCATTTTTCTTTACCTTTCTAGTTTGTTACCTCATAACTCCGATAATTTTTAACCGATTTGGAAAATTCTTTTTTTTTATACGAAAGGATATACTTACGCATTGGCGTCATAGAAATTTTATCAAAATCTATTTAGTAGTTTAGTTTTTAAATCCAAATAACTTGTTTTACCACAATTGAAGTCGGTTTTTTTTTTCGTGGATCTTTAGTTATATATTAAGATTAGGTATATGAATTTAAAAACAAATTAATTGTTACAGTTGCTTTGATCGTGGTCAAGCTATGCTAATTACAACTTACAATGTTAGGGAAGAATTTCAAAATAATTGCACCGTGCATTGAATAGTAGACTTGGTAAATGTATGATGATTGTTTTACGTTCTTGCATGCAAATTATTGGCTCGTACATTCGTGTCTTTACTATCGGAGCTTTGGATAAAGTAATGGATTTATTGTACGGGATATTTGAACTTTCTACATCTGCATAGTTTGGTCATATTTGCTTCTCTATTGTTGTTTACATTATTTTGTAGAATAATCGCATTGTAACTATTTCTCATTTATTTGGTACTATCATTTGAATACCAATACACATAGGCGTATTGTTTAGCTTGAGCTATGTTACATATTATCTACCTAATATATCAATAATTTAAAATTGTGTTCCATAAAGAAATCATCATCTCATCATCCCAACTATTATCTATCCACTGTTGAACATAGACCTCCCCCATATACTGCCATATGAAACGGTCCTAAACCATCCATAAAGAAATAACCGACTTCAGTTTTGGCAAAACTAGTAATTTTAATATATTCATTCAATTTCTAAGGTACCTATCTGTAAATATATCCTTTCAGATAAAAAAGAATGTTCCTAAGTGTACATAAGTGTATTAAATTTATATTTGGCGAAGTTATGAAGTAACAAACGTAAAAAAGTACAACCTAATTGAGAACCTCCTTAATCCTATGAAGTAAACAATGAAGAGTATCTATCTATCTCCTTTTTGAAGTAATTTAAAAAATAAATAATTCTACATTTATCGCACAGCACCATCTACTCCATCTTGTTCTTCAAGTTTTGCTGCGAATGGACGGTTGGTAAAAAATATTTACGTAATCGTAAACAATTTATTCTCTAAATATTTCTTTTCAACGAATAACCATTGGACATTGTTTACTATTCTTAAGGAATAACGTAAATTTTTTTATGTTATGTTATGTAAATAGATATTAATATATTCATATATTAACTATAAATTTATCTATAGCCATTGATATATACTCGTATATACAAAATTTCCAGATTCACAATTCTATCCAAAATTTACACGTAAACTGTCATGAATTGTAGAAAAAAATATTTATCATAGGACAAAGCATGAGTTGAGCGGAATATTTATCTGTACTAATATTATAAAGGGGAACGATTTGTTTGTTTGTTTGTTTGTTTGTAAGTGAAAAACTATTTTAAAAACTCTTTCACCTATAGAAAGTTACACTACCAGCGAGTAACATAGGTTGTATATTATTATTAAAAATTCTAACTACCCGTGGGAAGCCGGGCCGAATCGCTAGTCGGTAATAAGAAACAATGTGCTAGACGTTACAATTTTACAAAATTTGTAAAACTATTTCAATCCAATTGATTATAAAACTTCAGTGGCTTGTGAGAAATAAGAGTGAAATTTGGATAAATGCGCTCTATTTTCAATGCCGTTAGACTCTGATTGTGTATCTGGCGTTTTTTATATATCAATGATAGTTGACTAAAGCCTTTTGCCGGCGGAGTAAGTGGATCGGCAGCTCGGCTTCCACTATACAAACACTTTCCTCCAAGGCTCCAACCCAAAATTGCCTTCACTCGTCACAATAAGTGCGCTCACGTGACTTAAAAAACCGTATTACTTTGCCCTATTTGCACTACTTAGGGCGTAATATATATTTACACTTAATAAAATGACCACTGTTTATTAAGATTAGCGATATTCTGAATTATTGAATATATTGAAAATAATATTGTGATATTATTTTATGTGACAGAAAAAAATAGAAGCCGCCCTTGGTTGTAACGTAGTGAGAGATCGTTTCAATTAAACTACCACTTTGTTATAATTTTTTTAATGGATGATGTTAGTATTGTAACCCTGGCTGTGCTAACGTATGCGTATACGGTATGCTGGTGGGCCATCAGTGAGAGATGATAGATGAGAATGAAAAGTCAGTTAGACCATCGTGATAAATACACCTTGAATTCAGCACGATCGTTTCGGGGGTGGGGGGCACGTGAAGATCGACCTGACAGAACATATTGCTGCCAATAGGTAGTCAGCATTACTAACTACCCCCCCCCCCCTCATTATTGTACATAGTGATTGATAATTTGGAGACTGGTGTCTGACGAAGTCGTAAATTAATGGATTTAGATTTCACAAACATAAAGGAAAATTTTGTCCGTTGACGTCATTTCTCCCTTCTGCACACATATTGAAAGTACGATATTGAGATATGCCAAAGGAGATACGGATACGAACCGAGCTTTGAAATGTAATCAATCTCATAAAAAAAAATGTTTTTTTTTTTTGTAATCCCCATTACGAGTATTCCTCTTGAAAAAACTCATACATTAATTAAACCATGATTTTTATTCCAACAAACATCGTTTATTCTATTAGGTAGGTACCATTTTACATAGCGACGATATCATACGAGGCAAACACGGAATTCTCAGAATTGATTAATCGCGAAATTTATCGCTTCGATTCGCGTAAACAGAAAAAAAAAGGCTGGCTACATTTGTCATAAGTTGCAAGACTTACGGATTGACTGGCGGCGGGCTCATCTAATATTCGAAATGTAAAATATTCAAACCGGATGTATTAATAGTACGTTGACACGACGACACAGGTGCGAGATTTCATTTTATGAATAATAATCGTACGGGTGTAATAAAGTGAGTACACGTATGATATGACATACGTCTAACCTCCGGTTTCCTTAAGTGTCCGGCCCTGCTATTCGTGTTGGGTCGGGATGTGTTAAAGCGTTTTTAGAACTGGTGTTGATTCTCAATTTACCCGTATTCTTTTGAACGCGATATTTTTGTCAATTCTGAACCGATTATAATCATTCTTTTTGCGATCCACAGAGTTTACTCCCCTTGATGTTTAATAAATTATCATGATTTTTTTTGATGAATGAAAATGGTATGGTAACCCCGCCTGCGCTAACGGGATACGCTGGCGGAGCACCAGTGAAGGGTGATAGATGAGAATGAAAACAGACCAGTTAGCCCATCACGATGAATTCATCAGGAATTAACCATGTTTCTAGGGGGAACCGCGAGGAGGTCGACCTGGTTGGGTATATTGCTAGCAATGGGATTCTCAGTCTCTATTACTAACAATCCCTTTCCCCCCAATTATCATGATTGAAAACGCTTTTTTTGTGGAATAAAACTCACTTGTCCAGTAATAGATTATTTTTCTCTTCCGTTGGCTCGTGGAGTCGTGGACAGACCGTTCAGTGTTAGCATCATTTGCTGAGAAAACACTGTTGGCATAGTTATTATGTTATTTCCGTTTTATAATAGGAAAGTACCTATTCTAAATTAAAATATCACTATGACTCACGGCGGCCGACATTTTTCACAGTCCTATCTCATGAACGTTAAACGTTATATCTGAAATAATTTGAAATGTATTCAACGCGATTTATTATCGTTTTCAATATCAAAGCTCTGTAATATTTAATGGCTTTGGCTTATTAAATATATACCATGATATTTTGTTATCTGTGACGCGTACTCTAACGTAAATACGTTAATTTTTTATTCCACTAATATCGTAAATGTGAAAGCTGTAAAGATATGTATTTATTTCTCAGTCACCTTTAAATGGTCTTAATGACGTTTAATTTTATTATATATATTAATGATGTCCTAGATTTTGTCATTTATTGATAAAAATTGATTCTCAAAATTTTGACTGTCATAGTCTCGTGCGAGAAATCCTTATTTTTGATAAATATTATAATATGCCGACTGGTTTAAGAGGCTTTCAAACGTAGGAGATTTTCAATTGGTCTGATGTTTTTTTATGTATATTACGCGATCACGATTGTGCCAGGGCTCTTCTCCGGTCGGTCGTGTAACCAAAAGCTAAATACTTTGTATAATATGAATAAAATAATATTACTCCGACCTCAGTTACTTGGAATAAGGGTAGGAAGATGATGATGATGACGTTACGCGATTGCGTCGTCAATTCTGAACTGTTTTTTTTTGATAATTCTTTTTGCAATGGATGAGACTTATTTTCGTGTTAATCTTATAATAATTTTGTGATAATTTTGAATACTTATTATTACGAATCAAATTTATAAATATATTATACACTTATAAATGAAAAAGGCAGTCTTTTTGCTAAAACAATTTCTTCCAGACAATCTTTGAGTAGAAGAGAAAATAAAGTAGGCGGTAGCTATTTGACGCTATTAAGAAATCACACATAATGTATCTTGACATATCTATATTTAATTATGTAATAAATAAAATGAAGTTTATTATTAAAAATATGCAAAAAATTATAAAACAAAATAAATATAGAAATTATAAAGGGAACACTCATAACTATTTATCACGCAAAATTGTATGAAAAATTGACCCGCTTTTCTCGAAGCATTTGTATGTATGGAGACGTTCTATCCATATAATTTAGGTCAGATCTCTATTATAAAAATTACTAATTTATAGTTATAGACGGGGTTCTGCATTCCAAATTCAAATATTTTTAATGTAATATTGTGTATTAAACATTAGTCGTCGTATTTGTGTATGCACACAAATTCATGTTTGTAGTCGATTTAAAAAAAAATCGTGGATTTAAATGTACTGGTCAATATTATTGATCTGTACCTCTAGACATATCGTTGGGATAAGAAGAGCTTATTTACCATGACGTTTGTCACTAAGCGGGCGCGTCCTTGACTCGCCGGGTCGTTGACTCCGCGGGGCACGCCCGGCCCTGCAGGGTTGCTTTCGCAAATTATTCCACTCCTCAAGGCGGAACGGAACTAATAATAATTGTTGAAACAATCATTTTTATGTTGTCTTAGATACCATTGGCTGATTTGAGATGCTATCTCGAATTTTGTTGGTTTAATAAACGTACCTGTAGTATGGTTAACATAAAAAATAATTGTGTGGTATATAGTATATGTGTGTATGTATATATATGAACCTAGCATGGGTAATATGGATACCGATCCAATGTCTACATATATTGGATTCCTCTGGACATTAAGGACAAAAAAGATCATCATCTATTTCGATATTGCCTATATCAGTCGGATATTTTTCGAATGTGTTAAAAGTCTGTTATTCATATATTATTTTTTGGATAACATACTTTTCACATATTCCTTATTGGACCAGTATATAGATATTGTATCGAAAATATATAGATATTACCCACCGTTATATAAAACTTATTGCTGTTGTTGAAAATGCATCACATTTAATTTGATTGATTGATATATTATCCTACAAATTATAGTACTCTTATAATTATAGAGTAATTACTGTGATAAAGTTAGCGAAAAATAAATCAAAATAAGAGAAGTTGAGTTCGAAACTTGGAAATTACATATAGTAAGTACGTAATAAAAAGAAAAAATCTTTACAAAAAATATTCAACGTACAGACTTCCTCCTTTCTCTTGTTCTGTTATATCTGTATATTTAACTGTAATATAAACGTGTTAACTGATGAAGACTTATTGAACCTCTTTTTAGATATATAACATAATTAACTTTAGATAATTATGAGTTTTGTTACTAATATTAGTGTAATGTAAATTTTATTTATTATGTGTATTATGTTAATAATTATTGCTAAGGTGTAAACTGATCTATAAATAGTGAATAAACATTACTTTTTTAGTCAAAGCATTCATTATCAGCGCTGTTTTATAATTTTTTTTTTGATGGGTAAAAATGGGTGATAGAATGAAAACAGGCCAGTTAGCCCATCATGATGAATTCATCTGGAATTAACCATGATATTTAGGGGGAACCGCGTGGATCCCTGGTTGGGTATATTGTTAGCGTTCTCAATTATCATTAATATTATAAAGTAGCTATATCCCATGACTTTTCCCGCGTTAATCACTGTATAAAATATCCTATATAATATATGCTTAGTTGCCGTATGGTCCTAGTATAGAATGGTCCATTCCCTGGCTTTCCTGTGGGTGCCGTAAGAGGCGACTAAGGGAACGTCGAGGAATAGGCAGCAGCGTCTCTTTTAAAACATCACAAAAAGGCTAACGGCGGTCGCCGACACGCCTGCCAAGTGTGGCAACTAGTGCCAAAACTCCCTCAATATTCAGCAGTGTATAGTTAACGGCTGATATGATGATATGCTAAGTTAGTATATAACCTACCCCTTTACCAAATTCCATTTAAATCCGTGCAGTAGTTTTCGTGTGAAAGATCCATCCATCTTTCACACACACATCTTTCACGCTTATAATATTAATAAAATATTATGAAAGTAAGTTTGCTTATTTATATTTATGTTACCTCTTGGCGTTATCACAATTCAACTAACCGTTTTTTTTTTTTTTTATATACAACTTAGAATGGCAAACAAGCTGACGGGCCCACCTGATGGAAAGTGGCAACCGTCGCCTATAGACATGAGCAGTATCATGGACATAACAGAGTATACTGTTTCGTCCATGATACCCTCCATGCGTTGCCATTCCTGAGGAAAAATTGATATACACGCACTGTTTAGGATGGAGAAGGACGTAGGTTACCATTTATCCCAGTCAATCGACATATCCCCGTCACGTACCATATATCTAAGTATTCACGAAAAGAAAAACTAGTCCAGAGCTAACGATTGTTCATTGACAACCGCAGTCTGTTCGAGGACTCGCCGCCGCCGATGTCTTCCCAAAGGAAATTAGCTTCTTATGTTTCACGCGTCTCTCGCCAACCTCACACAATTGAATCTTCTCAACGCAAATTGGTATTTTTTGCGACACGATTGCTCGATGCAATTTCCGACACGGAGACTCGTCTGCGCAACACAAACGCCTACACTAGAAAATGCTACGTCATCACATTTTTTTTCTTTAACTAACCCAGATCTAAGTAACGGTACGGCTTCAGTAAGCTCGCATACATTTTTGACTTCCAAAAGGAGGAGGTTTGATAACCTCCCATGTTACTATTAGATACGTCTTTTTTGTGACTGTTATGTGGTCAATTCAGAATCGATGTTGATAGGGGGATAAAGAATTGTTAATAATGCGATCTAACAGGTAGTAATGCACTCTATTAGGTCGACCTCTACACGGTTTCCCCTGGAAACCAATGTATTTAATTCTTGTTGAATTGATCACGATGGGCCAACTAACCTTTCATCTTCACTTGTCAATATTCACTGGTGCCCCGTCAACGTATACTAATAGCGCAAGCGGAGTTACCATTCCGTTTTCATCTATTAAAAGTGGAATCGATATTGATAATTCTCTTTTTGTTCGATGAGATTTAGTGACGATTTTGTAATTCTAAATTCAATTGGTGTTCTAAATTCAAATATTTTCGATGGAATGTGTCTACGCACCCGTCTCGACGGTTATCGGTCTGTCTTGTTATGATTGAAGTCGCTGTTTTTGTACTTGTCTAGTAAGTCGTCGAACTCGCACTATCGGAGATTGCATCGTGTAAAATAAATACTAAATATTTCGCAAAACTGATAACAGACGCAATTATTTTGCGACACATCTCGATACGAAGTTGCGAAATGAAATAAACACACGTTTATCTATTGCAATTATCGGATTGTGTGATAGCCGATTGATTTCATAGGAATAATCCATAGATGAGAAACTCGTAACGTGCCTACCAATTATAACAAAATAACACCAATAAAAAATAATATTCAATTGAAGTAACGCCATTATATTATAAGGTATATTAAAATTACAATTTAACTGTAATATCGACAGTATTCACATTTTACTATCGTCGCAAACTTTGAGAATACAAGTGAGTCTTTAAATGATATATTTTATGACTGTTGAAAATCATTAGTAGTAATGTTAGTTAGTAGGTGTCGAACAATAAAGACGAACTGTAACTACTACTTGTTATCAATTTTATTCCGTGCAGCATTTTTTATCCGTAAGTTATTTGTTTTGTTGTATTATATGTTGTGTACATACACAGAGATAATGGAAGGTGCAAGTTGTTCTTTGCGTTATGGAGGGTCTGAGTTTAACTGCGTTATAGTATTTCGAAATGACGATATCCACAGAAGAATCAATAACTAAAGATTGTTTCTACAAAAGAAAAAAAGACTTCAATTGTGATAAAATCAGTCATTTTGATTTAAAAACTAAACTATTGAACCGATTTTGATAAGATTTCTATGGAACTAAACTGTAAGTACATGTATTGTTTTAGATAAAAAAGAATTTTCCAAATTGGTGTAGAACTGAGTCATGAAGTAACAGATATAGGGTAAAAAATACAACCGAATTGAGATCTCCTTATTTTTGAAATCGGTTGAAAATGATTGATTTATTCTAAAGATAAGCATATAGTAACAATGAACGAGCCACATTACACTTAAAATTAACTACCGATGACAAAATTTTAGAGTCTAGTCGCAATACCGTATAGGTAATCGCAGTGTAGGATGCCTCCTCTATACGGAGAGATAACTTCAAATATCACATATTGCAGGAAATCACTAAATGTAAGTGACTTAGGACTACCTATATCTTATGGAAATCTATAAGGAAGCATATTTTCAGTCAACAACGGAAGATTTACGGGTGAAAAAAACACTGAAAAGTAGTAATGCATCTGGCATGAACTATATTTCATTCGCCATTGAAGCGTTTGATCAATGCTTGTAACATTCCACATTTTATAGTTACTAAATTATTTTTGTTCCGTGACCCGTCTCAAATACCAGAATAACCATACAATAATCGATTCAGTGCGCATGTTACGTGTTTCAGGGACCCCATAAAGCTGTGTTTCCGCACTGCGCCCATTATAACTGTTTTACGACTGTCGACTAGTTATCCTCGGCCACATACATGCTAATTTTAAGCGATTTCGAAAATGGAGGGGTTCTGTTCCAAATTTTTTTTAACTATATTTCGCGTTTACGTCGCTAATTCTGAACCTATTTTTACAATTATTTTTCTAATTGATAGTTTAACTCCCGTGTTTGTGTTAATTGAAGGTGTCGTTTCATTTTGTGGAACAAAACACCGCTTATTTTGAAGCAAAATTTGCTTCTTCGGTCCTTCGTGATTCATTCGATTTTCAAATATTTTCAATATTAATGTTTTATATTTTCAATGTAAGTTCTCGATGAAACGTCTCATCGTTCATCGGGGTGTATGGTCACAGATTAGCTTTTTTGCGGGTCAAAACATATTTGTTATTATTGTCCGTCGTAGGTTTTTGTGTGCACCAAAACGTCTTGATTCTAAACTTGTACGTTATAATCACGCTTGTTTTATAGCCGCTGTATTCAGGGTAAACGCGCTCCGTCTCGGCCCACCCTCTCCCTGTATACCTCTAATACCGCCGCTTGCAACATTCTTTGCAACCAAAAACACTTAAAATAATATTTGCGCTCGTAAAATGGATTATAAAGGTAATTTGCTATTAAGCCCCTTATAATTTTTTACAAGTATGTTTACTTAGAAACGTCAATTTTTAAATTGCTTTGCTGCTGCTGTTTTATTTTATACTAGTTTACCCGGCAAACGTTGTTTTATTCTCCACCACCACCTATCGAGTGTTTTTTTTTTTTTTTATCGGAATAAAAAACTCGTATAATTATTTTTCTTTGATATTTTTAATTATACGGAACTCTAGGTGCGCGAGTCCAACTTACGCTTGGCCAGTATCTTTATGTTATGCGATATCTTCACCAATTATGATCTGATTTTGATAATTATTTTTGCAAGCGATAAAATTTTCTCCCGTTTTCATCCTTTATTAATTATGTTTAGAAATGAAATATCTACATTGTCTGTTTATTTTCCTTCTTCTAGTTCGATAGCTTTGAACATTGTTGTGTTATGCAAATCCGATAACACTTCATTAATATTGTAATTTTGCCTTAATGTTACAGCAATTAGGGTTTGCAAATATCACAACTTATATTGACATTAACTTTTTATAGCAAATATATGTATGTATATATAGATATTGTTAGGGTGCACATCAATAACTTCAAAATGGTTATTTTGGAAGTGTGCCCGTGATCGTGAAGAGTCCATCTTATCTTATTTTTCGCATATAGGGTCAGCTAAGCCGATGCACGTCGACCCATACGGATCTTTTGTGCTTCCCTCTGCTTTATACCATCATTTCATAGATCTTATGTGTTACCCTAACGATATCCCGCGGTTTAAGATATCTGTAGTCCCCTGGTTCTGGATAAGTCGTTCCCAGTAGACTCATACGCATACTTGCCAACGAATCACAGTTTCACATAGAAGAGTCCATAGTGATTCTGATAATTAATTTGCTATGTCTCTGCTTAATTGTTGGTACTTGCTAAACATACACACATACATACAACACACTTATATATTAACATACTTATGTTATATATTTATGACTTGGTATTTATTTAACCCCACCCGTAACAATATATTCGAACTTATTCATCAAGTCTCTGTATGCAATAAATATCTCAAAGGGAAGAACTGAATCTAATTATGAAATAGAGAGTTCAGAAACTTTATTGAACATAAACCCTTCAAGTTTAGACCAATGAATTAATTTCAATAAGTATGTTGCAGATAGGAATTGGCTGGTGGATTATATAGTAACTCTTTGCTATCATCTATTTCAAATAAGAATTCGCACGAAATAGATCGTAACAAATAATTTGCTATAATGAATGAACCATACAGTATACAACCGTAATCGCAAAAACGTCAATTATGCTGTTTCAAACGAGAATTGTAAGCAACCAATTTGCATCAGCTTCAGTTTGTCGGATATTAAAAGAGTGATAATAATTTTTCTTAACAAGCATTTCAATATTTATTGTATTTATATATCATCCGCTCATTATTTTTGTTTTGTAAAATTTCTGACTTCGTGTATATCACAGTCTCGGGTTATTTAATCTACATTGCAAATAACGTATATAACAGTAGCGTTCAAAACATACACAGGTGTATCATAATAAATCATAAATTTCTGAAATGTTTAACCCTTTGTTGGTGCGGAGGGCGTGTATTACCTGATATTTATCGCGAATAGATCGAGCTATAATAGCTCTTGCTGGGCCCACGCCGGCACTCGTTTGACCGCCCGACCACTATATCAAAGTGATTGCTGAAACATTAGGTCGGGCTGCGGTCAAGTTTCCCTCGTCTAGCTGATTTCAGCTCGACGACTGTTCAAGTAAGTACCATTTGTGGTATTCGAAATTTGTGCGGCGCCAGGCCTACGATTACCGAATCGATTTAAAATTCGAATTGCTCCTAAAATGGCAGTGGCTAAATATAATATTGTCGAGGAAAGTTCCGTGGCTATTTTCGGCGTGCGTAGTCAGGAAGCGGCGACGCACGAGCCAGAAACAACGGTAGGGGTTACGCATGTACCATTAGCATATAATGGTGTTATTTGCATTCGGCCACGGCGGCTTATTTTACACCCGTTTATTTTTCAAAAATCCAACCAGTTCGCTGCAGCGCCGTAATTTATGCAAAATACCGCACATGATTGGACGGCGGCCTCCTTTTTATTTTTTCCTTCACTTTTATAGTTCGGTTATAATATTTTGACTGAACAAATAATGTTGTTATGAGAGTAATTTGCAACGATATTTTTGAGTTATAAATTGAGCTTAATAATAATACAATACTTGCTTCATCGGTGTTGTTTCAAAAACAAGCACATATGTTATATAAGATATAGTCTATGCGACAAACTTCAATTAAATCCGTTCTGTAGTTTAGGCGGCATTGAATTAGAAATCTTTAAACATGGAAATTGCATATTCAATTATATTTTTAATAAAGACAAAATCGACCCATGACAAGTAGATATTCAAATATTACTCTGTATCAGTATTATTTTATATTTTCATCTAAACAAACCAAACCAAAAAAATTTGGAATTATATTGTCAATAGAAATATCATCCTCACAGTCTAGAAATTAAAGATTTTGCGTACAGTGTGATTTCGAAAGGGTTTTCTTTTAAGAACACTCATGTGGCATGAGCTTTTTGTTAACATTTTCTCTGGAGATTAAAGAATTTATCAAAAATTATTTTATTAGGGTTACTTCACGATCAGTAACGCACGTGACACCCCTGATACTGCAAGCGTCCTTGTTAACCGTTTACCACCAGACGGCCCGTATCATTGTTCGCCACCTTTGTGGTATAAAAAAAAACCAATACGATCTCGAATATCGTAGAAGCTTCTAAGCGCGGTACGCCCGACGCGCGGCCCGGGAAAGAATTTCAATAAGTTGTTTTCATTTGCAAATTGCGCGAGGCGGCGACACCTAATGGAATAGGAATCTAGAGAACTGCGTGCCGGCCTCGACGGAACCCCCCCCTTATTGGATTATAAAGAGCTCCTTCCATGTGTTCAGCAGACTTGCTCGAATTTTCCGATCGCATAATGCAATTTGTTTTGACATAATCTTTAGGTTTTGTTCCACTGAAAAATATCTTTCAAATATTCGATAGGTTTTATTGGTAATTTTAGTTTATATTTAAATTGTATTTATAACCGAATTTATTTGTTGATACTGGAGATTGTTGGTAGTTGTTAAAAATTGTATTAATTTGTATATTTTGTTCGTGAATGCTGAACTTGTTTCGAAACCAATTTGAAACTCTTTAATTATGAGTGGTCCAGTATGCATATGAACTTACTCGCCGGGCATCATACTCTTAATAATTTGTATTTTAAATCCTTTAAAAGTTTATCAGAAAGACACCCCTCTTTGCGGTCAGTCCATTTATGTATTCATTTTGTCTCTATATGATGTATATTCAAAAAATTTAATGCAATTAACTTACGAATTCAATCGTGAGAGAATTAATGAGACCAACATAAAAATACATGAAATTCATATTACGGAAAAATATAGCATGTGTGTATTTCACAGGGAAATTTAGTTCTAGAATCTGTTGACCATTGCAGTAGATAATTATAATTATGTTAACACTACCTTGTACTTTGTTATTCAATTAATTACGGTTATTACGTCCAATAGTAGTTAATCATAATTTTATTGAATTATACTTCTAAGTAACTAATTAATTATAACTTAACTAATATTCAATGACACGCTTTCGTTTCGAATTCGTCAGACACTTCAGCGGTATAGAAATGATATGAATGAAATTCATCAATAATTAAAAAAAATGAAGAATTTTTTGAAATGGCTTACCAAAATTGATGGAAATAAACATATAAAAATCTAAAACGTTTCTTAATTGACTCCTAAGTAAAATTGGTCACTAAATTCATTGCCCTATCACGAACCCCTCGCTAATCGTGGCTCAGACATACCCTTGGTGATTTGAATGCTGTTCCCCTCGAGGATAAAAGATTTACCTACATGAGACAATATTGATTGAAATAAATATATAGATAAAGCGATTTTCGTTTTAATTTCGTAATTAAAAAAAAAAAAAAAACATATGGAAGGGCACTGACATAAATTTTCACTTGTAATGATGAATTTCAAATATTACAAATTATCAGCTATGAACAAGATCAAGATAAATACATATTCTTATAGAAGGCGGACTAAAAAAATAGCTACAGAGTTAGAACTAGGAATATTTGAATATTGAATTGAATCGTAGATCATTTATGGACTAAGAATGGACCTTCGATATACTTTGTTTACACGTAGCAATGGATTTACTCATCATTCTTGTGATAAAACGATTTTTTTTTTCTGTTTTTTCGCTTTAAGAATATTAGCTATGAAAGTTTAATTCCATTTCTATATAAAATAATGGGATACAACTATCTATACGGTTATACTGCTATTAATTCTCGAGTTACAGTCAGCGGTCGTCGATGAAGAAGGATCTTTGTCACGATGGTGAAAAATGCTCGACTCGCGTTATTACTATCCCGAGGACAAATTGGTATGCCGCAGTCGCTCCGCTCACCGCCATTATTCATTTATTCATGGGGCTCATGTACTAAGAACGGACGCGAATTTACTAACGATATTACTTTGCGATACAAATTACGTAGTAAATTTGAATTGAAAAGCTTATTTGCAACAAATTAGTCAGATCTCTTGGTTGGTCCGTTCAACCTTGTCCTGAAATCTTTCAAGGTATTGATGTAAGGTACTCATTGTGACTTAACCCGTAATTGTTCCGTCTTCTCTTATTATAAGAGTAAGGCTACCGTGTAGTCCCAAAATAGAATCCACCACCTCTTCCTTTCCCGTAGGTTTTGCTCTGTTCAGGCTTGGTGTCCAGTTTTTTTTTTTTCTAATTCACTGGTGCATTGTGATTTGTAGCCTTAGTTTTCTCTTAGGACGTGGTGTAATAAAGGAGTGATGATAAGTGATACGTAGTACTTCGTCACCACACCGAGCTATAGGATACTAGTACTCTGAATAATTTTATTATAGGTATGCATACAATTCTTTGCAGATTGATGCCATTTAATATGTTATGCATGAACTGGGACAGCGTTTAAGGTGATATCCTAAAATACCTTCTAACCTAAATTCTCAGCTAACTTTTACCAGTGCTTCCATATAAGAATGTTAGTTTTTTTTATATATTAGGTTTCTAAATACGTACTATGTTTGTTTATACATTACGGTACAATGTTATGTTAATAGAGTAGTATCTAATCTACTGATTCGTGCTCGAATTGTTATTGTCGGCATATTGGTAATGACCCAAATACCACAAGCGTGCCATCATTAATTGACACTCCGGGATCCATACATTACATCCGACACACTCAACATAATCTTGATTGCATGATGCTGAATTGTATGATGTTGTACGAGTAAAAGTGTCGACTAGGAATATGGTGCAGGTCGAATCATCGAATGAACAAAATATTATAAATATGAGATTTAATTTGTTTGATACCATAATGGCTTAACCAATCATTATGAAATTTGGTATACACGTACTATATGGGATGGGAGATGGATATAAGTTACTTTTTATCCTGATCACTAAACATATCTTGATAACGTGGACGAAGTCACGGGTAAGAGTTAATCTATGCACTAAGTCATCTGTTACAGTAAAGACAAGTACATACCCAGCTCTGGGAACAAATTATTATTATGATAATGTATATAATGCAGAATTGAAAGTTTATTGGTTTAATAAATTACTTTCAAGATCGATATCGAAAGTGTATTATTTTAAATTTTCAGCTAGGTCTCCCGTTTACTTATGAACGTTAAAAAATTTTGTTACCTAACGGAGATTAATTAAAATCATCACCCTACATCAGGCAGTCTCTAAATAATGGAAACACTCATTAGTCAGGGTCGCTAGGACATTTTTTTGCCTTCTATATGATGTTGATACCAATTTATCCCACAACAATAAGTTATAAATTGATATGTCGACTATTATGTAGACATGCTAACGGTAATTCCAGTAGTAAGGAACGCGGAAGTGCGGTTTCCAATAAAGAGAGCAAGAAACACGTTTTCTTAGCCACAAATGCTAAATATATCTTTTACTTGCTTGTTCACATTCTTAAGCTGAGTTATGAAATACTAGGGTCACTCCTTTACCTAACCCTAAAGTTGGTTGGGGGAAAAGGGATTGTTAGTAATGGAATATAACAGCCCCATTACTAGTAATATACCATAACCTCCGCGCCGTTCCTCCTGGAAATCATTGTGGTTAATACTTGTTGAATTCGTGAATATGGCAATATGGGCCGACTGAAATGCATTCATCCTCGTCTATCATCCCTTACTGGTTAGGATGGGGTAAATAAAAATTGAATGGCAACCCGGCCTGCTTTATTGGTATTCGCTGGCGGGGTTGCCATTCCATTTTTACCCATTATAAAAAATCCTAAGGTTTTACAGATTAATTAATAGAAATAAATGCCCTATATCTACTTAAGTCTGTAATCCAGTGGTATAGGTTTAGTAATGCGTAGGTATTGCCTTTGATTTTGCAAGCGCTCTTAGACTCCAGTCTCCACTAATCATCAGGCGAACAGTACGCTTTATTTTATTGTGAATTATGGCCACAACAACTCCCAACTCTTACATAAATAAGTCCTTTGGCTATTTTTGGCGTTGACGAAAACTAGTCGAATCATATGTTATCATTTATTATTTATGACTCATAATGACATTGCCATTTTGAAGGCGTCAAAGTTATCGCACCTTATGAAATATTAACACCAACTGTCGTATTAGTTTACCACGTAAGGAATTATAGGTGACAATGAAGGACTGTGGGTCATGAGGAATTAACAAAAATTAATCGCAATTGTTTGCAAGTAGAACCGCCTCGATGTCTACCTGACTGAATGATATTGCTAGAAATGGGATCGCTAGTCACCATTACTTTACTCTTTTTCTCAGCGTTATCATGATGTCACTTGTGGTCATCACATCGTAGCTTATCTGATTGTTATCCCAGCAATGAAATTTTTTTATTGTATAAAATTATTGTTTACAGTTTACTCTAATATAATTTGTGGCACTTAACTCGCAATTATACGAATTTAAAGTGGGTGCTTACTGTATTTATATACAGCTAATGAATTTTATAGGTAGGTTTACGCTAATATTCATTCATACAGTTTAACAACTGTTACTCGAATCACCGTACCGTGTAATCCAACGACGAAAGTTTAAAATGATCTCATTAAATTATAAACAACACTATTTGACTTTATGAATTGCGAAAAAATTGCAAATGAAATGTTTTTACGTTTCGAATTAAGATTAAATACGCATAGCAAAAATGCAAATGTTGCCATATTATAAATGTAAGAAAGTACCAAATTATATGTTTATTAACATAAAATATTGTAACACCATATAGTACCAACAAATCATTGTTTCAATAACTAAAATATATAAAAAGAATGACAATATTAGTATTAATAATTACCTGACTCTAGTTATCTGTAAAATTTGTCTGTATAATCTATGTTTTTAATACAGTATTTATTTTATATAGTAGCGTTTATTATATATAGACTGGCCATCCATTTTCATAAACGATACCAGAGGGCGTCCGTAAACATGTATTCAGTGAAGTCCGGGATGACTTGTTGCCCCAGGCAAGACATTGTTCGTGGTTTATTATAAAATTACCCGGGAAAAATAGTGCACCCTGAAAACAGAAGATACACATGTATTTAGTGAGTACATATGTTTGGACAATGGAAATTGTGTTATAAAAAATAAACAAGCGGTTACTAGTCGGACAATCGTGTAGGACTCTTGTACGAAATATTGTAACTAGCTATATTTTGCGGCTTTTAAAAATAAGCTATCTTAGTTAATTGACATTTACTGCATCAGTTACAAAGAATATAATTTAGACAGTAAAAAGTACTACTTATTAGTTGGATTAAAAATATGTATATATATGAGAATTTATATGTATATATAAAATATGTATATATATATATAAAATATGTGTATATATATATAAAATATGTGTATATATATATAAAATATGTGTATATATATATATATATATATATAGGCCAGAATCATATTTATCACGATTAGAAATAATAAGTTCAGAATTGGCTGGTTACTAGCATAAACTATAATAATTGTGTTCAAACAAATGGATTATGAAATATATCTTCAGTACAACTCAAGATCTGTGTTCTATTTCTGGAGTCCGAGCACTCAGACTGTCTTATATATCAGACGCGTCATCCGTACCTTTATTCAATAGAATAATCTAAGATTTCCTCTTTGTTACCGTATTGTCCACAATAGATCACGCGATCCTATCCTTCAATTTATTAATTACCATTGAATGATATTAGTTTATTTGAAATGATGAAGTGAACAGATGTTAGGTTATTATTTTCTGATTAGAGACATAGGTAAATAGTGTAATGATTTTCTTAATTACATTCATCCAAAATGACGATATTTGCAGAAGAATCAAACCGATCTATGTTCCGAACGATTAGCAAACAAGTGACTTGTAAATTTTTTAACAAACGTTTTAGAAAATGACATTCAATCAATTAAGGTTATCCTCTGCATAAAAGCTACAATAATAGTGAAACAATTAATACGAGAACTACGCGGAAGTAAATTCTAATCAATGAAAAATGAACTGTCAATTTCGGTTACAAATTGACGAAAAGCAGTTCTGAATAACTGACCACGCTTTTTGAATTCTTTTCACAAATATTTGTGTGTATCTTAATCACTTAATAATTTTGTTAATAATATAACTTAATATCATTACATTGTATATATAATATGCTTATGCTACTTGAAACAACAAATATGTAGCAATTAATTTTACTTAGTGAGTACTACAGAGCTGTGTATGTAGAGGTTGAAGAATATTCACGTTATTTGCTTAAGTATTCAATAATGAATAGAACTTGTACTCATAATTATTGGTTCTTTTCTCTATCTTATTTCTACTAATTTGTACACTTTGTATTTTAAAAAAAAAAAGGATTCTTGTACCGACTATTTTTTTGTTGTTGTTGTTGTGTGAAGTTTCTGTTTTTTTTTTTTATATAGAGCAAAAAAACACTTATTGGTAAACAAATTTTATTTGTAATTACATGATCCGCGTATTAAGATCCATTAATTTGAAATTTTCAATATACATATATATACGTATATTTAATATTATCGGATCGCTTAAAATAACTTTTATATTCAATGCTATTAAAATACATTTTAAAAGATTATGCTTTTAAACATGTCTAAAACGTTGCTTCATAAGTGCTTTCGTAGACGACATCCCAAGACCCTCCGGAGCAGGCTGCGTGACATTTACAACTACAGCTAATTGTGACTCGGTGCGGTCGTTACGGACTGACTTGTATCGAGTGCGCTTTTGCCTGGGATTTCTCTTGTCTGCAACTGATTTGAGACGATGCAACTTTCGCTCTTGGCACGATCTCGTTTGTCTGCGCCATAGCCATCGCCGTTTTCTTCTCGGCGGCCAATCGTTCTAGCAACATTTGTTTAATGATTAACATTTAATATGTAAATGATACAAGGTTAAATGTATCCATGTCATTGACATTTCTCGCGAGCGGTACGTTATCAGCGGTAACTCATTGATACACATTAGCAGTAACGACCGGTTTTGGACAATTTTTTTTTCTGTTTGTTCAAGAGATAACTTAAGTATCCTTTTATGCAGTTGACAATGAAGGTCGTGTTTCAAATGTGGAATTATTTTATTGTATACATAAATTGTTCTCTTACTGGGTTGATGTGTTTCACGTATTGCTTTGTTGGCTACTCGAATCGTTTCGTCAGCCATTGCTCAATCGACCCAGAATGCAAACATGGCGGCTGTTAAATTGGCACGTGACAAAAAGTTTCAAATAAAATGCCCATCGTGCACGCATCTTTGTATTATGAAAATTATAAACAACATGTGTACCTGTTTACATATTTTAAATATTATACAATAAATTGTTCAAAATATTGTTATAATGTATGTTATCAAATTACATTGAACACACATTAACAGTTACAATCAGCACTAAAAAACCATGAACACTACCAAATTTCCAAACAGTTTAAACGTCGCATGCAAAAGTCGCTCGACAAGATCAGCGCCAAAATTTGTTGAAATGAGCTGCTTTATTGACGAGTGTGTGCAACGATTTATGTAAGTCATTGCATATGCATTGATTTGTTTATTGTTTTAGAAAATATTAAAAGTATATAAGTACTTGTGTTTACTGGTGACTTACAGAATGACAAATAAGCTAACGGCCTACCTGATGGAAAGCGGTAACCGTCGCTTATAGACATGAGCAGTACCATGGACATAACAGAATATTATGTATTGCTCTATTGCCAGAGTTCATTAATGAACTAGTAATTCAGTTCTGTCTGTCCATACGTTTGGTTTTTTATCCATATACGTCAGCCATCCGTTTCATCAAACCAGTTTATTACAATTTAAATAATAATAGGTGTTTATGTTGTATGTATGAAAAATAATAATGTAGCAAGACACTAGAGTCTGTTACCATCTTGGATAGGTATAAAAATTTGTATCTCATTATTTTAATATTATAACGTCTAAAAACATCATAATTCGAGATACAATATTTCTTGTTTCTTATAATTAGTTCCTGTATGGTAATGGCTTTCGAAATTACAATATTGTTTGTAAAGGCCAGCGTTACGGCTCATATATTTCACGCTAAGCTATGGTCCAGACTATATACTCCTATTTATCTGTATTTAATTGGATGCAAAAAACATTACAATGCACTTGAACTATACATACTATCGCTCTAGATGATTTAATTTGATTCCTATATATACTATAAATAAGTTTTACTTGGTGTCCGTTACGCTATCACCAAAATAGATTTTAATTTTATAATAGTAACGTAACTTAAAAACTGGTATATGTTTCAACAAAATCGTCATAATGATGATACACCTTGACCCCTTTTATTATATAAAGTCGTGTAGAATGTATAGGTTTTTGTGAGCTGGACGGTGAAATGTCTGCACTGACAGAATTTCTTGACCTAGAAATATGAAATTTTGTACCTTATATGCATAACGTAAATAAGGCACTAAGGTAGAATTCTGAAGAAGCAACAGAAACTAAACAGTTCCACTACAAACAAAAAACGCGATCAAAATCCAGTATATTATTATCGCAACGTTTTTGGACAATAAGAGAGATCAATTGGAATTTTCTAAAATTCATTTGGTATTGAAAAAAATATATTGCACATAATACATAAAAAACACGGTTGATTTAAGATGTTGTCCCCTATTAATTTTGTCATTATTCAAATATAAATTATTGGGTTTGATTGATAAATAGGAAAACCTACTCTTGTTTTTACTAGTTAAGTGTCATTGAACAAAGGTTCGCGCGAATATTTACAAATTATAAGTGACAGCCCCGCAAGTGTTTAAAATTGCAAGTTGCAAAATTCGAACGGTCACATATCGGCAATACGAAGCTGCAGGCGCCGGTATAAAATGCGGATATTTAGTAGTTGAGCTCAAGTTTTCCCACTTAGCGATCATATTGTATCCGTACGGACTCACCCCAACGCCCCGGGCGTATCTCGGGCAATAATGTTTTTCTCTCCCACAATCTTTGCCGTGACCGATAATTTAAAACGTGTTTGCGCACCAACCGCCGTCACCGGGGCGGAAGCGGCGAGAGGGAACCGTTGCCCTAAGGTCCTCCAGAGGGCGGGACTCTTTAATGTTAGGGAATAAATTTTAATGATATTAATTTCCAAAGCGAACCCCATCAGACGCTTCATTTATCAGAGAAATGTTTCACAACGACTTCCCCTAAACCGTAAATGTAAATAAACGTAATTATGTGTGTTCGGTGTTTTTACATCGAAATTACGAATTGTACAATAGAAATTAAAATATCCGGAATGTCAGTACACGTGGTAAGAATATCAATGAGTGCTTTTTCTTTTAAAATTTAAACCTATTATTAGTCGATTTAAAAAAATAAGGTGCTGTAATCGACTGTATTTTTAGGTGTGTTACACGATGTCACCACCTTTTGTGATCCGGTTTTAATGATTTTTTAATATATGAATAAACCACATTTCTGTGCAATATTTGACAAAATCAAAGTATTTCAATGCAAGAATAAACAATGACTTTTTTTCTTCTGGCTCGACTAGTGTACTAGATCTTTAACAATAAAATTTAATATATTTGCTTTATGAAACAAAATATGTATAAACTACTTAATGTTTGTAGTAAGTACATATGTCTATGACATTATTGAATATTCCGTACGTAGGCGGGTACCGTGTGAATAAACTATGTTATTCGGAAACTTGTCTTTACGTCGAAACGGGCGTCTATTGGAGGTGCAGCCCGAACTTATTATGGGTGAGATTTCTGGAATTTACATGAGTACGGCATCCGAATACTTGATAACATAATAGCGTCTTTAAATAACGCCATCTAGCGAGCCGTATTCTTAGTTATAATACGTTTTTTTAGATTTTTTTTACCTTTTTATTTATTTATTTAACAATTTATTGCATCAAAAATATAAAAATATACAATATATAAATAGCACATACACATGATTCTAAATAGTTATTGCAAGTGCACTTTTTTTAACGATAAAATTAAATGGTAACCACATCCCGCCTGCACTATCAGTATACCTTGACGGAGTAATACGAGGTTTGTCCGGAAAGTACGTATAAAAGTTTTTTAAAAATTTTATTTTACAATTATTCAGGTAAATCAATTTTATCCCCTTCAAAGTAATCCCCCTGTGACATAATGATTAAAGTCCTCTGGTTGTAGGTTTCTCAGCTGCCCCGTCGTAGCTTTTTTTATCTCATTTATGTCCCCCAAATGCCGCCCCCGAAGTACCAATAGAGATAAAGTCACACGGGGCCAAATCCAATAGGGGGGTGTTCGGTCACCGTAATGGAATTTTTACTCAAAAACTCACGGACAACAAGAGAGGTGTGGGCGAAAGAATCTGCCAACGAATTAACCGACAGAATAGTTTTCAATCCCCCGAACATCGAAAAAAACAATCAACATCTCGGCGAATCTTTTTAGCCACTTGTGGACGGTTGGTTCCTTCACAGCATCATCCCCATAAACTGTTCTGAGATCGGCAAAAATTTCACGGCCATTCTTGCCGAGTTTCGAGAGAAACTTGATTACGACGCGCTGCTCTTCAACGGAAGCGGGCTCCATGCCGAATGCCGACGTTTCGTTAAGAGGTAACTCACAGTCTTAGATACGAGTACACTATGAGGGCAACGGTGTTCCTAGATCCAATCACTCACTAACATTTAGCTAGCTTATTATTTTTACGTTTAATTAGGGCCCACTTGCGACGAAATCATTTAAAGAATTGATAAAAAAATTATATAAATGTAAATTTTTCAATGTATCGGTAATGAATACTGATAACATTGTTAATTGATGTAAGTATTAACTAAGCCTATATACATTTGACTAATTGACTTACGTCTACAATCTTGTTGCTAGGACAGCTTGACGCGTGCTAACCACCAGTTCCCAGTAACAAGGCCATCCGTTTCGTTTTATTATCTTACAACTCATTCTGAGGAATTGTTCGACGAAATCATTTGCTGATTTTCAAAAAATTATATAAAACTAAAGTTTTCCCAATCATCGGACGAGTGAATCTTCCACTGATAACCATTCTGTTAATCAACTGAGCAGCAGTATTTCCGAACTATACGACAACATATACCTTCAAGAAAAGAGTAATTGACTTTTTAAAAGGCCGTCTACAAATGCTGGTGTTGTGGGTGATCATGGGCGTGCTAGTCACCAGTTCCCAGTAACAAGGCTATCCGTTTCGTTTTATTATCTTAGAACTCAAAAAAAAAAAAAAAAAAAAAAAAAAATTCTGAGACGAAGACATGGTTAAGAGGTTCCAAGAGTAGTTTTATTTGGAACACTTATGACTATGATGTCTACGGAAAGTCTCTGTAATCGTAGCTTGTGAAAATATGGATTGAAATCTATGAGGTTCATTTTTTTTTTGAAAACAGATTTAATATGGTTGCTTCTTACTCTACTTATGTTTAATAAAAATATTGTCATTGCGTGAGTTTTTTTTTTTTTATTTTGACACTAAAATTAAATTGAAGTAATAAAATATTAGTTGAATCCTTCGTACTAAATCGACGTTTTAGGTTTATTATATCCAATGTATAACATAATTAGTTTCACCTGTTTGCTTATTTGCTCAATTGATAAAATAAGCCAAGTAAAAAACTATAAAACTAGACTGACTTAGGCTTGAAAATAATTATCTATAAATATTAAATCAGATTACATACATAAGTATACACTGTTTTAAGTAATAATTTATTATTTTGTAATGGTAGGAGAACGCATTAGCATAATTATCTAGCGACAAATCCGTTCCCCCTCAACAAAGCATGTCCACATGAGTATCTGAGTAGACATAATAGCCACAGATGTGGCATATACATCTACGTATTATATTAACTAATTGCTGTAATGTTACAAAAGGTTTGTTGATGGAAAACCACTTTTCTTAATACAATATCTCGAAAGTATCAAGTATTTTTTATTTGTACTCAAAACTTTTTCAATGTACAAGTTAAAGCTCAAGTGCGCTTTTTTGAACCAATTTAGGGCCAAAAAATGATACGCAAAATACATGCATTTGATGGGTGATTTTCAACAAGTGCGACCTCTGTCCAACTTCAGTGGGCCCAAAGTTGAAAGCGCACTTGAAAACTGTGCTTTCAACCTTGAGTCCTCAAAAAAGCCAGTGTCGTCAAAATATAGAATGAAGCATTTTTTTTTTAAATTCTTTTTGAATACATTATCTTTACTAAAGTCTCGAAACTGAGTTCATCGAAATTACGCAGAATGCGCATTTGCTGAAAAACATCCTGCTACATTTATATATATTCATGTCTGTGAAGTAGGATTGTCACAGTGTAGTTACTGTTACAATAACCACTGTGCCCTACCGTCCCTTGCTATTATAACAGATCTAATACGAATATAAGCCATGTACACACTAGATGCGGGCGTGTCGCCGCCTACATAAATCTCCAGTGATAAATTAGGCAATTCATAAGATAGGGTGCACGCAGACCCGAGCCCTTACGGCCGCATGCAGAACAGCCTTCGTGGATAATCAATAAAACCCATACAATTTAGCATATTGTAATGACGCCATAAACGGTAAACATACCCCTATTACAGGCCTTCAACGTTGTACACTCTATGCAGTTTTAGGTGGTTGTATTTGATGATGATGGATATTTTTTTCGCGTATGTTTGGCTTTATATTTTTTTTTTTATTTTAATATCTATTACCTTTCTATAAAGGTTTTCTCTTTTTTTATTTTATATCATATCTTCGCCAACTGACTTTAATAAGTTTTTAATATTTAGCTCGATTTAATTTTTTTTTTTATCGAGATTTTCAGAAAATTCCGTATCAATATTATAAAAAATAGACGGATCTTTCTTTTTGGAAAAAATATATTAAATTGTTTATAACTACAAAATCCCTGTGCTTAGACTCCAATTAATTAAAAAAAGAAAATATTATCACTGGCAGCTTAATCATGTATCTTTTATCGTCATCAAAGCTGTATATTTCGAATTTATCACCTTTCTAATACTACGTAAAGTACTGAACATTGGCGTCACAAACACAGCTGTGACTGAAGGAATTTATTGTAATGTGAACGTATACACATTATAGCAGCATTAAACGGTGTATAACGTGATGTATTATTAGCAACATACACACAGCATTGCTAATCTTATTATAAGGTTTAGTTAGGTACATTTTTATTACGTCGCGTATGGATTTTATTACCTTGGAATCTTAGATGTTTTTTATTGGAATTCCGTCCTTTATTTTTCTTCGGTCCTTTAGTCTTGGTGACGACTAAGAAGGATGGAAGGATTTAATACATATTTATAAAAAAGAACACACAATTGTCCAATGACAGTAA
The DNA here is from genome assembly GCF_026898425.1 of Galleria mellonella. Taxonomy (NCBI): domain Eukaryota; kingdom Metazoa; phylum Arthropoda; class Insecta; order Lepidoptera; family Pyralidae; genus Galleria; species Galleria mellonella. The sequence goes on along the minus strand of NW_026442037.1, from coordinate 417,137 downwards.
AAACGCACGGATATTTTGTTATTACGAGATATTTTACTTAAAAACAGTTCATCATTATCATTATCATATCATCCGTCAACTATCCACTGCTGAACATAGGTTTCCCCCCTTAGAGGGACTTTTGCCAGTTGTTTTCACGCTTGACGCTTGGACGGGTTGGCAACCGCAGTTAGACTTTGGTGATGTTTTAGGAGGGACTCTTCTGCCCATTCCTCGACCATTTAGAATTCCCTTAGTCCCGACGTTCACGGGAAAGGAAGGGGTAAAGAAAATTAATTTAAAAACATTCAAAATCTTAGCACAGTATGTAGTATTAATCTCGAATGCTTTTTTAATTTTTTCTAATTTTAGGCGCCTTAATAAAAAATTTGCTCAATAAAAAAAATATTTACACATTTATCTTTTTATTCCGGAACGATTTTGAATCCACTGTTAAGGTGCTAAGTAGACGCCATCATATACTGCGTCGTATACGTAGATGTTGATGACCCCAGTGACTTGCATATTTCGCTTATTGATCAAGCCCGACCATAGACCCATCTTTTCATACTGTTCACCAAAACATCACTAACAAAATTCTCTTGTTTGTTTCAGGTAAGTCGCGCGAAAACATCTTTTGGACAGCTAATTAATAGCAGAAAAAGTGACAGCCAACGTCGAACCGCTGTAGCCACAGATAGGGATTGATATAGATGTCGCACTTGTATACTTTACGTACTAAATTATTATCTTCAATCAGTTTGCTTTTTTAAAAGAGTCCTTTTATAAATTCCTGTCATGAAATATTATGATAAAAGTTTACTGCGAAATTTTTATCTATAAATAGCATAGAAAAATATGATACATTTATTATTTTATTTTATACACTTTTTTTTTAATTCACACATTTTTGTTATTTAATAATATTTAAACAAGTTTTGCTAGAAGTACATATGCGTCGTCTATTTGAATTTATATCTCTGTTTCTAGTATTAACGCTCCGTGTAACTTCTTTTCCACAAAGTAGCCATTAAGGTAAGGCCCGTACCCACCCCCTTTGAGACCACTCGAATTTATAATAGCCAATTATCATAAATCAGTAATGAGTTTCCCTACGTCATACAATAGTCGATTCAATATCGACTACAAATATGAATTTGGGTCAAATCAAATAGTAATCGACGACAAAATCGTATGCTGCCAATATAGGACATGGTCCTTCCGGTAGAGAAATAAAATGTTGACTATTCTACCAGTAATGTCATTAATTAATTGATAAATTTGCTGGCGAGTACAGACACTTGTAAAAGAATACCGATCATTATTAAAATTAAATCTGACATAATTTACTCACATAATATTCATTTGTACCGTAACTGCGTAATTACCTTAGTCTTTTACAACTTACTAGCTTTTTCTCGCGACATTATCCGCGTGCTCGAAATATATTGATTGACCAAAGTAAATAGTAGTCTACGAGTATGTCCTTCTCCTTCCCGCTTATTTACGTGTATATTATAAAATATTATAATGATTTGTTAAACGGTTATGTCACCAAAAGGTAACGAGCAATCTTACATTCACATTTATAATGTTAAGAATTTAAAATATATAAATAGAATAAAGCCTCAAAAACGGTACATCTTTTTGTCAGCTAATTGTCAAATTAACTGTCTAGTTTTTTTATCAGTATTCCTATATACTTAGGCGGAAAATGTATCTTGACGTATTATTTAAAAAATGAGTGTTTACGCATTAAAAATATGAAGAATTTATAAGACAAAATAAATAAAGATGGTTATAAAGGAAACACTCATAACTATTTATCACTCAAAATTGTATGAAAAAGTTGAACTGTTTTTCTCGAAGCATTTCTATAAAGACACTATCTATATTATCTAAGGTTAATACGACAAAGAATACTAGCCGCTTTTAAATTTCATTTTAAATACATTGTGGTGTACGTAATTCTTTAGTAATTGTGTTGACGGTAAATAAATTGTCTGATCTTATCACAAGCGCATCGTTTTGCCTGCATCATGGTTATTTTGGGCAAATCTGTCACGCGGTGTATCGCCCCGTTAGATATTTCAATCAGCCGGTCAAGGAACTATTACGTCGACACAGCGGCACCATTATCTTGGCCCGGAGATTGATGGCCCAATATTGCGATGGACTTTGCTACTTATACTTACCGCGCAATGTACGCTAATACCTAATGTTTATTTGTTTTCTATCTGTAGTATTACATTGTCTGCTTGCATTGAATACGTTATGATGAATTAGAAGAAATAAAAATATCGAATGCTTTTTTCACAAAAATTATGAAAAGAAAAACTGGATGCGGTCGATTTTTACATCGATATGATTTTTTTATATTTGAAAAAAAATCATGCATAAATGTCAGTCTTTTTTCTTTTACTTTTTTATTTTTTTCTTTTGAATTTTTTTTACTTTTTATTTTATTCTTTTATTTCTTTTTACAAAGATGCATTTACGTTACTCCTTGTAACATCGATCAGAAAAATACACAGCGGGGCCCAATACATTTCTGCTTCTATTCGAGTACAACAATTTATAGTGAGGCCAATACCGTAATGTGAAATACGGGCGTACACCGTCTATTTTGAGACGTTATCGCTATTCCGATCTATTTGATGGACTGGCTAGCGCTGTGCGGAATAAACCCCCGGCCCTCCCTCTCCCTATGCATTGGCTAATCATCTAATGTGATCTACCAGTTTTTCCACTAATCCTGAAAATTATACATTGTATTTCCACTGACTTTTATTATCAGTGGCGCCACACAGCCGCGATTATGGGTAAAAAGTAGTGTAAACATTTATTTATATTGTAATATCGGCGTCCGGCGATTCGACATTAATAATTCATATAAAACATAGAGTGCAATCAGTGTTTGTCTATTCCGGCATATGTGTAAGCAGTCTATAATATAGTACGGTGTATTTGCAATTTAAAAGTCAAAGTAGACGTAATAAAGTTAGCGGTAGAGCGGTGCGGTAAAGTCGCGTTGAAACAATAAAACTGCGCGCGCGCCGGCGCCTAAACGCTCCAGTTGCGGGCGTCTGCCCACCCGCGCTGACCGCCCAGTTTACGGGTCATTCTTGTATATTTTCAAACATCTGAGATTATTTTTACTACTATCCTTTGAACGTAACGAGAAATTTGCTACTAATTTTTGAAATAAATTTTCTAAAGTATACTTAAATAAATGACCAATACCAGCTAAATGTTTAAAAATATTATAATGTATAAAAATAAAGAGTTTTTAAGTATTCATGTTTAACAAACGTCTAGAGTTTTTAGATTACAGGCGTCTCTACAGACATTTACAATATTAGTTCGTTATTAGTAGAACTAATATTGTAAATGACTGTAAAGATGTTTGAATGTTTAGATATTTTTACTGAATCACGCATCAACTACTGAATGGAATTAATAAATATTTTATATTATTATTTTTGTCATCTTGTCTTAAATCACACGGGCGAAGCATCGGGATTCAACTAGTTACAGTACGTAGGTATTACGACAGAAAATAATGTATATAAACTTGAAGAATAGAAAATAAAGTCCGATATAAATATCAGATCCCCAGACCAGTTGATGAGTCTAATTTGAGAATTAATAGTTTAGCGGCTGTCCGCACACCGCGTGTCTCATAGCGGTTTGTTATCGGTTATTGCCTATACAAATCGCAAAGAAGTTTAGGTTTGAGACTAATATGAGCGTCTTTGAATGTAGGTACTCATTTGAATACTATCAGCTAAAATCCCAGACTGCCCCTCGTCGCGCCATATCCTAAGGTCTCTAGCTTCTGCTAAGACTTTATCGCGAATCATAACAATAGCGTCATAGGATCGTTATCTATTGCGTTTAATTCTAAAATACCTACTCTAAATTTTAGTTATGTCGAGTATTTATGTTGACTCAAACAGCAACAGTCGATAAATGCCTCTGCCTGTCTCGTTTGAGGTTATTGTGATGAGTACATTTTTTTTTTATTTGACAGTGTCTCGAACTAAACCCAATAATTGTCTGCTACAAGAACCTTTCTATTTTTTCCTGATTCAGTCCACTGTACTGTACACACAGCACATTGTAAAATTCATATATAATTATATGACGGTTTCAATTCGAAAGAAATAAAATATACTATTACGAACGAGGAGTGGCATCTAACTCACTTTTAAATTCATGTTTAACTCGAACTTAGCCAATATTAAATTCTATTTAAAACTTGTAACTGTCCCACTACAATTTGAATCTGAATGATAGATGTATGATTTTTTAATATTTAGTCACAAATATACGCCTGAATTGAGTAAAATTTGGTGTTTTAAATATTATTTGGATAAGATAAAATTCATACATAAACATTTGTAAGAAAACATAGTTACGAATGTTTTTATTGTTCTGTAAAAAAACTTATAATGATGAAGTTCCTCTACTGTGCGTTTTGCAAAGCACTTTCTTCCACGCATAACCGTGCTTTGGAATCAACTTCCAGCAGCAGTATTTCCAAATCGACACGATATCTTAACCTTCATCTTCAAAAAGAACATTTTAATCATAACATAAGCAGTTACTGCTCTCTTTCAAGTCAAGGTCGTGGTGATAGCGCATTAACTTGATAGTGGTGGTATTAATTTTAGTCCCAACATTATTATATGTTACGCATAAAGTCTTTTAAATACCGCTATTCATTTTCATCCTGTATTTTGATACTGCATTTCAAATATCACCATAACAAACATCATTAAAATTCATATAGCGGTTTCTGCTTAATGTGTACACAAATAAAATTATTTATTTGACTTTTATCATTGCGGGCTAACTTTATAATATGTTTTCATGTTTATTTTGTACATACAGTTGCAACTGTGAATATATTACACTCTCTATTTGAATAGAAAAAGTAGAAGAAATTCATATTTCGTACGTTTTGTTTTAGTAAATAATAACTTTATTCCCCCACTGACCGCAATACAATTTTAATAGACTGGAATATGCGTTCATTCTTGTAAAAAAAGAAATTAATTCGCGAACTGGAGCAGGTGTCAGAGAATGTTTCCACGATTTATCATTCCGGGACTGTGTTTATTTAAAATTGTAAAGCGAACTTCGTACGAAGACATCCCTCAATTAAATTGACGTTTAATGTTGAACTTTAACAATTCGCCCGCCAACGTTGCACACTCGTTAGCTGAGTTTGCAAACAGTTGACACGATTCCACACAGTCAAGTTCCGGCCTCTTATGCACTTTTTTCGGCCCGGATGACGTCAAAGGAAACTTTCGCGAACCGTCCACAGTCCAACTGCATTGAGTCTACATCGATTGCATATTAAACGCTAACTGGTGTCTACACGTTGACTGTATTATTAATGTAACGATATTATTAAAAGAAGACAGGAGATTTCTCATCGGCAACTTACATTGTCTGCTTAACTCTTTAGAATTAGTTTTTTTTTTTATCTTTTTTTTTTTTAATACCTACATATATAAACAAAGTGAAATCAACACTATTAAAAAAATTAGGTCGTGAAATAATATGATTTTTTCGTTCTAACTTGACAGTTGGATACTCTGTTTTTGTATAGAAGACTCAATATTATATTTTCTAAATAAATGTAACACACTCCCTTAAAAAGATGCCGATTATTTAGATTTTATCCTCTAGTAGTCGCACCTTGCTTTGTACGCGTGTTATTGTGTTTCCTCTTTGAGTTAATATTTTCAATAATCATTTCTTAGTGGGTGCTTGCATTATAAAATAAACTTGTGTTATGTGACATAGTGGTTTTAGTTGTATGTTGATATTTAATTCAGGAAATAAAGACTTTATACGTATAGATAAAGAACTATACAAAATTTCCATGCTTTTAAACTCACCAATAGTGTGCGCATATTTGTCAGTCAATGTGGACAGTTTTATTAAAACATGTGTAATTATTTAAACTGGTTCCGTACGCATGTATAGAAGTGTGGGACATCATAAAGAGGGCACAGGTCGGCTGGCGACCTTGTGGGTGTATTCTGAGCGGCCGCGAGTGCTATTTCGACACGTTGACAACATCGATCCGAACTAGAAACTGGAGCAGCCTCTTTGGCACCTGCAATGCAATGACTGAAGTATCAAGTGATTGCAAGATAAGATTTATATGCCAGCGGTATTATCCGTCTATATTTATCCTGGTAGTTCACGGGTAGGTACTGGTATTGTAGCATAGCAGTGAAACTAATCACCTCAGAAATACGGTCGTTAATACGTAGTAATATGAATAAGCCCTGTTACATGTTATTTAGTAAATATTTGTAAAAATTAGAATCTGTACTATATTTGTAATGACGCACCATATACAAAGAGAGCAATCGTACCATTTGCCTGCGTGAGGTTAATTCGAAATTATTTTATTTCCAATATCTTAATTCAATTTATAATACACTATTCAATAAACATTTTCAGACCTATATCTTTTGCTCAAGAGTCCTAGGGCCGAGGTAGCCGACCTACCTCTTACATTCGGGTTGCTGACATGCGTTTATCTAAACTCTAAAGGTTAAGCGACTAGACTGATACCAGCTTATGATTATATTTTCAAAGGTGTGTTATACAACTTGTTTTAATGCCATTATCTTTTAGTGTTAGAGTCTGTTTAAATTGTTGTTACAACAAGGGTTAGCAGTTAATCCTCCTAATAGTAAGCGACTATTAGATCCCATAAATTTTGCTACAAACATCACTTGTTACGCGTTGTCATTCCTTGTGATAGATATTAAGTGATATTTGTCAGTGATATTAATGCATAGTATATAATAATAGAAATAAGAAACACAGAATTACTCCGACAGAATTACATGAAACGACCTTACTGTACAACGTTTCCTTTAGTAATATAATATAATATCACGGATAATCTCTGTAGATCAAAAAGTGAACCACAATATTTTGACTTTTGAAACAAAGAATTTAAATTTACTATATTTATTGCGTACGAGTAAAAACAAATAATACTTGTAGTTTTTTTATACGACGTATAATGCTAAACAAGCTGACGCCCTACCTGATGGAAAGTGGTAATCATTGCTTATACACATGAACAGTACCATGGACATAACAGAGTATACTGTGTCACCTATGATACTCTTTATGCCTTCCTATTCCTGAGGACTAAGATGTTATGCCTCTGTGCCCTATTATTTAATTGCTATATACTATAGAATACGTTAGATGATATTATTAGGTATTCTTCTCTAATATTTTTTATTAAAATTCCAGATATACCAGAAATACCAGAAATACCAGAGGGAGACTTTGTACAAAAGTCGATTGCTTGGGTACCTCTGTCCCATTCGTGTTTCAACCGTGAAGCAGTTGTGTTTGCATGGCTGTGTTTCGGTTTGAAGGGTGGGATATGGCGTGAATTTACTGGGTACAGAGGAATAACATCTAAGTCCTCAGGAATGGCAACGCATGGGGGTATCATGGGCGAAACAGTATACTCTGTTATGTCCATGGTACTGCTCATGTCTATAGGCGACGGTTACCACTTTCCATCAGGTGGGCCGTCAGCTTGTTTGCCATTCTAAGTTGTATAAAAAAAAAAAAAGATATGAATAAGAGTGAGACCAAAATCATTATCATATTTTTAAGGAAATATTTTACTAGTAAAACTGAATATTTTTTCCATTAGTTCCAAAAACAACCTTTAATTCCAAAGCAAAAAAAAAAAATATTCGATCCATGTTTATTTGGGGGAAATTATCAGATGCTTTGATAAAACATGTGACTGTAATGTTTTCGATTTCACCATGGGTTTTTCATTTCAATATGGTTTGAATATGTGTTTTCCTTTTTCAAACTCTTGTAACATCGCTAAATAGCCGTTAACAGAGTTATACAATGGTAATTAATTACACAAAGTTAAATAATTCACCGTCTGGTCGTCTGGTCGCGTCAAAGACGTGACGTTACTTCAACAAAGCGATGTCTCGTTTTCGCCAATATATAATCAGCTTTGTTTATACAATAAAGTGTATCTGTCGCTACGCCAGACGCTCCGTGCAAAGTACAGAATATGTTTAGTCAAATTTGGCCTCTGTGTATTATAGAGGAGATATGTAGTAATAGAGAATATCGTCCGTACATGTTGCAGGCTAACAAATTACTAAAATAGGTTTGTCGTAAATATTAAATGTCAAATCGAAGTTCAACGTAGTAGTAGTAGTAGTAGTAATCATGAAACTGATTAGATTGCTCCAAGAATATAATCGAAATTTGACAAACTTTTAATCGAAACTGAGTCGATCAGCGTTTCAGCTTAGTATATCCAAAGCGAAAAAAGCCAGTTTCAGTCTTTTAGACAGTTAGTCTAAATTTGTATTATATCAAGTAGGCCGTCAGCTTATTTACTATTCGAAGTTGCGTTATGATAAATTATATGTATACTAGAAGTATAAAGAAGAAGACAATTTCTGCACGATTTTGCTGTTAGGTACATTCACTATTAAAAATCGATAACATTTTCAGTTTTCTTAAACTCGTAAAAACCTTTGTACACGTATACAAGAGAATTAAATTAATAACATATAAGATCAAAATTAGTTGAATATATACAATCCTTTCCCACGGGTATCGTAAGAGGTGACTAAGGAAACGTAATGGTCGAGGGATGAGCAGCAGCGTCCCTCTTAAAACATCACCAAAGCCTTACTACGGTTGCCAACTCGCCTAGCGAAACCGCCCTTATTATCTATGTTCAGCAGTGGACAGTTAACGGCTGGTGTGATACAGTGGCGTATTTATCGCTACGGAGTATAATTTTTGTAAACTTAGTGTTTATTTGACTCTGACTTTTGATGCTGACTGTACAAATAAGACGCGACTTTTGTCGCGAACGCACTGATTAATGACAAGATGTTGCGTAGATACATTGCATTATAAATATTGCGTGTTTACATATGCATATTGCCTCGTTATAAACAGTTTTTTTCCTTTGCAAAGATAAACGGCTGCATCAATTAAGATTGAAGATGATGCAAAATTGCAAAAAGAATTGTCAAAATAAATTCAGAATTGGTGAGGACACAGCCGCTTCAATCGTCCCAATATAAAATTATAAATTACGCAGTTTACTCCTTTGTATATATGGGATATAAGTAAACCGCGTGACACAGTCGCGAAAAAATTGAACAAAGTGAGTGCCTCCTTCTCCTGGAAGTGGCTTTGTAAATTGTCACAAATTATTCCGATTCCCCGTGACGAGACGTAACAATAGACGTCACTCGATCCCAAATGCGTGACAAGGTGACCGCCGACGAGTGTAGAGCGGTGCGTTGACATTCAGACGCCTTTACGGCCAGCCGTCCTCAGTTCTACGCGTCTAGTCGACAGGTTGCTTCGCTACCGAATTGGTGATTCTGACGAGTATTAAGTGACCCAACTGTGTATATTAATTTACCCACTCTACGTCCAATCAATAAAACTAACACTTAATGCGACGTACAATATAACGTACTATGTAGCCTATATTTGTCCATCTAAACATGAAATAAATATTTCAGTAAACACTCGTATATTTTAGTGCTTTTTAGTTTCAAACTAAACAGAGTTGGTACTATGTACCAGACCAAACAATTGAAAAATACTATATGATACGGGATTGTTAGTTATTTATATTAAACTGACAGCCCCCATTGTTAGTATATTATATCGACCTCCAAGCAGTACTCCCTGAAAAACATCGTGAATATTTTCTTATGAATTTTTCGTGATAGAAAAAAATGCTTACTCTTATTTTTACATTCAAGATTACTAAATTAGGAATCCTTAGATTTTTAACCACTCATTATTTAGGTAACGAGTCACATATTTCGTTTAGCATATAACAGTTTCTATATTTGGATTATATTACTATATTGGGATTCGGTTAGCAATTCTTGGTTTTAGCTATACTTTAATAAGTTTACGCCTACTCTATAACTACCTACGCAACCCGCAATATGTTTGCCAGTATAATAATAATTTGAACGGGGCTTTTGCCAGTCGACAATAAAACTGAATTGACGTAATATTAAATTTCAGGACAACAAACAACAATCTAAATTTACCATTTAATTATTTATTATTATTTAGCAGCATTTCCCACAACATTTACCACATGAATTTAATGAACCCATTACTTTTGTATATGTAAATGTAAACAAACTTATTTTTACATTTATAATATAAAGTAAATATGGTTTATTTGTTTGTGTACTAAATTCTATTTCTTTTAGTGTAACTGAGTAAAAAACGTATGTTAATCTTGGATTAGGTTTTCCCAGCTAATAATTTTATTCCAATAATTTTCCCATTTGAGCACAATTGAGTAATGAACATACTCATATCTAAACTTTCATTTGTATTTATTATAGGATTTAGTTTTAAGTTTCATATCGTCATTGAAAAGCAGTAAAATATTAGTGACAACCCTAATCGCCATCATTGTTTGTGTTACGAATCCAATACACCAACACGTTACACAGATACGTCAATTAGCCGCAGATCGTAAGCAAACAAATCGTCACGTCAGGCACTCACTCGTAGAGGCCCAATCATTACCAATCCTGAATGGCTCGGATTCGAGTTTCGTTTCAGTTTAATACGATTACAATATTGTAAAACACTAATATGATCATAGAAATTGTGTTAGAGACAACTCTAATAGTGAACATTGTTTGTGTTACAAATTCAACACACAAACATGTCTCATAGACACGTCTATTAGCCGCAGATCGTAAAAATAGATCGTCACGTTAGCGACTTACCTGCAGAGGGCCAATTATTACCATTCCTAAATGGCTCAGATTGGATTCAGTTAAATACTGTATCAATATTGAAAAACACTAATATCATCATAGACATTGTGTTAAAGACAACCCTAATCGTGAACATTGTTTGTGTTATAAATCCAACACACAAACACGTCACACAGACACGTCAATTAGCAGATCGTATGCAAACAGAACGTCACATCAGCCGCACACCCGTAGAGGGCCAATCATTACCGGGCCATTTATTCGGCAAATTACCTCCATCGATAACATTTCGCGGGTCGCGATGCGCCAGATAATTTCCATTATTCTCTTTGCTCGCGGCCGACGCCCGCGGCTAACTTGCCGGAGACAGCCGAGGGTTGCCGATAAGTAAACGTATGGAAGATCGACAGTACGGATGGATATTTTGATACCTTTGGTAATCGAGAAAAAATATTGTAACATATATACTGTTTGTCATGATCAAATAATCTTCGGTGCATTTGAATAAACACATAGTTAACTCATTAGCAGTTAAATAATAAATCCACAATCCCCTTTTTTGTTTTTTTTTTTTTAATTAAAGTTCTATTCTTAATATATGCTAGGTAGGTTAATTTGTATACCCCAAAATGTATTACATAAAATTATTGAAAAATGGTTTCATTTCTAACCAAATGTGTCAATACAATAGTGAATATCTTTGCATGTTATTCTATCACGTTTATTGTTCATGAATTCAACTAATTTCAAAATATGCTCGTAAACACTTTTAATTGATGTGTATAAAAAATGCTAATTAAGTGTATTTTATTATGTAGTTAAAATATTTGTACTTAAATCAACAATTTTTATTGTTTGTTTGTATTTTTATTGTATTCATATTTTGTAATGTAGTTTTATCAAGAAGTCATAACACAAACAGTTAATTATTAGCATAATATTATTTATGATCACTTGTAAATTATGAATTATTCCAACACAAAATATATCGTTGAAATCATTTGTATTTTTAAATCTATTTGAAATACTTATAATGTTGTTCCATCAATAAATCATAACACAAACAGTAAATTAATATTTTTCACCATCATTTGATGGCAATAGACAGTGAAGTGAGATACGAGACGTGATTCCGATTGTCGGCGGGCTATCGGATCACGTGACAGTCTGCATCGATACCATCTCGGTTTTAATAGAGTTCTTACACAGCCAAACGTTGCGTCTTTTGGTTCCGAGCCGAACGACAGACGAGCGATAATCACAGTTCTCGTGAAATCGAACCATATTCGAATAGTTCTTGGGGCACGCAGGCATATCTTATTATTTTTTTTAATTACAGTACTGGCACTGACGTAAAACCAAAACTTGGAAGCATAGAAGCCTGATGTTTATAAGTATACCCCTATATATTCCAATATCTTTACCATCAATCAAACCCTTTAAAAATAACAGATTACTTGGAAAATGAACATATATATTTTTTTCTTTTAAGCAATTTTTTTATGTAAATATTATTTTAATGAAGTCGAATTATTGAACAGTATTCCTAATTTCGCTCAGTCTAACCTTAACGTCAGTCTAGTAAACAATTCCAACTATTAAACAATGAATAACCTCCAAATGAATAACGCGATTATGAATTCCTGAACTGCCCATACCTGGAATCTGTCTAAAATTTACCGTGTGTTATGAAAAAAGGGCGAAGTGCTCTGGCTCCTATTGCTGAATAAAAATATATTTATTTTCTTTCTCACACTTTTACAACATTCAGTTGTAACACTTGCAATAAACATGATGCTTCCTCCCAGGAACGTTCAGGTTATGGAATGAGCTCCCTTTCGAGGTTTTTCCAAGAGACTACAGCATGGCGTTCTTCAAAAAAGTGGTAAAAAAGTTTCTTCAGGGTCGGCAATGTGTTTATGGCTTTACTCAGTGTTTTCTTTTATTGATATTATGTATTAATCTTTATTTTTTCATTGTTACTTTACCCAAATAAATGGGAAATTTTTTTTTTAAGCTAAGCAAAAAAGGAGGTTTATGAAAAGGTGATGTACAATTTATTTGAATTTTCTTTTTTTTTTTGCTATGTTGACTATGTTATGTACATGCTTAGATGCTGATTCTGAAGCGATTATGAATATTCTTATTGCAATTGCGAACACGTCATCCAGGCGTCGCGTAGCATTCAAAATATATAGTTTAACAGAGAATAATACCTTTTTCAAATCGATGAACACTTTAATAATACCTATGCTTCACAATAAAGAGATTTGAATTTCAATTAAATGTGTGGGTGTCATGAAAACAGCCACAACGCGTTGTTTATTGATTGACGCGAAAAGCGTTCGAAGCGATGTTTTAGTCAAAGCTTTCACAATTTTTAAGCAACTACTAAAACAAGAAGTATTTCGACTCAACTGTATTTATGCAATATCATGGCCGATAATGATTTAATTTTTGGATTTTCTCTATTATATGCAAATTTTTTTATTTATTTATTTATTCCGTATTGACCACATTACAAAAAAATGCGAACCTAATGCTATATATCATTTTCCCCAATCAACCTTACTACTAATAACTATAAATATAGTATACCGTGGCTATCATAAGAAGCGACTAAGGGAACTTAATGATCGAGGAATTGGCAGCAGTGTTCCTCTTAAAATTTCACCAAAGACCTGACTTCGGTTACCAACCCACCTGACAATTGTGGCAACTGTTGGCAAACCCTCCTATGGTGGAGGTCCTATGTTCAGCAGTGGACAATTAATGGCTGATATGATGATGACTATGTGTGTATTAACTACTATAAGTTATAGTAATCAAGTGTAAGTACAAGTTGTGTTTGTATGACCATAGATAGTGCTTCCTAACACTTCCATCCATATCTTGATTTTATCCTTGCAATAAACATAATATTATAATCTCCAGTGTTGATCCCTTATTCATTATATCGTTTATTTTCTTTACGCATCGTTATTAACTTGTTTACCATATAATATATAATTAAGAGAAACAAATCATTATACGTATTGTATTTCAGGTGATACAATAGCCTAATAGCTACAGTTTACTTGTACTTATTGACTAAAACTTCGTAATAATCTGACAAGTTTGATTTTAATGTTTTTAATTAAACTCTGTTTTCTGTATTTAGATAATTTGTGTTTACAGGTTGTGTTTCGGTTTGAAGGATGCCAATTGCCATTAATACCAATGAAGTTACAAGGTAGAGAGGCATAACACTAGTGCTCAGGCATGAAGGGTATCAAGGGCGACAGATTATAGTCTGTTACGTCCATTCTACTGTTCATGTTTAGGCGACTGTCACTACTTTCCATCAGGTGGGCTGTCAGCTTGTTTGTCATTATAAGTTACATAAAAAGACATAATTTAGTGGTCTTTTTTTTAGACCAAAAGATATCCTTAAATCAACAACTATGATGGTAATGATATTTTAGTAAGTACATAGTTGCATATAATGTAATAAAACATTTTTTCAGTTAGTGCATATAATATCGTGGGTTGTTTAGAATATATTGTTATGTAGCACAAGGTTTCAATAAACGTTCGACGAGACCAGGCCATGAAGTCAAGGAGTATGCCCTATGTTTACTAACATGTAATGTTAGGCGTATAACGCAGCTCATGTTTATTATGTATGGGAATTTGGTAGTAAACTCGTGGTGTTAGAAATAATAATGCATACTTATTATAAAATCGTTAGTTACACACACTATTATGTAATTAGAGTATACGCGCAAGGTTACAATATGTTTAGGGAAATAAATACAGGTATGTATTCAATTCCGTACATTGTCATTTACATAGGTATACAGTTTTGTTTATTTTAGTTTATCATACTAAATAATAAGATTATGATTCAACAAACAAAAACGAATATTTCAATAAATCTTTTTATTAATAGTAAACGGACGATAATCGGATCGTCTGTGTTAACGGTATACTCTGGCGGGGCACTAGTGAGGGATAAATGGTGAGGTCAGTTAGACCATCGTGACGAGTTCATTTGGAACTAAACACAATGATTTTCAGAAGGAACCACGAGATTGTGACGGGGCATACTACTAGCAATTGAGCTACTAATTCCCTCTCTCCTCTCACTACATCGTTCTTCTACCACACTTGTAGCCTACTTATTTTGCGGTCTCTGTTCTAATACGTCCTTGCACTATAAGTTTGTTTTTCAGATTTTAAGTCCTGCCCAATGCCATTTTAGCTTACATAACATATTTTCTTAGTCACGCATTATATGCTTCAGTTAAATGTAAAGCACAAATCTGATTGTTGAGTGTAGTGGCTACAATATTCTGCTGTTGCTAAGCTGTAAAGAAAATTGCGGCGCGGCTCAATGGCGCGATAAAATGTCTTGTTGTTTAGCCACGGGACGCAGTGTCGCGTCACTCCACATTTTTTCAGTCTCAGCAATATGGATCTTTTCCTCGCAGAAATGAGAGTAGCAATCAACATACGGATCGGCTAATGGTTAACGTTGAGCATCAATACTATACCAGTGTAGTAACAGTAATAGGGTACTATGTGATTGACATAATATGTTGTACGGATTTCGTAAGATAGCCCTATTTCTGTGTACAACCTGGTGTAGAGATTGTTAGTATCAGGGACTAGCAACTTCATTGTTAGCCATATAGTATAGCAGGTCGACCTTCAGGCGATTCCTAGTAGCGGTGTTTATAGGTGACGGTTACCATGTCATATAGGCTGTCAGCTTGTCTGCCATTTCAAAAATCTTTTTTTTTTTTTAGTTGTAGTTTTGGTATTTATGCCACCGCCACTTCTTCCGTCGCGTCGTGTTAATTATTCTTTGATGCAATAACGTTTATAATAACAAGGTGCAATTATAGTTCTGTATTTCCCATTTCGTATGGATATTTCGATGTAGACCCAGTGTGAACGTGGTGAAATTGGTGGTTCCAGCTCACGGAATGTTTTGGCTTTAATTAAGCCCCGTGACCCAAAACACAACCCTCGGCGCTGGCTGTAGTCCGCCAAACGGACATCGTTAAATGTATTTCCTTATGTGGACACGCCAATAGTTCACGCGATTGCCCGCCCGAGACGGAAAATTAATGGTTTTATAACAATCAATAAAACCCCGTTAACGTTATGTTGGTTTTGTTAGTGGATAGTTAGACCACTTGGGCACGGGGTGCCGGTTTCATTAGGATATGAATAGACATTTTAAAACTCAGGTTCGATTGTACGTTTGTTGACTCTATTTTATTTGTAAACAATGAAGTAGTCCACCGCAGACGATTTTAAATGACTTCAAAAATGGCAATTTATGTCTGTTTCTAATATGATTATTCTGTAACCTCTAAACTATTCAGAATATAACTTAGATTTGCTATATTCGAATGCCTTTCTGTTGAAATCTTTTTTAGCGTGACGTGAAAAGGAGAATCCGTTTAAAGTTACACGAAGGAAATTCTCTAATCGGTATTATTTATCGAAGTTAGAAATTATTCGAACGCTTAAATAAGATAACAGTCATAGAGATGAAATTAGAGATATTTCGCAAATATATGATTACCTTACTCATTTATATACTAACAATTATTTAAACATATTTATTTATACAGACATGAATGGGGAATTAGTAGCACTTCTTAATATTATCATCTTCTTGCCCTTATCCCAATAATTTATGGTCGCCATTTTCTAATGATAAATAATATAACCTGACATAATCATGTTTTTTTAAAATACCCTTAAGTACGTATACATAACTATCATTACTGCAGAAAATTAATTTGTTAGTAATGGAGACTAGGGGCCCCAGTGCTAGAAATGGACCGCCTCAGGCCAACCTCCACTTGGTCTCCCCTGGAAAACGTGTAGGTTAACTCTTGATGAATTCATCGCAATAGGTCAACTGACCTGCTCTCAGCTTCGCCTATCACTATTAACTGGAGCCCTTCCAGAATAAGTCGAGAACGCAGACGGGGTTACCATTCCATTATCATCCATTAAAAAAATACTGTCATTACTATGATTATAGCTAACTATTTGTACTGTCGAAAGTCTCAATTGGTACCCATTTTTACAGTAGTCATGAAACCGAATAGCTTTTCTCAAGGTACAGCTATATAAAAAGATTCATTGCCTTTTAAACTAAATTGATCACGTGACCGTGCGGATTGTGGAGTTGTTGATTGAACCAGCGCAATGGTTTGTTTTACGTTAGCGATTTTAAAGGCTATATGATATTATAAGTGCAAGGATAATTTGTTTCCAATAAAAATGTTTTTATTCCTGTTTTTCCCTAATTTCAATTGTTCAAACAGAAATTACGTGATTGTTATGAAAAAATGATCTTACGACTCAAAATGCTGACAGCCTTGCAAATATAGCTGCTTAGCGTCTTAAATACAAGCGCAATGATGAAATTGATTGAAAAGTTGTTACTAGATATTCCTGTGGGCCTAATCATTGAAGCATGGAATTTAGAGAATAGGCATACTTGACATAATGTCTGACACAAACTGATTTATGAAATTCCTTAAACACCTAACATTTAAGCTGAGGGAGAAATTATCTAGGTATATTACGGGATTTATAGTTGTCATGTTATACCTATGCGAGTATTATACATAAAGATTATTGTCGCAAGTTATTTGATTAACGTTAATAGGTTTGTACTATTAAATCATATAAATGTTAACAAGGCTGTGGAGCTAGTTAATATACATAGGTGTTGTGTTCTTGATTACCCTGAAAGGAAAAAAGCGTGGTTTTTTGCTATATATAGTTTCCTCTAGAGACTACAACTGGGGTTTAAAGGGTGCATTGAGGATTCTTCAGGGTTGGCAACGAGCATGTGAAGTGTTACAGAATTCCATAGGCTACAGGGACGGTTTACCATCAGACAGACTGTATGCTTATTTCTTACCTTTTGGTGTAATGTTTATTTAAATTTCAGTTACTTTGGAAAAAAAATATTGCGTTAAATCTAGTACCAGTTTTTTATTTACTGTTTATTTTCGGAGTTTAACGCTATGCGAATGTAGATAAGTAGTACCTACACACCTAATTTTGTTGCGAAAATATATGTAAAAAGCCACACACACTTTAACAATATAATCAATCGGGTTTAAAATATTTTTTTTTATTATTAGAATCACGCTGTAAATAATTAACCAATGAGACGCGATAAAAATATCGTCGATTACCGAGTGAACGAGTTGTAAAATGAGTAAGTACCAAATGAGTGACTGTACTTACTACTAACACGGCTCAGCTGAGGTATTAAAAATATATGTTTTCAAATCAACTCTCGCTAAAACAATTTCTGTATAAGAGGAAACGCGCTTTGAAGATTGTGAAAACGACGTAACATAGATAAGAGGCGCCCAACTTCAAATACCGCCAAGAATTTAGAAAATTGGATTATACTCGAATTGCACGAGGGAAATTGCCTCTTTATTTGTAATCTATATTAATAATTATAATATACATAATTATTATATATTCATTCCTCATACTATTCCAATAATTGCAGGTTCGATCTCTGCATATTAGAAACATCCAAGCATGGCTTGCATGATAACATTTTGTATCAGTGTAATATTAAAATATTTTTTTATACTTATAGAAACATACCAGTTTCTAGCAGTATAAGTTTTATGGGTTGTTAAATATATATTTGAAAGCACAGAAAAGCCTATATTTCTAAGTTGCATGTTTGTTAAGTCACTACAGATTTACCAAGATAAAGGTTTTTTTTTTTTATACAACTTAGAATGGCAAATAAGCTGACGGCCCACCTGATGGAAAGTGGTAACCGTTGCCTATAGACATGAGCAGTACCATGGACATAACAGAGTATACTGTTTCGCCCATGATACCCCCCATGCGTTGCCATTCCTGAGGACTTAGATGTTATTCCTCTGTACCCAGTAAATTCACGCCCACCCTTCAAACCAAAACACAGCCATGCAAACACAACTGCTTCACGGTTGAAACACGAATGGGACAGAGGTACCCAAGCAATCGACTTTTGTACAAAGTCTCCCTCTGGTGGTTCCATTAAATATTACCTAAGTTTTTTACAACATCGAGATACAGTATACATACTACCATGCCTTTTTCAATTGTATCTACACATGGGTTGCCGCGAATATTCAGTCGTTTATTGACATGATTGAGTAACAAACCGTTGGAATTGCGATCCATGACAAAATGGCTTTTTTGCCCTTTTAGATAAAATCTTGTTCCTTTCGAGTGACAATTCAGGGGTCGGTTAATATTTTCTATTAGGTGCGTTACTAGTTTGTTTACCATTATTAATTTTTCCAAATAAATATTTACTTGGATTACGTTCACTATATTTAACTTCAGTATAATTATGTAATAAAACTATTTTTTTTTTAATAAGTATGGTGTACGAACCAATATCGGTAATTAACAGCCTAATGAAATGGTGTTTTGACAGCGTACAAACAAACTCAACGGTTATTTTCGAACTATCAATATATTAGGCTTATTTTAAGTGAACAAAGTTACAAATAGATGGTTGCAAACGTTATTTTCCAATAGCCGTACAAAAATAAAATACACATTTGGTTTGCTTCGATAATTAACCTCGAATGACCGTTTTTTGTCTCACCAGTGTTTGTTTCTTTTCTTACATTACTGTCGTAAAATTTTTATGATACAAACTTATACGAATATTATCAATATGCTCCTCAATTAAATTCACCCGGAAGCACCACTGAATAAAATTAACACTTAGTATTTATATAATACTTTATATATATTTCTTAAAACAACTCCACTCACTAGAGTGCGGATTGTTTGCAATTCCAGAAAAAATCCTGTCAACGACCGAACACCAGATATAGTACGGACCCGTTACCCGAGTGATCGACCTGGACTCCTGCCACGATCCCGGCGCCCGCCTGACTAATTATAACAACAGCCGCTCATAGAATAAACAATTCCATGTTAATTACTACAAGGAGTAAAATTGCTTACTCCTACTTGCGTTACTCGGCGATAAATTAGACGTTAAGGACTATTTAATATCACGTGGTAATCAACAAAGTCGCTTCTGATCACCACAAGGGTCGATAACACAATATACAACTTACTGGTGTGATCGACGGTTGCAGCTGTTTATCTTAAATTTGCTATAAGAAATCCAAATGCTGTGATCATTAAAGTAGCTCATTATGACAGCCCTGACTTGACTTCCATAATTATTTCAAGAAGAGACCTAAGCTTCGTCTTAACGTAGCTGAAATGATTTATTTAGAATTCTATTTGTATCATATTGTTGTTATTTAGGTTTTTAGAAAACGTTGTGTTTTTTTAAGCAGTGTTTTTGCTACACTCGTCCAGACTATTTGTATAACGTTTCCTAGTTTATTTTGACGTGAAAAATGTGGCCAGAATCTGGAAGGAGCATATTTAGGACGCACGTCAATTGACCGCAACGAGGTCGGCTCGAAATCACATGTAGAATCGTCTACTTAAACTGAAGAATAGTTATCGTTGCGATAACAAGCCAGTCGTTTCCTCGCAGCCGATTATTGCGGTCCTATACTTGTTTTCATTCGTAAATACGGGTGAGAATCTAATTTGAATGAGTGTGTTTAACCAGCTGATTTGCGGAACAGTGGTCGTGTGCCGTCTCAATTCAAGTGTCCTCGCCTTGTGTTTAAAACTGTCAAGGCAAACGTTGTCAACACTATAGTGTGGTGTGCAAACTGAGCTTGTAATGCTAGTGCAGTGACCCACCAGCCGTGCGTAAAGTCGGGACGATGGTACGCAAAGGGGAGAAGTCTACTCGCGCCCTCTTCAGGAATCTATCCGACACGCTCTGGTGGAAATCTGTTCGAGCCGTTACAATGGTATGTTTGGCAAGCAGAAAGCTCATAGTCGCATTGTGTGTGCACATTAAATGTTTTGTAGAAATAATCGGGAGAGATTTAATACTTTTCTTTCTTCCGATAGAAGTATCTGCTAAAAGTTAACTTTATTCATTATATTTCATCTGTTTTTTTATACTTCAGCATTCATTTTTATTGCTTTATCATTTCACTTCTTTTCTAGTATATTTACTGTTAATGCATTTTATTTTTTACTATGTTACAATCTAGTATGAATTTCTTTTTAGAAATTTGTAATCTGTATTTTAATTTTAATGTATAAGTTCAATTATACTATCTTTATAAAAATATATTGTGTTATGATAATGATTAGTCAATTCTATTTCATATTGTTTGATGTTTATCTTATTGTCATATTACAAAGATATGCATGTAAATATACAGTCGGACATAATAATATCTGCATACTTTATCTAGTCTAGATAAATTTGTGTTTCATATTGCTCACTTATCGTCATCGAACGTGCGTTTGCATTTGTTATGATTTTGACATTGTCA
Organism: Galleria mellonella; assembly: GCF_026898425.1. NCBI lineage: Eukaryota > Metazoa > Arthropoda > Insecta > Lepidoptera > Pyralidae > Galleria > Galleria mellonella. Next base: position 395,899 of record NW_026442037.1, on the reverse strand, counting down.
TACAGTATCTACGACATGTCCATAAGTTCTCCTACACGTTCACTTCACCTATCGACATCTATCGGAATGTGTGATCTCAGGGCTGGAGATCTCGTTGTAACGGACGCAATTGATACTGTCTCATCGGAGCTATAGTACTGCTCCTTCCGATGTCGTATAATGTTTGTAAACAATATCCTTAGGCGGGTGAATACGAGGAAATAGAATTGGGTGAATCGACACGTCCAACACAATAATAACTTAACAATGAAGATATTGAAGCCTTTCACGCTTTATTTACGCTCGGAATTCCTTGACATATTTTTCCTTTTAACCTGTCCGTGCCAAGGTCCTCTTTGTTTGTAAAATTTAACGTCGGGGTGGGGGGGGGGGGTAGCGCAGGCGGTGAAAAAGAAGGATCCGATTACTTGATAAATTATATGACGTTTACATATATAATTGCGTAGTTGTGTAAAATTGATTATCGTATAACAAACAGGAGTCACTTGCACGCACATGTATGTAATAACGACGTACACAAAGAAACAAATGAGCTTGCAGTTTACGTCAGTCGATGAAACACATTCGTTGCCTTATTATAAGGTCAAAGAAGACACATGTGTGTGCTATTTCTAATCATTGAGACAAGTTATGTGGGAAGTGTTTATTCATCTGTAAATAAATGACAAGTATTATTTTATTTGATGATACATTATTCAGATAATTTAAAAACCGCGCATCAATATTTTTATTTAAATTATGCAAAATTACATGAGTTGGCGAAGTATCAACTAAGCAAACCAATGAACCAATAAATTTGGGTAAATAATAACTTGCTCCATATCATATGTAACGCGATGTTGTCGATGTAGAAACGTGACTAACTGACGCGCATTGTTTACAAACTTTATCAGATTGCATAATATAGATGGTAACATAGAGGCACGATGTGAATCACCGGAGTGAATTTCGTCTACTCTTTTCCTTGTAAGGTTCCATTGCCAAATGGCCAAAACTAAACTGTCATAACCACATCATATCTGTCTGAATTCTGTACGTACCTATGTTTCCAACATAGGTACGTAACTCTTGTAGGTTTGATCCTAGGAGTTTTCAAGAATACTATCTTCATGAGAATCCTTAAATCTAAAACTTGGACCACACCAATATATTAAAAGAGGTCTTATGAAATATCCAATCGAAAATGTATAAATGTTAAAGCAAATTAGAGGCTTTTAATGCAATGTAGTAATGATGCCTTAAAACTTTTATAGATACCTCATTGTTTGTCAGCCGTATACCCGGTATATAATTACCAGTCCGCTACTTTGATCTTAAGCTCTAGTATTTGTTCTTTTAGATACATACAGTATAACATCACATCTATATTCAAAACTGAGAATAAATATTTCTAGGTACTAATCTATTTCATGGAACTATCAAAATACGTATTTGAAACTCGATTATAATGTATTGTTTCTAGTGTAGAGATTGTGTTTTTAGTTTCGTGACGTCGACCGCAGTTTGTAACAGTTGGAATAGTTTCAAACATTTCCTACGTAATACCGCTTTAACATGACTGGATCATTTTGTTTCAATAGGTACTCACAATCTCATCATTGATTTCTACAGACATGGATATAGAAACAATAGATCTCCTAACTGCATTTTGCGAAACATCTTTTGTCCCAAATAAATTCTAAGTATTTTTCTTGGACTGCGCTTAAGTTTATATTCGGAGTTCCTACATATACCTAATTTAATTACAGTCTTTCGTAAAGGTTTGAATTTGCTATCTTTGTTTTTTTTTTTTGATTTCCGCGCATTGTTTTACTATACAAGCCTTGGCCACAACTAGGCATTGATGAACTCACGTATGTGTGCCTCGGCTATGCCTCGGCCCACATTTGCACATTCGTCCATCAATGCCTGGCCGCTGCAGTAATGTACTATTTTTGTACATCATAGCAGAAAAATATGAAACAGTTTTCATATAGATTACGGTTCTAGCGTCATGTCTCTCCATGGCTGCCTTCATGTCCATACGCATATTTAGGTCAAATTCTATTTCTCCGCTCACCTATAATAACTCTTCAACAATTTCATCGTAATTGAAATTGGATATGTTATTATTTTTTATATCTTCGCCTTGAAACGTATTCCAATAAAATTGTTTTTTAGTATACCTTACCATAGCTATCTAAGGAATCAATGGAATGTGCAAGGTTTCTAAACTAGTCTTTAACGCTTTGCATTGATAGACACGGTAGGGCATTTGTCTTTATATAAGAACCGTGAACCAAATTTAGTGCTATCGCTCGGAAGCCGGTATCTGATGTCGATATATATTATGGAATCTAAATTCCATAATTTTTGTTATATTCGATCGGATACGATTTTGTCATAAGTCTTTGTTGTTGTATTATAGGATATTCACCAGATGGATTCTTTGTACAAAAGTCGTTTACTTGGGTATCTCTGTCCAATTCGTGTTTCAACCGTGAAGCAATTGTGTTTGCATGACTGTGTTTCAGTTTGAAGAGTGGGATAAGGCGTGAGTTTACAGGGTACAGAGGAACAACACCTGAGTCCTCAGGAATGGCAACATATGCGGGGAGGGGGGGTATCATGAGCGATACAGTATACTCTTATGTCCATGGTACTGCTCATGTCTATAGGCGACGGTTACCACTTTCCGTCAGGTGGGCCGTCAGCTTATTTGCCATTCTAAGTTGTATAACAAAAAATATTTCAATGTTTGTGTTAAATCCTTATTTATACTCGTATATATACATTCGTCAAAATCGATTTCTGTATCATTAAAAACATCGGTCACTTTGCGGGTACCAACCACCAGGGTTATAATAAGATACAGCTGTTGTGACAAGATCATCTCTCAACGCTATTAATAAAACTGTTAGGAACACTTCACACAGATCAAGTGAGCTAAAATAATGTAGAACACTGATAGATACTTGTATATTTTCAAACTTATTACCTGGGGTTACAAATAGTTCTCGTATTGACGTGGAAATAACCAAGTAGCAATCGAATAAAAAAAAATAATCTATTATTATTAAACACTTAAATTTACTAGATCAGTTTTATTTACCTCCACTTTACCGATTTGAAGGAGTTTACTAACAGTATAGCTAAAAGTCAAATGTGAACACCATCAATTATTTTACGTTGATAAAACTATAAATTAAATGCAAAAATCCATTAATATACATATATTCTTAATTGCACTTTTGAATTGCAAAAACAAAGCAGGAAAGATTTATCTATTTGTTATCTCGTTAAAACTATTGGATCGATTGATCGAACTTCTTAGAAAGTGGATTTAGATACCTCGATAGGTTAGTGGTAGGATAGATTAGTTAGTAGTAGGATAGATAATTAGTTAGTTAGGCTCGATAGTTAGTCGATAGGATAGATTAGTGGATATAGATATTTCGCATAAACCATCATAGAATATTATATTTTCTGTGCTAGAGTTGTAGTCAAGTAGGGATGTAGGGATGAATCGTATTTGAGCATTGTCATTTGAAAGACACCTTGAATATTTTGCTGGTTTATATGGATAAACTTGTAGGTGAGAGCTCTTATACCGTCGTTGAATGTATAATTTGAAAAGTGTATAATTATTCAGTAAATCATTTTATCCCCTTCAAAGTAATCCCACTGTGACATAATGCACTTGTGACAACGCCGTTTCCACTGTGAGAAGGCTCCTTGAAAGTCCTCTGGTTGTAGGTTTCTCAGCTGCCCCGTCGGGTTTTGGGAACAAGAAGAAGTCACACGGGGCCAAATCCGGCGAATAGGGGGGGTGTTCGGTCACCGTAATGGAATTTTTACTCAAAAACTCACGGACAACAAGAGAGGTGTGGGCAGGGGCATTGTCGTGGTGAAGAATCCAACGCCCCTCTCGCGCCAATTCTGGACGAACTCGTGCCACATGAGCTTTGAGGCGTCTGAGCACATCGACGTAGAATTTTCCATCAACTGTTCTTGCCGAGTTTCGAGAGAAACTTGATTACGACGCGCTGCTCTTCAACGGAAGCGGGCTCCATGCACGGGGTTATTATGATTCTGTTCTTAAGAACTGAAGCATATGTTTTAAGCAATATACGAACTTTCCGGACAGACCTCGTCAGGAATTGTCGTATTATATACTGTTCTTAAGACCATTGTTTTAAGAATATCTTACGAAACTTTTCATTTTTCACCTTCAGAGGTCATTTGTAGCCCAATTTATTTGTAATATGTAGCTTTTGATTCAGTCTTCCAATGATATTGTTATTTCATATTCTACATTTCCACTAGAAGCATTTTAAGTTTTTTTTTTTTTTTCAAAGTATGATACACATTAATACCTGGATACATATATAACCTACAGATAAAAGGTAATACTTGTAGTTGGTTATGTAATTGGTTCGTTAACTTTCCTTATCACAAACGATCACAATCGGATAACTAGCGAAACGTACAAAGCCTCTCGACCGCTTAACAACATTACAATTTCAGGATTTATGTTCTTATCGCTGTATATATCGATCTTGTAATTAGTCCAATATTGTTCAAGTGGACAGTATTATTTATGGTTTTAACCAATTTGTACAGTGGCTTGTTCTATTTTTAAATTACCTCTGTGATCTCGTATCTAACTACTACAGTCGGATTTGTTCACAGCTTCTTTTACGTGACTTGTAAATTCAACCGTTCTTATTGTCGTAAATAACATTGTTACGACTACGATATATAACATTTGATGCTTATAGCAACAGTAGAATTGTGCCATGGTTTATGTAAAATCTTACTGCTCATTTTATTTTACTTCAATAAATAGAATTTAATGTGCAAGTAGTCAGTAGTATATTGGAAATGTCTGCGTCGTGTACGTTGATCAGAATTAACTTCGATATCGTATCGTGCAGTACATTCGGTCTCTAGTCGGGAGCCCAGCGGAGTCTAGCCGAGGAGACGACGCGCGATGTGTCCTATCACCGGAGCCGCCATCCGCAGAGATGACTATGCTCGCTCTCATTCATTAGAGGGGCGGGCGGGCCGGGACGCAAGACGTCGCGCGCCGCCCGACTATATCGATTTTGTACCACCAGCCTCCCCCGCCGGCCCCACGCGTCCCCGCTCTCAGCATCCGACCTCGAGTGCTCTCCTCTCGCGCCTACTGGACACCTCCGACAGAAACTACGCCTTAACGACATGACGCCACAGCTCAAAATTCCAGTCCCCGATTAGTACCTCTTGCCGTGCCGACTATCCCTAATGGACCTTCTGAGCGAAAGTTACTTGGTTGAGATTGCAACGCCGCCACCGACGTCCACGCCGACGGAAAAAATAAGCTTTTTGTTACAATTAAAATGGTAAATCAAACCAATTTTAGTAATTGCGAGGTCAAACTTTGAAGTAGAGAGCACGTTGATGCAGATTTTGGAACGCGCATGATTTTTATAATGGAACCAATGTTGTTCGCGCCCATTATAGTTTTCGCGGTATACTCGGTGAAGTACATGAGTAGGTAGGTACTTTATACGTGCCCTGCACATGGCTTGATTTAATTAATATGTAGGGAGTTGAAGCCTTTGATGGCAGTGTGAAAGTGTATCAAGTAGACCGACTGTTAATTTTGCGCTTCGCAAGGCTATCTGTTATACAAGATGTAGGTATGTTTGTTGTCCTAACAAACACTAATGACTTAACTTTATTATTACTCTGAGATTATCGCAATTATACCTAATAATGAAAGTCTTAAAATTTTTAATTGGCTCTCAGAGTGTAAGAAAATTAGATTTGAGTTTTCTGAGTTTATTTTCAACACCTTGGAACCATAAACCTTCTTTCACTAATCTCTTATCTTATAATAGATTCTAACTGTATCTTATTTATTAATATTTTGATAATATTCCTATTATTAATTCATATAAGTTGTTCAAGGAATTCCTTATTACATAGTTTTACGAAATATGTTGTATGATCCTTTAGAAAGAAACTTATTACGCTATTAACCATTTTTTGCTGCTTTGCCTACATGAGCTGTTATCTTTAGTTCCCGTGGAAAAAACAAAAAAATTGCATGTTTTAAGTCATAACAAATAAGTTTTATTTCCATTATTACTTGGACATCTAGACGCGTCATCTTAGTCTAGTAGTTAATTTTTTTTTTTTTTTAAAAACGATTCATATTCAGTGATAGTTTGATTTTTCCCTGTGCTAAACTTTATGCTTCAATAGCCAAATCCTTTAGACTGTGTGATGACACATAGTCAGTAGCTGTTAGTTTTAAACTTAACAGCGAGTAACGTTTAATTTTGTCTAATAAAATATTTAATTCCATAGGTAACTAGGTAACGTCTTGATACCTATACCCGTAAACGTTCCATAACATTAATCATATTGAAAACAAGTCAATGGCATAAGCTATAACCTTATTTAAACTGTTTACAATATGGAGTATGTTATTGTGTTTGCATATAACTACAATATTGAGTAAGCCCACCCGCGATCATTCACGTTCAATGCATAAATATTGTGGTTCAGATAAAGAGCGGTCAAGAACGAGAAGGATACGATAAATTACAGGGCTTTCCTAGACTTTCTTATTATAATCTTCTTTGATGATACTTTTTTATTGTATTTAATGTTAAAAATGACAAATAAGCTGTTATAATTTCGAATTAGACAGCATCCTCTATCTATTTATTAATTGATATTAGTAATAAATTAAACCATTTTTCATGCCATCGGCTATTAAAGGTTGGCGATCATCACTAGCTCTAATCTTAGAGACTACCGCCTGTAAAAAGAATTCGATGCTTATACCGAATCAGTTCTCAGGGTCTTTACGCCGGCCTTATCTTGGGTCAGATGTTTAACGGCCTTATATATTATCTTCCATGTCAAATTGCAATATGATATATTCTCTTTCGCATTATATATATTAAAGCTTCGGTATAGAATAAGCCATCGCGGATGTCGGAAGAGGCGACTAACGTAACTTAATCGAGGGATGGGCAGCAGCATCCCTCTTAAAACGTCAAGGCCTAACTACGGTTGCCATCCTGCCTGCCAGGCTTAGCAACTACTGGCAAAATCCTTCTTTATGAGGAAGTCCTACGTTCAGCTGTGGACAATTAACGGTTGATATAGTAAGACCAAGATTATAATATAATACCTACCTTATATATAGTGATGCCCATCATTTCACAATACCTGTTTTGCGTTACTATTTTATTATTCCTTATTGACCACATTACAATAAGTTTGGTTTAAAAAGCGTATGCTATATAGCATTCTCTCCTAGTCAACTTTTGGAAGAACAGAAATGTAACTATGCGGTGAAAAATATTGAAAACTATTCCTGAATTCTAAGAAAAACTTCTTAGAACTCAGCAGGCAAGGAAGCTGCTTGGCAACAGATTTAATAGGTAAGACAGTCTTATTAGTAGACTTGACTACTGAACCCTAAATTGAATCAGCGAACTAATAACATTAATACGGATCTTTGACCTATGTGATAAGAGTTGTATTGCGGTAGGTCTGGATTTATGCATCCGTTTTATCGCTAATCGCGGTTATAAACGGTGGTTTGCATACATTGCATAAACATGTTTGTGTTATTGTCGCCTGACCTGCCTGGAAAGATGGGATAGCAGTTTCGATGGAACAACGGTTCTGGGAAAATATTCAGGAGGCTTTCGTAGTAATCAATTCATAAATTCCTCATATGGACTAGTCCATATAACAGACAAACTATGTCATGACTTGAAACTAATGTTCCAGTTCAATGAAAGATGGTGCTTTCTATTTACACTGTAACTTATAAGGGAAGTTTTTACCAAACTGTACAAAGTCGATGACATGAGTACACTAGTAATACATAGGAAAATATTGGATACTATCACATGAAGACCTTTATCTTCAAAGGGTTGGTAGTGCTCCAGTAACAAATGCTCTACGTGGTACGTGGTAAACGTACCATCAGATGAACCGTATGCTTGATTGCCGTTAAGATATAAATAGATATTACATGTTTTATCGCATAGCGACGTTCAAATTTGCATAGCATAGCAGACGACTTAATATGCTCCTATTGTTGAATGCAAATCTCATAATTATGGAAAATGTATTTTCACACTCGTTGTTAGGTAAACGCAAAATTATTCCCGCTGTCGACTATTGTTTCATATTTTGCCTAATTTTTGCAAATTCCCGTTTGTTAAACAAATTCTCGGAGAAATGATTTATTGTGGGCACACAGATATTTAATGAGTTCTTGTTCTGCCTTGGGCTTTGAGATATAGATAGAGTATAAACATTTCAGTCCAGATGTAATCAGGGTCATCGGACAGTTTAATCCAGGGTTGTAATTCAAAGCAAATAAATAATGCAATGTTAATCAGACGCCGGACATGTTCACTGGCTATCTAAATTGGTATTGTGGAAGTAGACAAGTAATTAATACCATAATATAATACCTAGAGAACAAGATAATTCTATTCCGATAAAATAGCTATTTTAATCATGACATTATTTCTTATTATAAAATGCAAAGTTAAATTAAATTTTGTACACAAATTTGAATATTAAATCTCGTTGCCAAAGTCACAGGTTGTAGCTAGTATAATGTTCTAATTCATTGACGTTAGCTCAAACAATTCAGCGTAACATTATTGCACAGCAAATCGGTTCATTCGATACGATTGTTTACATCGTGTTATTAATTCAATCGTTCAATATGTTTACAATGTATAAAGTAAACATCGCTTGTATCTTTGCTGCATCCTATTTATTTATGAATAATAGCAGAACGCGAACGTTCAGTTATTATGGAAATGGCCGATCAAAGGCGGTCGAGCCTCAACGAGGGGAGCGCTTGGTGTAGGTTATGGTATTGCATCCGAGTTCCGACGATTTGCCGACTGCAAGCATGGTTTAGCATAAGTATACCTTGGTTTATAACGGCTGTGTCTGTCTAGCTTCGGGATTTATGAATACAACCGTGTAATTACTACGCGGGTACTGGCCTGGGGGTTACTTTACTCTCTGGTGCAGGCTGCGTAGCGTCTTTTTAATTTCTATATTGACATTGCAGCTGTGTTTACGGTATTGATGCTTAAAAATCGATTATTAAGTAATCTATTTTATTCAATGATCTATCGTTGCTATCAATCGTCTTCATCATTTGTGGCCTTTGCATCAATAATATCGGATAACTAGATATTAATTTAATCGATTGTAATGGACGCTATGGAGAGTATCGATTAAATTGTTTGCAATTTATGATAGTATTGTGGCATTACTTGCTATATGTTAATATCATAATAATTATATGATGATATTAACATAAATAATCAATAGTATCGATATAACAATGGTTTATAACTGATTATATCGTATTATAGATTGCCACATTATTTGGAGAAATTATAGAATAATTAATCGGTACCCAACGATTATCCGGCAACACTAGTTTGCGGCTACCTCAACATATTTTGTACACGTCAAGTATTGATCACATGACCATTTTAGTTTGTTATAAATTTTAAATCGCTTATCTAGACTGAAGCCGGTTGAAAATAAACACAAGATCGATAGGGCTCCGTTCGGCTAAAACTATGGCTGCTGTGCTGTCTATGTATCTGTTTTCGGAGGTAGACTCGTGTTGTGATCTCCTTACAGCATCTTACTAGTTTTATTTGAAAATAGATCACATTAAAATCTATTTTTAAAAGGCAACTGTTCGCGTCTGTAGGCGACAGTTTCCACTTTCCATCAGGTGGGCCGTCTATTTATCTGCTATTCTAAGTATCATAAAAAAATAAAAATAAACGTTAAGGAAAATCTCAATTGGTCAGTATTTTTATGTGTGTGTTTATATTAGACGATATTGTCTCCAATTCTGTATCGATTTTGATATAAATTTTTGCAATATGGTTAGGTATAGAAAATTTCTAACGAAAAATTATATATTAACATTCAGAAAATAAACAGAAACACCGTTATGGTATATCTAAAAGGATTTAGTGTGGGAGGAGGTTTGCTGTCAATAAATAGACTTTTTAACATCGAGCCAAGTTTCCTGTAAATGAAGATATATGCGACGTCTATCTCCATCTGTGTCTGCAGGATTTTTGCTATCGTTGTGATGTAAAAAAAGTTGGATGTCTACTCAATGTACTTAGCAACGAATTCAAAGTGAAGATTAAAAAAGCACGCGTGCCCACTTGACGCGTAGTGTTAGCTTTTTGCATCGGTGTGCGGTGCGGTACGGTGGCACTAATGAAACGGCCCCAGTGCGGCATGTGCGTCGCAGCGGCCTACGTACGCGAGCCTTGCATTGGGTCGGGTCAGTGAACCCGCCCGCCCACTATCGGGGTAAATATGCCGAATGCACACAGATGCGCGCGCTGCCTCAACCCCCACGCCGCCCGTCGACGTCGCTGCACTATGCACGCATCCACCCCCCCGGCCCCTCTTAAAACTCCTAATTGATTGCACAAATTTTCTCGCAATAACTGTCTTTTTATAGTGTTAATGATGTAAACTTGCGCCGCTCCGCCGCTTTAATTGATACTGTGTCGCCGAGAGTTATTATAACTCGTAACTAATGTGATTGCCGATGGTCGGGTAGCGGGATCGTAAAATATAAATTAACCTACGACAATGAAAGTGCTGAGTTGCTAATACGTACAAATGTCGTAACAGAACGTTATGAATTGAAACTTGTAGTAAGTAATATTTTTGGTAAACATTAAACTTTAATACGAGATCATTATTTACTATATTATAATTCATATTCGAATCAGAACAACAAATAAATATTTTACGTTTTGTTAAAATGACCTACCTCAATGTTGACAGTATTGTACGGGAAGCAACATGAACGTTGACTCTCTCAAAAATTTTTCGAATTGAGATGACTTCGCGTAACAGATACATAAAAACTGTACTTATGAGTTTATTAACTAGAAAATTATGCGTATATTTTCATTAATTGTACATATGGATTCATTCGCGCATACAGGGCGGGGCTTACTATCCGAGTAGAAATGTGGCCGATATCATTTTCTATACTGCTAAATTGACAATATAATTATGTATTCATTAATAATCTTTTAAATTTTTAATATTAGTATCTAAGTCAGTAAGGATCATTGGTTCTGTGATCGCATTCCAATCTCTGATGATTCAAGTATTGCATCAGTGCAGCAATTAGATGATGTCAGGATGACATCGCGCTGCCAATATGCATACGAGCATTTATACAGAGGTTCTATACTTTATGCTAAATATACTAAATACAATACGACTCGAAACGCCATGCCAACAGTCTGTATAAATAAAAATGAGACAGTATGAAATAACAGAATTGTAATGCCGTCATAACGCGTCGTGCTTTTGCCATTATTGCCTAACATAATACACATATAATTTGCATATTTTATTTATTTCTTACTTAAAAGTAGGTGTTTCGAATAGGACAATATGTTATTTAACTTTTGTTAAATATTGTTAACTAGCTGTTTACAGCGATTTCATTCCCCCGAGCACGTTATCTCGTGTTGCCATGGGAATTTTCGAGAATTATTTCTTAGTGGGCGCTTATGTAATAAAAGGAACACGATTTAAAATGTATATATCTTACCTTAGCAATTTAGGTTATGCGTTGATTGATCAATTGATCAGTCAGTAAATACAAGTCTTTTTTGACCACCATCGAAACTGTTATCAGTCTTATGTAAATCGGACTTTTACTATAGGTACTTCACAATTGATAGACATTAATATTTTGTGAATGCATTATACACATACGTACTCACGAATATGTTTGTTTTGTATAGGGATTTAACCCCGTTAGTATTAGAAGTTAAGGCTGTGTATCATATCTTTACATTAAGTCGTTATGGTCTAACCCTAGTCATAAAGATCCTTTATCCTATAATGCGGACACTAATAACTCTGGCGTATACAAACTAAGTCAGGGAAACATAAACATAATATGAAACATTGATTACACTACATGTTCTTAGAATAGTTTATGTAAGTAGTTATTTAATAACTAATTAAGCAACAAACAACATTAAATGTTTACTTATTTATTTTACGGTAAACCGTATAGTAACTGACCACTTTTTATACTACATTCAACGAGATATATGATTAAAAAACTTTAAACTTTAAGCTGTCTACCTAGTACCTACCACTACAGTTTGATGTCACTGCCTAGGAAAGTGTAGGGAGCAAGTCCTTAAGTTATGTTAAAATAAACCTGATATAAAGGTATTAAAGATTATTATTTTTATTTGCAAAATTTGAAAACAACTAGTCTAGGTGAGTAATCATTAAATGTTATATTAGTTACTAGCCATCCTCTTTTTCGTGTAATAGTACCTACTCTTACACGTACATACATACATCCCGTACTGCTTGAAATTAGTTTATGCAAACAAAATAAATAATCTATATCTATAGTCTATTTACCTATTTATTTAACAAAATACATAAAAATATACAATGACAATTAGAAAATTAAAATAAATATAATAGGATAAAGTACAGACTTAATTATAGACAAAAAAGTTAGTATAACCGCTAGAAAAATCTCCTACAGACAACCTTCGGTTACTCCAAAACAGATTATAATTAAATATTACAATATATTGAAATAAACTTATAAATTAATAATGCTAAAAGTATATATACGATGTAGCAAATAAAAAAATATTTTCAATCGACTTAAAAAAATGAGCATTTCAACTCCGGTAGTTCTACACCGATTAAAAGAATTTTCCAATTCTTTTTTATCTAAAAGGATATACTTACAGATTGGGATTTAGATATTTAATCACAACGAGTTTAGTAGTTTTGAAATCAAAATAACTGATTTTGCCACAATCAAAGCCAGTTTTTTTTTGTATTACACAATTTTATTTTCGTGTGCGTTATCGTACTGTTTTGATGAAATCTTACGACGCTCTAATTTTATACAATACTGTATTTCTATAATCCAAACGGTTACTTTCTGATTCGCGATAGGATACCGATGTTCTTAAAATAATACTAAAATTTAATGCAATAACTCTGTCGTATCTGGATGTAATAGACTAGTATATTTTGTGTATGAAGACGTCTACCTTTCCCAACACTGGCACATGATAATGTGTTTCCATGGTATGTTAATTGTAACAAATATTATTTACTATAGCTTAGGGTTTTTTTATACCACTGAGATGGCAAACAAGCATACGGCGCACCTGACGGTAAGTGGTTACCGTAGCCTATGAACACCTGCAATACCAGAGGTATTGTAGAGGTACCAGGGTGCAGTCAAACCGCGATAATAAGAAAGGGGGAGAAGGGATTGTTGGTAATGGAGATTGGCAACCCCATCGCTAGCAATAGACCCTGGCAGGTCGACCTCCTCGCAGTTCCTCCTGAAAACCATTATAATTGATTTATAATTGAATTCGTCACGATGGGCTAACTGACCTTCATATTCGCCCATTATCTCTCACTGGTGCCCCGCCATTGTATACCGATGACGCGTGCGGGGTTACCATTCCATTATCTACATAAAAAAAAAGAAAAACCGTGATAACATTCATTTGAAATCACATAATAAATTTAATCACTTAATTTTAATCGTGAAAGTGAAATTTTAATACTCGTATTAATATGAAAGATTGCAGTCACATAGCGAATATGAGTGATCTGACGAGCGATAACAGTGCAGTTTTATGGCAAATTGCTGTGATCGCCCATCATGCAATGGTCATTATTCTAGTAATATCACATAATGTGAAAATGAGTTTGTTTCTTACTTTTGGCAGTCTAAATAGCTTAACCAGTCTTTGTAAAATTTTACCTACACGCAGTATTTTGAATGAAGGAGGGCATACGCTACTTTTTATCCTTGTTACGTGAATGAAGTCGTGGGTACCGCTAGTGAAATAATAAATTGACCGTCGTCAATGCAATCAATAGTAAGGTAAATATTCTGACAGTCCACCTTTTGAGAAGCGATAAGTATGATTTTGCAGTAAATAAACCCATAGGTTTTGCCTATAGTTCCTACGTTTGACATATGGGTTCGCTATCACTAGTATAGTTTGCTGAGATATAACGCTGTGACAGACGGACGAATGGATGTATAGTCGCACCGTGCAGTTTCTTTTTACGTTTTTAGTGCGGTACCCTAAAATAAATTTTCACAAATGGCAACGATGCGTATCTTATCAAAGCCACTTCTTATCGGTGTGATGTTACGAAATAGGACGTCTCACGGGAAGCGGTGGAACAAGGAGGGTAATTAGGATACGCAATACCACGGCCCGTACGCGTCACATTGGTAGGCCTAATTGAATAACCGACTACAAAGGAAACCGCGCATTTTGCACTCACTGGAAGAGACGGTGCGTACTACGAGTTGGATACAGGGTGAAGCGTAGTCGTACGTTACTTGTACGCAACTAAGAATTTATTTATGCTCGAGAACCTATTAGAACAGGAATTTTGTGAATTGAATTTTTTTTTATGTTAAAAACTTGTTTATGGTGAAAATGTTTAGTTTCGCTGGTAGAACACTCCTTCGAAAGGATCCTGACGGTTTCTACTTCACTTGTAAATGAACTTGAGTCTTTTTATACATCTAGATTATGAATTACGTTTCTTTTAAATTTGCACGTATATCGAACGGATGTATAATATAAATTATCGAATATGTTTATACTAACTTATTTTTTTAGTGGATGATAATGGAATAGTAACCCCACCTACGCTATCAGTATAGGCTGGTGGGGCGCCAGTGAGGAATGATAGGTAAGAATGAAAAGTAGGTCAGTTAGCCCATCGCGATGAATACACTTGGAATTCAGCACGATGGTTTCAATGGCCGGGGGGGGGGGGGGGGGGGGGGCACGTGGAAGCCAATCTGATAGTATATTGCTAGCGATTGGAATTGTAGTCAGCATTACTAACAATTTATATTTATGTTATAATCTATTTCAATGTAATTTAATGAAAATGTAAACAATCAATTAAAGGACCCGACCATAAACGGTCTGCTAATGTTTAATAATAATAAAAAAATCTATTGTTTGATTGTTTCAATTTGTTATTTATTTAGGGTATTATTTAATACGTTACTGCTTCGATTTTTGGGAGTTAATGTTACAAGATTTGTAATTTTCTTATTAATATAAACATTTAATTTATTATGTATTTAATTAATGTAGTAAATCACTGAAGAGAATTCGTGAAATATTTTCCTTTTGTTGAATGAATGCATCATTCCAGAGAGATTATCTAAAGTTATTTATTGGGTACGACGCACATTCTCACACATATATTACATGAACATCTTTAATACGACAGATACGAGAAACTTGAAAAAGAAACTTTGAGAGAACGCATTTTAAAGATACTTTATCATTTTATTATTTTGCATTCTTATTCCAACGATAAATTTGTAATATATCTATTTGAATATTTATCTTTTATATGGTGCATAAAACAATTCTAATGTGTAATATAGAACTATTGAATTCGGTAAACGAATCTTTTAATATTTTGGTTTACTATGTGAACTGTTTTAAAAATTCAAGAGACGTCGTAAAATTGTTTATCATCCTCTATTGAACGGAAAGTGTGTATTCATCTCTTTTCCGTCCCAAGACGAATTAGTTGAGGATAATAGAAAATCGCAACAAATTCAAGAACATTTCCACTTGACATCGTTAATCTTTCGTTTACGATGTGAGACGAAACTTCTCAGCGAGTCCTCTCGCGAGTTCGCCCCTTATCGTTTCCAGCTTTATTTACATCATTGTAGGAAACTATTCCGCCCACGGTGTCGCGGAGGACACCGATTTCCTACACCGCCATCGGTGATGCAACGCCGGAACGGAACACTTCGGTTACTTTAGTTCGGATGCGTTCCTGCTCTGCACTCACCGCTGTTTATAGACCACGATCAAAATCAACTTTATTGTCACTCGTATACAGCCAAGTACTTAACGAAATGGACATTGTTGAATGGGATTTGTACATGCACACAAAGGCATGGCGGCGATTAATGTTAATGACAAGCAAATGTGCAAACAAATTGAATCTGACGTCTAATCCGCAATTAAGTATCTAGTAATTGGCAGTTATACTACCTCAATTTATCGCATCGAAATCTCTACTGCGATACTACCTTCATCGTTTTATGATGGAAATGATGATTGAATTACTAGCACTGATTAGAAAAAAATAATTTATGAGTTGTCGGTACTTTAGAGAAGCTAAGAATTTTCAAGAAAGACAATTAGTTTTTATAGACCATCAGATCAGAGCACCAGGTTTTTAATCTGATTTTTTTTTATAAAGAGCTATTTTTTTTTTGTAATTATTTCTAATTCTACCGTGTGGTCTCCGAATAGAATAGGCCCTTCCTTTTCCTTGTGTGTCGTAAGAGGCAACTAAAGGAGGGCAAGGGATGGGCAGCAGCATCCTTCTTAAAATATCTCCAGAGCCTAACTGCGATTGCCAATCCACCTGCCAAGCGTAGCAACTACTGGCGAAACTCCCCCTAGGAGAAGGCTTATATTCAGCAGTGGACAGTTAAAAGCTGATATGAAGATGACGAATTATTTCTATTATCCCCTTTGCATTAATAAATCTATTTAAACGAACATAAATAAATTAACTCTTAAAGTGTTCCAATATTACTGAAGTAAATAAAACGCTGCTTTGATTGTGTTTACAATAAATCACTAAGCTTAATACGATCCGTGTTTATTAGCCGAGACGCGGCTGATTTGAATTAAGCCCGCACCTCAGCAACTCGTTGCCGCGGCCTGTGTAGTGTTGCTATACTCTTGTTTCTCAGACTTCGTTCATTAGACAGTTAACCGTCGACCGAATAGTGGATCACCTCCCGCTATCAGGTGCGCTGCAAACAAAACGTTGAATAGAGGCCGGGTTAAACATGCACGACGGGTGTACGGGTATAATTAAAGTTTAGGAGACGCTCACGTCGCCCGTTAACCTCGTTATCGGGCGCTGGAAGTGGGTGAGACGCGGTGGGGCGGGAGCCAGGCTCGGGGCAGGGGGGGAAACGGGGAAAATCAATGACAGCCGCCGCGCGCCGTCTCTCCCCAGCCCGACGCGCTCATCTCGCGACCACGTGCCGCGGTCACTGGCCTGACTAACCACTCGCGACCACCACAATGATTTGTCTCCAACGACACCGCTCACCATTGATTTATGGTGTTGCATGTGAACTGAATATAATGATAGTTCACGTGCTTTATGTTATTTCAGAATAGATGTATGAACCGTCAGAACCAACTCACCCCCTAAATGTCAGGAAGCTTTGTTTGGTTTTTTCTTTTCGTTTTTCCATGTTCTTATTTTTACCTAAACATTGACCGACTGACAGTCATGTAAGTAATAAATAGGTGTAGCCAGCCAAAGCCTCCCCAGTTGACGGGGCGCGCTCGGTCGTCTGTAAAATACACTCTCTAATATGTAGGTCGCTGTCAGAAATTTGGGTTATCGTTTGGCCGCGTCGATATGCGATGCTTCCGCACCAACACGCTGCGAATTCTATGCAGTTGCATATAATGTTTGTGTTTTACCTTAAGTTATGTAATAAAGAATAAGATGGCTAGGAGATGTTAGTTCACATGATTCAATTCTGATCATATTTATCATTATCATAACTAACTTTACTCGTTTATTACAAGCAGTCTACAAGCTGTTGTACTTCAGCATATTAGCTGACAATACATCTGAATTAATGGGTAGATCAATACACATTATACAGCTCATTCGCACGCCACACTCGGTTACCAACAGTCGCAACAGTGAGTCATATCTGGGCGAGCCTCGCGGTGCGATGTAAAAAACCCGTAGCAATGAACTTCCTATAGCCCCCAATCCATACGTTCGCTGCTGTGTACCTACAAATACAACATAATAAGCATATCGCGACCCATCGTCGATCAATGTCAACCGCATATTTGGGTCAACGTCCGTCAGCCGAATTCCCGCGCTTCGTCTTCTCTTCATTTCCTACAAACAACGCTTTCTTATGACTCTATATGTGTCTGCCTATTGCTTATTCCTAATTTTGATGATTCATCGTCTAGAGATTACATTCTCTTTTCAACAGACTTCAAAGAAGAAGTTTTCAATTAGATTGCTTTTTTTAACATACAGAATTGTGCGATATGTTTGCCAATGTTTCATCTATTGAATTTTATTTGTATGATTCTTCCATTTATACTTTTCGACAGGGTTTTTATCGTTAGGGTTGTTTCCTCTTAATTATCCTGTTAACTTTTTTTGTGGAACTAAACTTTTATTATCATCTTGTTTTAACAAAGTCTGAGTAATGTTTTAGCCATTAGTTAAAGACTCCATGATTTGGTATAAGTGCTTATAGTTATTTAAAAAATTATAATTGATATTCGTGTCAAATAAAAATATGACATTCATTAAGTATTATGTCATAATGATTAGGTTTGTTAACTATAAAATGTTATAAAAATATTAAACAAATATACAAAATCCCTTCAGTTCTTTGATGTTTTGACGTCAATATTAATTGTAGTTCATAAAAACTGGAAAACAATAAATCTGCTGTTGATAGAAATGAGGTGTACTCTATCATTACAACAACATCTGTTGCTTATTTTCAAATATATGATGCCATCTCTAAAATTATTATCTCCAAAACAAATGGGCTTGTACACTGATTATTATCTGGTATTGTTAGGATTAGGAACAAAATCTTTACTCTTTCTTTAATTTTGTGACAGTTATTAAATCTACTTATTTATAATTAGCATCGATTATCACTTTCTTTCGGATACCGTCAGTTTGTTTTGCCATTTCATATAGTATTAAAAATATATGAAGATGTACTAATTGTAACAGACGAATATTTGTTGCCAATAAGGATTTTGTCAATTACGTGATTGATCGTGATATTTGAAGTCTCTAAAATGAAACTAAAATAAACCATATCACGTTACGTGATCAGTTACTGTGAGAAATGGTTTTACAATATCTGTAAAGTCTTGACATAATGAATTAATTGGTATTTTTTCTTCTACTTCAGGTATATTATGCAAAGAAGAAACGGAGAGCGCAACAGTACCTGGGAGAGGATGGATCGCACAAGAAGGAGAGAAAGTTGTACAATGATGGTTACGATGACGATAACCATGACTACATCATCAAACAAGGCGAGAAGTTCCTCGACCGGTACGAGATCTCATCACCGATTGGCAAGGGGTCTTTTGGACAGGTCAGTCTTTTCATATTGTTCTTTTATCTAGAATCTATGAGATTATTTAATTACCGAACTGTTGCCAATTTGCCCTTAATGGGGAATCGTTTTTGGGAATTTTTTATCGATTCAAGAAACGTTATGAGGACATAATCTTGGACTAACGGCTTAGATTGATGAAAATATCCGAGACTAATTTAAAATGTGTAGGCAGATTCTCTTTATTGTTCCTTCCAAATGATTAAAGTAGTAAACCTAGCTAAAACTAAAAAAGTGCAAGAAAAGATCACACTATGAAAATAGTGGGCGGCCTTATTATTATTAGTGGGTATTATTAGATGCCAGGAGAGATTTGTACTAATCTATCATGATCAGTTGGTTGGTTAGTTATTGTTAATGATAGATATATCATTATTCTATCTGAGAGAGGTACCAAGAGTTTCAGGAGCCAGCGTATATGCATTAGACGAGTTATGAAAATGCATAGAGCAAGAAATATATGTAAGGTAGTAACCTTGGGCACTGTGCTCTCTCTCTGCCTATCTTATAAGGGATTTGTCGTGAAGATGTTCAAGAGGAACTTAATAAGCTTAGCACATCCTATAATTATAAGGAACAACTTTGGCAGCAATTGAAGATTTTACGTTGAATTTTCATTTACAGGTTGTGAAGGCGTATGACCACGAGGAGCAATGTCAAGTAGCGATAAAAATAATTAAGAATAAGAAACCCTTCCTAAACCAGGCACAAATAGAAGTCAAGTTACTAGAAATGATGAATAGGGCGGATGCTGAAAATAAGTATTATATAGGTAAGGATGCAGTTTTAAAATACGTAATGTTTTTTCATATTAAAATAATTAAGACATTTTTTTTACAATTTTATATAGCTTTATTATGAAACAAGTGCGTTTCATGTAAATACTCGTGAGATATACGGACAAAGATGTAGCGAAATGTCAACTAAATAGGCAGTTTAAAAATTTTTTAAGATCTAAATTGTTGACGGTACTAAATAATTTAATTTCATTCTTTCCCTCGCTTTTACTCACACATATGAGCTGTATTTCTCATGTTTATTGAATTCAGATCCAAAAAAATCTAATCAATGTCTTATCTTCAGTTATATGAATTTTAATTCATATATTTTTTTATTCTTTTTACTCTTTACAAACTACGAGAGCATTCTATATGCATATAATGAGGCGCACCAAGATTTTTAGTTAGCTAAGTTAGTTAAGTTAGCTAAGTACATAATAATCAAGTAATACTTGATTATTATGTATTATAGGAGAATATTCTCCTCACGTATTATAAACTAACCTTACCCCACGGGCTATGCAGATGAGGTTTCGATTACGTCTGTGTACACTTTAACTATATATTTAATTCCTTTAATTACCTTCCGAATACATTATAATGATGCAATTACACTATATACTTATATTTTTTTTAAATAATGAAATATTTCTGGATATATAATATCCCACAGCGCCATCTAGTCCCAAATTAACGAAATAATGTGTTACGATTTTAACATTTTCTTATAACGTAAACTTGAAAAAAGAAATGGAAAATATAATTATATCTTTTTATGTCTTTTTTACAGAACTAATTAATTCTGTATAATTTGTTTAGAAACATTTGCTCTTTTTATTGCGCACAGCGCCATCTAGTCGCGAACTAAGTAGAGCAATTATGGTATAGACTATTGTTTCGATTTATTTAAAAATATAATTTAATTGCTAATCCAACTTAATATTTTTTAGTTATTTCTAAATAAGCGACCGAATAAATTCATTAGTTTTAAATTCTTCTAATTGTCCCGTTTATGTATTTGTTACACGTTATGTTTTATTGGTCACATTTTAGTTACATACGTAATTATCTCAGTATATTCCTTTGTAATTTATTGTCGTTACAAGACCATTTCCATTCATAGTAGGGTGTAATTGTTTAATGGAGGTAATCAGATAATTATTTGCAGGACTTTATTAGAGATACATCCATATGCCTACAATTGGCATGTAACTACATTATTAAAGGCTTCGCAATAATTGATTGTTTTACTTTAAACATATTTTTGTAAAGTACGTATAAAAGTTTTTTAAAAATTTTATTTTACAATTATTCAGGTAAATCAATTTTATCCCCTTCACATATTTTTGTAGTACTATCATCTGTCTTATATTCCTTTTTATTGTACACTAGCTGTTTCCCGTGGCTTTACCCTCGTGGATAAGTATATAAAGTGTCCCATGTATTAAACCTTTCCATTGTATTAAGTTTCATTCAAATCCATCTAGTCGTTTAAGCGAGATTGAGTGAGAAACTTATAAACATTTTTACATACCTTTAAATTTAAACATAAAGTGAGTAGAATTTGTAGAATTGTAGATTGCAGCAAAAATACAGTCGCAATAACAATTTCTTCATTTTTTAAATTAGTTAAAATATTTTTTTTTTCCTGTTGCAGTGAAACTGAAGCGTCACTTCATGTGGCGCAACCACCTGTGCTTGGTATTTGAGCTGCTGTCGTACAATCTATACGATCTACTGCGCAACACCAACTTTCGCGGCGTCTCGCTCAACCTGACGCGCAAGTTTGCTCAGCAGTTGTGCACCGCGTTACTGTTCCTTAGTCAGCCTGGTAAGATTGTCATCGATACACTGTACAATGTGTTGTTCTAAATGTTCATTACACTTGAAGGGATTAAGGTACATATGCAAGCTGATACTTGTACTATATACATGTTTCAATACGGTTTAATGCAGATGTAACCAAATTTTGTTGACATAGAAAGAAAAAAAAACGCTCTCTAAGTGCATTTAGTGACAAATCGAAATATTCAACAATTAATCGATTTTTTATTTGTTGTATTTATTATTAAAGATCGACAGACTGTCTTACGGGTCACATCAATTACTCTTTGTTTACATTTTTTTTTAATTCTGTTCATATATAGGTATGATATGCACATCCTATAGGTATTCCTTTGTATGTGCTAGTGTATTTTTTATATATAAAACATAGAAAATATATGAAATCACATATAGAAATTGAGCAAATTTCCCCAAGAAAGGTTTTCGAATCAAACAATATTTTTATACATCTTTTAATGGCAAATAAACTGATGGGACACCTAATGTAAAGTGATTACTATCGCCTATAGACATAAACTACACCACACAATATGACTCTTGTTGTTATCATTTCTGTGAACATAGGTGATATACCTCTAAATTCTATTATTTCACTGCCATGTCCCGCTTTTCTAACCGAAACAGCCTGCAAGCATAGCTGCTTGATGAAAAAGACACGAGTGAGGCAGAGGCAGATGCCTATGCACATGATTTTCAATCTCTCACTAGTAAACTAATTGTTGTGTTTCTTCTCTTACAGAACTAAATATAATTCACTGTGATCTTAAGCCTGAAAATATTCTACTATGTAATCCGAAGCGGTCAGCCATTAAGATTGTAGACTTCGGGAGTTCGTGTCAACTAGGTCAAAGGGTGAGTATTCATTCGATTTATTAATTGAAAGCCTGCGCATACATTTTATTTTAGACCGAGGAAAAATCACTCATTGTCTATGCAGGCCTTTGTCTTTTACTCCTGTATTCATAAAAGCTAAAACTTCCTACAAACTAAATAATATTTTAAATAAAGGTTTTTTTTTCACATTGGAAAATTAACGCAAGAGAATTAAATAGAGTATATGTTTGTGAAACATGTGATGTGTTTATGACTTAGTTTTTATGAATAATATATCAATTATATAATAAAGTATATAAAAAAAAGCAGTCTATAAAAGTAGTTATTCTTAATCATTCTTAATTTAATGAAGATCTCTTTATTTCTAACAAAGCTGAGTTTTTTATACCACGAAGGTGTTAAACAAGCATACAGCTCTGATGGTGAACGCTCACTTTAGCCTATAGACGCCTGTAGCATTAGGGGTGTCACGTCCGCGTTGCCGACCCTGATGAAGCCTTAAGACGCCATTTTTGAAGAAACCCATTATTGTCTTTTTAATGAATAGTGTTAAATAGTGCTATTTGCGACCGGCCGATGCAAGATCTTTTACACCTTTTTTTATATACTTTTTTTTTAATTTTAATTTATAATTTTGATATATCTTGTATCTTTGACATTATCTTCTATTCTTATGGTTGTTTAACAATACATTTCTCTAGTAAAATCCATCTCTTCATCATTTATCAACCTATCACAATCCGCCCGTCCGTAATGAGTGCTTTTAAATTATGATCGCTAACGTTAATTCAAATATTCCGATTTATATAGTCGACTGCCAGTACGCTAATTGCGCAGATAAATCTATCTCATTGGGGGCGTGTGATTCAGTGGCCGATATGGCAGGGGTTATCGCCAATTGCGTCTCAAATATTATAATTATTCTTATCACTTGTACTTGTAAATTATGTTTTTTTTTTTAATCGGTGATAATGGAATGGTAGCCCCGCCTGCGCTATCGGTATACGCTGGCGGGACACCAGTGTGAGATTACAGATGAGAATAAAAGCCAGGTCCGTTAGTCCATCCTGATGAATTCATAAAGAATTAACCAAGTTGGTTTCTAGGGGGAGCCTCATGGAGGACGATCTGATAGGGTATATTAATAATAAATAATAATGTGGCTATTTCAACCCATTACTGAAAATTCCTAGTAAATTATAGTTAGGTTGTTTACAGATAAATTGTGTTGATGTCTGATCGGCGTCCTTTTAATGTCGTGACGTGGTGATCGGCTATTAATTAGGGGCAAACTATGAACTTTGCTATCTGTTACTTTGTTGAATTTGCGTGTCGATGCAAATTACGAGTATTTATTGGTATCTACTTATTGTTTATAGTAAATAAATCGTAGATACTTTCACTAAATATAATGTACTAGGATTTATTTTCATACTGCGACCGAGTAATCAATATCTGTCTATTTACTAATTCCCTTTCATGTCATATTTCTATTTTTTTTTTATCTTTTTGCTTTACTTTTTACCAGATCATCCACTGCATTTGTTTAAGAAAAGACAACCAGAGGTTTTTATATAAAATGTATGTGTGTGTATTTAATTTCAGATATACCAATACATCCAGTCGAGGTTCTACAGGTCGCCGGAGGTGCTTCTCGGCGTGCCGTACGACCTCGCGATAGACATGTGGTCGCTAGGTTGCATACTCGTCGAGATGCACACAGGTGAGCCGCTGTTCAGCGGCGCCAATGAACTCGACCAGATGAACAAGATCGTCGAAGTGCTCGGCATGCCACCCGATCATTTACTAGATCAGGTATGTGTTTAATACAAGTCAATCAAAGAGATTTTTTTTTAGTCTGAAAAACTCTAGTATTGTAGGGGATAAATGGAGCTAGCGTGATGCAGAAAACAGGCATATTACTTGGAGTGTTTATTTATTTATTTTTTGTTGATTACTTTACAAAAATATTTTTAGTTCTTAATGCCATGTAGTATTCTTTGCGAGCCAACCTTTGGCAAGGCAGAAATGTAGTAAAAGTATTGAAAATTATTATGGATAAATAGTTACATACACATCTATATTGATCATCTTCATATAAATATACTATAAAATGTTCATTTTTGAACTTGGTGGAACTGGCAAGATAATTGGGTGCTAATTAAAAAAACAGAGTTGCTACTTCTGCAGGAGCTTTAAATTGAATTAGCATCTTTTGTCATTTCCATAACACTGACCGAAATTCAACTAATCTGTGTTATAGTTGTAATTTTTTTTTTTATTATATGTATTGTGGATTATTACAATATATTATCATTCATTCATTAAAAAATTTGGTATATGCAACATTTATACTGGTAATTAGGTCTATCTAATTAAATATTATATTAAACTATATTTTCAGGCCCACAAAACGAGAAAGTTCTTCGACAAATTACCAGCCTCCGAAGGTGGTGGCTATGTGTTAAAGAAAGTCAACGGGAAAGATGGAAGGTAAGTGTTTAAAGTAATTAAGGAGTATTTTAGTATTAAAAGTTTCGTAAGCACACATTATATTTTAATGTAATAACTACAGGTTTAACTTACGTGTAATTAGATCGAGAAAGTTCGACTAGGTTCGGGACCAATTCGGGACCCTTAATCATGAGCGGCTGATTAAGCTTGTTCGACTAATTACACGTAAGTTAAATCGGTATTTATAACATTAAAATTAAGGAGTAAACTATTTATTATTGTGTAAAATCTCTCTCAATAATCTAATCCGGTCAGTAAATCGCTGGAGGAATTCTGACTACCAAAGAGTTGTTTATATATTACTGTAAGCTTAAGTAGTGGTATGGTTACGTTACAGTGGTGCTTTGAAAGTGTGTATCCTCATCAATGTGTGTAAATATTGAAAGATGAGTATCGAGCGAAAGACAGGTGTCGATAACGCGCACAGTGCTTACAGATAACCCTGTACATAGTCTAGTATGTGTGCGTGTGTGTTTGTGTGTGTGTATGCACGAATATGTCTAGCAAGAGACCCGTATCCGGAACTATCTTCTGCAGTACACTGTGCAGTTGTATGTATGCGTGTTTAACGAAACACAAGCATCGGTAGATCACACTGCCAGATGATCTTGTAAAGAAAGGTAGTGTGTGTTGACTGTCGAACACGAAACAAGTATCGGTAATTCTCACAGCAGTGTCTGATGACCTTGTAGAGTCCAGTGCATGTGTGTATGTATGAATGTTGCAAAACACAAGCATGTTTTTTTTTTTAATGGGTGATAATGAAATCGTAACCCCGCCTGTGCTATTGGTATACACTGGAGGGATATCATACCAGTGAGGGATGATAGGTGAGGATGAAGCAGGTCAGTTAGTCCACCGTGTCGGATTCAACTTGAATTAACCACGATGGTTTGCAGGATGAACTGCGTCGAGGTCGACATAATAATGTGTATTTACCAGAGGGAGACTTTGTACAAAAGTCGTCAAATTGTGTTTGCATGGCTGTGTTTCGGTTTGAAGAATTAACAGAGGAATACGAGTCCTCAGGAATGGCAGCGCATGGGGGGTATCATGGGCGAAACAGTTATGTCCATGGTACTGCTCATGTCTATAGGCGACGGTTACCACTTTCCATCAGGTGGGCCGTCAGCTTGTTTGCCTTCTAAGTTGTATAAAAAAAAAAAAAAAAATAGTAATGGGAAAATTACACCCCATTACTAACAATTCCTTTCCCTCCGATAAAAGCATGTTAGGATGAGCTTGTAAAGAATGTTTAGTGTGTGTGTGTGTGTGTATGTGTATGAGTGTGTAAGAGTGAGACGAGACAGTTGTCGGTAACTCGAACAGCGGTTACAGGAAGTACCGCGCGGCGGGCACGCGGCGGCTGCACGACATCCTCGGCGTGGAGGGCGGCGGGCCGGCCGCGCGCCGCCGCGGCGAGCCCGGCCACTCCGTCTCCGACTACCTCAAGTTCAAGGTAACTCCTCCATTTTATTGCCTGCCCTTTGCAGTTTAACTGAACTTTATTGCCCGTTCTTCTCGTTTTATGAAATGATAAATCTACAATGGACCGTGTGGGCCCGGCGTAGAATAGGTCACCCCTTCTTCTCCCGTGGGTGTCGTAAGAGGCGACTAAGGGAACTTAATGGTCAAGGGATGGGCAGTAGCGTCCTTTCTAAAATATTTAAAGCCTAACTGCGATTGACAAGCATTTTCAACTATTGGCAAAACCCCCCAAGGGTCACGAGTCAAGTGGATAGTTAAGGGCCGATATGATGATGATTTTATATATTTTTGTAGATTTAACCTGTCACCAATCCTACTACAAACAAATTGTACCAATAATTTGAGTTATCTATATAAATACACAACGGGAATTGTATGAAATGTCAAAAATACTGTTTGTCAACAGTAAATTCATAAAATTACTGTTGTGCATTATAAACATCGTGAAACAATTAACAGAACTTCTGTTAATTGCTACTAAAAATAATTTGAGTTATGTAAAAGATTGCAAAAATTCGGTGTAATCTGAACATTCTTCAATGTTATTTCACTCCTCGTTGTTTTCTTACGTAATAATTCTACATCAAAATGTTTTTTTATTTTAAATCAGTGTAGAGAATACTAATTTGGTTTCATTGAAAAAAATTTCTTTGTGCCTTAAACATGTTTCTGTATCTAAATAAGTGCATACTCTCTCTGAGGATAGTGAACCTTCAGTATTTATTCTGTGGAAATTTCCCTATACTAAGTTCACGAGTAAATAATTAATTAATTTAGTTTTTTTTTTTTTTTTTCTTTTTAAATAATACTAAAATTACATAAATCTTTCAGGACTTAATCCTCCGTATGCTCGAATATGATCCCAAGCAACGCGTGACGCCGTACTACGCGTTGCAGCACAACTTCTTCAAACGCACCGCGGACGAGTCGACGAACACGCAACAGGCGCAGGCGCAGTCACATCACCAGCACGGTGAGTTCTAGAACATTCCACGTTTTCAGAACTTCCACGGTGCAAGGTAAATACGACGCTCGTGTTTACACGTTAGGGCTCTTATTGAACACGGAGTGTACAATGATGTGCATATTACGCCGGCCTGAGAACAGGCGAGCGCGGGAAGTGCAATGTAAAATGATCTTTAATGTCATATAAATAAAGAAGAGAATATTTTGATGGCCGACGGACGTAGGATGGTGCTAAGGTTGAACATTGTTGAATTCAATTCATACTTGTATATTATTTGACATTATTTTATATTGCATTTGTATCGCCTACTTGTTCTTTTTCGGTTGTAACATTTAATAATTTTCAGAAACAAATGAAAAATTTTTATAATAAAAAAATGTTTCACTCAAAAGAACAATATATTAAACTATTGTTTTGTATATTAAACAGAGTAATGATAACATAATCATTATTATGTTATTTATTAAGACTAAGCTATACAATAATAAATTAAAAATGTATGGCGTAATTAAAAAAAAATAGGAGAAAATATTATATCAACTATTTTTATTCCTTTGTCGGCAATGTATGGCATGTGCATATGTTTCATGCCATCATATTTCTCTTAGATCAAAATCGTATATAAATTTAGAAGTAAATTACCTATCATATCATTGGCATTCCTTGTGAAATTAAAATTAAAAAAAAAATATAAACCAAAACTTGTGTTGAAAATGTCTACTTATTGAATATGTCTATGATAAATGTGAATAATTATTTCCAGAGTGACAAAATTAAAGTTGAAACATCGACTCATTTTGTTGCATATAATTTTCTACGATCTGTTACATTCGCGGAAGATCAGTAACTTCGTCGACTGATCATCATAGACCTCTCGCTCTTACAGATTATTCCGTCGTTAAAACTCAGTATGTTTGGTTAGCTAATCGTATATAATAGATAACATCCAAAGTATAAATTCAATGAAATAAACGTTACAGATTAACTTATAATTTTTTAAATTTGATAAATATTGTATTTAATTTTTTCGCTCTGGAAACAATGTACGTATTAAGAGATCGGCCATTTGTTTAACATATTCATTTCGAGCTTGTGTCGTGTTCTTTGCTAACACATAACGCTTAATCATTTCATATCTACTAATCAATATGACGTCAGAGATACCTTCGATGAAAATCATCATGGAGTTTTCCTGTTAAATTAGTCTTATTTTATTAATCATTTTATATATACATATATGTATAATGTAGTTCTCATTGAAAATTCGATTAAATATTGAAAACATAATATTTTTGTGATTGAAAAATTGGGAATGTACGTCGAAACTGCAACTCTGATGGCCAGCTTACATTTTTTTTATGCAATTTGGAATAGCAAACAAGCTGACGGCCCACCTGATTGAAAGCGGTAACCGCCGCCTATACACATGAGCAGTACCGTGGGCATAACAGAGTATACTGTTTCGCCCATTCGTTACCATTCCTGAGGGCCCAGATGTTATTCTTCTGTACTCTGTAAATCCACTGCCATATCCCACTTTCCAAAACGAAATACAGCCATGCAAACACAACTGCTGTGTAGCTGTGTGTATTGAGTCTGTAATGGGCAAAATAACAAATGAAAGCTCGATGGTAAGAGTATATCACAAAGAATTAGCAAAGATGTGCAGTTTCAAAAAGACAAATATACTATTTGATTTTTATATTAGACTTGGATTTTTTCAATCATTAAAATATTTCGTATTAATTTTAATCACATTTTCAATACTTTAAATACACAATTATTAAAATATTCTATATCATTATCAAGATTATTAAATTGAGACTGTCAAAAATATCTGTTACAACTTCCAAGCATAAAAGTGGTCCTTATAACATTGTGTATAATGGCAATATTCCCGTGGCAGATGGCCCGTCGGACCCGCGATGACTAGAGCGGTCCGGCGGCCCCGGTCCGCGACACTAACGCTGCTCCATAGTGCCTAACGATTACTGCCAGGTCTGCGTCTTAGATCGTCGCACTACGCAACAAATTACAACCTTAACACACGTGCATAGACACGACGGAAACAATTGCACAGCAAAATGAACCTTATGACTATTAACAAATTAAATATAAAATTAAATGTCTATGTTATTCTATGGAGCATATTAAACACTATCACATATATAATAAAAATATTAATTCATAAAGCACTTTTAATATTTTTAAAAGTGTTAAAAAATAGGGACCAGGAACAAGGCTAAATTGTACTTTATTCCCTTAATACGAGAGTTATTTTTTATTCGAAATTTTCCCCTAAAGTAAATCTTCTGTACGCAATAGTTTGTTATTGATTTATTATTTAATTCAAGGTCTGTGCTTGTATATTGATAGTGTAATATCCTCTATGAAAAGCTAATAATATTCTTATTTTAAATAATTATCTTATGTGTATTTAGAAAATCACTAAATAAGTCGCATTTTTTGATATTGTAAAAAAAATAACTAAATAACTTACAACATTCGTCTGTCATCTATGTACAGAAATATATAAGTACATAGTGGACGCGTGTGATATGCGTGTAATTTGTTGCATAGTGCCAACTTGATCTTATTTTGTCAGAATGTAATCCCCCCGCCCCCAAGTGTCCCAGGCCCAACCAATCCCGGATGACGAATGCCATGTCCGACGCATGATCTCGTTGTTGTTGCATGTTCTGTGTTAATTGAAATTTGCAGCCATATTATAAATCATTATTTACAAAACATATAAAAAAAATAATAATATGAATTGTTTTTGCATAATTTTTTAAACAATATATAAATCTGATTATAAATTAAAATATCTATAAAAATGAGATTTTAGTATTAAAATAATTATTAGATTTTACATTTTCATGTTATTATAATAAAGCTGCAGATTTTTAATTACATTTTAGTGTAACACCTATTTATTTAACTGTTATGCGGTATTAGTTACTACTTTTATTTCAATAATTTTGACAACATTCAAAATGTTTTAATTTCAACTGCTTATCAGTAACACAGTGTTTTACATTACAATTGCTATTCCATCCCATTTATTATACACCCATATTTATTACCCCGAATGCAGTGACTCATGGACATTAAAGCACATTATACACAATCTGTGGATAATTTTTTTTTTTTTTGTATATAAAATGGGTTCTAAGTCTTCTATTTATACATACTTTAAAGTGACAAAATTGAATGTCGATAAAGTAATATTATATATTACTTTAAATGATAGCAGTGGTGTGCCAAAGTAGTTTAATTTATTACACACAGTTCTTTTTATTTTCACTTATTTAATGTTTTCCAGAAGACGCACACATTGAAAAAAATAGGTTTTTACACATTTGATATGTTCTAGTTGTTGTACACATCAGGAGTATAGTATTTTACACACTCGATGTATAACAGAGGCACACACACATCAAATGTGTAAAAAATATTCTATAGCAGGATAGTCTACTGACTCTCAATTATTACTCTATAAAAGTGTTCCTAAATAGCAAAAATAGAACCCTATACTGTATGTATATTATACGTATTAAATAATCGATTCTAATCCACCGTACTGTGTACTTGCGCTTAAATGTCCTTTGAGTCGTTTAGATGTAAAGAACGATACAACCGTACTGATCCGATACAGCACAAGATTGCCATTTAATTTTATATTGTATGTTTTATAATACATTTTGCAATACTCCAAGATTGCGATAATTGTGTTTTTCTTCCTATTATAAATTGTATTATTTGTCTCAGAGTTTAAAGATCAAAATTCAATGACAAATACTTTTCTGTATCGGCGCGGTCGGTTATAATGAGCGATTTTAACGTGTATGTATACCCACAGTGGGCGGCGCGCGGCTGTGGGGCGGCTCCGAGCGAATGGACGTGGAAGGCGTTCGGCGTGAAGATGACTTGCTGCAGCCCGTTTGCCAATTGCAGCACAGCCCTGTCGCCATACACTAGCGCCACTACCGCTACTAGCGTCACTAGCTCTACTAGCGTCGCGCCACTAGCGCCGCCGCCAGACAAACTGACACGGTTGTCAAACTGACATTGCAGCCCTGTTGTCTCCGAGCGATAGCGTCATGTGGACACTTATGCTGTCGGGTCATCGAAAACAGATATTAAGTTTATTCGCCGTTGCTTTACTTTACGCGCTAGTCAAAATTAATATCTCACTTTCAACAGACGCTTGTAAAACAAGTGTCCCTGAAGCAAGTGAGGGAGCAGCACTAAACTAGTGAGGTGACAACCCGTACGTCGTCACGTAATTTGTCTATTGAAGTGAAAGATGGAGTGAACAGTCCAGTGTGATCGTTAGTGGCGCGGCGGACGCGAAGTTACTCGAGATAGTCACAGGACCGAACGTCGAACGTGGGATTCTAAGTGGCTCGATAACCACCACGGACACTAACGGTGCTTATAAGACACTGCTATGTATAGTCAATATAAGTGATTTTGTACTCTAGCTGACCGTAATACTAGTGTAATTCGCGACCTACCGAACTCGGACTCGTGGACGTGACGCTTCGGAATGTCGTAACGAACAGTCGATAATAAGACAAGTGCTCAAAAGAGATATGGTTGTGTGTGCTAACTGGTACTGTATGGACTATGAGTTTAGTTAATTACGCACACTTGCGTGACATTGCCGCTAGTGAGGGAGGTACGTGGACGACCGCAGTCGGGCCATATCGAGCCGCAGGCAGAGCGCTGCGCACGGGCATAACTGTTGGTGTAGTTTAAGTAAAATAAAATCACTCTATATTTAGAGGACGGTATAGAAGCGAGTGTAGTGAGTAATTCTAGAGAAATCAAGACACCTCGGCGTTGGACTAGAACTCTAGTACAATCTGTGGCAGGACTATTGGACTGAATCCATATTTATAATTATATATTTTTATTTAATGCGATAAGTCTGACTGTAAAGAAAATATGATTGGTGACGATTTGTTACGTTGTAACATGTATTATTTGTTCTTAATGGCTTCACTCGACAGTACTTAGAGATTGTTCCGTACGACCGCATATGAAACTAAACACCACAACCGGTTGCATAAAAGGGCATGAAAGCTAGGTTTTTTTATTGTTACGCAATGCATATCAAGAACGCAATATGGTAGTAAATAAATAATGTATATAAAATTTAGGGAACCAGACTAATGGATACAGACTGCAATATAAACTGGATAGTCTAGACTTTAGTTACGAACTATGCTAGTTAGGCTTTCATTCAGTTATAATTATCACAAGCTTTATATTTTTAAAGTGTCGGCAACTGATGACTGAAAACAAAGGGCCAATGTGAATTTGTTTTTTACACAAACAATTGTAATAGATTTAAGTATGTTTTATGCACAAAAGTGAATTATATTGTCACACCTGGCTTATTTATTTGACTGATTATATTATCAAAATTGTTCATTCGATGCCCTCGCATTACAAACTTGTTCATATAGGACGCAGAGAACCTCAGATACTTGAGCCAGCCTCGAGCGCTGGTTATTTTTAACCGTTGGATTATTCAGACGATGTGTAAAACAGAATAGTATTTAGGTAATTCTATAAAACACAAAATGTACTTGTAGGTTACGAGAATGTTGAATCATATATAAAATTTTTGGGTATTTCAGATAGGGAATTAATAATGTGAATTATTGACTTGTTCAACCTTTTTGGATTTGAATCTACAATAGACTAACCTCATTGCAAACAGACTGGTCGAAACTTTGTAACGGAGATATTTTGTATAGTATTACACTGAATCACTGCCTTATAGTGCCGGAACTGTGCGTGGGCCCATCATTCGACTGTGCACTTTTAAAGCAGACTGCCTTGTTAGTTAAGTAATGTTTAATTTCTCCAATAAGACACGGGACTCCTTTAATATGTTTAACGGAGTCTTGAATTTGAATATACTTAAATCTTGCTTCTATCGCCTTGTGTTTTAAAGGTGTTTGCAGCAAGTGAAATGTTATAATAATAATATTGTTTATCAGAATATGAAGCTATAGTACGTACATATTAGCAACATGATCGAGTAAACTATATCGAGCCTGCGCAAAAGTCGCTCGAATGCGGGCCCACAACTTAGCAACTTTAACCAGAACTCGTATATATAGTAAAATATAATTTTTAATTATTTTAGTTAATTATTGACTGACGTAATTTTGGTCCTGGGTAAAGCTGCTGATTCGACGATGTCGCAACTGAACGCAGATTATTTCGTACTGACTGCAAACCGTTGCTGTGAATTTTTATAAAAAAAAAAAAAAGTACTACAACACTACTATAATTTTTTTTTAACAAGTATATGTGTGATCGAGCAATTTGTTTTCTTGCATGAAGCATTAAAGTATTTTTCAACGTTCATTTCGTGTAGTGCTGATAAAATAGTTTATTCAATTTCATTGTAGATTTGAATCTATTTCTAATCTCGCTGTTCTGTATTATAAATTTTTAACTATCTGTATAATATCTACTATAATACTTTTCTGCTTCATGAGGTTATAGGATTGTTAGAATGAATATAAAAATAGGTATGGGATACACGTTTTATTTGACGATAGTGCAGTGTCGAGCATTGAAATGGCAGGTTTCCAAAATGTTCTCAATGTGTATTACAATTACAAATTGTTATAATTAAATTTTTACAATTGTACAATTGTATTTATGTTTCTTCAGTTTTATAATATTAAATTTTGCAATATAATTATTAAATAATTAAGTTTACGTGCATTAAAATAGATTATTATTTGTTATTAACATACCGTACATTGTATTGTTTTGTTTTGTTGGCGAAAGGAAATCTGCCGCAACATTGTTATCACGATTTGTCAGAAAGTAAGTGATAAAACACAAAACACCAACCTAATTGAATAGTTTATAAATCCATTACTCAAGAAAGGCCCTAGGTGTTTGCGCTTGAGTATGTAATATACTATAATTACTATTTATTTGTACTGTGACAGTATGGGATTATATCAGAGTGGTGGCATGTGCTGGTGCGCGAAGCTATGAGCTAAAAGTTTATTTCCTATCGGATTGTCAGTTCGCAGGCACTGTAACAATAAAAGGATAGAGCTTTATGTCACTAAGTTTTGTATTTTAAATCAATAAACGATAGCAATGACATGTGTGTCTTTTATTATATATTCCTTATTTATATTGTGACGTGAGCTTCTTATTTATTTATTTAAATAACTTTATTGACCAAAATAAGGTACAAACGGCGGACTTAATGCTAGTAGCATTTTCTCCCAGTCAACCATTGGCATGAAGAGTGAATCACGAACGTGGTACTTAATTATTGTAATAGGTAAAGAAAATAACAAGTAATAATGTATACCTATACAAAATAATTAAAACATAGATAAATATAAAGGACTATTCATAGACTATGGACAAATCTTAAGGAACCTTATATCTTACTAGCTGTATACCGCGGCTCCTCCAGCGTGATAATACATAAAGTATCCTATATTCTAAGTTAGCGTATAACCTACCCGTGTAACATATTTCATTCAAATCTGTTCAATAGTTTTTGCGTAAAAGAGTAACAAATGTCCATTTTTATTTAATATATCTTATAATATCCATCCTTACGTCCATCCATTCATCCATCGTTACGAACATTCGCATTTATTATATTAATATGATTGCAACTTCTACGGCAGAAAGCTAATTCAAGAACCTAATTATTTGCATGGTAAAATGCCTCTCAAATCGCACAAGATTGATTATATAGATTCTGGTGTAGGAAGATGGTGAATGATGCGCCTATAGAAGATATTGTAGATATTATGTCAAACTATCCTAGCCTTCAATCAATCAATCTTCAATCGCAATCGCATTTGTCCTTTCCTAAGAATTATAGTCTCAATCCCTTCATAATTAACGTAAATAATCTGATATATCCTCGTTTCGGATTTTATCACGCAAAGAGACTCCGAGTATAGCCCTCTCCATAGTTTGCTGAGTCATTTGAAGCTTTTGCATACGGGCAATCGTGTAGGACCATGTTACGGTTCCATAAGTCATCACTGGCAACACGCACTGGTTAAAGACCTTCGTTTTCAAACTCTGAGGTATTTTGGATGAAAAGATGTGGCGTAGTTTCCCGAACGCTGCCCAACTGAGCTAAATTCGTCGGTTGACCTCTCGGTCGAAGTTGGATTTACCCATTCGGAAAACTTGTCTAAGGTATATACTCATCGATAACTTTTTTTTTTATACAACTTAGAATGGCAAACAAGCTGACAGCCCACCTAATGGAAAGTGGTAACCGTCGCTTATAGACATGAGCAGTACCATGGACATAACAGAGTATACTGTTTCGCCCGTGATACCCCCCATGCGTTGCCATTCCCGAGGACTCAGGTGTTATTCCTCTGTACCCAGTAAATTCACGCCATATCCCACCCTTCAAACCAAAACACAGCCATGCAAACACACTGCTTCACGGTTGAAACACGAATGGGACAGAGGTACCCAAGCAATCGAATGTTGTACAAGTGTAGTGTTCCTAATCGTAATCGGTATAGGTGGGGGGAAAGGGATTGTTAGTAATGGAGACTGGAGAATCCCATTGCTAGCAATATACCCAACCAGGTCGATCTCCTCGCGGTTCTCCCTGGAAACTATCATGGTTAATTCCTGATGAATTCATCATGATGGGCTAACTGGCCTGTTTTCATTCTCATCTATCACCCTTCACTGGTGCTCCGCCAGCGTATCCCGTTAGCGGAGGTGGGGTTACCATACCATTTTCACCCATCAAAAAAAAAAAACCGGTATAAGTGTGACACGGACGTTAGACATGATTTTAGTCTTTTCTATGTTCATCTTAAGACCTACGGATTTTTACGTATTAACTCAAAAATATACTACTAATATAATAGAATTTTAAATATCTCCTATGTACAGAGACATATTAAAAAAACAAATGAGAGATCATAATTAGACTTAGGTATAAGACCAATAGATGCCAAAACAATAAGTTTTAGAAATTTGGCCGTCTGTGTATTTGTCGTCTGTCGTCACGCAAAAACTGTTACACCAAACTGTATATTTTGTCTTGATACTTCATCGAAAAATGATTAAAATCGTTAGTTTTACGCATACGAAGTAGCGAGTAAAAAGCTACTAATAAATATAAAAGTTTGTAAAAAAATTTAAATGGCTTTGTAATTAAAAAATGCTAACATGTTTTGTGCTAAAAAGCCTGAAGCACATTTGAATTAAATTGTCTAGTACAGACATAGACGTAGTATGATGAACTCATGTACCTACTTTATAATCTATAACCAAAGGTTGTCTGAAGGAGATTGCTAAGCGATAAGATCTCCCTTTTTATCACTTCTCATTAAAATTTGTTGTATTTATTATTTATATAAACAGTGCAATAAAGTGCAAATAAATAAACTAACCTAGTACATAATAATATCAAACCCAGTGTATACCGATAGCGTAGGTGGGGTCACCATTCAAATAACATCAAAACTCTCATAAATTTATTTTAGCTATTTAACTGTTTTGTCTCTTTCTTTTCTGCTAAATTCTTAGTTTGAATGAGAGTGACAAAGTAGTTAAAATAGGTTTGTAGGAAGTTTCAGCTTTTATGAATAAGGTCGTAAAAGAGTTGAGATTGATCATCTGGTGGAAAATATAAAAAAAAATCCACTTTATACTTTTACGATTTTGGGAAGCAATTTTTTACATTTTCGTTACCTGTTGTTACCTGCCAAAGCTACGATGATCAAAACTCTTTTAGTTCCCTGATCATTTTTACCTGTGTTTGGGGCATGCGCAGAGAAACTTTTAGCTTTTATAATATAACGAAGATCTGTCCGTAGCCGGCTCTTGTTCTATATGAAGGTGAGTAGCTCAAAATAATAGTACTGCCGATAAGAAAACTTTTGATAGCACAGCCTGGAAGAGATGTTGATTGATGAAAGATCTTATTGCAGAGCATAATATTTTGTGGACTCAATTAAAATGTATATACGATAAATATTGATCCTTTATTTCATATGTAGGTAGGTAATCTTTATACATTTTTGGATTTTTTAATATGTGAAAATGGTATGGTAAATTATCGGCTATATACACTGGAAAAGGCAGTTAGTCCTTCATGAATCAACGATAATTTAAATAAAAATGTGTTCCAGGAATAAGAAATGTACAATAATATATAAATGTTTTTTGGAACCATTTTCCAAGTAAATTAAAAAATTGAAATGAGACAGTATAGTTAAATGTATAAATATAATGTATAGGTATAAATTTATTTTTTTGTTAATTTTAATCTGTTTATAAAAGTGTCTCCATTATGCTTTTTTCATTTAATAATTAAAAAAATCTGAAATCAATAAGCCGGAAAATGTACATTTTTCTCACCCAAAAAGGGATGGCCAAGTTATATTTTAGATGAATACCGTATTAGAGCGGCGTATTTAGAGTGGGGTCCTGATGGGCCGTCCGAACAATGGGCTAAGTGCCCAAAAGGATGCGTATTAATGTTTGTTACATACGTGTTTTTCGACAACGCGCGCGTGACGTTCTTGGTGCTAATAATTCCAAACATGCTTACGTCCATAGGATTATCGGTAACTCTGTTTATTATTATAGACGGATATTTATAGTATGTCTTGTTATATCATAAATTACATTTTCTTAGTAATAAATAATAATATAAAATTTATATTAAAATAAAAAATAATTTAAAATAAAATTTATGTTTAACCATTCTGAGATGTAATACTTAATTTCACTAATACTGCCCATAACTCCGATAGCCGTGATCGTCTAGTGGTTAGGACCCTACGTTGTGGCCGTAGTAACCCAGGTTCGAATCCTGGTCACGGCAGTTCTTGACACTGTTACGGCGGAGTTTCATTTTTGTTTTTTTTTTTTAATACATTAATTTATAATGACAGAATGAATTTTTAATATTATTCTATTTATTTTAATTCTAAAAAGTTCTTTAGAGTATTACGATTATGTTGTTTCTCATATTTGTAATAAAATTTGTAAAGAAAATAATATTTAATAACATTATTTAAATTTAATAATTATAAATCGTAGACAGTTAAGGCGAATCTATAGTATTAACAAAATTATTTAAAAAATAGAATATAAGTTCTATGATTTACTACTGCCATCTATTATGCATTTGCTAACATTTATTCTGGTTGCTTTCAGTAACAGTACATGCACACTATGCTTCTATCAAAAGCAATATATCTTATATTTATCAAGATACTCAATATAGATGGCGTAAGTAGTATTTGTTTTGGTTCAACAACCACGCACCGCAGCTGTTCGCTATCATAGAAATACGTGAGAGAAAAGGAGTGGTGATTAGGCTCGTTTTGCCCAAATATTACGTTTTTTATATGGTTCACGGACATTATAAGGGCTGTGATCGTTATATACTGTAGATGAAGTCGCTTTAATTGTGTTGTGTCGTTGGTGGTGTTGAAAAACAACGTTAAATGGTGTAATTAGGCATGTAAACGTAGGTTATGACGTTTACTACGGTGTTTCTGTGTGTGAGTGTATACATTGACAGCATTGCCGCTGGCCGTTGGAGCGAATCTTGTAACGGAATAGCTACTATGTGAAATAACGTGAATGCTGTTTGGTAAGTTGATTATATTGTTTTGATGAAGGCATCTAAAATAAATAGGTCACGTCTAGTCAATCGTTCCGCGCGCAATGTTTGACCTCCGTCGGACCCGCTCGCCGTTTCGTGTAATCTGTAATATCACAAATTTCTCGGTATTTTTTTTTGGTTGTGTTTACCGCTTTCGCATAGTCTCTACAGCAATTTATCTAACTATATTTGATTTATTGTTTTTCTCTACGTCTATTTGAATTCTTATTTACCTAAATGCAAAGTTCGTTTTCGGCCTAGGTATCTAGGTTTTTATAATGGGCATAAATGGAATAGTAATACACTGGCGGGGCACCAGTCAGGGATGATAATTGAGGGTAAAGCAGCTCGGTGGCCCATCGTGACGAATTCAACAACAAGTCAGTTATGATTGTTTCTAGGAGGAACCACGTGGAAGTCAACCTATTAGGGTATATTGCGAGTTATGGGTCTTTTAGATCCCATTAATAACAATCCTTTTCTAGCTACCAGCTTTACACCCCAAGATATCAGCTTTACTAAGCAGATTACAATAAGTTTCGTTTTCCATTATGCACATATATAGGTAGGTGTTATTGTGTTAATATAACCAATCTGGTATTACTGGGTACAGAGGAATAACATCTGAGTCCTCAGGAATGAAAACGCATGGGGGGGTATCATGGGCGAAACAGTATATTATGTCCATGGTAGTTCTCATGTCTATAGGCGACGGATACCACTTTCCATCAGGTGGGCCGTCAGCTTGTTTGCCATTCTAAGTTGTATAAAAAAAAATCTTCCATACGGTACCTCTTATTAACAATCCTGGTTGATTCCTCTCAATGAGCCAACTTTTTATCCTCAACCTCACCTACCTATCATCACTCATTGATAGTTCACCTGAATATCCCTTCCAATTGCGGAAGCAGGGCTAACATTCTATTTTTATTAAAAAAAAAAAAATCCACAGAGAATCAAACCCGGAACTTCATTTCTCTGTCTTTTTGTAGTATAATTTTTTTTTATCTCAATCACGGGGCAAAGTCGTGAGTTCTAACTACCTACTTTTTTACACGAAAACTTATAAGTAATTGTTTCCATAGATCTATTTGTATCGCAATTGAGCGGTCATGAAAGTTCATTGTACTTACGGACATAATTTTGATATTATCTACATGCCCTATTAAGCGAATCTACGTTATAAACATACCTACACACGAGCAATACAGTTGTACTTGCTTGTTTTTATACCTATTCCAGGTCTTTTTTAATGGGTGAGAACGGAATGGTAACCCAAACAGGCGCCCCACCTGGGCTATTGGTATACGCTGGTGGGGCACAAATGAGAGATAATAGGTGAAGATGAAAGCAGATTAGTCCGCCCATCGTGATGGATTTCACAAGAATTAATCACGATGGTTGGGAGGGAGGGAGGGGCAGGGATTGTTTATAATGAGATCCGACAGATCCATTACTAGCAATATACCCTAATAGGTCGACCTCCACGCAGTTTCCCCTGGACACCGTAGAATTTAATTTTTAATGAATTCATCACAACGGGCCAACTGACCTGCTTCATTTTACCGATATCGCAGGCGGGGTTACCATTCCATTTAAATCTATTATTTCAAGGAGGAACCGCGTGAAGTTCTACTTGTTAGATCCGAGGGGAAAAGGATTGGTAGTAATGGAGACTGAGAATCCCATTGCTAGCAAAATACCCAACCAGGTCGACCTCCTTGCGGTTCTCCCTGGAAACTATCATTGTTAATTCCTGATGAATTCATCATGATGGGCTAACTGGCCTGTTTTCATTCTCATCTATCACCCTTCACTGGTGTTCCGCCAGCGTATCCCGTTAGCACAGGCGGGATTACCACACCATTTTGACCCATAAAAAAAAACTTGTTAGATCCAATTACTAACAATCCCTTTCCCCCGGCCTATAGTGTAGATCTAAAGCACTCTCT
This sequence comes from Galleria mellonella, assembly GCF_026898425.1. Taxonomy (NCBI): domain Eukaryota; kingdom Metazoa; phylum Arthropoda; class Insecta; order Lepidoptera; family Pyralidae; genus Galleria; species Galleria mellonella. Next base: position 354,528 of record NW_026442037.1, on the reverse strand, counting down.
TTTCTATATTTGTTATATATATGAATAACACCTGAGTCTTCAGGAATGGGACAGAGGTAACCAAGCAATCGACTTTTGTACAAAGTCTCCCTCTGGTAATTTCTGAAAGTAATAATGTTCATCACAATATGAACGTTTGGATTGGATGCTAATTTGAAGACAGTTTCAACTTTATTAGCTAGTCGCTAGCGTCACATATTGTAGACTTTAGACTTTTTATAACCGGTTTTTTGTGTCGTGTCCAATTGAATAGCTGTTAGATAATGCGTACTATTAGCGACGCTCAGGGTTGCCAGATGCGATTTTTTATTTTTACCCAAATGTTCAATATTTTTTTATTCAATAAGTTGTTTTTTTTTTCCTTTTACCCAATCAGAATTTTGTATCGGTTTTCACTACGTTTTGCCACGAATCATAAAAAAAATGTCAAAAATAAAACGTGCTTTCGTATGTTTCTATTTTTGGCTTTCTTGTTTTATCCTATTTTCTGTTTTGATATTTTCATTCATATATTTCATATACTTAACACTATATGATTTATGACTACTTCAATTGCTAAAAAATTATTGAGTATTCTCCAAGCCCACTTCACTTTTCTCCAACAATTTCTACAGGAATTTAAATCCTTTAAAATTTCACGCTCACTAAAACTTTTACCTAAAACTGTGAAAAAAATACGAAATCTAGCAACACTGGTGACGTCTATACCTACACTTGCAAATGTCATATGTTTCTTTTGTTACTTAGATGTTTGTTTAGTTTTTGAGAGTTATAAAAAAAGAGAGATTAATTTTGTATGTAATGTGTTTAATGTGTACTTTTGCAATCAATAAAGTTTCTGTCATATTAATTTTGTAACAATTACAACTGTTGTTTTTTACAGATTAATAAGGAAACTTCATGTCTTAAGAACAGAATACATATTATACATTAGTAATTATTTGTGTTCGTCTTGCCACACACTCATCCTTATTACTCTTCTAGTTTTTAAATGTTTATTAAACTGTTCTTTCGAACTTCCGTAATTATACATTAGGTACTAGATGACCAAGCAAACGTTGTTCTGCTATATAAACGATATTTTCTAGATAGAGACACCAATACCACCTAGTGATATGAAATATGCTTTACGATCTGTTCTCATACTTACCAAATATACATAACAAATTTCGTTTTAGATGAGTTTGACCACAAACACCGTGATATGAGAGTTTTATATATAAGATTGTAATACCTGTTTGTACAACATGTATGTGTTTTGTATGATTATCCCTTATTTTAGACACAATGTACATTGTTTTTTAAATAAATGACTAATGGCTAATGACTAACAATTAATCCGTTGTCTTAAAGATTGCTTTCAGCAATAAAGCTGCCTTATTGTACTTATACATAAAGAATAAAATAGGACAACTGTCATATTCTTTGTTTTTTTTTAATAGTTGAAAATGGAATCATAACCTTAATGCTCTATCGGTATACGGTGTCGGGGCACCAGTGAAAGACGACAGGTGAGGATGAAAGCGGGTCAGTTAGCCAATCGTGACGTTTTTTACAAGAACTAACCACGATGGTATTTATGGGGAACAGCGTTGAGGTATATTGCTAGCAATGGAGCTGTTAGACCCCATTACTAACAATCCCTATCTTTCTATTTCCTATATTATTTAATTCAAATAAAGTATAAGTACTAATTTATTAATTTTAATAGCGACGAAGATATATCTGCATTGACCAGAATAAAAAATCTTCACCATCCCATATAGTACCTGTATACTAAATTTCATAGTGATTGATTAAGCAGATAAGGCGTCAAGATGTAACAAACAAACTCACTTGCACATTTATAATATTGGTAAGGAGGATTAATTATCTTTAAAATCTCTCAATGCTATAGCACAGTTTTTAATATTTGCGAACTGCGATTTTTTTTATACAACTTAGAATGGCAAACAAGCTGACGGCCCACCTGATGGAAAGTGGTAACCGTCGCCTATAGACATGAGCTTTACCATGGACATAACAGAGTATACTGTTTCGCCTATGATACCTCCCATGCGTTGCCATTCCTGAGGATTAGAGTCTACACCACGTCATCGGCATCACTATTAATTCACATTTTTTTAGCTATTACAATCCCATAGCTGGACATAAATATTTTCCCATACAATTACTTGACTCCATTACTATTTGCTGCATTTTATTACTCACGCTGTTTTATTCTACTCCAACGTAAGCAATGAAATTAAATTACACCTATCTACTTACATAAGTTTCTTAGAAAAATATTGAAAAAGGGTTGCCCTTTATCCCATAATCCTATACTCCTAAAGTGAATTTAAACAGTAATCCATTCGAAGAAGACCTAGTATTATATTCCGTTTGTAAAATCTAATTTCTCACAGAGTTTTCAAGCGTAGTATTCTCACACACGGAATGGGGATTCATTTTATCAGATTTGTTTCAAAATGGAAAGAACCCTTTTCCAACTCCGACATAGAAATACTTAAATAATTAAATTTTTAGGTAATACGTAGAAAATACCCAGATGTACTTATGAATACAAATGTTTGTATCGTGCTGGTATTGAACCTGTAACCATCGGAGGGTAAACCACTACTCTCCCTACCCTCTATCACTTTTTCAACTATATTTCTCGGAAACGGCTAGCCAACGCTCTCAGTTATTTGGCATACATTGCCTTGGTGTCTTTGCAATTTATTCACATTTAAATTCGCTTTAAAATGCTTGAGATATAAATTTAAAAATGTAACGTTATTGATTTACAAAGGTGGAGGGTTGGAGGAAGGGGCATTAACATTTGCTGGGGCCTCTCAATTCACAGTTTTAGAGTTAAACCAAAAATTCACAATAATTGGCCAACTGGTCCAGAACTGGACCTGAGTTGAATTGGCTAATTATTGTGAATTTTTTCTTTTATCCTCAGCGTTTCATTCTGTACTAGTGCTTCGTCATTTTATACCATGGGCACCGTATAACATTAGGGGGAGCAGAGAAGGGGGGTACGCTATTCTAACTTCATTCCTAAAAAATCTAAATGCCACGACCTTTTAAAATAGAGAGATCGGGTCTGTCAATTGACTTGAATTGAAACAATAGTTTGGCTAGAAACGAGATCATACCGTTAGCATTTTGTGTGCGGATTGAACTCATCGGACATTTGTATATCATTAGCCTCCATTTTGTTGCCGTCAGTTAAACTAATCTTTTAATAATGATAAATGATCTTAAAACCTCTAGTAGACAAGATTGGTTACTTTTTAATATGTATATTTAAATTTTATATTATACTAACTTTTATTTGCGACTTGGTTCGAGTGACCAGGATATCTTTACTGACCGGGATAAAAAGTGAGTGGATATACATATAGTTTGTACGGTGTACCAAATTTTATAATGATTGGTTAAGCCGTTAAGGCGCTATAAGTTACCGGTTCGTTTTAACTTGTTGTTGTCGTTTTAACCTAATTAATAAGAATTATAATATTAGTAATTTATAACTTAGCGTAAAATGTTATTTTGACTCCTACTTTATTTTTACGCTTAACCACAACGGTAGCAGACGATCAATTGCTTCTGACTACCCCATTAGATATTATAGTCCTCTATATTTTTTATTTTAATATTATTTAGATTTAGCCAATCCCAAAATATATTAAATAAATGTTAGAATATCATACTACGAAAGTGGCTGAATAATAATTTTGAAATGGCATAAATTCGCAATAATCTGAAACTACATTTAGCTAACTTATTTACTACCGGTTCTAGATTTGACTAAGTGGCGAGAGCGTCTACGCGGGCGAATAATTGCTAAGCAAATTCTCAATAACCACAATTCAGACTGTAAGGTAGAATTGAAGATATTTCACTAAGAGGATTTAATAAATGATGGACGTTCTATCTGTTATTTTTGTATTACTTTTAACTTTGCAATAAGAATATATTATTATGCCTATCTAAGATTACGCTAAGAACGCAGAGAGGACTCAGAACCGAAGGCCATATCGCTTGGTCAACGGCAGAACAGACAATCCTGCAACTCTCAGTCGTTATCTTTGTACGCACCGCAATGCTGCATGCGATTGCGTGTTTATCGATTACTGTCGGCTGTTGAAATGTTGTTTAAAATTTATAAGTTTGTAAAATAAACCTATGGATCACTGCACGTATTGGGATACTGTAAGTATGGTAAGTAATTTATAAATAAATTAATAAATATCTTGCTTCATTTACTTAATTAATTCCTTTCATGCATATGCGCCAATTCATGAGATTTTTGACTCCTTAATCAAATAGCTACATTTTCTATTTAATCATTATAGACTAGTCTAGGCCACTTATGATACCTGCATCTTTCAACTTTCGTATTATACAATATATATTTGTTTTCTCAAATTTACATCTTTTATGTTATTCAATTTTGTATCCAATAACTGTACCAAATACACAAACTTCTTCACAGTGTTCCAAAATTTTTTATATAAAATGACTAGCTTTTGCCCGCTACTTCATACGCGTGGGTTTTAGATGTAGGAAAATCAATGAAATAGACTACTTGATGGCGTATTAAGCAGAAAATAATATATAAAAACGTAAATTAGGGGTGCAAGAGGCGAGCGATCGAGATAGGGAGAATGACAGTATTACAGCAGACATTAGTAAGATAAGAAGTAAAGAATAACTAAATGGGATAGATAAATGAAACACTAGGTGTCATGTCGTATACGGAGGTCAAAAATATGACCTGGGATAGAGCTGGCTGGAAGAAAATGTATGAATTAATTGCACCGACAACAGGAAACTCTTAAATGAAAAGAAAGAAAAAAAGAACGTAAAAACGTCAAACATCACGCACAAAAATTAGCCTTCAGTACATTAAATACAGCAAAATTTTCCGTTACAAGAAAAAACGTATGATACATATATTCTGTAATGTGTTGAGTTTGGTCAAGCGTTTGACAATTACAATGACTCCAAAGAAACCAATTAGGCACATCCGAGAGCTTACAGACAAGAACCCCGAACATCTGCCGGATATAGCTTTGGCCGCTATAATATCTTATAAGAAACAGAATGAAGTGAGCGATTTTATGAATTACTTGCTCGAAGCCCTCGAGCGTAATTGTACATGGCTTAACAACGTTATTGCTAAACAAAACAACTTCAAATGTGCATTTTTGACTGGAGCTGGTCCAAACCGTTTTCAAATTCAAGAAATTATATATCCTTCTAAAGAAGAAGAAGACATAAAATTAGAAGTTGAATTCAAAGACTCTGAAGATTATGATAAGGTAGCTGTAGCAGCTCTTTTCAAATTATCAAACATGGACTTAGATTACTTGCTCAAGTATATTAAAACAAAGCTATTTGATAATTCGATATTGACAGAGGATTTATTAAAGGGCAAAGCGCTGGGCATCAGTTTTGCGGTCTTAAGGCCGTTGTCCGAGAAACAATACTGTGTAATGGAAAGGATTGCTATTGGTAGTTCCATGAAATGCATGGTACCTATGAAGAAGAGGCGAGAGGAAGAAAAACTGTTTATTGGTCCTCCTATAAAGAAGACCAGATGGGTAGTTTAATTCTGTTGCATAATTGCACCGTTATTGAATAGCGAAATCAAATGGACAGTCGTTATGGTGCACCACGGTGTTATGTAGCATATAATGACAGCAATTTGGAGCGACTGTAAAATGCGGGGCTCAGTAAATTATACTCATTTTTGCAATGATCGTTTCCGATTACCTGTGATGGATATGGTGCATTTATGTTGGAATATTTCATTTCTATAAGAATTGCTTCAAATAAGATATTATGTGTTGTTATAAAAAAATAAACCCTCATTAAATCACTATTTAAGTTCTCTATATCCGTATTTTTATTCTCGGCAGATCATGTGCTTATAGATGTTACATTGTTTCTCAAAAATTCTTCAATTTTCATATACGAGTATGAAGATATCTGAATTATTTGTGTACTACTTTGAAGCACCATTCGCTAGAATCAGGCAAATTTTACAAATTATTTTTTGTTACAATTGGCTAAATTCTAAAATACATATATGACCTATCTAGACAATTCGATAATTTCAGAAAGGTTATGAGTATTGAAGAAAAAGCGTGATAGAATATGAAAACGAGTTTTTCAATTTCAACACTGAACTACCGGCTAATAATAATGAATGTTTACAATACCTCCCGGTTGAACTAGTCGTTTTTCATCTCAACCGGCCGGGCGTAACACAGATCAATATCTCGGGAATCAGGGCAGCCGTGCGCCGGCTAACTTATAGCCTCAAATCCTTCCACCAATAACTTATTACAATAGCACTCTCTGTTACGCAACCGTGAAGAGTGAAACTATAGTTTTTCCTGTTCTCCATGATTTGGAAGCCTTCCTAAAACGGCGGCAGTGCTTGCGAACTTTCCGATCTGCTTATCGGTGGACATAAATCAATTTGAATCATGGCACAGCCTGAATATAAGTTGGGTCCCGCCTGAGCCCTTTTTCTAACTTGGGACCGACCATACAGATTAAGGGACCGCTGACCGTTGCGTAATTGGTGTAATAGTTATGTGATTTATTAGATTTATGGATTTATGTGCTGCAGTAGTAAATTCTAATATTTGAATTCTCTCAAATGGTATTGGTACAAATAAGTGAGTTAAGTCTTAAATGGATAAGACAAAGAGTATGATGATTGCCAATATTTAGAATATCACAGAATTCAGTACGAGTCATTCATCAGTAACTCGTTTATAGTGTCTTGTATATCCTGTATGCTATAACCTTTATTCTGGTAAAGTGAAAACAGCAGCTAATTTATGACAACAGTTTTTATTGATGTCAGAACAAACGTATATATATATATATATATATATATATATATATATATATATATATATTGACTTAATTTTAAAAAATATTATTTTGACATCTAATGATCTCATTATTCCTCCTCCTCCTCATAGTATTTTTTTTTTTTAATATCTCCCTTATACAGAAATTGTCCTGTTACAATTTTAATATAATAAAATTATAAGATGATGCACCGATGCCGATTGTCATATTATTTTTTTGAAGCTGGGAAAATATATATTTTATTAGCTGTATCCCACGAATTTGCCCCCGTTAATCAATATATAAAGACCTATCCTATATCCTAAGTTAGGTACATCCTAACTTCGGGATGTAACCTACCCGGTTACCAAATTTCATTTAAATCTTTTCAGTAGTTTTTGCGAGAAAGAGTAACAAACATCCATCTACGTTTACGAACTTTCGCATTTAAAATATTAATAGGGTTTTGCTGCAATCACTATTACACGCATGCATTTTCTACTCCTTGCATTTCGCATTGCGCTGAAAAATGATCCCTGCTGCCATTGTTCTACACGTGTTTCTAAGTTTTCTGTCACCACACTACCTCACTGTAGTAGTATAAATATGCATCTCACGAACACTACTGTGAATTCCCCGTTGGCTCTCAAATGTTGAAGCTGCTATTCAAGATTTTGACCACGGTCTAGATTTAATTTACATTTGAGATTTCCCTCCCATATTTCTGTTCTCACGTCTTTTATATCATTTTTCGCAAAAATTTGTACAAGTAATGCATTATGTAGTAAATGCATTGTCTGTCATTACACGACACGTTATGGTACGCTTGTACCGTCATGGTATAATAGGGGAGCGAAATACATATATGTAACTAGTTGTTCCCCAGGGCTTTACTCGCATGCATTTTATTTATCATATATTATTTATTTATAATGGGTCAAAGTGACATGGTAACGCATGCCTATCGTTATTTGTTGGTGGGGTACCAGTGAGGGATGGATGGTGATGGAAACAAGTCTCTTAGCCTCTATCGTAACGAATTTGACTAGAAGCAACGACGATGGTTTCCAGGGGAAACCGTATGGTGTTCGACCTGTATTGGGTATATTGCTGGCAATGGGGCTATTAAACCCCATTATTAACAATACTTGCGTCCTTTTTGGTATTACCTAAATATAAATTACGATATAATTTACCCGACTGCCAAATTTAATCCAAATCTGTTCAGCTTTTTAAGACTGAGCAATAAAATCAGATCCAGCTAACTATAGGCCCATAGCTATCACCTCCTTATTCTCGAAAGTCATGGAATCAGTTGTTAACCATCAACTGCTCCGGTACCTTGATCTCAGATCGCCAGTACGGCTTTCGACGGGGGCGCTCGGCTGGTGATCTTTTAGTTTATTTAACACACCGATGGGCGGTGGCAATCGAGAATAAGGGAGAGGCCTTAGCTGTTAGTCTGGATATTGCGAAAGCCTTTGATCGGGTGTGGCATAGGGCACTAATCTCATAACTACCTTCGTTTGGGTTGCCTGCGAGATTGTGCAGTTGGGTCGCCAGTTTTCTTAAGGAACGTAGCATTAAGGTCGTAGTCGACGGAGCATGCTCTGACTTAAAACCTGTGAATGCTGGTGTCCCGCAAGGCTGTGTACTATCTCCGACACTGTTTCTTCTGCATATCAATGATATGTTACAGATCAGTGATATTCATTGTTATGCAGACGACAGTACAGGAGATGCATTATACACCGGTCATGCAAAGATCTCGCGGGCACATACCGATGAGCTCCGGAACAGACTTGTGTCTGAAATCGAAACTTCGCTCGACAAAGTTTCGATCTGGGGTGAACGCAATCTTGTTCACTTTAACCCTAAGAAGACACAAGTCTGCGCGTTCACCGCAAAAAAGACACCGTTTGTCGTATCTCCTTACTTTCGGGGCACTTCCCTCGATAATAAGTCGAGTCTGGGGATTCTTGGCGTCGATATATCTAGCGACGTCCAGTTTTGCGGTCATCTAGAGGAAAAAGCTAAGATAGCTTCCAAAAAGTTGGGGGTGCTCAATAGGGTGAGACGGTATTTCACGCCAGAAAACCGCCTGAAACTATATAAAGCTCAAGTGAGGCCACACATGGAATACTGTTCTCACCTGTGGGCAGGAGCGCCACAGTACCAACTCCTTCCGTTAGACCGCATTCAAAGTCGGGCAGCTCGAATTGTTGACGATCGGCGTCTTACTGTCCGGCTCGACCCACTGGAACTGCGTAGAGATGTTGCATTTTTGTGCATTTTCTACCGAATTTATCATAATTGTTCGGATTGATACCTGCTGCAGATTTTCAACAACCCGCCATAAACTAAAATTTCATCCCAACCATCTGGACAAGTGGCGGTCCTCCACCGTGCGTTTTTCAAGGCACTTTCTCCCACGCACAACCACTCTTTGGAATCAACTTCCAGCAGCAGTATTTCCGAACCGATACGACAACATAACCTTCAAGAAAAGAGCATATTCCTTTTTAAAAGGCCGGCAGCACACCTGCAATGCCGTAGGTGTTGTGGGTGATCATGGGCGGCGGTAGTCACTTACCATCAGGTGAGCCGCATGCTCGTTTGCCCCCTGTGTTGTAAAAAAAAAAAAAATAAATCTTAAAAGAAGCGGGTTGATAATAAAAATGCTTAATATTGTAGTTCTCTTTTATCACGTCTTCATCGGTAGGAAAACAAAGACTAATAAAGACAGAATTGTAAAAACATAAGACAATATAAAATCAATATAAAAATATACAAGGCAGAATATGAAAGCCAGTTATATAAAAGGCGTATTATGATGGCCAGTAATACGCTACAAATCTAAACAACTATGTAAAATATGTAAAAACTTCATATTTACAATATTAGTACGATTATATGGCGGTATTTTTAAATGTTCATGCACGTTAACGATATCGTCGCGGAAATTATATCGTTACAATAATAACGTGCAATATCGTGCCGTGCCACGTTAAATTATAAAAGCGCCCACCGTCCCTCGTCGGACAGTTTGAGTTATGAACTCAACAACTTTGTGTATTAGAAACAAGATTGTGTGTAATTGGAATAAATTCCTCCAGGAAGAAACTTACGCTGAGCAGCAAGCTAACGAGAGACAAAACTTCACAGATTCAGTGTTGAATGTTTAAAAGCGTAAGAGCTCGTACATTATTAAAACAAACCCGCAAAGTTTAATACCGAACGGCCCACCGGCTTAATATAAAACGTTCCTGAAAAGAAAGTAAGAAATTGTGAAACGAGGCAATAACAATTTTATAAGAACAAATAAATGCATCTGCTATGTTGCGGCACATAAAGAACCTTCATAAAATGAAACTGCTCTTAGGGTTAAATTTTTATTTTAAACATAGCAAGGGATTTTGATGGCCCTCCCATGTCGTGGAGGCGCGTTAGCTTTAGATTTAGAGCTGGTGAGCAATAATAACAGTCGAAATGGTAATTCAAAGCGCCCTTTCAGAAACGGAGGTATGTATCATGTCTCTGATTTACTAGTGACATTTTCATAAATTACCGCCCGCCATATTAATATTGCGTGAGTAAATTTTAAATTAAGTCCTACAGAACGTTTGATGTTTAATTAAAATCTACATAATGTTTCGATGAAATGTTAGCAAGATGTTATTCGTGGCGTATGGAGCAGGTGTCTTGTTATAAGTTTATTGTATTATTAATGGGACAGAACAGCTTGTGAATCTTCATTCTGTCTTCGCGCCTAGTTCTTTACAGGGTAGGCACAGGTAATCGAGACTCTTAAAATATATCTTTATTATTTTTACCCGTGATTTCGTCGATCGATCAATAAAAAGTAGCATATATCCTTCTTGTTTTTTTCTTTTCCTTATTTCAATATAACTTGTGTAATAAATTTCACAACTACTAATTAAACAGTTAAGGTGCAGAGAAGTAATAAATAAACAAATTAATAAAAAACAAAATAAGTAGACTATTTTGCGATTGACGCAGTGATTTTATCTTGGCGATGAAAACCTTTACCAGCCTTTACTAATAAATTACAGGGTACAGAGGCATAACACCTTAGTCATCAGGAATGGCAACGTATGGAGATGCTTTGAGCATGACAGTGTACTCATATTCTGTGATAGCCATGGTGCTGTTCATCTCTATAGGCGAAAGTTACTACTTTTCATCAACCGGGCCGTCAGCTTGTTTGCCATTGTAAGTATCGTAAAAATGCTATACAATAGAAATGAACAATGATACAAAAACACAAAACTACATACATTTATTCATATAAACCAGAACTTTTGTGTTGTATGTTTGAAAGGCTCAGGCCCAACAGTAAATGGTACTATCCAGTTTTCTCTTCAATCATTCAAAAGGGATTACGTAGCAGGGAGCCAAAGTGGCTCATGTCACCTTTATGGCCAAATCCTACTTTCGATATCATTGTTCGATATTTAATTTTATTGGGACTTTAAAAAGGTGTTGGTAAAATGGTAAAATTGCCAGTAACTTTTGAGTTAACGTTGCGTGATTTATACGCTAATTCTGAACTAATTTGGATAATACAATTGTTGCTACCATTAGGGTATATTAACCAACTTCAAAAAATACAACCAACCTTTTTGAAATCGCTTGGAAACGAGGTTCTCAATACGGTTGTTTTTGTTTTTGATGTTTGTTTTCCTTATAATTTCGCAGTTGAAAACCGATTTGGAAAATTCTTTTTTTTTTATTTAAAAAAGAATATACTCACAGATTGGTCCCATATAAATTTTATGAAAATCCGTTCAATAGTTTAGTTTTCAATCAAAATACTTAACTAGTTTTGCCACAAATGAAGTCTTTTTTGTGGAACACAATCTTTTTTTTTTCAAGAGATTAAAGCATGAGGTTCTTCAAAAAAGGAGTAAAGAGATTTCTTAAAGGCCAGCAACGTAATGCCCCTGGTACGGCGATCGCTTACCATCTAATGGGCCGTATGCTTGCTTGTCAGCTCAGTGGTATAAAAAAAAAAATACAATTTTACTATATTAATCTTATTAAAATTAAGCCAATTACAGGTATTCATAAACGTTAATGTGAATTTATTACGAAGAAACAAATCAGCAATAGAAAAATTACACTCGGTGTCAAGCAATAGTGTTGAAGATAACTCTGCAGGTAATGAGGTTTTGTTCCCGTGTTGATCATAATAAGTATATTTAGGTATCTATATATTTATATAGATGATATTTTTTATTATGCCAGGAAACAAGTGCACAAAGTTATTGTACCCCGTTTTTAATTTTTGTAAACATTTGATATTTTATATGTCATCGTGTTTGGTTATTAGTTCTTTTTTACCCGCGCCTTCGTCTGCGTGACTCCATGGTGTGATATGGCGTGAATTTACAGAGTACAGAGGAATAACACCTGAGTCCTCAGGAATGGCAACGCGTGGGGGGTATCATGGGCGAAACAGTATACACTGTTATGTCCATGGTACTGCTCATGTCTATAGGCGATGGTTACCATTTTTCATCAGGTAGACCGTCAGCTTGTTTGCCATTCTAAGTTGTATAAAAAACAAATGAGCAAGATATATTGATTGAGAGGGGATAAAAAGAACATTTTATCCTTCTCCGTCACAAATGCTACGTGTAAGAAGAAGAAGGAATTGTTAGCCCCTGGAAATCCATGTGTATTCATCACGATGGGCTATCTGACCTACTTTTTAATTCTCACCTATCATCCCTCTCTGGTGCCCCGCCAGTTTATATCGTTAGCGCAGGCTGGGATATTATTCCATTATCATCAAATAAAAAAATGCTACGTGTGTGCCAAATTTCGCGGTCATTGGTTGAGCCGTTAAGGCGCCAAAAAGTGACAAACAAATAAATTTTCACCCTCGAACATTCTATTGATTCCTTTCAGCTTCTCAAAGGTTGGCTATAAGAGATCCCCTATGGAATAAATCCGCCATTGTGTGTTAAATCTTTTTCATATGTCCAATGTACAATAAAGATTTACAACAACAACAAACGAACTCGTTTTCCCATGTATATACATATTATACATATGAATGTATAATATATTAGTAGGAATTGTGACAGTTGTTAGTTTTTCTTACTTCCTTATTAGTAAGGAACACACAGTGAAAGTGAGTTTGTTTATTTGTCATCCCTTGGCGCATTAACAATCACTATGAAATTTGGTGTGCCGGTATTCTACGAGATGAAGAAGGACATACGATACTTTTTTTCTCGGTCAGTAAACATATCAACAGTCAATGGAGACGAAATCGTGAGTAAAAGCTATTCCCAAAAGATATGTTTACAACTATAGCTACTCGAAAACATAACTCCTCTTTTCTTCGTCAGTTGGCTAAAAAAGGTACGTTCGCATAAAATTGTGAACTTGATTAAAATACGAACTCAGCCCTCCATAAAGAGTAAAATAAAGTTACATCTAATTACAAGTATCTTATACGTCCCTAAACTGTCATTCTGTTTTGATAATCCTCCCGGTGAACGTGCCAGCCACTCTTGGCTGAGATGGCTGAGAACGGCTTTACGCTCGATACATATTAATTCAAAATTAAGGTGCATTACTTCGGGGAATAGATAATATAATTCCGGCCCTGAATATGTTTTTAAATCGGTTCTACTGATTAAACTATACTCCTACGTATTTAATTCAGTATTAAGAGTGATGGGCAGCAGCGTCCCTCTAAAAACATTTCTAAAAGCCTAACTGCGGTTGCCAATCCGTCTGCCAAGCGTGGCTACAACTGGCAAAACTCCCCTTATGGGAAAGGCTTAAGTCCAGCAGTGGGCAGTTAATGGCTAAAATAATAATAATTTAATTAAGTATAAGCTTAATCAATATATATTTATAATTAATTACAAGGGCGAGTAGCAACCCCATAAGGGCAAACGCAATATAAGGTGATAAGTAGATGGAGTGACGACCTTAAATGCTTTACAAGGAGTCAGCGGAAGTAGGTAGTTTAGGGCAGTCTATGGGTGAGTTCTGTGGTCAACAATGGACAGATTATGATATATGATGATGATGATGATGATGATGATGATGATGATTACACTTCCATTATCTTTACTTTTTACGGGTATAAATGTAAAAGTGGAGTATAAAAGTGAAATTGTTTGTCACTTATCATCGTTAAGCTCAACCAATTTTTATAAAATTTTGTATGTATAATAAATATAATATTAATCAATCTAAATTAGATATTTCGGTGTTATTGATACACAGGTGAATCGTATTTAAATTCTGAATAATATATAAGCTATTTTCATCACAATTCAAAGGCAAAGCAGCGAGTTACAACTAGTAAACTAACGAGCTTAGATATATTCAAAAATCGACTTAGTTCATTGACCTCGACTCTTCTAAAAGCATAAAAGAAATATTCGATAAACAAACTGTATTTCACGATAAGAAACCGCATTAATTCAGATAAGTTACCGAGAGTGTAACGCGGTGTCGAACCTCATGACTTATACATTAAATAAATCAACAGATCATCGTGCCTTACACGAGCCTGTGTACTTACATAAAAGTTGGGCCTTCCATTAAAAACTTGTGGGTGTAAGAATAAATAGGCTGGGTAGAAGTGACACTCATCTACTTCCCTTTGTGAGTGCGTCAATGCCGCCAAAGTCTACCCTTCTCTTTAGACCTCGCATAAGTTAGCAGGGTTGTCACAAAACTCAATATTCGCTTTTAGCAAATAATGAAAATCTTGATGGTGGTGGTGGTAGTAATCTAAAATTTAACACACCGCTTTACTTACCAATGGTCACAGGTTCGATCCCTGCCCAATACAAATATTTGTATTCATGAGTGTATATCTATGTGTACGGGTTTATGTGTTTTTTTTTTATTTTATTTATATGTATGTACTTGTGTTAATAAATTTGAAAAACGTTTGGACTTTATAATTGTAATATAACGAAGAGACTAAATACAGTTTAACATTTGCATACTTCTGCAGGGTTCTGCATGTTATGTACCTACTTGTATATGTAACTTCTTATCGTACCATGTAGCAAGCGAATAAATATGATTTGATTTGAATAAAAAAGTAATTTAAGTTTAGTAAGTGATAGTTTAAAACCAGATGTCCATATATATATAATAAGTCGAGTTTTAGTTTTTTTTTTTTATACAACTTAGAATAGCGAACAAGCTGGCGGCCCACCTGATGGAAAGTGGTAACCGTCGCCTATGGACATGAGCAGTACCATGGACAAAACAGTTTATTATTATTATTAAATTTTACGGTACAATTCACGTGTCATACGTGCAAGTGAGTGAGTGACATACACACTTTCACTGTGGTGTCTGTTATTCGCAAGCCCTGACTTAACAGGACGCGAGTTGGACGCGAACTGTAAGCGCGCCAACGTAATTATTATTGAATTCACAGGAGTGTCGGTTCTACCTAGATATTTATTTTTATGCTGCGAGTATGCCGCTCCACATCTGTCCTAGGGGATAATTCATTGACCCTCTTAGCCGTCCACCTGCTACTCACAGGTTGTCACTGAACGCACTTTTAAGGAGAAACACTACAGAATTAAGGGGTGTCGGTATTGAAAACATGCGTAAATCTAGTTAAAATATTTTCCTATACTGTAGATATCCTGCTACTATTATGAAAGCGGTTATTTGTATGTATGGATGAATGTTTGTTTGTTACACTACAAGAAACAACAAAAACTACTAAATAGATTTGAATGAATTTTAGTATAACGAATAGGTTATATCCTAATATATAGATATAAATATATAAATTTAAGTATGAATGTATATCAATAATTACTAGTACCGAATTCGAGTTTCTGTCGCTTCTCAAAGGTTGACTGGGATACAATGCATTTAACATTAAGACCGCTGAACACATACATATACTAATGAATGAATAAATAAATAAATATATTTTATATACTAATCAAGTGGGAAAAAGTATAGGATACAGTTAGTACTACTCATTAAAGGGAGACTTTGTACAAAAGTCGTTTGCATCCATCAGGTGAGACGTCAGCTTGTTTGCCATTCTAAGTTGCATAAAAAAAATTTAGACTAAAGTGATTCCTTGCAATGACTGTTTATATAAATATTAAGTAGGTTCTTTTTTTTTTTAAAAATTATTACAACCTTTAAAATATGATAATATTTGTAGTGTATTTTTTCATGATGTCGATGACAGAAAGGAATAACCACTTGTTATTTTCAAGAAACTTAGACTAATTAAGTTAAGCACAGACTTTATAACAAGGTGAAGCTTAAATTTATTATGCATACGTTTTTCCTCCGGCAAGTGCTCGTAGTCATAATTATTTTCCAAGCTATAAAGCATTGTGGCTATAATAAAGAAAAATGTCCATGGTTATATTTTAAAGGTTAAAATGCTTCATTAACTTATTCACGTAAAATTGGATTAATTTCTAAGTGTGGTAACTACTGGCAAAACCTAAGAGGGAGAACCTATGTTCAGTAGTGGACAGTTAACTGATCGTATCATCATCGTCATCAGTTTATTACATTTCTTGTTATTTTTATTCAAAGCAAAGCTTACCAATTGTGGAGTACAGGCTACATAAATTATTTATAACTTTTATTTTATTATTTACCAAATTGACACGCATCTCTATTGTTTCCCTTTGGCTTTCCTTAACGGTCCTAGTCTTCTAAGTTCCTTTCGTCAATATGCATATATTTATAATTTCCATTCCTAGTTTCCTTTGTCGCTCACGCCAATATTAATAATTATTTTTAACAAAAAAATCGCGTACTTAACGTATCTATAATAAGATTTTATTCCACGAAAACAAGATAAATAAATTATATATTAAATTAATAATTATATTATTTATTATTTCGCTATATAGTAGAAAAAAAAATATCAAAGTCGATCCAGAATTGAAGAAGTTAAATTAGAACATTACACACACAAAAAATGCAGGTAAATTAAGAAACGAAGCGATGAACATATTACTCGTACAGTT
This sequence comes from Galleria mellonella, assembly GCF_026898425.1. Classification (NCBI taxonomy): domain Eukaryota; kingdom Metazoa; phylum Arthropoda; class Insecta; order Lepidoptera; family Pyralidae; genus Galleria; species Galleria mellonella. The sequence goes on along the minus strand of NW_026442037.1, from coordinate 337,633 downwards.
GTACAAACAGTATAAATGTGAAAGTGAGTATGTTTGTTTGTTACCTCATGGCACGTTAACGGTTAATCGTCACGAAATTTGCAAATACTTTGGATGGTGAAGGACATAAGCTACTTTTTATCTCGGCCAATTAATACATCCTTGTCACGCAGAAACTTGAATAGAGGATTATTAAATAGACGAATTTACTTGAATTCCTTCTCCACTTTCAAATTAGCAGTAAGGACGTTTAGAAGCCCGCCAATATGGCTAGTACACCCCTTCCTATTTTTTGATAAACGAGACGCCTGATCGAATCCCTGTCCGAGGAGGGCACCTATTTCCTTGATAATATCTCGTCACGGGACAAATTTTTATGTTATGCAGGCTTTAGTGGATACGAGTACAATAACCCTTAGTTCAATCGATGGTACTTGAAGGATGGAAATGGCTAAATGTAATCAATGTAATTCCCATTCAGAACTAGATCAAAGCACTAGGAAAAAACAAAAAAAAAAAACTATTAACTTTCTAAATTTGTACTTTTTTCGTTAATTTTGAATCGATTTTGATGTTTTATTTAATAGTTTTGATCATATCTTAAAATGATGAAATCTTTTATATATATATATATATTCTTTATTGCACTTAAATCATATATTCGACGATTAGTTTAACAACTTGTTAGCAAGGGAGGACTTATCTCTGAAAGAGATCTCTTCCAGCCAACCCAGTGTAGTTAGAGAGAAAATGATTTAATTTGGGTAATCCAGTGCAGAAAAGGTACCAGTGAAAATAATGTAAATACATCAAACACTATTGTAAATAAATAAATGAATAAATAAATAAGTAAATAAGTAAATAGATAAATACATATACATATCTATAAGTGCATAGAATTATCATGCACATTTTATTATCCTATAAGAATTTATTTACATATGATATAGGTACAGTTTTTAATTTAAATATAATAAAGATTACTATGTTAAAAAGATTTTGGGTTAGTGAGACCAAAAAGCCCAAAGAGATGGGAACTAACGCGATCATTTAGGTAAACTATGATAATTTACCAATTAATTAACAATATAACAATTTAATTACCTTAACTTTACTACTAGGTTGCAACCACAACAATCTTATAAGACATAAAATATGCAGCGTGAAACATTAAAAATTGAATAATTTTTATACGTTTTAATATTTTTATATTTGCTTCTTCTTAAAACGTATCTTCGGCGAGATTCTAAATCGAATACCACATTTTTATCATAACATCTCAAAGAATGTTATAAACATATAGCGTATCGATAGTTTTGTCATGCTGCAATCTTTCCCCCTCATAAAACATCCAAAGTTTAAATATGAAAAGAGACAAGAAAATCGCGGTGCTTTTTCAGGACAGCCATAAATATTGTTAGATAAATATGTATCATTGTCCGTTGTCACGCTCGTACGGGTTCGATATAAAGACGTTGTATTTGCGGGGGTGAAAATTCAAATAGTTTCCCAAGTCGAGAATAAAGGGCGTGCAACTCGGCATTCTATCTTCAAAGAAATGTGCCTTTGGCTTTTATGTTACGTGATTTGATGGAGTTTTTTTTCTATTAAAGGGTTTCGTGATTGACCTCATTTTCTGATGGGAAGTGATGATGAGGTCGAAGATGGAGTTCGCAGCCTTTAAACAGTATATTCGCTTTATCTTTGAAGAAAACCTGTTTATAATGCTTTCGAAAATATGTAGAAAGATAATTTTACTCTTTATACGCATACGGGGGAAGACAACACCAGGTCTTGTGCTAATAGACGAAATATATCAACGATATGAGGATTCATCTGAGACGGTACAGGTTTATTCCTTTTTTGTCATAAAGAACAAACAAGCATACATCATCATCATCATCCGGGTCTTCTTGCCCGCCTTAATAGTGTAGGCGGGTGAGGTAGGGGTCTCGGGGTAAACCCCTTTACCCCGGCTGCATCTCCGGAGGCAACTACCTCCGGGTCACTGGGTTTTGAGCCGGCATACACTGGTGGTCTGTGTATGCCGGCGTGGTGTCTTCTTTGTTGTGGCCTCTTCTTCTTTCTTGTATATTGTATATATTTTTTTTTTTATATTTATCTCTTTATTTTTTATATATATATATATATATTTTTTTTTTTTTTTTTAATAATATATAATATTTTTTAATATTGTAATTCTCCCCTCTCGCCCGTTCCCAGATATATGTAATAGATGTTAGTGATATATAATAAGTTGTGTTAGTAAGGGTCGACACAAGAAGTGTGTCGGCCCTCCCCCCGCTTGGACGCGGGGGATATAATTACACACTTGGAACGGGCGAGAGGAGGGAATGAGAAAGAAGAAGGGAAATGGGGAAAAAGGATAGGTAAGTCGTCATACTGGTAGACGAGGCAATCACGATCACTATTCGCCTGTGCACAGGAGGTCCCTAGGCGTGGGACGGCCGTCCGGTGGACGCGCATGCAGCGGCGCGAGGCCCCTTAAGTGTTGATGGTGTCCGTTGTCGGCACGGGCAAACATTTTGCTCGCCATGTCGACAACGAACCCCTCCACCGTTGGGACCCCTAAGCCGCGGGCGATAACGTCGTTACGGACGTATCTGCCCGCTCCCGTGCACAAGCGGAGAGCGATGTTTTGCTGGGCCTGCAGCCGGCGCCTAAGCGTCGGAGAGCACAGTGCATACCAAGCGGGTGCGGCATATGTTAACCGTGAACGGACGTAGCAGGTGAAACGCATGCTCTTTGGGGGCGGGGGGGGGGGGGGCGGGAAAGGGCCCTATTGCTATCAATCTATCAATATACCCTATCAGGTCGACCTCCACGAGATTTCCCTAGAAACTATCGTAACTAATTTATCGTTGAATTTGTCACAATGGGCTGACTGATTTGTCTTTTCATCCTTGCCAGTCATCCCTCACTAGTTGCCCCACCGCCCGCACTACCAGTATACACTACTGGTAGCGGGCGGGGTTGCCATTTCATTATCATCTATTAAAAAAACCGCATGCTCTCATCTCTTATCTGATGATAAGTGATCACTACCGCTCATACACACTCTCGATATCAAAGAAAGATGTGTTGCAGGTCTTTTAGATAGGAATATGCACTTTTCTTGAAGGTTTTAATGTCGTATGTATTTGGAAATACTGATGCATGAAGTTTCTGGATGCTCTTCGAATGTATTCTGTGAGTCAAAGGAACTTGATGGAAATTACAATTTAAGCACTGGAAAGCGCCAATTGGGGAAGTACTCCTGATAAAAGCAAATGTTCATGAAAATTTCTCTCATTTCTAAATATAGCTGCAACAAATTTTTTAACATATACTGGACTATACACTGGGGTCAAGTTATACTTTTAAATTTATGCTTGACCTACCTATTTTCCGTGGAGTCACGTTTTTAATTTAACCAATTTCATTAAATACGGAACAATACGTATCCGTTATGCAAGTCACATCGTATGTGTTTTGCGTCCATACGAGTACATTAGCAGGAAATGGCGCTCAGCATGAAATCTGAAAATACTTTTTCCACGTAATGACTTTTTGTAATTTAACATTCAACATTTTTAATACCATCCCATGTTAGAAACTAGCACGCCGACTTAATACGGGTGTACTAATGAAAAAAATTAAACTAACTTTTTTATATAGATATTTTATTACCAATACAAAGATAACAAAAAAAATTATGCAGAAGTGATGTACAATTTATATATTATTTGTAATTTATTTGTATTTATGTACATACGTAAATGGGAAAAAGAATTTGTTGGTTGTTACCTCTCTAACGGTTTAGCTGATGTTCATAAAATTCATTCATTCATGAACTTCTGTATACGAGTTAGTATTTGACTTAAAGAATAATATAGGCTACTTTTTTCTATTTTGGTTAATTAATATATTTTATACGAATTCATTCCGAACTAATGGAACGGGCGAATTATAAAATAAATTATTAACTAGATAATTTTTATAATTTCTTTTCTTGTGCTTATTTCATTCCCATTTTATATTTTGTCAGCTTTCGTAATTTTGTGGCGGCAAAAATTTCTTTCCTGGGTTACCGGGTTGGGTAATATCTTTTCCATTAAAAGTTTTTTCATAGTAGTCCACCAGGAAGTAAGAATTTTGTTAGTCATGTTCCTCATCTCTCCACATTATTCTTCTGCGAGTATTTCTGATATGGAAGTAAATTCGAAACTATCTCGAATAAGTTCCTTTTTAATTAACAGAATATGAAAAATAAGGACAAATTGGGATCCTTGATGTGAAAAATGTATGTACGGGAAATAAATCTGTAAGCGGATACAAGTTTATCTATCCTTTCAAAATAAGGGAACACAGCCGTGCGTCCGTACCGCGCGGATGTCGGATGACGAATGTCCACATCTTCGCCTCGGGACGGGATATATAATGCGTAAAATTACTGTCTTCAACTATCACCATATATTTTACGTATACGCTTTCGTGTAAAATATATAAAAGTGTTTCGTTTAAATCGTTGTGTTTAGTACGAGACGTAAAATGGAATAACATTTTGAACAAATCTTTTTCAGTTAGCGAGCAATTTCGTGAATGAAATCTCTTAGGAACTAGCCGTTTTATATTGCGTTCGTGCTCGTTGCATATGGACGGGAGGGCGGTCACGTTCAGCTACTCGAGTTTAATTAAGCAGTGTTTAAAGTCCTGTAGCTGAGTTCCAATGAAATCCCGTTTCTCGAAGTGCCTTGCTCCTTTGGCGCCCAACATGGGGCCACAGTATTAATTGTTGCTTACATGCAACAAAGTACAGTTATATTTCCTTACTAAATAAGCTGTTGTTGCACTACATTGAGTTTTATGTCCCGGAGCGTAAGACGTAAATTGCCATAATGTTACAAAGTATGAAAATTGTCGAAATATTTTGATAGTGTACTGTGTTAGAGTACTTTATGTTATAATTTCACGCGATGTTTAATTAAGTCTGTATCATTATTATTTTGTAAACTATAATGTTTTTAAAACTTAACATAGATATATTGGATGTATATTCTACGTGTTGTAGCCAGTGGCGTTGTAAATTTTTCTTTAGACTTTATTTTAAAAATTCAAATATTGGAGATAAAGTTGGCTTGTACATTATGTGATGAGGGTGGAAGATATCCGTTAGATCAAGATTGAATATTTTATATTCACTTCGGCAGCATCAATGTATCATGTGTAATGTTCAAATTATGGAAATCTAGAAACTTAACAGGAACGTCTAATGTACGCACATAACATTTATAATTTTAATATTTTATACAGTATAAAAAAAAGAGGGAAAGGTTAAATAAACGTTTTTAAATGTACCTATGGCAAAGATTGGCGTGGGATTGGGATAACTGGCGAGATAAAGAAAAGGCCTTAGTATTTTTAATATGCATAAAAGTTTTGATAAAATAAATTATAATAGGTAAATAACATCCTTTACTGGGAATAGGTCTCTACATTTATGATTGTTGATTTACAATGGATAAACTCAAAAACTACTCAATCGGTGTTTAAAAATTTTTTCATCTATAGAAAGAAGATCAGTAAGTAACATAAGTTGGCCTGGATTGCTAATCACTAGTGTACTATAAATGCGGAACTTTGTAGGGGTGAATTAATGATTGTTATTTTACGCAATTAGTACGAACGGATTTGTATGAAATTTGATACACAAGTTACATTATCGTAACTTAGAACACCGGGCACTTTATATACAGATTCAAGTGGATGATGCCGCGAGATATAGCTAGTATGGCATAGTTATATTAGTCTATTACTATTGCGTTGGCTACGTAGCATAGTTTTGTTTAGTTTTACAACTCTTGTACCCGATACTCTCCATCGCCTCTTAAGCCATCATAATGAAACGGACTTGTGACATTATTTTTCATCTCTTAGTCTCAGTCATCATATAGAAAATATGTCATATAATAATTGATAGCAACCTTTTTAAACCTTTACTAAAACGTTGCGTGGAAATAATTACTTTCAGTGTTAGGCCACACATTGTTTTTAAATGTGATATTTTTCCTGTTTTTTTTTTTTTGGTTTTGCTAAGTTTACTTATCTTAAAAGATCAATAAAAAGTATCTAACCGATTATTTAAATTAGTTCGTAAAAGAAATCATCGTGTCTCATAAAATTATACGTACTGTGTTAAAGTACTAATTAAAGATTCGTCTAAGACGAAAGAAATTACCCTAAATTAATGGTGGAGCCAGTCTTTGAAACATTTTATTTAATAAGGCTTTGTGCAGCCCTTCGTACATAATTGTAAATTAATTGCGATCTCAGGAAAAAGGGACCCTCTAATAGCTAATTAGACAAACGATAAATTATATTTTGAATAGATACCGAAGTGAGAATCATATCTTAATTATTTTAACATAGTTCATGGATAACCCATGTTGTTTGCATTTTGTTCTCTTAATCTTTATAATAACATTGTCATCTCTTTCTTGACTTAAATTGTATAGCCCTTTAGATTCAAACTAGGTAAAACCTGTTTCAGTATTGAGTTCATCTTTACTAACGTCATAGTCTAAAGAATCCCTTTTTTTGCTTCCTAATCTGTGCTGATATTATGCGTCAGTCATTTCAGTTCGAGTAAAAAACGTCAACATTTTATACCACTTTTAGTGAATTTATATCACAATATATCATATATTACAGTATAGATCGCGTAAATATATTTATGATCCTTTACGACATTTATTACTTGCAACACTAAAAATACTACATTTGATTTTCTATAAAAAAGGAAAAATTTACTGTTGTTAGGACGTTTTTATTCCATTCAGAAGTATATAATAACGTGGCGGATAGTATTATTATTATTATTAGTAGATTGTAGATACAAGACCCATATTAACAAATTTTATTGTGTTGATGTTTCTAGACGGTTTCATAAATTCGTTTTCCATGTATCGTCAAAATAAGGGCTATGCCAACTCTTAAATTACATAGTGATTACTTGCACAGCGGTGTTTACAGTCAACTAATGCAGTAACAAAATTAATTAAGTTCAGTTTACTACAAAGTTTGTGCTGTTTATCATACCTACACCTCGGGGAACTAGAGGCTTGATAACCTATTCCTTGCACGGAGCGATCTTAATAGACAAACAAGAAAAAGGATGAAATATTGGATTTCTCACGGAGAGAGGTTTCAATCGTGGCTTCATTTAATTAAACGGTGCCTCCTGGGGTTGCCGTTTCCGGTCCTTTACACGGGGAATTTTTATTTTGCGCTGCAAATAAGTTTTCCTAGCTAAGATGACGTTTTCAATAGGTTTGATGCATTTGAAAAATTTTAGTGCTATATTACCATTATTATTTATTATTTGGGGTCGGTGTTATAAGTTTTTCTTATCCATTCTGTTTGTATGTTTTCTACACGCAGTCATTTACGCATTAACTGCTACCATATCATATTTCAGTTTATCCATGTCAAAGTATTAGAAGTTTTGTCATCAAATGTATGTATGTATTTCTTTATTTGCAGAGACAGAATTGATACACAACAGTATCACGTACTGAATTTGACGAGTGTGATCACTCTGTTTTGATAAAAGTACTAAAACGTAACTTACCTACTTAATAATTATATTAGGAATGACCTATTATGATTATTAGAATAATAAGAATGAATAAACTGCGATTACAAAGATTTCGGCTACAAAAACTGCATCCCTATATACTTTCACTATAAAAACGTTCAATCAGTTGTGACAAACATTGTCAAAACTGACAGCTGTCAACTGTCACCCGCACTATTCTACAATACCGTAGAAAGAGATCGCAGGTACTATCGTTAGTCTGTGTACAATACTTACTATAAGTAGCTATTTTAATATAAGTAGTTTTAACAAAAATAATGTCAAAATATTTGCGTTGGTGATAAAATCTGCATAGTACCGTATGTACGTTCGTACATTTATATGTATGTACATAACGGTCGTGGTCCAAACTGCAAGAATGCACGAATTCGTAGCTTTCATATAACATGACACACAGTCTATGTACATACGACCCGGGTTGCGGATTTTAACCTAAAATTATGACTTTCCTTATGCATTCATTCTTATACTAGAGTTTTACATTGCTGCAACTGAATTTATATTACTTTACTGCTGTTTGCGCTTGAAGGTGAGAAGCTCTTGGTTGAAATGAAATGCTTGTCCGTGCCTCAAGTTTTATAATAAATTAAAATAAATACAAAAGTGCGTGTAGTTCTATCCGTTAACAAAATTTGAATGTTTGACCTTCTAGCGGTTAAACGGTCTATATCTATGGTTCTAATATTGCAAGTGCGAAAAATTTAACTTTTATTAAAACAACTATAATGTCTAATCTTGAACATGCCCCCGGCCTTGAAAGCTTCAGCTTTCAATTTTAAAACTTCAAAACTAGAATTAGTCATCAAGTAAGGGACATATCTTGCTGTAAGCGCGTCTCACGACACCTGACGATGTGCGAATATCGGCTACTCTAGTGATGCCGTCTTTGCCAGGGAAGATCTTCACTATTCGACCGAGATGCCATTTTAGCGGCGGTAGGTTGTCGTCCTTAATAACTACTAGCATATCAGGCTGCAGTTCAAGTGTGTTCTTCCTTCCTTTAGTCCTTATTTGAAGTTCTGACACGTATTCCTTCGCCCAACGGGACCAAAATTGCTGTCGAATCTGCTCAACTCGTTGATAACGTGTCAGTCGATGAACAGGCGTCTCAGTGAAGTCATCACTAGCAGGCGCAGTAAGTGGACGTCCCACCAGAAAATGGCCTGGACTAAGAGGCGACAAATCTTGTGGATCTGAGGACATAGGGCTTAAAGGACGGGAGTTCAGGACCGCTTCAATTTGTGTCAACACTGTACTGAACTCCTCGTAGGTTAAGTGCGCGTTTCCTACTATACGACGTAAAATATTCTTACAGGACCGAATTCCAGCTTCCCATAATCCGCCAAAATGAGGCGCATAAGGCGGTATGAATGTGAATTGAATATTCTGAGCCGTGGCATATTCTATAATCTGTGACGAACAATTAGCTAAAAAATGTTTAAAGTCATTCATCAATCCAACAAAATTTCTACCATTATCAGAAAAAATCTCACATGGGTTGCCACGCCTAGATATAAATCTCTTTAACGCTAATAAATATGCATCTGTTGATAAGTCACTGACGAGTTCTAAATGTACAGCGCGCGTTACAAAACAAATAAATAAGCACACATAGCATTTTGTCGTCCTAGCACCTTTACCCTTACGATTAAGTATGAGCATTGGTCCGGCGTAGTCCACCCCAGAACGCATAAAAGGAAAGCCCGAAGTTAAACGTTCCTTTGGTAAATCTCCCATAAGGGGAGTAGGGGTCATACCTCTCAAGCGTTTACAAATAATGCAATCATAAACAACCTTCCTTGCTAAGTTTCTACCGCCAATTGGCCACCACGTTTCACGTAAGTTATAAAGAAGCGCCTGTGGAGCTGCGTGCAACAACTGCTTGTGTTCGTGTCTGAATAGTAGTAGGGAGAAAATATGTTTAGATGAAATTAAAATCGGATGTTTTTTATCAAAATTAAAGTCGGGAGAATTTACAATCCGACCACCAACACGAATTAGTTTATTTTTATCAATAAATAAATTTAATTTAGACAAATTATGCTTATTAACTAGAGTACTATTATTTGTGAGTAACCTATACTCATCTGGAAACGATTCTAGTTGAGACAGTCGAGCCAAAGTTATATCAGATTCCCTCAATTCATCGACAGTGAGAGTACCTGACCGTTGAGTATTTTTATTGCGCGTATTATGAATAAAACGTTGTATATACGCGACAGTTCGTCTCATGCGACTATATTGAGAAAATCTAACAAATGGAAATAATGTACGTTCGCAGTCTTGATCAGTAGCGTAGGAATGCGTCACACTGGATTTCAGCTCAGGCAATAGTTGCTGAGAGTCAAATGAATTTAACGGTACATTATTGCAACTGAAGTTAGTGTGACGAAGAAAAAATGGGCCTTCCCACCATAAAGTAGAAGATGAAAGGTCCTCCATCTGAACACCACGCGAGACCAGATCAGCTGGGTTTTCCTTCCCACTGACATGACGCCATGGAAGTTCCTTCACCAACTCATGTATTTCTGCCGTTCTATTTTGTACAAAAGTTTTTTGTAAATTAGGCGACATGTGTAACCATCCTAGTACTATGGTCGAGTCAGTCCAGAACATGATGTTATCAAAATGACGACGAAGTGATTTAATTACTTTATCATAAAGTCGAGCCCCAAGTAAAGCTCCGCATAATTCTAGTCGCGGGATACTGACAGGTTTTAAAGGTGCAACCTTACCCTTTGAACATAACAATTTTACCGATACAAGTCCGTTATTAGTTACTGTTCGAACGTAGATGCAAGCGCCGTATGCAGTCTGCGATGCATCGGTAAAGATGTGTAGCTCTGTACATATCGCTTCGTTAGCTGTAACATGACGGGGTATGCGGATGGTATTAAGCATTGATAAGCCCTTTACAAATACGGTCCATGCGCGCAACACGTCTCGCGGTACCTCATCATCCCATCCTAGTTGTAATAACCATAGTTTTTGCAATAAAACTTTGGCTATTATAATGGTCGGACTTAATAATCCCAATGGATCAAATATTTGAGAAACGTGCGATAAAATGGTTCGTTTACTAATCTTGTACGTATCAACTTTAACTTGAGTATTAAAATAAAACTCGTCTGATGCATAGTACCATCCAAGACCTAATGTCTTGCACTGAACATTTTCTCCTAATGTTAATTCCTGTGATGCGTTATTATTTGGAATTTGATGAACCAACAATTCATCACATTTAAAATTAAATATCCATTTTCTTAAGTGAAATCCACCAGAACTTAAGACATCAGTGACCTTCTTACAGAGTACAAGCAACTCCTCCTTGTCATCTGAACCTGTAATCATATCATCTACATAAAAATCATTTAAAATTATTTGTTGGACGGCTGAGTCCTTACATTCGAGTGCCAGCTGCTTTAGACACCTAACACTAAGAAACGGTGCGGAGGCTGTCCCATACGTTACCGTGTTCAGTCGGTAAATACCTAACGGTTCAGATGGATTGTCACGCCACACAATCAACTGGAGATCGCGTTGTAATTCGTTTAAGAGACACTGCCTGTACATCTTTTCGACGTCTGCACAAGCAGTGTATCTATGTTGTCTGAAACGAAGCAGGATGTCAACTAAATCACGCTGCAAAGGAGGTCCGACTTGTTGAATGTCATTTAAAGACACTCCACTACTTGTGGCGGCACTTGCATCGAACACCACGCGAAGTTTTGTTGTGCTGCTGTGCTCACGATACACGCCGTGATGAGGTAAGAAATAGTGTGGGGTTCCATATGAAGTTACTCGCGTCATATGACCTAATTCGATGTATTCGTGTATAAATTCAATATATAATTTTTTATAGTTAGAATTACGTTCTAATCGCCTCTCTAGTGCCAAAAAACGACGTTCAGCTTGTGACAAAGATTCACCCAAAACAGATGGCGACTGTTTCAGTGGCAAGCTGACGCAAAACCTTCCGTCACTATTGCGCGTGGTAGTACGAATGAAAGCTTCCTCACAAGAGCGTTCTTCGTCAGTCTGTATGTCACTAGTTTTAGGCACCTCTTCTAACTCCCAAAACCGTCGTAACTGAGTGTCAATGGATTGAGTGAAGTTACATTGGACAGACGTATTGATATTGTGCGTGTTAAACTCAATAGGCCCTGAAATAATCCAACCTAACCTTGTATTTTGTAAAAAGGGTCCATTGGGTAATCTCATTTTACCTTCGCATAATAAGTCCCAAAATAAGTCTGCGCCTATTAAAATATCAATATTTTGAGATTCATAATATTGTGGATCAGCCAGCTGTATATAGTCAGGTATCATAAAAGACTGCGCGCGTTGACTATACATCGCAGTAGGTAGCGTAGATGTAATGTGCGGCAACACAAAACATTTAATGCGTGCGGAGTAATTGTCAATGCGTGATTTGATCTCGATATCACATATCTGTGATGACGTTGTTACTGTGTTGCCGACACCTCGAATTTCGCAAGTGGACTGTATTAAATTTATATTAATTAAATCGCATAGTGGTTTAGAAATAAAACAATGTTGACTACCACAGTCGAGAAGCGCGCGTGCTAAGTGAAACTTATTGTACCTATCGGCTATCTCGACTATAGCTGTAGACAATAAAACGGGTCGCATAGTAGATTGTTTGTGAATTAAATTAAAATTATCTATGTGTGTACTGTTTACTCGAGACGAATGAATTTGCGCGGGGATGGACTGCGCGGGCGGTGCGACGGTCGCGGGGGTCATTTGACTAGAACCCGGGGTTTCGTTGTCGGCTAGATGCATTGATACGACCGCTACTCGATCAGTCACGTTATTATGAATAAGCGTGTTGTGTTTTTTAAAACACAGTCTGCAAGGTCCAAATTTGCACATACTAACTGAATGCCCTGGACGTAAACAGTTCTCACATAATTTATTTGCGGTTATAAATTGCAGTTTAGCGTCTAAGTTAGTGTCCAAAAATGTTTGACATGAATAAAGTGGATGATCGGCGTTACACATTAAACACGATTTTTTAGTAGACGTGATTCGACCTTGCTGTGACTTATTGGTGGAAACATTGCAGTGCACTTTATGTTGTGATTTTTTATGTGACGGATAATATGACGATTGTTGTGAAGTCGCGTTTTGAGTTTTAACGTCACTGTTAACCCTGTGTGAAACTAGCAATGTTTCCAACATGTCAGCCCTGTCTCTGAGGAACATAAGTAAATCATCTACCTTCAGTGAAGAATTATCATTAATATATTTTCGTGTGGTGCATTTAAATTGTTCCCATTCACGTTCGGTGGTTTCATCTAACTTAGACGTTATAATAAATATGATTAAAGTATCCCAGTACTCAGTAGGCTCACCTAATATTTTTAATGCGCGTAAATTTCTTAGAATAATGTCTGTTAGTTTTCTGAGTGCATGTGGTGATTCCTTAGAAAGTTTTTGAATAGTAAATAAGGCCTTAACGTGGTTATGCACCAACAGACTGCTATTGTTGTATCTGTTGAGAAGTAGTTCCCATGCTACCACATAGTTACTAGCAGAGAATTCTAAGGAATCGATAACTAACTCCGCGCTTCCCTTTAGTGACGATTTTAGGTAGTGGAATTTCTGAATATCGCTAATTTCATCGGAATTGTGTACTAGAGATAGAAAAATGTCTCTGTATTCGATCCAATGCTCATACGTTCCATCATATACAGGTAGGGAGATGGTCGGAAGTTTTATAGACTGTGACGCCCTATTACTGCCCTTACTGGACGCGCTAGTGACCTCTACCGATTTGAGCAAACATTCAGCTTGAGCTAGTGCATGATAATAGCAATCTTCAAACAATTCTCGTTGCGTCAGCTGTGAATCTAAATCTGAATCTCGTACAATTTTTTCGATTTTTGTTTGAACATCGCTAAACTCTGCAAATAAGCTTGTAATACCTTGCATGCGTAATTTTACATCGGCACATTTTTGATTCGTTAATTGCTCGAGGGTAATATCACTAACGGCCTTAGAAAATTTAGTAAGCCTGCTTTTTAATATGCCACGCGTCTTGACTAGGTCCCTAAGCAATTCATTATCATTTTCATTATTAGCGATTAGCCTATTAGGGGATCTTTCACGATTAATTTTAACACTAGCCTCATTTATACTCATTTTGGCAAATTATGAAGGTACTTACGTTTGATTCTTGGTCTGTAAGATCAGCCTGTGCTAGCTGCGACACAAAGCTGCTTCTTATTGCTGAACACAAGAACTGTAACGTGACTAAAGGCACGGTGTGACACAATTGAAGCGAAGGAGATGGGGTTAGGGAGGATGGCAGACCGCTCCGGAATGCGCTTATGGACGATTGCTGTCTGCTGCTGCTCCTCCGACGCCTTAACCTCGATCCTTACTAGATGTCTTCTCACTTCTCGTAGTCCAAAACTTGTGCGATGAATTGGCATACGATGAGTCCAATGGTCGCTGACTCGTACTTTGCGTATTATTATTCGGCAACGAAGGTCCAAAACACGTATGTTTGCGCTTGAAGGTGAGAAGCTCTTGGTTGAAATGAAATGCTTGTCCGTGCCTCAAGTTTTATAATAAATTAAAATAAATACAAAAGTGCGTGTAGTTCTATCCGTTAACAAAATTTGAATGTTTGACCTTCTAGCGGTTAAACGGTCTATATCTATGGTTCTAATATTGCAAGTGCGAAAAATTTAACTTTTATTAAAACAACTATAATGTCTAATCTTGAACAACTGCATAACTATTTAACTTTACGTATAACCAATTAAGTATGTATGTGTGTAAGTATATAATTATGTTTATATATATACATACAATTAAATAGAATTGAATATGTATAAACTTACATTTGTCTAGTTCTTTTTTGTTTTAAATCGTCACAGTATTGTACACTGCTCTATCTGCTGACATTAATGCTTCTTTCCAATTTGGGTTTACTGGAAAAGAACTCTTGCAGAATTAAGCTAGCCTTTGTACATTTGCTTTCCACTCTCCTATTTCTTGTGAACAATAAATTATAAAAACTCTTCGACTCACGATTGTAACATCTACGATTGTAATTATTTAAAATTATCTTTTTTTTTCCTGGTATATAAATTATCTTTATATGCCATTTTGGAAATGATCTAATCTAATTATTTGGGTTTCTACTCACGCAACTTACAAATTTCACGGATATGAAGTCGTTGGCAAAAGCTAGTGTAAACTAATATTATAAAGTTTAAAAACATTTATTTTTCGGTTTGTAATAGATTAACTGAAAAATATTTAATTTAAAAAATACTTTCAACTATAGAAAGCTACATTATTAGTGAACAAAATGGGCTGTCTTTTATTAAAAAAAAAAAAAGTAAAAAGCTAGGTCAGTTTGCTAGTCACAAATAAAGTAATTCGGCTTCAGTTGAATCATATCAGGCAATCTTCTGTAGTCATAAAAACGGTCATATACCACCTGACCTGCATCGAACGATTGGAAGGTATTTAACAATGTATCACAAAGATACCAAACCCGTTGTACAATAATGGATTTTATTAATAGAAACGGAAGAGCTGTTTCTCATCAGCCACAAATTTTATTAAATTTTGCAACAAGCTCAACAACTTTATGTTAGTATTTACTATTTATTGTACATACTTACTGTAATGTAATTCTATACTTGTTACAGTTGTTGACTTAATTATTATGCAATACAAATTGAATGGTAATTTTAATATAGTATATACAAAATTCTATGTGATGCTGTTTGTTCATGCTAATCTCCGAAACTGCTCAACCAAATTTTAATGATTTTTTTGTTTGTTCCAATTTGAGAGGTAGGATATTTTTTATCTCGATAAGAAATCAATATAAGAAGATTTTGTTCTACAAAAAATACCGACTCCAGTCGTGGTAAATTAGTTATTTTAAAATTAATAATAATTACTGCTGGATATATGGTATAGCCTCTCCCTTAAGGGGAGATTTTGTGCCACTAGTTACAACGCTTGGCAGGTAGGCGGCCGCAGTTTGGCTTTTGGTTATGTTTTACGATGTTTTTAACATATATGTATACTAATATTGTATGTATATTTTAACATATATATTAACAATGTTAAAAATTAATTATCTCACTGAAGTAAAATGTACATGGGGAAGAAGTCATGGGTAAAGACTAGTAAATAAATAAGCTTCAGTATTATTTTGTTATTTACTTTAGTATTGTATTTTCGTTGCTGATAGCTACCAAAGCCGATTTGCCGACTGGACGCAGGTGTTCCCGTATTGTTTCTAGTCCGAAAACATTTAGGATGGCGGGCAGTCCCTTAAGAATACATTAGTTTATTTATTACATTTGACCTGAGCCTTTTTTTTATACAACAAGGATGGATAAAACATACGACTGGCCGTGTGTTATAAGTTCGTAATAGCTTGTAAATGTACTTACAATTTTTACAGTTTCCAGGGGGTACCGCGAGGAGGTCGACCTGGTTGGCTATATTGCTAGCAATGGGATTCTCAGTCTCCATTACTAACAATCCCTTCCCCACTCCCTCCCCATTACTGTATGTTACGTTATATTTTTTAACTTGGTTTTATTAAATATGTATGAATGAATGGATTCTTTATTGTGCATACTGTGCTAATTACAGGTTGATAGGTAGATAATAGGTTTTATTATTTACTAATACATTTACACCCATATCGTCATAGTCGTAGAATACTGACGGATCTGACGAATATTACATATAAAGATCCGTCAGTATTCTACGACTATGACGATATCTACTATTGTACTAGTAAAGTGTACCTAGAGAATAATACTCATGAGAATAACAATAATTATTCTAACATTAATTTGTATTATTCTTGTACATGTTGATTCTGTGTATACTACAACAATAACTGAAACTCAATCGGCAAAAGCAAATATTTGCTTTCTGGCGTTTACGTTGTTGTTCGTGGCATTGTTTGGTATTGTTGTAACATTATACAAGTGTTTAGGTATTTAATAACAAAATGTTCATAATAATTAGACGCTGTTGTGTGTTATTATTATTTTTTTATTTTTAAGTGACAGGGAATAATGCGGGAATCAAATTAAATCGAGCCTTGTCTACTTGTAACTGCCGCCGGTGTAACCATCATCGTGATCATCATTTCAGCCATTATTCGTCCACTGCTGGATATAGGCCTCCCCCATAGACTGCCATAAGAATCGGTTCTGAACCACTTGCATCCACTGGCTCCTTGCAATGCATTCGAGGTTGTCACTCCATCTAGTAAGGGGGGGGGGGTCGTCCTACACTTCATTTGCCCGTAAGTGGTCGCCTTTCTCCCCAATCGGTTGTCGGTTCTTCGAGCTATGTGATCAGCCCATCGGTTACTTTGGTTCTTTTGCGGATATCCTCATGTAACGATGGAACGTGAAAATCTAAAAGTAAATAAATCCAATTTGCCATATATTATTGGTGCCATGATTTTGCGCACCAATATCGTTTTGTGAAGTTGAGACTGAATTTGTACCTCATACAGTTTATTATTACCACAATCTCAATTTTCGCTAAGAGCCCACCAGTCCTAATATGTACCTCCACAATAAACCACTCGCGTCTACTCGAAATCTACAAATCACATTTCAGCAAATACGTATCAGACTTGAGTGGAAACTTATTTGCTGGCTTCCGTTGAATTTTCGATGACATTTGATCGAGATTTGGTTGCGCGATTGTGACTACAGGAAAGGCTTTTAGACCTGCACTCTCGAGTCAGAATTTTTTTCTGACGTTATAAGTAAAATGTTTAGCGTATCTGAGTTTTTGTGATATGATTTTTTAAAGGTATTATGTTAAAGGTTTTGTTGTTTAATTTTTTGATTTTGTTTAAATCTAATTTATGTGATTATTTAGCATTTTATTTTAGTATACTTTCTCATAACATCTGTCAGTAAATAAAAAAAAATTATATGATTCAAATATATACATAATATATACATAAATCGTTTTAAACATCCATGGGTATATTGTCAGTTTTAATTTTTGTCTTTAAAGATTTAAGGATTATTTTTAGATTACTTAATACTATTTGGTTTAACGAGTTACAAGTTCTTATAGACTACTGACTTAATGATAACAACCTGGGTCAAATACGATTCGAAATAGATCATTCATATTACTATCTCATATACGAGATGGTAATTGCGAAATTTCAGTATTTATTATTAAAAAGTGTTGCTTCTTACAAAATTATGAATCTAGTATAAGCTTATATTTGCAATTTCGTCTACGTAAAGTTTTAATACAGATTAATATCCTTTATCCATCCTTAGATTTCTGATTATCTTTATCTCATTTCTTTAAATCGATTCAGCAGTTTAGTCATGTTTAACAATGACACATTATACTAAATTATGTAATTGTATTATTAGCGAAGATCCGAGTATTATTTAATGCAAATTACTTTGTAATGTATTAATTTTACTCTGTTTGTTCACAAAGTTACCAATGTAATCTAACTCGTTTACAATTTTCAACGAAATTTATACTTGTAATTAGATCCAGTAATACAGAAAACACATTATTTCCATCTCGCGTTGTTAACACATTGTTCTCCAAGTTTGTACATTTTGATCTCAAGGCCAGCTGCCACAATATATGTATTGTTATCGAATATCCGAAAGGTTTGGGCCCCGTTATCGAATGAATATATCGATGTAGAATCCACTTATTCTGAATTTAGTATTTTGGGACTATATACGTTTCATAGAAATTTTTTGCTACAATTTGTAATGTTTTATTTTAAAGTAATATTTGCGGAGTATTTTTAGTGATCTTAATAAACCTGTTACTAAACTGGTATTCCGTTTTTGTCTTAACAACTTCATGATAAACATCTTAACAACTCCTCCATGAGACCCTATTTATTTATTTGAATATTTTGTAATTTATTCTTTCCTTTGGTAATTTATCATATTAGATCAATCAATCAATCAATATAGTCATCATACAATCTTTTTACACTGAGAAGATGTTTAGGCGTTTGAATATTTATGACACTTATCAAAAAAATTAGACAGTTTGGCATTTGGTTTAGCACATGTGTGGATTTTGCCTAGTATAAATTATATGGGCCAAATTATAAGTACCTGTAATCACTGAGCGTTTATAAAAAGATTGATGAATGTAGAAGAAGCGAAAGAGGTTTGCTTGATTCGAAGCCTTTGACGTTCCATTGTTTCTGTGTACCCTAATGGGAGAAAGGCGTGACAGTGTGTATGTATGTATGTGAATTATATGTTAGGTAGATATACCTATTTGCAATTAGTATACCGTTCACTGAGTTGTCACAAATTCTGCGGAAATATTAAGCTTGGCTACAAAGCCAGAAGTCTCGTGTAGCTTACAAATTTTAAATTTTGCAGTGTTTCTTCATGTTGGTATCTACAAGAAAGGGTAATTCCTGTGGGAACCGGGAAAATCCGTGATCCACGCGGGTAAATCCGTTAAGTTTTCTACATTTTTCTTTTCTCTAAAATGTTTATGAAATTTGGAACTGTTTTCAAAATTTGTTGATTGTTGAGTATAGTCGATATAGTATGAATATGACGAAATTGAGTTGAAAAGTTTTAGCATTATTATTTCATATATAAACCACTATAATAGTCATGTGCCCACTAGGTAATTTCAAGAAAAGTATGTACAATTTCTCCACGATTTATCATCATCCTTCCGGCCTTATCTAATATTCTCTTTCGGGTAGGTACAGCTTGTTTTTATTTTTTCTTCAGATTTTGACTTAGTCATCTCGCTTGCTTAACATCTATATACTCGTATCTCTTATATTTGTACATAATCATAAATGTGTTCATTTGAACTTTCAATTTAGTCTCTGGTAAAAAAAAAAATTGTATGTGTTTAATCTGTTATGCTATATTTATTCTAGTTGTTTAACAAAGATTTTATTAATAACTTGCAAGTTTTTCAATTCAAACACTGTCTCGTTACGAGTATAATACTTGCAATATTTCAATGTTTCCAACATCCTTTGAGGTTTTCAGACAACCATTGAATAAATTCTACGAATAGTTTCATCTTTGTCTTCACAGTAAATATTGGAGCTCAGATTCCCTCGTCTGAAGATGCATTTTCTGACAAACTTTTTACTGCGTTTCAATTTAAGAACTATTAAAATTCTTGTAACTGTATTTCAGTATTATATCTCTTATTTTTATTGCGCTTTATTTCGTATTTTTAAAATCCTTCCAATGTTATAAATATGAAAATATGGATATTTAAATTTGTGTTTTTGAATATTAATCTTTCAATCATGTTTGAAGTGCTGAACTGTAGATTAAAAAAAATCAAATACTCTATAATTATTGGAA
Organism: Galleria mellonella; assembly: GCF_026898425.1. Lineage (NCBI taxonomy): Eukaryota > Metazoa > Arthropoda > Insecta > Lepidoptera > Pyralidae > Galleria > Galleria mellonella. The sequence goes on along the minus strand of NW_026442037.1, from coordinate 317,608 downwards.
TATGATTTTCATACTTTATTAATATTTCTATTTCAATTTGCAATTATGTAGTAAATTGCCAAATATCTAAACATAAATAAAAATATTTAGATTTGAAAGAAACAGATGAATTATAATCTTATATATATATATATATATATATATATATATATATATAAACTACAGCCTCAATGGTCGCGTACTGCGCTGTTTCTGAGATGTTTTCTTCCACGAACACTCAGGTTGTGGAATGAGCTCCCTGCCGAGGTTTTCCCAAGAGACTACAGCATGGGGTTTTTCAAAAGGGGGGTAAAGAGGTTTCTCCAGGGTCGGCAACGCACGCGTAATACCTCTGGTGTTGCAGGTGTTCATAGGCTACGGTAACCACTTACCATCAGGTGGACGGTATGCTTGATTGCCACCTCAGTGGTATAAAAAAAAATATTCTAATATTCGCGCGTGTTAACTGTATTCTACTATATATAGTTTTTAATTATAAGTTCCTTATATAACGGAGGTTTCCATTAAAAAGGATCATTGACTGAGCGACCAAGTAAAAATCTTAAATCATAGATATAAAAAGGAATTCTAATTATGTTTGCCCGAGATGCTCTTGGGCGTTCTTTGCTTTAAAAGGTTTTGAATTTTTGATGTGGAAGAGAATTCCGTTTTGGTTGAAAAACTTCAAATATTTCAATAGAGTGTCGTGTTATTTTAATACTCTCCTTATATTTCTGACAAGGAATAATGCTATTTCAGTCAGTTCTCTAAAATTTTATAGGCACAAAACTGAATTAGGCTTTATTTTACTTCAGAGCCAAAAATTATTCATGTAATTGAAAATCTATCCATATATGACATCCATATTTGGGATTCCACAGCACCCGACTTCCTATTTCAAAGACTGCTAATTTAAAGATATGTAAATACACTTCTGTTTTACTTATTCTAGTTCAATAAATCTTACTTAATATGTGCTTGATGATGCAGTTAATGTTACCTCAGTAAGTATTCTATTACTTACATCAAGTTTATTCATTTTTGATAAGCAAACTCCTCAGCAAATTGAAACATTTGGGAGCGCTCTCAGATTTGTAATTAGGACAAAAATGTTGGAGTCACAAGACAACGGTATGAAGGATGGAATAAAGAAAACTTAATAGCCCCTTAGAGGCGCCTAATGACGAAGGGAGCCAACACTTTGGGAGATAACCAGAATAAATATGATGCCACCTTGTTTTTGACCGAATTTAAAAAAAGGGATTGTCTAGTAGGATTGTACAAATGATTTTATGTCTTCACTTTATGAGTGTAAAGACCGAAATTGTTTCAAACATAATTGTTTTTCGTATTCTATATTTATCAGATTTCGTGTTTTTCCTTTCTTTGTTCTCGTTAATATTATTTTTATATTGGGTTATATTATATATATACGAGTACAGCAACATTTATTATTAAATGCAGAATTATATTCGCATGCACAATATTTTTATTTTGGAAAGAAATCTGTATTGATTTGAATATGATGATGTGTCTTTCAGTAATGATTTGTTATTGATTTCCACATCACTCGTGCAAGTATGTTATAAAGAAATAAAGATTTTATATTTGAATAATATAAAAAGGTTAATTATGGTCCTGACATGGATTTGGATTTTCATTAAAAGATTACCCGCTGAGCCAACTAGAACTGGTACTATGATATTGCTATTGAAACTCTTTTAATGTTACCGATGTTGAGGATTTTCATACCAAGTTCGTCATCCTTATGAAGGTCCATATGCAAGAGAGTGCTGAAAGGCTGTAATCTTATATAGCTATTTTTATTGCTTCATCCACTTTCATAACTTATCTCATGCGGCAAGTATACCGTCTGCACATCTTGGACGTCTCCCTTTACAGTATTGGCAATATTTATATCATTTATGGTCTTACTACAAAAATAATTTAAAACATTACCTATCTAAACAGGATTCAACAAAACTCTAAGTGATTAAATATTGTTTAGGCGATGAAATAACGCTCATTAATAATTTTATCTGCCACGTCTATTTAGATTATTATACAAAAATTTATTATAATACTAAAATTTTATCTGTATATTTTTTTTATTTACACAAATTTAACCATTAGACGCTTTTTTGTAGTAAGTCATCTAAACTTTTTAACATTATTTAATACCTGTCTATCGTAAGTTTTACTTTTATTAGTATAACCATAATAATTTAATAGAAATCCGTATTGAATGGAATTAAGAAACAAGTTTCTCTTAGTCATAATAGCTTAAATATCAATTAGTGAAATAAATTCATTTATCAGCTCGGAATTAAAACTTAAGAAATCTTTTAAAAACAAGGGTAGACATCTCAATCTAAGTTAAAAATAATTGAACAGTCGTAAGAGAAACGATAAACAACGTCTTACCGAAGTAGTTTTCAATGTCTTAAGTCCTCTACAAAGTACATTTATTTTTAAATGGTTCCCATTTGTCTAGAGTTTTGTACGCTATAATTTTTACTGTATAAATTCGTTTTGTAAGCGATTCAATCTACTGCCACATCTGAGCCCGGACCACTATTGCTATATTTAGTTGTATTATCTACATTCAATATATGGGCTTGGTGGAATTCTGTCTTAATAAATCATGCGAGTGTTTTATGAGATTGCTATATTTAATAACAATACATTTCGTTAATCGATATGGGAAAGAATATCAAAATGGTTATATTAATATTTCTTACATTTTCCCAGCAAAGCTAAATGATCGCGTTAATTCCGTCTCTTATATTATTGATATTAAAAATACTATTTTCATTATCTAAGTATATTTTTTTTTACAACACAGGGGGCAAACGAGCATGCGGCTCGCCTGATGGTAAGTGACTACCGCCGCCCATGGTCAGCCACAGCACCAAAGGCATTGCATGTGTGCTGCCGGCCTTTTAAAAAGGAATATGCTCTTTTCTTGAAGGTTATATTGTCGTATCGGTTCGGAAATACTGCTGCTGGAAGTTGATTCCAAAGAGTGGTTGTGCGTGGGAGAAAGTGCCTTGAAAAACACACGGTGGAGGACCGCCACTCGTCCAGATGGTTGGGATGAAATTTTAGTTTATGACGGGTTGTACGATGGTGAAAATCAGCAGCAGATATCAATCCGAATAATTCTTTAGAGCACTCCGCATGATAAATTCGGTAGAAGACGGAATTATTTCGTTATTAAATTATGCTTAACAGTAAAAAGATTCTAAAGGACTGGCAAGTTGTTATATTTTTAAAATTACATTTCTAGAACAACATTGACCTTCTATATACATATACGTAGGATATGTATATACATCTTTTTACCCGGAAAACTATTTATAGTACGACCAAACGCCGTAAGTGCAATAAGTGTTAGAGCAAATGTAGTGAGATGGTGAATTGTAAGGATGAAGGAGTCGGCTCTTGTATCGCGTCACATAAATCGAAGTGATGTATTTGTGATGATATACTGTTACTAGATATGTCAGTAGAAAAAAGATAATATTTATTAGTCTTACTTTGTTATTGAAAGATGGAGTGGTGATCTCAAATGTGATGCAGTGGCAATGGATTTATTGATCTTTTAATTGTTCAATGGGTAATCTTTGAAGGAGATGTATCTACACTAATATTATAAAGAGGAAAGATTTGAATTTTTGTGTGTATGTAATGAATAAACTCAAAAATAACTTTGCTGATTTCAAAAATTTTTTTACCATTAGAAAGCTATATTCACCCTGAGTAACATATTTATAGCTAGAAAAGTATAGGAATCCTTACTAAAACTTTAGTAATGTAACTCGAGGTGTGAAAAATGCTATAAAAATATTTCGTCGCGTGCGCTGCGGAAACTATTGGTGATAGAACAAAAGTATGTTCTACAATATTGAAGAAAATATCAATAACCACAAAAAACTTCCCGATACTGTATGTTCAACTATTATCGTTATGTCACAATAACCACTTTTTAAAATGTAAAAATGTCCACCCATGTGAAGTTGGGACGGGCCGCTAGTGTGCAATAAACAGTATAAACGGCGTAAGTCAAATTAGATCCGAGTACTTTAGGATTCATTAAAGTAAAATAGCTGGACATGTTTAAAATATATACAAGATTCATTTACTACGTATACTAATTAACTACTACTGCAACTATGTATACTAATTTAGAAATAAAAAAACACGTTGTAAGAGTTCTCAGGCATCGTATTAATCTATGTTGTCTTTTATCTGTCTTGTCTTTTACGTGAACCCAAAGTAATAGTCAATTGTGTTTTTTTTTTCTTGCTAAATCTCATTTTATTGTTAAATCATCTGTAATTTGACAATAATTACTATTAAAATATTTCTCGTGTGGTCTCGGCATAGAATGGGCCGCCCCTTTCTTTTCCGTGGGCGTCGTAAGAGGCGGCTAAGAGAGGGCGAGTGATGGGCAGCAGCGTACCTCTTTAAATATCTCTAAATCCTAACTGCGGTTGCTAATCCGCTTGCCAAGCGTGGCAACTACTGGCACACCCCCCTCCTCCCTAGGCTTATGTTCAGCAGTGGACAGTTGAAAGCTGATATGATGATAATTATTATTAAAATGTTAAAAAGTTTCACCACATTGTTAAGTTTCATAAGCGCAAGTTATACTCTTATTGTAAAAGCCAGCAACCTCTGACCAGTCATAAGGTATTATAGTCAGAAGCAATTTTACGAGTATTTTTTCAACCGACTTCAAAAAAAGGAGGTTCTCAATTTGGTCATTTTTTTATGTTTGTTACTTCATAACTCCGTAGATTATAAACTGATCTGGAAAATGATCTTTTTGGCTGAAAGTATATACTTACAGATCAGTCAAATAGATATTTTTTTTATCAAAATCGATTCAATAGTATACTTTCGAAATCAAAATAACGGTTTTTTTTTTGTGGAATACAATCTTATTTAAATAAGTGATAGACATTCGAGTGTAAAGTTTGATTTATTCAAATAAATCGGTGTCATTTCCAGTAGATTGTATATAATAACTCTTCGATCAGGAAGTCGAGTGTCGAATAAACATCTGAAGCCAATTCCATTATGATAATAGTTGAGCTCAGTTGGTGAAGCATTACCCAATATTCCTTGTGATGATAGGATGTTGGATACTTGCGAGTTTCTTAATGGACTTCGTGTGCGTTATCGACTGTATTATTTAAATGATTGAAAGTAAAATTTATATTAAAAGAAGATTTGCACGCCATTTATGGTAAAATTATATTATATTTTAATTATATTATATATATGGCAAATAAATTATATTATTTTTATTAAAAAGAAAGTTAAAAGTAAAGTAAAAATGTCTTTATGAACAAAGACAATTCGTATTACCATATATATGCTTACAGAAATTGAACATAGGCTTACTAGTAGCAATGATAATTGTATAACTACTGACTTATATAAAACAATTATTTTTAATTAGTACTCACCACTAATCAATTTTTATAGATTTGTGCATGCGTAGGATGTGCGTGCGTGCGTGCGTGCCTGCGTGCACGCGTGCGTGCTCGTGTGTGTGCGTGCGTTTGTAAATCGATGTTGATGGCTCTTTATGTTACTCGTATATTTATTAATGTCATGGTCAATGGTATTAATTTGATCAAGATTTATTTTTTGGACACGATCTTAATAGAAATTGAAATGTCACACGAATAATCCAATATTTGTTCAGAAATTTTTTTTTTGGGATGCACCCGGAATTTTTTTATATGCTTAAAGATTTATTTTTTCGCTTAAAGTAACCTCTTTCGCAAGCCAAATAAGTTTGTGTTTTGCGTGTGTTATTTCGAAGTGTTATTTCTCCGAAGCGCAGATCCCAGGCGTGCCACGTAAACCTTAAGCTAATTCCGCTAGTACAACACCCACTAATAAGTCTTCGCGCGCTGCGAGGTGAATTTGCGTTAAATTATAAACCTTATTAAGCATTGTTCCCTTGCGAGCCGTAACCTGCCGCAATGAAATGCTCTCTGAGAGCTCCTCATACTGCTAACTTTGCCTCCACTTGAATTATTTACATTTGGACTGTATAACAGGGGGAGATTTTGATTAATTAAATTTTATGTGTGACATTTTGAAGTGCTTTGTGCTCTTAATCCTTATTTCCCTTCGCATAGATCATCAACAGATGCGTCATAACTACCTGTAAAGTGACAGATGAAACTAGATTTTATTGCAAAACTAAAAGGTGTATTTTGACCCTTATCTTATCCAATATCTTAACCAATTTATCTCGTTTATAATAACGCAACAATAAAGCGTTATTATAAACAAGATAAATTGTGTACTTTTATTTATATTGTTTTGTGTATTTTTTTTATTTACATGTAGTTTTTAGTTTTGGTACTATTCTTAATCTATATTTGTCTTTAAATTTAACACTTTTCATCTGTCAATAATAAATCTGACAGTTTTCATTTCTATATATTTTACATTTTTATTTTACATACATTGACTGACTGTTTTTAACCTTTATTTATTTTTCTATTTTTATTTTACACGCATTAGAATGGAAAAATCTAACAACAGTAGTGATAATGCAGACGGAAAAAATCATAAAAATGAGGAAAAAGCGACTACTTCTAAAGAAGACAGCGTAAATCCACTTCGTGTTTCTCACAACATGAATGATCTGAAAATGCTCGATTTCAATTCTGCTGATGACGTCAGGTATGTAGGTCATGATCTGTACTGTTGTTTGCGTCGCTTTTAGAATTGAAAATGAAAATATAAATTTCGAAGTATAAATGTACTTTATAACTATACTAAGTATTACCTGCGGTTTCGTCTGCGTGACCGTATGTTTATTGACCGGAATAAAAAACAGCATACAACCTTCTATATTCCATCATCATTATAATATCAGCTTTTAACTATCTACTGCTGAATATAAGCCTTCTAGGGGCTAAGGGGTTTTATCAGTAGTTGCCACTCTTGGCAGGCGGATTGGCAAGTGCAGTTGATGTTGATGTTTTAAGAGGAACACTGCTGCCCATCCCTCGCTCTCTCTCTCTCTTACAACACCCACGGGAAAGAACGGGGGGGGGGGGGGGGGGGGCTATGTTATGCTGAGACCACACGGGAATCTATATCCCATATATATATTAAATTTCATAATAGTTAATTAAGTTATAATTATGTTAAGAGGTTACAAACGTACTTTTACATTTATAATATTAGAAAGGCTAAACGGAAAGATAATGCCACAAATTTTTCATACCAATCACTCATAGATTTCTTTAGTCAGATTTCCATTGAGATGTAATAAGAAATAATTAATCTGTGTCGTGTCTGCTATATTTGTGTTATCTATTTTTTCAACACAAGCTGTGTTTTCGGAATTGCAATTTTCATAAAATTGGAAGTTAATTGGTGTGATTTTTAAATATTCGTATCAGCCATTATCTGTCCACTGCTGAACATAGGCCTGTCCTGAGCCATTTTCATCTACTGACTCCCTGCAATGAATTTGAGGTCGTTACTCCATTTAGTGAGGGGTCGTGCCACACTGCGTCGAATATACCAAGAATTATTAATGACAGTGCTGTGGTCACTATGACCAGGTTTGTACGTATGAGGGGATGGGAATTTTAAAAAGAACACGTAAAGCAGTGTTTGCATGGCTGTGTTTCGATTGGAAGGGTGGGATATGGCGTCAATTTACAGGGTACAGAGGAATAACACTTGAGTCCTTAGGAATGGCAACGCATGGGGGGTATCATGGACGAAACAGTATACTCTATTATGTCCATAGTACTGTTCATATCTATAGGCGACGGTTACTACTGTCAATCAGGCGGGCCTTCAGCTTGTTTGCCATTCTAAGTTGCATAAAATAAATAAATACATGCGTTTTTAGCAAGTTATCTCAAGCGGCAGTGAAGTGCAAAGTGTGTTCAGTGTTGCCTATACCGTTGATCATTTTTACAGGCTATAAGACGACGGTTATTGCTTTCCATCAACTAGGTCGTCAGCCTGCCATTTCCAGTGATCTATAAAATATTCTGTCACATCGTAAAAGCCTTCTGCTATGACTTTTACATTCACATGTATATTCTTTCTGAGTGTATATTTTTATATAACAAACTGTATATAATTGTTATTATTATACGGGCAAACGCAGTCTAAGACGACCCCCCATTAGATGGAGTCACTTACGACTTGAAATGCATTGCACGAAGTCAGTAGATGTAGGTGGTTTAGGACCGTTCCTTATGGCAGTCTATGTGGGAGGCCTATGTCCAGCAGTAGACGGGTAATGGCTGAGATGATGATGATGATGATATAATGATTACATTATGTGTATTTTAGGCAAACCATGAAAGCTGTATTAGCGATTAAATTATCTCAAGGCGATAGAGAAGAAATTGGTGCAATTAAAACGTCAAACAATGTTATTGATGTCGATTCGGCGAAAGCTGTTGGAAACCCTAAAAATTCAACTAATAATTTACATGCCAAAAATGAAAATAATTACATTAATAAACAAAATAAGAATACTCAGTTACCTAAAAATAATATGAAGAATATTAGGAAAAGGCCTGGGCGACCACCAAAAGCTGGGTCGTCGATAAAATTTAAAAAAGCAAGTGTCACAGCATTGTATATAGGGAAATTGTCAAATGTAGTTGCCTTTAGAAACAGATTCCGTGAATTGGATTCAGAAAGTGAGTCAGACAATGACTCAGTTATGAGCCTGTATTAAATTAATTGATGAATTACATACATACATACATATCTGTCACGCCTATCTCCCATTAGGCTAGACAGGAACAATGGAACGCCAAATGCTTCGGTTTGAACAAACCTCTTCCACATTGATGAATTAATTATGAAAAATTTTAAAGTAGAAGATATGCTACAAATTAGTTTTTTTTTTTATATTAGTAAAATTCATTTTATATTTTATACTTTCGGTAAAATTACATGTTTATACTTTTAATAAATCCGTATTCAAACAAGGGTATTTGTATTTTGAAAGATGTTTATTTTTAATGATCCACCATGAATTTTAGTTATAGCCGTGTAAACTCCTTTACATTATTTAGCCATACTCGTATTGCGCTGTAACGATTTGTTGAATAATAACTATAATAATAATTGTATAAATATTGTTTTACTGAAGGCTCCTAATGACTTGAAATTAGTCAGGCATCACCAAATTTATAACGTGAGTCGACATAAATAATTACATCTATCATGTAATAATCCGAACCACCGAAACGAACCAGAAACCATTCCATTAAATTTAAACACGATCATGCTGGCAAAACCATATTAATAAATTCGTTTGGCTAGATTTTAATTATGATTGACGCCAAACTATCGAACATGTGACAAAATATTAGCTTCGTCGAGTGTCGTGCATTCGTTATTCAGTGTCCGTTATGATTTATGTGCATATGTTTATGGTAAATTTTCAACTAACTTTTGAAAAGATAGTATGTTTAATTGAAGTGTATTTTTTTTATGCAACTTAGAATTGTAAACAAGCTAACGGCCTTTATGATGAAAAGTGGTAACCGTCGCCTATAGACATAAGCAGTACCATGGACATAACAGAGTATACTGTTTCGCCCATGATACCTCCATGCGTTGCCATTCCTGAGGGCTCAGGTGTTATTCCTCTGTACCCTGTAAATTCACTGCCATATCCCACCCTTCAAACTGAAACACAGCCATGCAAACAACTGCTTCACGGGAGAAACACGAATGAGACAGAGGTGCCCAAGCGAATGACTTTTATATGTATAAAGTTTCCCTCTAGTACACATCATTTTATACATATGTTATACAATATTTTCATCAACTACTATGTATTGCTTTTACTAATATTATAAATGTGGAAGTCGGTAAAGATCTTTATATGTTTATTACTGTATACGATTAAACGGCTTAATGGATTTGAATGAAATTTTATATACGGGTAGGTTTTTTTTATAACACGGGGCTAATGAGCATGCGGTTTACCTGATGTATCATCAGCCGCTACACCAGAGGTGTTGCAGGGGAGCTGCCGGTCTTTTAAAAAGAAATATTGTTTTCTTGAAGGTTATGATGTCACATTAGTTCGTAAATACATAAATAAATATGTTATATTCTAACTTATCACATAGGATATTTATATACTGATTGACGCAGTTGAAGCCGTGGAAGTTATTAATTTTGCCAGAACTGAAGTCGATTTCGTAGTAAATAAATATTAAATTACAATTTCGTAATTTTGAAACTATGTTAGGAACTAAGAGGTTACAATCTATTTTCGCTTGGTTGGTGTATAATAAATGTCAATGGGCCAGAAACCATATAATATATATCTCATTATCCGCTTTGTTAATAATAAATCTTTTCACAGCCGTTTCGTTTTCGAGTTGAGTGGATATCATTTATGTTGTGTGTATCGCTGAACTGTGCTATCGCATTTCACCAATCTCTTAGCGGATCGTATCATATCGGAAATTGAATTTCGGATTGGCTCCCGAGTACAGACTGTGTAATGGATGGTCCCGCGGTCCCTGTTTCGCGCAGTTCATGAGCATGATAGATAGAAATACTTGAGAGGAACATTTCTTGTGCCGTGGAAATTCAGAGATATTTATTTAGCCGACCCTCAGTCCGTTTTGTTTTTGTTGATGCAGTAAAAGGTTAAACGGCCGCTTAAATAAATCGTGTTTGCAGCGGAAAGGACACTTGCTCGCTTTTCATGAAAAGCGATGTGTTTTTGTGTGGCTAATATATAAAACGAATGTGTGCTTATTTATATATATATTATAATGAAAATTTCGAGTTTCGAAGAACAAGTATTTATTTGTTTTTTTTTTAGGAATCAAATTAATTTATGTGACGGATTTTTGTCGTACGAGTATATCCGTTATTGTTTGTTAGCTTGTGGTTCTTTTAAGCTGTTTTTTTAAAACATTTCAGGATCAGGAGTGGAGCTTTCAGCTAAGGGGAAGTACATACGCACCTTCTTTAAATACCCCTCCTCCGGAAAATAAGCTTAAATACTTCAATGGGGTCGATTTTTAAGTGTCATTTTCGTAAATATATCTTTAAAGTTTCAATTTGATGTTACAGCGAAATCTTTATTTTAAAAATCAATATAAACTAAATTTTTAATTAAAAAGTAAAGTAAACTTAAGTAAAAATATTGTAAATTTTGTTTACGATGTTTCATAAATTAGTAATATAGAGAATCTATGAAATTAAAATTTAAGAGATAGGTTTAGAAAAACGGCATCTCAGAATTAACTCCAATGATTCTGCAATGTCTTCACTTTAACTCTTTTTGCAATCAATATGATATTTTAACAAAATTAACGTTAGAGAAAGTAATATCCCGTGTTCTCATTTTAAATGTACGTTTATAGACGTTGTCGTTTTAGTTAAGATTAAGTTAACAAATATGTTATTTATTTACACCTTTCTTTTAATACGGCAACACGGCCGAAAATTTGTCATTCGCAATTTGATTGCGGTTAACACTAGGCTCTGAGCAGCGATATATTCATTTGTCTGAAAGATGTCTCGTTAGGAGATGACACACGTGACGTAAAACGTGCTTGGACTAAATGAGAGTCGGTCATTGATGGCTAATTTAGATGGTTTTAGAACTTCTATTAATAAAAATAGCAAATAACAAAAAAAAAAAGTAGTCAAACTTCGAGTATTGACAGTCGCATACCTATTAATGGTAGCTGAATTAAACAAAATAATTGTAATCGAATAACGAATGATATGAATTTTCGCAGGATGATATCTTGTTCAGTAAAATATTAACAAAGATGGACAGAAGCGAGATATTTTTTTGCGGAATAAAATCTTACCTTATAGTAAGTCTTATTTACAGTTAATATAAATAATTATGTATATTAAGAGTAAAGACAACCCCGAATATTTTAAATTCCAATCTAAAATTTATTAATATAAATGGTAAATTGTCTCGGAGCTTTATTAAAATAAATACCCTTATAGGTACATTGCTATACAAATTTTTGATGGTGGCAGACAAACATAGTCCGTTTGATGGTAAACGGTCACTGTAGTCTATGAATGACTAAAATACTAGGAGTATCATGTGCGCGTTACCAACCCTGAAAAAACCTTAATACATACTTTTTCAAGAATCGCATATTGTGAATTCTTTAAAATAGTCACCGTTTAATCTGTATACACTTTAAATTTATTGCAAGTTGATAAATTGTGAAGGAAAATGCACGAAGAGTGAGAAATTTCGTGCTCTGGAAAATTCTCGTTCATTCATGTCCAATTCTCGGCGCGTCACGCCGTCGTTGTTTGTACATTTTGACGGGTAATGTAATATGGACTGAGTGAAATTGGGTTGGAATCGTGGACAACGATATTGATGTTGACAAGTCTGGAATAAAACTCCTTACGTGCTGACGTAAGCCTTTCTCATTATTATTCGAATGGTGAAGAAAAGAAGGTAATATTTTTCTTGTGTATGTATGTGTGGAATTTTTATGTATGTGTGTTATCTGTAACTATTACTTATGTGTATCTTATGTATGTATGCCTATGTATGTATATATGTCATGTATATACATGAAGTTTTGACAAAACGTTAAGTATACGTGGGCTAAGGGCTTGACGAAATTAGTATGTTGTACATTTTTTAGATTTCTGTCCAGTTTTTTTTTTTTAATCGTACACTGTGTTTGTATTTTTATATATTTTGCCATTTTATTAGTTTAATTAATCAGTTTGAAGCTTTAATATTCTCTACTCGTTGTTTTATTTTTGGCTTCGTACATTTTTTAAATGGGTTGAATATTTCGTTGAAAATTATTTCTCTTTTTATTTCTATTTACGTGTCATATAGAATGTGTCACAAACTGTGTCAAAGTGGTGTGTGATAATGAACCTCGACTGGACGACCGTTAATCTGCGGGACTCAAACTTTAAGTTAAATTGCACTGCCTTTGAGCGTTACAGACAGACCCACATTAATCACTTGTTTTGATTAGATAACTTTTATGTATTGCACAGCTTGTTAACGTAATGGCCTGCTAGAGGGGAAGTTATATTTTATTAGGGGGGGGGGAGTTAAAAAATTCCGGTAACTCTTGGAAGTTATCTTACGTATATTCTACGCTGGTACCCTACAAACATTTACTAATAGAGCACTCGAGGGGAGGGAAAGGGAGATAGAGTGGGATTGGATTTAGTAATGAGGACTAGCAGTCTCATTGCTATTATGCTGTTAGGTCTACCTCCAGGTGGTATCCCTGAAAATCATCGCTGTTCGGCTTCCATCCTTACTTGTCATCCGTTAGCGTAGGCATGTTTACCATGATTTCGAAGTTATTATTTTACTTAACAAATAGCTTATTATGCTTATGATTCTCTGACACAATGGGCTACTTGAAGTCCCAACCGGTATCAATAACTGAACGTAGCCCCCGAAGCCAGAGGGAGACTTTGTACAAAAGTCGATTGCTTGGGTACCTCTGTCCCATTCGTTTCAACCGTGAAGCAGTTGTGTTTGCATGGCTGTGTTTCGGTTTGAAGGGTGGGATATGGCGTGAATTTACTGGGTACAGAGGAATAACACCTGAGTCCTCAGGAATGGCAACGCATGGGGGGTATCATGGGCGAAACAGTATACTCTGTTATGTCCATGGTACTGCTCATGTCTATAGGCGACGGTTACCACTTTCCATCAGGTGGGCCGTCAGCTTGTTTGCCATTCTAAGTTCTATAAAAAAAAAAAAAAAAAAAAGCCAGAAAATTAAAATTACAAATTCCTTATGCGCCAACACAAGTCCTAGTTGTTACTATCTTCATTGCACCCGCGAGTACTCGAGTACGCCGAGTTATTAATAATAAATTAATTAATGCAACGCTCAGCCAACTTCCGAGACTGTCGGCCCCGGGGAACTCGGAAACTTTAACCTCTAGATACCTCGAACTGTGTCTATGAACGTACATCATAATGGTTTTATAATGAGAGATAGTGCAAATAACTAGATGAATGTCATGTATGAATAGTCAGCGCTGTCGCAATGAGCATTGTTCATGCGTTTATTCAGAATATGAGTCTTGGATTCTTTTAATAAAATAAGTTACTTATATAATATACTTATATATAAGTAACTTATTTTACTTATATAAATAAGTACTTATATGTATGTAAGTAACTTATATTTACTTATATAAATAAGTACTGAATGGTTGAGGGATGGGCAACAGTGTCTCTCTTAAAACATCACCAAAGCCTAACTGCAGTTGCCAATTCGCTTGCTAAGCGTAGTAACTACTGACAAAACCCCACATTATGGCGAGACTTATGTTCAGCAATACACTGTTAACGGCTGATATGATGATGATGATGTAGATGATGTAATTAAAAATTGAGTTCCACAAAAAATCTACTTTAATTGTGATAGAACCAGTTAATTTAATTAAAAAACTAAACTTCTGAACAGATTTTGATAAAATTTCTGTGGGTGGCCTCATCTATAAGTATATCCTTTTAGTTTTACGACTGACAGAGTTATGAGGTAACAAACATAAAAAAATTACGACCGTATTAAGCTCCTTCTTTTTGAAGTCGGTTGACAATCGTCTGTTCTGACTTAATACTAACGAACAGCCAAAATTAGTAAGTATAAAAAACTGAAATTAGAAATGCAGTTTTATTTTATTACGTTAATATTTTCTGAGGAAAGAATTTTTAATATTTAAAATGAGACGGGCAGCACCACGTGCAAAACCTCGGGTAGAAGCTAGTATGCTTATAATACCATACAATATATAGTCAGATGTATGTAATATAAATTAAAAAATGTTTGACTATTTAAATATTTGTTACTGAATCGCGTTTAAACTGAAAGGATTTGAATGAAATGTGGTAAATAGTCTCCTAAGGTAACATAGGGCTTCTTATTGTCATTCTCTTGAACAAAGCCACTGTACAATACAATCATATTTATTATTATATATTGATTATATAAAATAAAAAAAAGAAGTCAATGTCATAATACACAATTTTTTTATGCAACATAAAATGGAAAACAAGCTAACAGCCCACCTGCTAAGAAGTGACAATTGTCGCCTGTAGATGAATAATGAAAAAAGATATGAACAACACCATGCGCATTTCAAAGAGTATCCTGTGATGCCCATGAGATCCCAACATTGCATTCATTAGAGTCACTGAAAATGATATAACTGAAAATAAAAACGAAAAGGAAAGACATAATTTTTCCAGGGCAGCCGAGAGAAATCTCATCATCCCGTCCCTACATTGTTACCTCCCAACACGTAATAGCTTATGGTCATCCGTAAAACATTCCATCAACTCAAATAATACCTACTCAATATGGCCCTTTGCCTCTTACCAGGGTATGAAAAATTGTTTACTGCGACAGCGACACGCAACGGGGTTCCGTACTAAAAAACCCTAATTTCCTTCACCCTTTCATTCATTTATATCCCGGCAATCTGGAGGCCTGTAGCTTATTTATAGGGGTCCGGCGCTTTGATGGGTGAGAGTCAGAATTCGTAATGATAAAGCTTGTAAAAATCAATGCAGCCTTGCGATTTTTTTAAAACATTTCTGTTGCGATTTGTCGTATAATTTGTTGAATTTATAATTTATAACTAGTGCAATAAGTAAATAATTGTATTGCCCTGTAGACTTATTTAATTGTGTGCCAAAGTATAAATAATAATATATCTAAAATTTATATTTTAGATATTATTTATATGTAGAAGTATATATATATATATATATATATATATATATATATATATATATATATATATATATATATATATATATATATATATATATATATATATATATATATATATAATAGTGACTGTCTATATTATTATATTCTTAGAAAAAAATGCGTGCTATTTCTATACAGTGAAAAACATTTTATGTAAAAAAATAATTTTATTTATTGTGTTTGTGTATCCAAAACAACGGCAAAGGAAAGCTTATTTATATTCTGTGTGATTTTTAATTAAGTCATTTTACTTAGTTGCTTAAGTCTAGTCTAGGTCTAGTTAAGTCATTTTACTTAGAGTTATTTTACTTTATTATTCTTTGCTTCTTTAGTTTTTATATGATCCAGAATTTTATAAGGTAGATACAGCATTTTATAACGTAGATAGACCACGTTATAAAATGCTCTTATTTTTTTTTTTATTTACTTACGATTAACCTACGTTGCGATTTCTCAATCATACAATAGTATTTATGGGAATATAAATTTCATATTTTATTTATGTTTAATTTTATTATTGTTTTTGCTTCTGAAAACTCAAATTTAAATGACAATTTTATACTTGGTAAAAGTCGCAAGTCTGCATAGTTTAAATGAAGCTGTGCATTTGTGTATATAGCAAGTTTACGACTGCTAGTTTGGCTGTTTGGTCGCCTCGATGATACGTTATCGCTCGGGCATTTTTGTAGGCCCCTGTAATACCTCAAATATGGTGCCCTTATCATCTATGGTGTGTCAGGGAAGTCATAGTTTTATGATAACGTTAAGTGACTCTTTGGGATCAATGGTGGAAATATCTTTTCTTTTGCTCTTGGAATTTTAACTATATACCCTACCTATCTGCAAATTTTGAAAGATTTTAAACTAGTTGTCATTAAGAGAAAAAGTTTTAGTCGCATGTCGAATAGTTTGATAAATATATATTCTTTGACACGTTTTCAAAATTTCAATTTAAAATTGGTTAAGGAACTAACAATTACTGTCGATTAATAAAAAAAGATAAGCTTTTAATATAAAATATTAATAATATATTTACCCAAAAGAGACAGTCAGAAATGGGGACTTACAATCCCAATGTTGTCAATATTCGGTGCTATCTCCTAGAAGCCGTTGTGGTTAATTCTTGTAAAACTCTTCTCACTTATCATCCTTCACTGGAGCTCTGCTAACATATATCGTTAGAGTAGGCGAGGTTGCCATTCCATTATCTTTTTTATTCATAATAATTAAAATTCCCTGACAACCTATTGATCATATTAATATTTTGTTTTCTTTTTAATTTTTTTTTAAATATTATAATAGAATATTTTGTTTTTTATTTTAAATTACTTTTTGTTTAAATAGTATAATAGAAAAATCTGCCTATTATAAAAGTATTATGATAATGATGATGTCAGCCGTTAACTGTCCACTGCTGAACATAGGCCTCTTCTAGGGGGTTTTGCCATTAGTTGTCATGCTTTCCAGGGGAATTGGCAACCGCAATTAGGCAATTACTGTGGTAGAGCTACGCTGTAATCCTATATGGTATTGCAGCATGAATGGGCCGGCTCGACCGGGGAAGTACCACACCCTCACAGAATACCGACGCTAAGTGGTTGCACTTTTAGTGCGATCACATTCCGTATGGTGAGTGAGGGAGTCCGGAGGCCCAACCCATACCCATCCCATACCCATCCCATACCCATCCCATACCCATCCCTTTCCTATTCCTAAAATCCTTTCCCCAACCCCGTCCCCCTATCTTACAACACGCAACCATGGCAGTGGAATGTCGTATCACCTCACTTTCAGGGCACTTTCCTTGATAATAAGTCGAGTCTGGGGATTCTTGGCGTCGATATATCTAGCGACGTCCAGTTTTGCGGTCATCTGGAGGAAAAAGCTAAGATAGCTTCCAAAAAGTTGGGGGTGCTCAATAGGGTGAGACGGTATTTCACGTCAGAAAACCGCCTGAAACTGTATAAAGCTCAAGTGAGGCCACACATGGAATACTGTTCTCACCTGTGGGCAGGAGCGCCACAGTACCAACTCCTTCCGTTAGACCGCATTCAAAGTCGGGCAGCTCGATTGTTGACGATCGGCGTCTTACTGTCCGGCTCGACCCACTGAAACTGCGTAGAGATGTTGCATCTCTGTGCATCTTCTACCGAATTTATCATGGGGAGTGCTCTGAAGAATTGTTCGGATTGATACCTGCTGCAAATTTTCACCATCGTACAACCCGCCATAAACTAAAATTTCATCCCAACCATCTGGACGAGTGGCGGTCCTCCACTGTGCGTTTTTCAAGGCACTTTCTTCCACGCACAACCACTCTTTGGAATCAACTTCCAGCAGCAGTATTTCCGAACCGATACGACAACATAACCTTCAAGAAAAGAGCATATTCCTTTTTTAAAAGGCCGGCAGCACACCTGCAATGCCGTAGGTGTTGTGGGTGACCATGGGCGGCGGTAGTCACTTACCATCAGGTGAGCCGCATGCTCGTTTGCCCCCTGTGTTGTAAAAAAAAAAAAAAAAAGGCTTTGGTTATGATTTAAGAGGGACGTCATTGCCCATCCCTCTATCGTTAAGTTCCTTTAAACGTCTCTTACGACAACCATGGGAAAGAGAGTGGTGACCTATTCTATGCCGGGATCACACGGCCTAAAAGTATTAAAATAATATCATATTATAAAAGTTTTTAATTACATATAACATAAAATTATTAGAACTATTGAGGACAGAAGGGGAAAAATGTTGGGACACTTGATACGACACGACGAACTTATGAACATTATAATAGAAGGTAAGATAGAAGGAAGGAGGGGGAGAGGGAGACCGAGACATAGTTACATTAGGCAAATCAAGGAAGGAGTTGGTGTCGTGTCGTATCAAGAGGTGAAGAGACTCGCTGAAAATCGTAGTGAGTGGCAAGAGCTCCACCGACAAGAGCGTAGCTCTTAAATAGGATAGATAGATAACATAAAATACTGGTGTATTGAGTCCTCTAATATTTTTTTCCATGGACGGAGTATCCATCAGTGTTGTTGTATAGTTGTTATAATAGTATCAATCGATACTATAGAGAAAATATCATCACAGGTACTATCCTTAATCCATGATCGAGGTTTAAAGTAAATATCATATGTTATAATAAAAAATTCTACCCTTATATTCAAATTAGGCTTCAAGCTTAACAATGTTTAACGTTTATTTTAGGTTCGCATAGATTATTGATTTTTTTTTTATTTTTTATTTATTTAACACTTTATTGCACCAACATAACAGGATTTGTTGAACAATTTTCAATACGTATAGTGTAGTACAAAAGGCGGTCTTATGGCTAAGCAATCTCTTCCAGACAACCTTTGGGTAGAAGGAATTAAAGCATAAGTAGGTAGGTGGCGCGTTAAAAGAAATAGATCTGTAAAAAATAATATCTGTGACAGCATAGTCATATTACACATACATAATTGATAAATAGTAGCATAATTAATAAAATTTATGATTTATTTGGGTTTTATGTAATAGTTTTTCCTATTAACGTTTATTTTTTATTTTTGCACAATATGTGACCACACCATTCCGAGCGAACACAGACGACATGGTCCATGAATACGACCAACCAAAAAAAGAACCTTCCACTCTCAACATACATTTAGCAAATAAGGATTTAATTTGCATTTAAAAATTAGCTTGTTTATATTTCATTTACTTTTCGTAAAGATGTAAATTATTATTTCTTGGGTCCGTGGAACAATTTATGTAAATTATGACTGTGCTCTTTTAATTTACCCGCTTATGCCTTTCTCATAGTATTTACAGGGTCCAAATTAAAGTCCCCTATATCCGCGCAGCTATAAATTTTTAAAGCCATTTCTCAAACCCTAAGCTCTATTTACTTACCTTTTTTTCTCGGCATTCACGCTATAATATATTAAGTGAGCCTTTTAGGAAATCCGTTCAAATTACTCGCGGACTAAATTTGAGGGCAGCGAGCTCGTTTTCGAGCAGAATTTAATTATGTTTGGCGTAGGTTTAAAGAGAAAGGGTACCCGAGTAATTAATACTAAGTATTTTGGCACTCACATTTTGAACCGACTCCGAAAAGCGAGGTTTTCTCTTTTTGGATTTTTTTTATGATTCGGAGTTGATTTTGTAAATTGTAATTCAATCGAAATAATTTTTCGCTCGAAAAAAAACGAATGGCATTTTTTAAGATTCCTTAAATCTTCACTCCTTTAGTTTTGATGAGAGATGATCCTCGGCGTCAATTTTAGCCCAAAATATAGTAAAATCTCTAAAATTGCATGCCGAGGATAATTATAATAAATGAAAAAAGAAAGACATGTTACAAGCGCGTTAAAAATAAATCCTGAAGAACGCAAACAAAGCATGACAAACACCAGGTATCTTATCAATTCTTATGGTACCTATTAGTAAGATTGCATTGAATTTTTTTCAATTGTTTTCTGAGCATATGATTTATCTATATATATTAAGAAACTTGGGGTCCTGAACAAGGCGAAAGAGTATTTCTTTTCTCAATATTGATTCTTGCTTTATAAAGCTTAAAATCGCCTACATCAGTAATACTCTATGTATTACTGACACCTTTGGATAGGAGCACCTCAATATCATCTCCTACTTAACTGCATACAGCGTCTCGAGCGTTTCGAATGGACGACTATTTTATGCCGATGGACGGTTTGAACTCCCTGAGTTTGAGCCAGGATGTTATTTCTTTATTTATTTTCTATCTTCGGTACAATGAAGAATGTGCCAAGAAAATACAACCTAATGCTTTCATTATCCTTTTACTCCCGTTCCTCTCGCCATAGAGCTAGAATCACCCATATTTTTGGATGCGTGGAACACAACCACTGTCCATGAATCCCGTTCTTACCTTGTACATCTGAGTTGTAGAATGAGCTCACTTCTGTGATTTTCCCCTTACAATATATTATGAGGCTTTATCAGAAAATGTGCCTATAATTAAAAGGCCATCAACGCATAAGCAACTCCTCTCGTGTTGCAAGTGTTCATGGGCGATGGTAGCCGTTTTCTATCAGGCGAACTGTCTGCTCATTTGCCTTTCTCAGTAAAAAAAATATTCTTTAAAAAATATTGGCTTCAACGCATCACATCGTGCTTTATAAGTACATGACTTACACAAAGGGACATGTGTTTTTTGAAGTGTTTTTTTTTTCGCAATATATTGTAATCGTAATGAATTTTATTTCAGTGAGAAACATTTACTTAGACCGTCCCGGAATTCTCTATCTAAACGTCTCTTGTCTTTTACAATTTGGTGTACACATTGTAGCACTCTGACATGGAGCTGGAGAGATAACGTCTTTCTATGAAAATATACGATCGTGTAAATGATGAGTGTACGACGCGATTCGGTATGTAATGACGAGGTTGTTTGTTATTACTAAGTTTTGTCACAGTTTTATAATTTATTAATTTGAAATTTTTATATGTTGTATTTATATGTATATATTTATTTTAATCAGTGATTTTTTTAAATCTATTATAATTTCATTAGTGGATATCGAATTTGTCTAATCTGAAAATCAATGAAGATTAATTTTATTTGGCAGATTTGGTAGTTTTTATTACGCTACGAGTAGATTTAAACAACTCCGTCTTCTCAGGTTTACATTTTACGTTCATTCAGGGCACAGTCTACTTTTATGCTATACTTTATTTAATTCTTTTCTACTATTTGACTGTGGTTCAGTAACAAATATTTGTTCTTTACGTTAATAATATTATTTAGAAATTACACTGTTATATGTTTATGATATAATATAAACCGTGTAACTATTTTTTATCAAAATAATAATAGTCACGACAGGAATATTATGCAATTTATTATAGTTATAAATATCACTGAATAGTAAAAATACTACTATAATACTGAAACCGATTTATAAATGTATGTCAATTATTTAATATGTAGATTTAAAAAAATCTAAAAACTAACCATTCGTAACCAACAACGCACTGCAATTACGATTAGATAAATTTTTGTAAATTGTAGTTTAGTATTTGAAATGAGAAGAAAAGAATATCGTTATGTGTCCGTCTGTAAAATATACCCGTATGTTTTCATTATAAAGGCTCGTACGGACATGACAGCATGAGATAAGGCCCTGACAGACGGAGGGTGATCGCAGATAACGGCGCTATGCTGCCGTGATACATCAGAGTGTTACGAGTCCTTTTTTTAGAACAGTGACCATGTATGCAACCCATTAGGTGATTAGGTTAGTATTTTGTAACTAACTAGTTTTTTGCCTGTTATTCGGAATTTGATGACGATATTGTGTAACATACATATAATTGATAATACTGGCGAATTGAAAATAAACAGGTTTAAGTACGTTTAAATAAGAATTGGTTTCCCTCTCAAGTCTTTTATCATTTTAAAGTTAACGTCTTGGAAAATCTACGAACTATGAACATAAACAATAGAAAAGACAAACTATTATTACGAAGTTCGTCGCAGTTTGTGTACTTTTCAACTGTGACCATTAATTTCTTAACTACCTAAACAAAACTTCTGTATAAAGCCGCTACTCTTAAGTATTTATTTTTGCCCTCAAGTATATATCTGTTGGAGGTGGAAGTTTTTCAGTTGATAAAATATTGCTCCTGTAGACGACGTTAAGAGTTTACACCAAAATGATTTTTGGTACTTAAGTTCACCAAGAAAACTGTTGTTGACGAATACTTCTTTGGAGATTATATTTGTAAATATTTATTTTTAATTTATTTACAAATAGTCACTACTTTGTGTCTTTAAGGTCTTGTAAAAAATGATTAAGGGCACGATAAAAGAAAACTTGAAACAAAATTCCATACCAAGAAATCTGGCTGTTAAATAGTAGACTCTGTTTTAATTTATTAAAATCATTTGTAATGCTATTTTTGTTAATTCTATAAATTTTTTTTTATATAAATTTTATGAAGAAATTTGAATCTAATCTCTATGAAGTTCATGGTAGGACAGTTGCTACTTTTTATTAGGTATCAGCTTGTTTGTTATTTCAATTTTCTAAAAAAAGCAAATATAATAAAAAGGAAATTTAATTAGTCAATCAGGAGGCACTTATTTAAATTTGACGTACAAACTAGATGGTACTTTACTTCTTATATACCAAGAAAAGATGATTTGCAGCAATTTACATTACAAACATACCGTTTCGTATATTATACTTAAAATTACTCAAAGATCGAGTTGAGTTGTACGTACCAATAATATCCGTTCAATTGCAGGCTTATTAAAATGTCCTTGAGACTCGTTATAGTATATCTCAGTATCGTATTGAAAACGGTCGTTATCTGTATCTACTAGGACATGAAAACTAATTTTTCTGTGGATATGAGATGTCGGAAAGTTAAATCGATTTTAGATTGAAAACCTCCGTAGTAAACTCTAGCTCGCATGACAACAAAATCAATTTATATCGTTTCAGTCTTTGACTAGGTAAGTTTCAAATTGCTTATATCATAATTAGTAAATTATGTCTTCTTAGTTGCATTGGAATTAGCTTATTGAAATTCACTGTTGGATGTACGAGTAGATAGATCATACAAGATACGCAACTGGGTGTAATAATAATAATAATAATAACTTTATTGCATAACCATGATTTTAACAAACTCAGCACTGGAAATTACAGTAAAAGTAGATACGAATTCATTTGTACATTTGGATCAGTTTAAACATCTGTGTCTGAACTAGGTTATAAAACCTATATCTCAGACAACAGCGCTCAACGTATTACATAGTAAATGTTAGTTCAGCTAAATTTTTAGTGCTACATATAGAATATTGATTTTATATAAAATTAGTTTATCTAATTATAACAATTGGCAATAATGAAAAGTGTGAAATAATGTGCTCCCTGTGTGTAGAGTGTAATTTGAATGTATGTGTGTGGGAGAGTGTGTAAAATTATTTGTATGTTACTGTAATATTATTTAAATAATTTAAAGGTTCATCTTGAATTTAATTGTACAATATTATTTTAATTTATGTATCTATTAGTAGTATTTAGTAGTAGTTGTATTTTTATTATATTTCATTTTTTAATAAATTTTCCGTCTCATCGTAGTTCTTTTCTTTCAACCAGTCTACAACTCTGTCCCTACACTCTTTTCTATTTAAAGGATATATATTAAGAATTCTATTAAGTTTATTATATAAATGCGGACCAAGGTAACAAAAGAATCTATTTGTGAAGATATGTTTAAATGCTGGGATTGTACATATTTTATCACTGCGTCTTTTTTTGACATTATTATTATTGAATGGGGTGTGTGTGTGTTGCTTTTTTATAATACTATTTATAAAAATTTGTCGAACAGTTAAGACTGCACATGATCGATATAGAAGATGCGTTGAGAAGTAAATCGGGCGAAAGAATTGACCTTAAGAATTGCCCTTTGGGCAATTTCAAGCTTAATGAAGATTTTGAAGCTCCGCCCCAGCTAGATACACAATATGATAATATTGATTCAACTAAAGACACATATACACGCTTAATGATCAGTACATCTGCAATATATCTTAATTTTTTAAACACATAAATAAGTTTTCTAAGTCGTGTTACTAAGAGTTCTATATGACATTTAAAATTCAGATTAGAATCTAGCATTACTCCTAAATATTTTAAAGAATTCGTCTTTTTTAGTAAAGGGCATTTACAAGTTGATTTATTTGTGTTATTACAGCAATGCGCAATTAGGTTAAATTGTGATATATTGTTTTTTGATTTTCTAATGGAGAAATTAATATATGTTGTTTTTTCCGCATTCAATGTTAAATGATTGTTGAAAAGCCATTCAGAAACTACATTAAAGCCTTCCTGCGCAGATTGATAAACTTCATTCCAAGAATTAGCTAAAAACAAAAGTGCTGTATCATCCGCATAAGAAACTATTTTACCTCGATGAAGACAGAGATCAAAAATAGATAAGAAAGAGTGTACAATACTTCCCTGCGGGATATCATGAATTGCAATCTTCACTGAAGTGTTTATCTATTTTTACACACTGGTACAGTTATTTAAATAGTCATAAATATTTCAGTTCTGTAATTCCCATTATTTCCAGTTTATGTTGTAAAATCTGTAATGAGACCGTATCGAAAGCCTTTGCGAGGTCAATAAAAATACCTAGAGTTTTTTTACCGCTATCCAAATTTCTGACTATCCATTCAGTTAGTTCATGAACTGTTTCATCAGCTGATTTGCCTACACGAAAGCCAAATTGGTTTTTAGAAAGCAGATTGTTTTGTTCCAGATATTTAATTAACCTAACATTTATGATCTTTTCTAGCAATTTAGATATTGCAGGAAGTAGAGAAATTGGTCTAAAATTTTCAATACAGTCTCCCTTATCCGATTTATGAATAGGAATGATTACCGATTTCTTTAGTACCTCCGGAAAAATGCCATCCCTAATACATTTTTGAAGCATGTACGTAAGAGGCGGAATAAGGATGTCTTTAAATTCCTTAAGAAGCCTGATTGGTATTACCCATCCCACTGATGAAGAGTTTTTAATTCCATTATAAGTCTCTCAATCTCATTAGAATCAGTATCTAGAAATACAAAAGACTCACGGACAGAGGGCAGAGCTTTCACTAGCAGAGACATCGCAATCTTTGTTCGTTTCCAGTTAGTATCAGCTACCTTACCTTTATCTAGCTAGCTGTAGGTGACTGCTGGCCATTCCAATCTACGCTTACTAATTTCCAGCTTCTACTTCAGAATTTGTCAACTCTTGGTTCTACGACATATATGATCAGTTCCACTATCACTTTAGCTTAGAAATTTATTGAGTTATGTCTCTAATAATCCTCTGGCAATTACTTCGCTTCTGATTTGATCTCTTGGACCCTAAGCTTCATTGGTGTCAAACTATTAACATTCGAATATTAAGTGGAGTCTCCAAATAATGGGAGGTTATGAACCTAATTATTATGCTCAAGTGGATTAGTAGACCGGGGCAATATCGGAACTGCTCCGATATCTATATATTGGGTTCCTCTGGACATCGATTACGGAAAAAGATCATCAGACATTCGATGTCACCCATACCACTTAGACATCTCATTTAGATTGATTTCTCCACTCCCATGTCACATATTGAATGACCTATATTTAATATATTTGTTATTGGCCAATATATAGATGTTGTATTTATATATGTAGATATTGCGTTTATAATCCTAACCCAACGGTTTAGTGTGGATCATTTTGTACTATAATATAATTATATTATATACTTTGCTCTTCTATTCACCTCCAATCTGATGATGAAAAGGAGTGCTGACAATGCTTTAGTGATAATTTTATATTCATCACCATCATTTTACCTGAAGATTTTTTGTATAGGGATAAACCATAGTTCTTCAGATGATGTCTAGGCATGTAATTTCCCATGTGTATCTGTAAAATAATCTTGTATTTAATAAAATATCAAATCTGACGATAAATTAAAGTTACTTATGTGGGACGCAAGTTCAGTGCAACGCTGCATTGAATCTGCGGTTGCCACATGCAGGTTTGACTAAACATTTTAAGAGAGGTAAAGAGAACCCAGTTATAATTGACAGAAAACACAGATCCCGGGAAGGTATTCTATAACTTGATGGCGCGACAAAGATAGGAATTACTATATTTTTTTAGATGTAAATAGACATTGTACTGTAAAAATAGTAGTTAGTAGTTGATATAACAAAATACAAAAGTAAGTTACTATTTTATTTACTTTTGTAAAGTAAATAGGAACTTTTTTCATTCGTTAAACGACATATTTCGAATCTATTTGAATAAACTAATATCTGTGGGTAGAGTAAAAGGGTCTATGGAACCGACATGTATTCATGAGATAAGCTAACCTTTGACATTTGACTCTCTCTGCCTTTACCGAACCCGAATTCATTTTAGAAAAATAAAATCCAAAGAAACGTCTCAAGGTCTGTAACCCCAATTCCAGTGATCCATACAACCAACTTCTTAATTTACGAAGCAATAAACTAGGGCAAGAACGTTACATACGTAACATAAAACATCAGAGGCCGTAGTAATTGAACAGTACTAATGCAAGATGAAAAGATCTTGATTAAAGCTATTCATAAGAAACGAGTGTTGCCGGAATGAGTTCTCATGTCTCACAAAGAGAGTAAAATAGCTGCAAATTACCGTCATTATGAAAGTATATTTCCTCTTATCTATACAGATGGAGATGTTGTAATTAAAGTTTATACAGAAATGTCGGTGTGAACTGGATATTGGTCTTCTATTACTGGTAGAATGCAGTAGTCTGTATTTATCCGTCACATTTGTGAACTTTCGCTACTTGTCAGGTGTCTGGTCTAATCTAGTTCTTACCCTGGTATTTGTAGTATATTAGTCCATTACCTTAAGGTTGTCTTGAAAAGATTGCTCTCAGCAATAAGATCGCCTTACTGTACTTATACAATTGTAACGTTATATTGTCTTGTTTATTTCTTATATTGTATAATTCAAATAAAGTATACTCATTCATTCATTCTTTCCAGTTAAAAATATTGTAAATATATTAAATGACATATCCAATTAGAGTGGATAGAGAAAATTTCAGTTAAAGGCTGTTAATGATGATGATTAGCTGGTCTGATTTTAAATAATGTAGACACTCTAAAACATAAGTCCATGATGAACTTATATTACATAATAACATCCGCTCCCCACTTACGCACCTGGATCCGTAGGCTATGGGAGGGGATACACTCACAAAGGCTTCTATCGTCATAAAAAACAACCTAGCGTCATAAAAATTGTAGGTACATATAAACTACAGGGATTATATAGGTCATAAGTCGAGATATCCACAATCGATAGGTATTTTTCTAACATTTTTCAAGACTTTTACGACCTCGGTATTATGTTGACTAGTTGATGACCTTAGTCCTCAGGAACGGAAACACATGAGGGTATCAGTATACTCTGTTGTATCCTTGGTACTTGTCATTTTCCATTAGGTGGGCCGTCAGTTTGTTTCCCATTCTAGGTTGCCTAAAAATTACTCTACAATCATTTGTTTCACAGCAGCATTGTCAGATTGGGTATTATTTCGCAATTTTTAGGTATAAAAAAGTGTCTGTTTGCGAAATTTTATTTTTATTTGATTCAAAATTAAAATTAATATTTAAATAGGCTATTATAGATTTTACCTTCAAAGGATTGAAATTGGGGATGAAAGTTTTTATGGAAGCGAGTGAAGCCACGGGCAAAAGGCTTAAATAGGTAGGCTTGAATAAGCATTTTGTAGCTATAGACAACTAAGCAATGTTATTTGCATGTTTTGTTAGCTTATGTGGAAACCATTACGATATTTATTTACAAAACATTATTTTATTTAGGGTCATACATCAAATGTCACATCCCACGCCCACACCCCGGACATTAAACTCTCCTAAGAAATCTCATAAATACTTTTCTAAAACTCTGTGGATATGCAAAATACCTCAAATTTTAGCTAAAGAGTTCTCTATCATTATAAGTATTTTTTTTACTGTTCATTACCTCATAACAGAGCATCTAATTCAAGGAATAAAAAAATACAAAAATAATTATGAAACTTAAATTTCGTTTTATAATTTTATAGTATCAAAACAATAGATATATAGTGTGATACCATTTTAAAATGCTTAGAATGTGTACTTTACTATAAAATAAAAATATATTTAGTTTAGTAGAATATTACTTAACCAAAGAACCATATATCGTTATATGTATTATTTTTTTTTCTCAAACTTTCAGTTGGAATTTGACAGTTGCTTAATTCTGATTTTGGTTTAATTTATTAGGAAATATAATGTAATTTGAGGGCAAAAGATTTTTTTTTGCAGTTTTACTGCGTAATATATTTAAATCTAGTATAATATCATGGTGAGAATGTTTTTTTCTAAGTACGTATATTAAGATTTTTTTCTTTATTTGAGATTCTCTGTCTGGACACTCAAAAAAATACTTTTGTCTCAATTATTACTTTATATTTTATCTTTTGCGTTACTTTTAACAAGTATTTCACATAGTATTTAGTTCCCATTTCCATACAGACCTATTCTTTACCGCATAACCGCATAATGATGAATATATATATATATATATATATATATATATATATATATATATATATATATATATATATATATATATATATATATATATATATTATCTCTCCGCAATGAGTGAAGTCTCGTGTACCGGTTGAAAGTGATACAAATTATATTGATTATATCTCAAACTATGTACGAAATAATATTACCGAATCTTCAGATGCGAATATAGCAAAAATTATCGCAAGTATTTAGAAGTCCTTCATAACTCAGTTTCGTCAACGCTATACGAAATGTGGTCGAAAGAAAAAACAGTTTTTAAATCAAAATAGCAATTGGTTTAATGTCATTTTCACTGTAAATCTAGAAAAAACAACATGCGAACCTGAACCTTCTACGTCGACAGAGAAAAGAGGAAGACCTTCTAAAAGATACAATGACAGTTCAGAGAGTACAAAGAAACGGAAAAACAAGGGACTGCTCGATACCTATGGACTTGATTTCATACTGAACTCATATGTACAGGGTTTAAGGTCACGTGGTGAAGTAGATGAAGCATTCATCGTTGATATTTTACGAGCATGGCCGTCAGAAAAAAAGAGTGAAATACGCAGTAATTTTCTTAATGAACCGACACATATAACAGCATATTTAAAAGATGAAGATCTTAGCATTTTTGTAGAATTGGATCTGAACAAGGCACAGTAAGAAAATATGATGAGTTGTTTGATAGCAAAAATTGCTTATTGTTTCCATCATACAAGTTGATTCGTGAAGTTACAGAATCTTGCTATCCGCAAAATCACAAGGTGTTGATTCATTGTGAAAGTGTGATACGTTACTTTTCTGTCTTGCCTCTTGGGCAACTTTCAGAAGATGATCAAGAGTCACGGAACAAAGACTATAAGCAGTTCATTCATCATGCAAGACAATGTTCGAGGGTAGCCACTAACGAAGATGTTCTACACACTTTTATATACCTCTGACCCATACATATCAAGTTTAAGAAAACCTTCCAATAAAAAATATTTAGAACTTTTTGATGAAGTAAAGGAGCTCTTGAGTGACTTCTAAGTTATCTTTATAAGAGTTTTTGTTTTTTACGCAGATACTTTTACTTATTCCTGTATAAATTTCTTAGGACATAAATGTAAGCCTACAAATATTTTATATTTCTTGTATTTTATTATTTATAACTATTAGAAATAAATTTTTACTCACAACGCATACATAATTTAAAAGCATATATATTTAAGATTATCAGGAAAAAAAATCATGTACATATCTTTATTAATACGGAAGTTATAGATTTATGAGATGAAAAGGAGTCAAAGTTCCCACTGTGCGTCGGTACAATTTTTCATACCGACCTTCACTGAAAAGAGAACGTGATATTGCCAATTTCCACTTATTTTTACACATTTGGCCTAAAAAAAATTAATGTAGTGTAATGTTTTCGTATGTGAGTTTGTTCATTCCTCTGTAACTTCTAAATGCCTCAACAGATTTGGATGTACGGGGTCCTTACACCATCCTGAGTAAGACTAGTTGTAATCTTGTTAATATTATAAGTCCAAAATTTTGTAAGAATGGTTAAACGGATGTCTGTTACTTTTTCGCTCAAAAACTACTGAACTGATTTGAATGAAATTTGGTGCTTGGGTGGTTTATTTTCTAACTTAATGCACAGAATGTTTTATGTCCTAATTTATGCGGATGAAGCTGCGAGATACAGCTAGTTTTTATAAAAATATTTGTGGCGGGGCTGTGGTGTTTTTTTTAATTATTTAATTCCAGTTTTAGTGTTTCGTACCTACAAAATATTTATAGAAATTAATACTAATATTATTATTTAGGAAATTATAGTGGAATGGGAACCTTCGCCATGCTTTCGTTTTACACTGGCAGGGTACTAGTCAGGGATGATAGATGTAGAGGAAATTAGGTCCATTGGTCTGGTTACTAGTTACTGGTCCATCATAACTAATTTATCAGGAATTATTCACAACGCGTGTGATGCAGGTGGCTCGGGACTGTTCCTTATGGCAGTCTATGGGGGAGGTCTATGTCCAACAGTAGACGAATAATGGCTGAAATGATGGTGATGTTGAATCACAGCGATTTCCAGGGGCTGCATAGAGGTCGCTCCTTTAATATCATAATGTCAATGAATGCATCCTACCTCATAAAATCTTTATTCTTTAATTGTTATTCTTATTTTATTTTATTTTTCTTTATTTTCTGTTTTAGTGTACTTGATTGCCTTGCCTTTGCTTGCTTATAATTATCAAGTTGTGATTGATTGTTATTTAAACATTTAAATATTATATAACTATGTGTATATTATATACGTGTTTTCATGAGTACGTATTGTATTTGTATCTACTACGGAACACTTTGTCTCCATTGTATGTATTTAAACTGTTTCATGCCAGAGAGGGGTCCTGGTGACTAAAAATACGGTTCTTCGGATACCCAGTTTAGGCACCAGTTCTCTAATTTAATTTTAAATGTTTCATTGTACTCAAATAAGTTGTGAGATAAATAAATAAACATTAAAAAAAATTATTTTATGTTATATAAAAATATTTAATATAAAATAATATTCTAGACAGATTAGGAAATATGCACTGAGGGTGTGATGGCGCTGTGTTGATCTGTCAACCATGCACTCCCTGCCTAGATACCTAGCTAGTAAGTGTTAGTCTAAAAAAACCGATTCTAAATATTCGAGATTGGTATAAACTTGAAACATATCTACTTCTGAATTTTTTTTATAATACGAGGTATTTTTATATAAGTGATATTTGTATTCCTAAATAATTTATACAATATTTTTATTTTTGCATTTATAATACTTCTGAACATTCATACCAGTATGTATATCTAATATATAAAATTCTCGTGTCACGGTGTTTGTTACCAAACTCCTTCGAAACGGCTTTACCGATTTTCATGAAATTTTGTATGCATATTGGGTAGGTCTAAGAATCGACCAACATCTATTTTTTATACCCCTCAATGATAAGAGTGACCCACCCCTAAAAACTTTTTTTTTATTTTTTTGACAATTTTTTTATTTTTATTTTAATATGATTTAGCATTAAAAAATACATACAACTTCAAATTTTTAGTCAGCTAGTAATATTATATAATAAATTTGTAAGTAGATGATATTTGTACCGGTATCAAGTTCACGCAAAAAGTATTGCTCCCAATTGGACTCGGTATTCATAGTTGTTTTTTTTGAAAGTCCAACTTAAAATCTGGTGTGTGTTTTATCTTGATATGTCATTTACAAGGGGTCTATTTAATTAATTTTCTTACGAACTTCTGAAACTCACGCGTATGACGTAACGGAGAAAGAAACTAGTTTTATATTATATTATATTATATGTGTTATTGCCAAATGACCCATGACAATTTCAGTATTTTGTCATAGTGCAAAAGGTTTCAGATCAAAATGCAAAAAATGTCCCTCGCAAATTAACTTCCATAAAAATTTCTTTAATGTACTCGAGCATTAACATAAACATACATATATAATTCAAATGTGACGTCACATACGCACTTGACATCTCAGATTCACTTATATAAAAATATATTAGTTTGAAAGTACGTGTTTACATGAAATAACTATAATTGATGTTGCGTAGATATATCAGACTAGTTTTGCACGAGACTTTGTCCGTATGATTTAGACATGTCACTGAGCGGGATAAAAATAAGCATATTTCCTTCTCTATGACATATTATGTGGTATCCCACATTGGAAACCATGTCGGCCTTTATTCAAAAAACTTCGCCTTCTTCCCTTACCATGTATGTACATATATGAAATAGCAGTATTTGTTAAAAAATATTTTAGCAAATTTACTACTGCTGTACAACAATACCCAAAAAATACGAGACAGCCAAATAGATTAGTTTTAAATTGTATTCCAAAAACAGCAGTCTATCAAAAAAATTGTTATTATATGTGTACGAAACTGTATAATGCAATCCCTAAAGAATTTAAAGAATTAGGTCTTAAACAATTCAAACAAACCTTGTCGAAGTGGCTCTTACAAAAGTGTTTCTACACGGTAACAGATTGATTGATTATTAATATAAGACCAATCGATATTGAGTATTTAACCGATTTAGGTTATATACTAAGTGTATTCATGGTAAGTGATGTAATGTAGCATAATATAGCCACAAAAATATAGACAGTTTGAGAATCTCCGTCTTTTTTTTATATCATTGAGGTGGCAAACAAGCATAGGGCCCACCTGATGGTAAGTGGTTACCGTGGCCTATGAACACCTGCAATACCAGAGGTATTACGCGCGCGTTGCTGACCCTGAAGAAACCTCTTCACCCCCCTTTTGAAGAATCTCATGCTGTAGTCTCTTGGGAAAACGTCGACGTTTGTACGTCGTTTAAAAAAACAATTATTATTATTACCTATAGTAGTTTTGTTAATAGTAAATTCATGTTTTCTTTCTGCATTCCATACATCATTGTATTTGTAGTATATAATATTTGTTTGGCTCGTCTCAAAATGACCAAATTCGCTCAATTATATGCATAAGCGCTCAAAAGTTACCTAAGCGGATCTAAGGGAAAGGATTTGAACGACCGTTCCGTTCAACTTTCTCATAAATCCACTTAAATCTTGGGAAAAATTTTCCGAATGGAACATTTATCTCGGAATTACGTTTTATTTATTTATCTACAATGAAAATCTGAAGAAACTGTTTTAAGTGTGTGAGTTAGACAGTCCATATTAGTAGGTATGATTTTGTTTAATTCAGCTACCATACCAGCTAATGATAGTGAAATTAAACAAAGTAATTTTAATCGAATAACTAGTTAGTGTTGCCACTTTTTTATATTTTTACAGGTGGGGTAAATAAACGATCGTGGAATTACCTTATGATTTAATTAGATTAAAAAATAATACTTATCAATTTAGAAGAGCTTCAAATGTTTATAATGTAGTAAAAAAAATATGTATTAATAATGTTTCTTAGTAATTTGAGGTAATTTCCAAAATTATTTCTAGCAAAATCTTTGTAAAAAATCTTGACTGTGAAAGAGAAATAGAAGATGAACGTTATGTAGAGAAAGCAAAAGAGGTGATCTCTGAATGTATTTATAGAAACTAGTC
This sequence comes from Galleria mellonella, assembly GCF_026898425.1. Lineage (NCBI taxonomy): Eukaryota > Metazoa > Arthropoda > Insecta > Lepidoptera > Pyralidae > Galleria > Galleria mellonella. The sequence goes on along the minus strand of NW_026442037.1, from coordinate 283,560 downwards.
ACAATCCAATTAAAATGGACTCTTTTTAAAATATTTCAATTTATTTATTGCATTCTACAATTGGTATGAAAGATCTTAATAATTAATAAAGTATTGTTTTGCCAAAGGTTGACTGGGAGAGAATGCTATATAATATTAAGTTCGCATTTTGTACCAGAATTTTTTTTGTGTAATGTGGTCAATAAAGCATAAATAAAAATAAAATAAATATATTGTAGACCCTGTCGGGCACAGCAATTAGAAGCGAGGAGGGTGACGTTTTTTCAATTTTCATAAAGATTCCAATAATTAAATAATACAATTCAATGTAGTTGTTTATAAATATTTATATGACAAAGCGCAAAGTATTTACAATACCTAAGTAAATAATTTTGACCCTAAACGTGTCTCTACATAAATCAATGAACGAAACGATTTGTTTAATGAATCTTAAAGCCTGAAATATTTTACTAGGATATTCGCAAAGGAATAAGCAAACTAAATTTGAATTTTAGACCGTTCCGGAATGTAAACAGAGATTCTCAAACTTTTCATGAAGCGCAGGTATTCAAAATGTTTCGCAGATACTATGTGCTAAGTAGTGGATGCATTACTTACAGATTGAGTTTTGAATTTTGCAAAATATGTTTTATTAAAAAGAGCTAATATGAAAAGTGGATAAAGTTACTAGTATCAATAATTTGAAGCCAAGTACTAATGATAGGTATTTTATTATTCCTTTTTTTCCAATGAGGCTACATTATTTTTTATTAATTCTCGATTGTAATCATAATTTGTACTAATGTCCTAAATCTTACTGTTGCAGTTATTTATTAAGGATTTGTTATAAGTCACTTTCCATCAGGTGGGACGTCAGCTTGTTTGCTATTTATTTTAAATATTATAAAAAATTTACATTATAAAAATTAACACTTAGACTCGCTAACATATCTAATTGCTAGTACTTGAAACTCTGCACTACTTGGATGCCAGACGGATCTCGCCTTTGACGTTTACCTTCTGCATCTTAGCTATCTACTGTTTTTGTCTATATTGTCTGCAACGTTTACCATTTTCCATCAGGTGGGCCGTCTGTTTGTTTACTATTCTAAGTTGCATAAAAAAGAGCTTTAATTTCAGCTTTAGCCCGGCTCTGCATTCCTGCTATTTCTATTCTACTTTCCGCGATAACACTTTTAAACGAGTACCCTACTTATATGACGACCTTCGTAGTGCAAAGATTGACACGTTGCTTTGCGTAAATGAGATCCCGGATCCGATACTCTGTCGAGCAAATTTAAGAAATGATCTTCTCTGAATTGGTGTTGATGGTTTGGGCGATTTGATTCGTACCTTAAGATGTTTGTTGCTTGGCTTCAGATAACACTGGGTATCTTAGGTAGATGATCAAGCGATTGGTGTAATTGTGTGGCAATTATTACTAAGCGTAGATGATGAATAGCAATTGTAGTTACAATATCTATGCATATATTGGCCCATTAATAGAAATTAAATATCAGTTAATCAATATATCTAAAAGAATATCCCGCTCTTAATGAATGTAAATATCGGACTGGTATTGTCGATATCGAAACGGGTAGTCTTCAATGTTCAGGTTGTCAGTAAGAGATTGATTTTAGCGACAAGGCTGTCTTTTAAATATGCATATTCTGTATAAATACTCCTTGTATGTATCTCTTTTGTGCGCAATAAAGAATTAATTCGTATTATTATTAATATCCAGAAGAACTTAAATATATAGATATCGGATATTACCGGTCTCCTACTTATTACTACTGATCATCAGATATTCCTTGTTCCTGACTTTGACCCGGCTGATGATATAACACAAATCCTCATCGGCATAACACATCCAATCTGAGTTTGGACATAAGGGCCCTTATTTTGTTAACCAACAAAACATATTGCACATATTTACAAGCCATTCGCTCGATTTTCACGCAATTCACGCGAATGCAATCGGGTCCTTGTATAAAGTTTTTTATTCTCCAGATATCCCTTTACCCCAACTTTCTGGTATAATACACAATCTAATATACAATTTAAATTGTGTCCCCATCGTAAAGGCAAGCCCGGACTTATGGTATTCGGAGAACCCTTTAGTTTTTACAACCCTTATGTCGTGGATGGCCTAAATAAGTTTTGCAAGCCGAGTTTGATGAACAATTTACATTATTTTATAGTTTGTCCCTGTTTTAGTGCGGTCTAGGGCTCAATTCTATTTTACTTATACGAATGACCGGTCGAGCTGTATGACCAGTTGAATGTCAGAGGGCGTCTGAAATAAGCGAGTTTATGAACTGATTGTGAATAATAAATGCTATATTGAAAGGATCTCGCACACGTACATATCTGTCATACCTGTCTCCCATTAGGGTAGGCCGAAACAATAATATGTAATCTAATAATAATAAGATTGATGAATGTGGAAGAAGCGAAAGAGGTTTGTTTGAATCGAAGCATTTGGCGTTCCATTGTTTCTGCCTACCCTAATGGGAGACAGGCGTGACAGATATGTATGTATGTATGTATGTATAATAATAAGAGAGACGTATAGATGAAACGACTGAATTGATTAAAAAAAAACAAATCAAGTTATTGAATATATTTTGGGTAGATAAATAAACAATAATAAGTTTTTGTATTTACTTAATCACACCAATAACAACAAAAACAGGCATGCATTAAAGAGAGGCAGAAAAAATACAAAGAAGGGCAGCACATAAATAAAGTGACTTAGATTTTTTCGTGTGTTAAAAAGCTACTATTCAAAAAGCAAGTGAAAACACAACACACAAGTGGTGTAGTCAGAGGTAGTGTGATAGGGTAAACGTAACATTTATCTTATTGAAATTGAAGTAAGTTTGTAGGAATTCAATGGAACCTGTTGACAAGCTTATAATCGCCTTCTTTTAGTTATCAGTGTTTTTTTTATACGACTTAGAATGGCAAACAAGTTGACGGTCCACCTGATGGAAAGTGGTAACCGACGCCTATAGACATGAGCAGTACCATGGACATAACAGAGTATACTGTTTCGCCCATGATGCCCCCCATGCGTTGCCATTCCTGAGGACTCAGGTGTTATTCCTCTGTACACTGTAAATTCTTTATTATCATTTGAAAATTTGTGTGGAACTTCCAATTAGAAAATTTTGTATTTTCTCAGCACTTTATATGTTAACATTTCGTAAACTACAAGCTATATTAAAAAAAAAGTTGTGAAATTCGTCGTATTTTTTTGTATGTACGATGTCTTTGATTATTTTGAATAAATTTGTATTATTCTTTTTGCGATTAATAGTGTTTCCTCTCATGTCTTATATTAATTTTATTAGTTTATTTGTATCTTATAGTACAGACAACCAATTTTTGCACAATATTCCAAAATTATTATTGTTTAGAAAGATCAACACACAAACGGTAAACACTGAAACTAAATGTCAAGGTCTGTCTACAACAACGACGATTCTGTAGCAAGCCGGCGCCCTTGAGACGAGCAGTCTTCGCAACAAACAACGTGCTACAAAAATAAACTAAGACTTCACACCCTTAGCACGTAGAAATAAGTTATTATATTATTGAAAACAGTTTGGTGTTCACTTAAAGTATTAGAAAACCGCATATTATTCAGTAGACTTGGTAAATATTGTTTTTTTTTTTTAATAGATCAAAAGGATTATAAGTTTTAAGATTTTGTTTTATAATAAGTAGCTTTTGCATTTAAATAAAAAAAAAAAACTGCGACTTGTTGATTAACAATTAATATTGATTATTATTTTCAAACAAAAAAATCAACCGACTGAGAACGAACGTTTCATAGACAGATTAAATTTAAAAAAATATTTGAATTTGGAATGCTTATTCGTGTCTACAAGTAAATCATGTTACGTGATATGCAGAATTTTGTTTTGTTTGATCAGTAAAAAAACAATACCTCTATACCAAATACCTATATAATAAAACCAATTTGATTTAAAACCAAACTACGGAATCGATTTTGATGGAATTTCTATTGTCTGAATTAATATATTTCAAATAAAAAACAGATTATTCCAAATCGATTTTTAAATGACGAATATCTGAGGTAACAAACAAAAAAAATACAACCGAATTGAAATCCACGTCTTTTTTAAAGAGGGCTAAAATTTTGTCTTTGTCATTACTATATATCAAAGTGATATATTGACTAGAACTGAAACTAGCTTTTATATAAATTTAGATTCGCTGAATGTATATCTAGAACCTAAAACCTTCAACCTTTCTAAATTTACATAAAACTTACACGTGTTTCGCCCACGAAATTCACAGGGTTTCAGTGGGGGGAGGTTTCCTTAAAATGTGCCCTACTAATGTTTGTTAGGCAATCCTTGCTAATTTTATAAATGTGAACGTGACTTTATTTGTTACTTGACGTTTAAACGGTTCATCAAATCGTCATAGGTTTCGTTTTTTTTTATGGGTGATAATGAATTGGTAAACCCGCCTGCGTTACCGATATACACTGGCGGGGACCAGCGAGGGATGAAAGGTGACGATGAAAGCAAGTCAGTTAGCCCATCGTGAAAGATCCCACAAGAAATAACCACAATGGTTTCCAGGCGGACCGCGTGGAGGTCGACCTGATAGGGTGTATTGCTGGCAATGGGTTAGACCTCATTACTAACAATCCCTTTCCCCCCCTCATAAGTTTGGTTTACACGTAATATTTGGAATGGAAAAGGATATGGGCAACTTTTGTCCCGGTTTTCAACGACGATTACCATTTTCCATCAGGTGGTATCTCTCATTTAAAAATCCTATTATAAAAGAAAAATATCTCGGTTATATAGAAAAATTAGCATGCAGATTCTAAATCAGAATGTATTCAATCAAAAAAAAAAAATACTAGTTCTTAGGGGGAAAAGGGATTGTTAGTAATGGAAACTGAAAATCCCATTGCTAGCAATATACCCAACCAGGTCGACCTCCTCGCGGTTCCCCTTGGAAACTATCAGGGTTAATTCCTGATGAATTCATCATGATGGGCTAACTGACCTGTTTTAATTCTCGTCTATCACCCATCACTGGTGCTCCGCCAGCGTATCCCGTTAGCGCAGGTGGGGTTACCATACCATTTTCATCCATCAAAAAAATACTAGTTCTTATCTTCACATACTTTGTCTACGTAATTGGGATATTGATTCATCATCATCATTTCAGCCTTTAACTGTCCACTGCTGAACGTAGACCTTAGTAAACGGGTTGGCAACCGCAGTTAGGCTTTGATGATGTTTTGTAAGGGACGCTGCTGTCCTTCTTTGCCTAAGTTGCCTAAGTTGCCTTAGTCGCCTCTTGCGACACGGGGATGGAAGCAGTGACCCAAGGTAAAAATGTAATGTAATAAATTTATTGAAGGTATTTTAATTTATAAGGCCGAGATACGCAGTCAGGCTAGCGCTCGCGTCACAGTACTCATGACTAAGGATTACAAATTGATTCCGAAACTAGTCGAGCTTTTTCGATCTAATTATATGTAAGTTAAACCGGTAGTTACTAAATTAAAATATAATGTGTGCTAACGAAACTTTTAACTATAAATTTATTTAAAGTACCATCGGTCATTCCATTATCGTTATGTAACGTGTTAGTAGGCCGAGCTACGTCACATTAGGAATGCACTCGAGGATTAGACTTGAGTAATGCACACCACAAATGCATGTTCCGAAACTTAATAATTACAATAATAGCGCAACTTTGCCAATGATTGTCAAAATAATTAAAATATTGTCGTTGCGATGAGAATTACCGGTTCCTTATTTAGAATTACGTTTTCGAGTGTGTTTGGTCCAAGACAAAAGCGTTAGCGGAATTTTAATCGAAAAACTTTAATTTTGTCATTCGACTTCAAAAAAGCGGTGGGTCTCAATTCGGTTGTATGTTGTTTTTTTTAATGTTTGTTACCTCATAACTGTGTGAGTTTTAAACCGATTTAGTAATTCTTTTTTTATGTGAAAGGATATACTTATAGATTAGCCCCATAGAAATTTTATCAAAATCAGTTTAGTAGTTTAATTTTTGAATCAAAATAACTGGTTTTGTTACAATCGAGGAAGTTTTTTTATAGAACACAATTTTAAATCATTTGTGATTAATCTAAATGAATATAATAAAACTAGGACTAGTCGTTCTTGAATTATACCATAAGCCAAAGGGTAACATGGTGCCCTTTCGTAAAGTTTGTCAACTACCTCCTGGGGAGCGATATCTAGGCTGGAGTTCAGTAATTTTAACTAATGACGTTTCAGAGCGCTCCGTGAAGGGCCAGGTTTGTTGGCTAGTTATACGTAGAGGACTTTCTTTTATAAAGTTGACGGACATTTGTTACTTTTATATAAAGAATATTTTTCAATGTCATTTGTAATAATAATAATGAAATTATTAAGGATTTTTGTAGTTGTATATTAGTGAAAAAAGAAATAGGGGAATTGGTTCATTTGTTGCTGTAATCGTCATAGAATAAACTGCATGCGATTGTATGCTTGTCGATTACTATCGGCACCGCCGGTTCGCACCTGTACTTTTTTTTTATACAACTTAGAATGGAAACAAGCTGACGGTCCACCTGATGGAAAGTGGTAACCGTCGCCAATAGAATTGAGCAGTACCATGGACCAGTTTGCTCCCACTTATCAGGCTATTTCTCTGCTCAATTCTCTGATTGCTCAGCAGCCAGATATTGATGTATTTAATGACAAAATAGATATACTTTTAAAATGTAATACAAAATTTTTAAGTTTGTAAAATAAACCTATGGCTCACTACACGTTTTGGGAGACTGTAAGTGTAGTGAGTAATTTATAAATAAATAAATAAATGGATACGAGTAGGAAATTGGAAAATCTGTATTTTTGTGTCTATGTTACGCGATTACATCACCAATATTTTTATCGATTTTGATAGTTCTTTATTTAATCGATAGGGATTATAGAGAGATTAATACCACGTTGATCACATATTGAAAATGCTGTTTTTCTATCTGCAGCGAAATCCTGACGGTTACCAAGCAAAACATTAAATATATTTTTGTTCTACGCACACGAATTAGCAAATTACAAATTAATTAAGAATTATTTTGAAACTATTTTTTATTTAAAACCAGTATGTCTATGAAAATTCTTTCATAAGGTGTGTGCTATCACAATTGAAGTTATTATGTCTGAAAGTTGCATGTACTTGCAATGTACAATTTATTGTATATTAAATTAAATTTAAATAAAAATCAATTTCCGACTGTATGTAAGCGCATCACTACGGAACGTCTGCACCTATCAGACTAATTATTTTTTTGTTGTATTCACAATTCTCACGACAAGGTTTGTATGAAATAAAAATTTTAAAAAAATGTATGGAAAATTAAAAAAAATCTTCATACAAAAAGTGAGAGAGTGAGTGAGGGAGCCTATGTTCAGCAGTAATCACATAATGGCTGAGATGACGATGATAATGACGATACGTGAGAGGAAAGATTTAAATGAATGAATGAATAAATACACCCACATAAAGCGGGGACGAGCAATTAGTCATTCATAAATAAATACAATTTTGGGAACGACAAAACACAATTTATCCGATAAATAGGAACACAAAAGACTCTAATGTATCTCATCTCATCTGTATTTAATACAATCGATATCTCCCAAGTTATTTTCTATGTAATGAATTAATCAACAAAAGGTCCCGTAATTTCACATCGCCGCTGATGATAATAAACTTGTCCAATTTACATGCAAATAAATTGTAACAGATTGAGACGAGAGAGCGAGCGTTTTGCCACAAATTACTTCGTTTGTATCTCCCAACGGTCACTTTGATTTAGTTATGCCACTTGTTATGTAAAATATGCTTAATTCAATTTCTGTTTGCTTTCAGATGATGTTCGGCAAATCAATGTGTTGTTATTGTAAGTATAATCTTAACTTATATGGATTTCTATTTTCTGTTTTCTTCTCACAATATAATGTGGGCCATTTCAAATACACGCCTACAAACATTTAAATGGCCCGCAACGCACAACCTACTCTTGTATTGCAAGGGAGCTGTCTATTTATTTATCTCCCTAACAGTAAAAAAATATTTGCCTACTTAACAATAACAGAAATATATTTATTTGTTTAAAAAATTAATAAACTCACGAATTTAAATAATGATGGGGGTTCTTTTTAACAAACTTCAAAACGAATCAAGTTCTTAGTTCACTTGTATTTTTTATGTGTTATCTCATAACACCGTCAATTGTCAACCGATATGGATTTTTTTTTTATTTTTTTTTATCTAAAAGCACATGCAGATTAGTCCCGATTAGAAATTTTATTAAAATCGGTTCAGTAATTTTTTGTGTAATATAATTATTTAATGAGTGAAAATGAATTAGCGACACGCCTGCACTATCAGTATACACTGGCAAACCTACTGGCATATACGAGACACCTGTGAGGAATGAAAGGTGAGGTTTAAGCAGATCCGTTAGCGAAGCCGTTGGGGCTTGGTGAATTTCGAAAAGAACCCGGGTCCCCAACATTACGGCGAGGTGAGGGATGCCGTGGTGGTTTTAGCCGGTAAGAGTCCGGCAGTAGCCATACACCCCGGGGCGTATGAGTCCCGCAAATCGCATTTCCCCACGATAAAAAACAGTCCGTTAGCCAAACTAGAACCGCAGCAACGCTGCCGTATGTCGTAGCCGAGGAACACGTGGTGGTTTTGGCCGGTAAGAGTCCGGCAGTACCTACATGGCTCCTCCGGGGTGTATGAGTCTGCATAAGGATTTCCTCACGTTCGCCAGTTAGCCAATTGTGGCGTATTCGACAAGAATTAACCATAACGGTTTTCAGGAAGAACCACGTAGGGATCAACTGTATATTGCTAGCATTGGGGCTTTTAAAAAAGCAATTCAATTCAATTTATTCGATAATAATATTACATTGTTTTGAATATGATAACATTTTTAGACTGTACAAGTGCAAAATTACAAACATACAACAATTTTACATATTAACAATGTCACACACAAATAATTAGTCTGAATTAATATGAATAACAATGTCAGTGAAAAATCAAGTATAAATTAATTTATTTAGTAATTACATTTTTCCAACAGAAGGGCATTGAGTATTATTTTTAAAATTCTTCAATTTTGGACAATTTTCACAGCAATTGGTAATCTGTTATACAACTTACTTCCCTGAAATTGCACTCCATGTACAACTACGTATAATTATGGTTGTAGGTCGCTCATAATGTCTTTAAGTCTAGAACTTGTACGCAATTCCCTTTCTTGTGTCGTTTCGTTTGTAAATATAAAGCATTTATAAAATGTTCCCATCGTTGTGAACATGACACTCCACGTACCTACATACATTTAGCCGAGCATTTTAGAATTCAACGTGGCAGTGGGCGAGATTACTCCCGTCATTCGTTTATTAATTTGTTTATTTATATTAATGTGGAGTGGAGTGTGGCTATAAGGACAAAGGAAGACCTGTAAAAATATGGATAGACTGTAAAAGATGATATAGCAAGAATAAGAGTGAATGTGGAAATGATAGCGAATAGAGAAGAATAGAAGAGAAAAACATATTACGCCGACTCCAAATAATAATTGGGATAAAGGGAAGAAGATGATGACATATTAACAAATTCTGTAACATCTAACGGAAAATACAAGGATTCTTTATATTATATTATGTAAAGGTTGTTCACGAAGGTAATCCTTCATGAGCCATTCAAAGGCCGTAGTTAGTTAGTTAGTCCACTGTTACCGTTTTAGTGAACGTATCATTCGAATTGCTGCCGTTTTGTGGTGTATTAGTAGGGTTGGCAACGTGTGCGTAATATTCCTGTTATAGGTGTCCATAGGCTACGGTAATGCCATTTACCATCAGACGGGCCGTATGCTTGTTTGTCACTATAATAGTAGCATCATATCAGCCTTAACTGTCCACTGCTAAACACAAGCCTCCTCCTATTGGGATTTGGTTTTGCCAGTAGTTGCTACGCTTGGCAGGCGGATTGGTAACCGCAGTTAGGTTTTGGAGGTATTTTAAGAGGGATGCTGCTATCCATTCCTTATTCTCCATTAACCGCTTCTTATGACGCCCTCGGGAAAGGAAGGAGTGACCTATTCTGTGCCGGGACCACATTAGGAATATACGAGAACATAGTAGTATAGAAAAGTATAATTCAGTTCAACATAACTTCTCTAACTTAGCATCTAGTGTAGGTGAACCTAGTTCGCTTCTTTTAGTTCGCTTCTTTTTCTTCAATTACTTTGTTATTATTTAAAAGAGTTTACGAGTCGCCCTAATTAAACCTGGTTAAATTGTTATTGTCATTTCTTTTTGTAGATCAATGAGTTATGTATCTAATCATTTTTTTCCAATTGCACGTCAACTGTACTAATGTAGGTTTAGAAATTCCATCAGTACCCGGTAATCTTTAACAGATCGTTAAATAACTATTAACATTCCTAACAAACGCCACAAATTGCTTCTGTCGATAATATTGCCAAATTGAATAACCATATAGACCTCGAAATGTAAAGCGCCAAACACAAGCCCAAGAGGTTTAAGTGGTACTAAAAATCCATAATTTTTAAATGTATTTGCATGCAAATTAAATAAAATTCAATATGACAAAACTAATGTGTTTTTGAATGGATTTTTTAAATTTATTAGCTTAAAATTGGACTTAATTAAGTCGTCTAAAATAGCTATTCTCTGAAATCTTTTCAATATTTCAAGGAAAAATAGCTGTAACCAAATAGCTCAAAACCGGGCACAGTGTGGTCATCTACGTCATGCATTACTAGTTTTTATTGACTACTTAACACTCCCCGAAATTCTTTCAATATAAACAATATATAAATTCAAATAATTATTTCAAAGTTAAAATATAAATGTCTAAGCTGTATATTGTAGTATGAATTTCTTTTTTGCCTAATAAAAAATGGGCATCCTTCGAAATATGTTTATTATGACGAATAAGTTACCTCAAGCATTTAAAATCGGATATGAAAAACTTGTATATGTCATACAAACCAAATTTTCTTGTAATGTAATGAAAGATGATCATGCCCCGAAATCCTTTCAATAAAAAGAGCAAACAACCTCGTACAATTAGCCCAAAACCGGACACAATATAATTGTTTACTCTGCGAATTGCAGCGCGAATTTTCTCCGCCTAATGAAAAATGTTTCCAGACTTTGTCTCCGTTCTTTATTGCCCAAGTTCTGCGGTTGGTGGCACTTAAATTATTTTAACTGCTACCGCTTCTGCGCGCCTTGCGGTTATCGTCTACTCACCGTGATTAATGCACGGTTGCTCTGGCTTTGAGGGATTTACACGAGAATTCGCATTCTCATGATGGTGTTGCGGAATCGTAACCATTGCCGATCAAATCGGTCTGTTCTGGCTCTGTTCTGTCAAATGTTATAATAATTATGCTTTTGCCATCTGGTTTCCTGATTTCATTGCGTTGAAAATTATTTTATTTCTCCCCTTTTTTATTATTATATGACTTTGATAGAGAGCCATTTTTATTAAAAATAAAATTTGTGATTTGTTATTGTTCAACTACGTTAACTCTAAAATGCCTCAGTATTTATCAGTGCAATATTAATATAATACTATTATTTCATGTTTGATTATATAAAAATGTTGATTCTTACAGAGTACTCTATCCAGTAACACAAAAAGGCTTTTAATGTATACTTGTAGAAAGTAATGTTTTTTTTTTTTTTAATATTGTTAAATATTGTACTGAAATAATTTAGTGACGTACATAGACATTACAACACCTAACAATAAAAGCAAAATAAAATAAACAAATTAACAATAAAATAGGTATTATCTTGCGGAAGCCCATATCACTGGTTAATTGATTAGAATTTATTTAATTTCCCTACCATTAGTATGTGTGTGTTTAACAACACTCGAAGATTGACTACCACTATTAATTACTACCAGAAGTTCCACAACCTTCCACATTAGCAATCAATCTCTGACTGTCATTTTGTTTACATTTTTTTGCTACTGGTAAGACCTGTTATGGTACTTCTAATATTAGAATGTGTCTCTTAAATCAACTTCAACGTTCTATTCATTTCACTGATGGCATCTAATGCTGCACCATTGCCTTCATTTATTTAGTGGACATTCAGAATAGATGTTACTACTTACATAGATTTACGTCTTTTAACGAAACCCTGACTACATTAGCAAGCTCATTTGCTGTTTTGCTGAAATTAATGGCTATAAACATTTTATAGCGTTGTTCTTCCGAACTCGAATGTAGAAGTTTGTAGTTGCAACAAGGTTCCGATCAGAGATATAAGTTTAGCAAAACGGCCTCTCAAAAAGTTTGAAAGGGTTAATATATATTAAGACTTCAGTGCCTATGTAACATTATATACGTAACTGTATTTCTTATTTCTGACTTATGTTTATATTTTTATAGTAATTTGCTATGAAAAATTCGGAGGTATCGTTTCTCTTTATTTAACTTTTCCCTGTTATTAATAAGACTTTTACTAAAATTAATACTTGTGTTAGATTTTATATTTTTAAATCTTTTTAATCAATGATTTCGTTAGGATATATTTTGGTATCCGATATATATTTTAAGTAGATATTTTGAAGACATGTTATATTACGGTAAATTAGGTATTTACAGAGCTATTTAAAATATATAAAAGACAATCTAGCAAATTAGACGTTACCAATTTATTATTGTGGTCATACTTAGAAAGCTTTTGTAGAAATATGAATATTTTTTTTCCTATTCATGTTGAAGATTGTTGGCATTTGATGGAGTTTGGAATTTATCTTACTGAGGAAGTAGTACAAGTAGGTTCTAAAATATAAATATGAAATAAAATTCTATCGATTTAATTGATTCAACAAACTATGTTTATGTCTACAAAGTTTACAAGACACACCCACTGTGACACACATACACTAACTGTATGTTTAGCTTTTCCATTTACATAGTGTACCTCTTTGTTTCCTATTCTTCACAAACTGTAACAATTTTAATGACAGCAATAAACGACATAGTAACGTGATGGTTGAAATAGTGCTGGCTGAGATGCATGGAGCTATTACTGCCAAAGTTTGACGTACACGTAACTTTAATTTGGACAGTGTTGTTGTTGTTGTAAGCATTATCTTTGTTATAAATTATATGATCCCGTTTGTTCTCTTTACTGAAAATCGGGACTGTTTGTATAGTTGAATTCTTTTTTATCTGCGTGGTAACTTTGTTACTTCTGAATTGTTTTTAATAATTCTTATTACAATCGATGAGGCTTATTTAGTTTGTTTTATTTTGGATTTTTATGATTATTTTTTTATGGAAAAAAGCATTTTAGGTTATGTATAGTCTCTTGTCTTGAAAATACTGTTAAAAATTGATATCTTGGATGATAAGAATATTTTTTTTTATAATTTCGCACAGATTTTGTTATTGCCTTTTTATCTATTTTATGCAATTAACTTAATTAACAAACTTATAATAACAATAATATTATTATTTATGCCCTATTAGCTTATCTATTAATATTTTAGGATGTGAAGTAAAAAATTTATGAAATGCAAATTAAAAATGAAAAAACAAACACATAAAATTGGACTAGATTGTTAAATAAATGCAATAAGAAGAGATAAGAGACGAGCGCGTCGCTTAATTTGAAAAGCTTTTTAAAATGGCCACCATAATATTTTTTCTAAAGGACCGCGGATTCGTTTGTTATCTCCCAAACAGATTTTAATTAAAGCCCACTAACTATCAGATGGAAACGGGGCCTTTGTAGAAAAATACGACCGCCGTAAAATTCCTTTCTTTTATTCTTAAAAACATAAACAATAATCTCTCTTTAACTTATGTAAATATAGTAAAATTAAATGTTTCATCGTAAAAATCTCTGCCGGGTTAGTATTCGTATAAGCGGGTCGAAATTAAATTTTTACTCTGTGCAATTCGTCGGGTCCCATATAATGTTTCGTATTTTAATAAAACGGAATTGCTTAGGACGGCTGTAAAATTTGAAGACCTCCAAATTAATGTATGGAAGTTATTTAGACCTACGGATTTATGTGCAGAAGAAGGTAATGCTTATGTTTTTATTTGGATAGCTACATGTTTCTATGGGAAAAATATTCAATCTTACTGTTAAAGCATCTCGTCATGAGGATCTTAATTATTTTAATTTCACCCTGCAAATAACAAAACAAAAGTACCTATATATTTGCAGGGACCACCAACAAACAAGGTAACTTCAGTCCATGTAATAAAGACAAAGACTGTTAGTACTATACTTTTTTGTTAATAGAACTATGACTTGTAATTTACGGACTCGCCATTCTGTCGGTTGGAGGCGAGAACACCAACAATTAGTGCGTTCTTTGTTCAGTTTACAGAAAGTGAAGACATTTTGATACAATGTCGAAAATGTTCACTTGAACAAGAAAAAATTTTTTTACCCTACTACCCAAAACGTGTTTTTAACGGGTTTTTATTAAGAGCACTTTGTAAATACCAAAACAGTTCAAGATATATCGATCATAAATTATTATTATTCTTGTTTTATTAAAGTTAATTGTAACTAAATGATTCAAGTTAGTTTGATTTGATGAAAATATTTAGATTAAATTGATATTATACCTTTTTCTTCATAAATTTAAAACTCATATTATTGTATTTGTTTTTTATAACGTGAAATAACGCACATATGGGCGAGAGAAAAAAAACTGCACAGACTTCATATACTTCGTTTTGGACAAGAAAAAACCTTCCCACTTTAATGAGTTTCTATAATATTGGTGTCTACCTTCTACTCTGCAAGAAATAATATTTAAACATTATTTTCCTATTCCTTTTTTTCTCGATTGAGATGATTTGTTCTACTGTATTGGAATCTATCCAAACCTTATTAGGTATTCATAATAATTTCAAAGGCAATGTAAAAATTTATTCGCAATAAAAAAATCAATCCAGACCCTAGAGACAAACGCGGTACTTTAAAACATTGTGAAAAAAGCGTTGGAAAGTTACCGCAACTAGACGTATAGGGAAAGTTTTATAAAAACTTGTGGAGAGAATGATAAACACTTGCGGCGGTGCATCTGAAATGAAATAGCGCTGCAGCGGCTGCACGGGCAGTACGTCAGTGGAGTTTTATTCTTTTTTTATTGCGAAACCTGGTATTAGTGCTTACCAGAGATTGCTTCATTAATTTTTACAGCTCGCTTTATGTATTCAGGGAGTCGTATTCCTAAACTGTGGCTGGCTCGATTCAACTATGTAGCTAATTTGTGGCTTCCACTATGACTATTATAAGTTTTAGAAGCTTACCTAAAATTGGGAAATGTTAAGGTTTCTGATACTTAATTCCTCATGGTTTGTGAAATGTGAATGACTAGTTTTTACCCGTTACTTTGTATGCATGAATTTTAGAAGTAAGAAAAGTAATGAATTTGACCACTTTTATATACTTCATATAAATGATAAAATATACACTAGGTGCAGTAGTTTCTGCGTGCGTGATGGAACAAACATAGAGATAGACAGACAGACAATATTTTTTAATATTATTTTTTTTAGTTTACTGGTCTTATTAAGACCCTCTATATTCTTTACTCTTTATTGTACACAAAACATAATGTTAATCACAATTCGTTTTAAACATAATGTACAAAGGCGAGCTTATCTCTAATAAGAGATTTCTTCCATCAAACCTATATCTTTTTTTTTTCTTAAATTTCAATGTATAGGCATTGTTTAATTACAATTTTATCATATCAGTAAGATAACAAAGTCCATGGGATGGAAGTTTTGTCAAAGATTTTTCGATATATCATATTTTTAATAACATGTTGTTGTAATAAAAATATACAGTTGAACATAATAAGGAGGAGGTTCTCCTTTTTTGAAGTCGGTTAAAAACGTGTTTATATTAGCGTAACAAATGACTAAATAAACTGTAGAACGAGTTAATCGGAACAACTACCTCAAAGTCTGTATTATTTTAATGATTATTTTTTGTTTTTGTCTGTCATTTTTAATCTGTTATTTCTTTATCTGTCGATTTTTCCGTAGTCGTATCAACTTTTCCAAATTTTTTTATGTAGAAATCCCAAATCGAAATTTAGTCAATTCAGGCTCTTTTGTGTTTACATAAGGCAACATTGGTAGGTACGCAAAGTGCACGTAGATGCGATATCTATTTAAATACAGGTCTGTGTTTGTTCTAGTACAAAGTAAACTCAATGTTACTATTTTGCGGGTAGTTCGCAAACAACCTTTAATTTAATAAGGGAACGCGCGGGCTCGTTCGGTTTCTGTTTGTCACCGTCGGGATTTGTATGTAATACATTATGTATGACGGAACATAATTAACTTCTCTAGTTGTGGACTACTCTCTGGTTATGAAACTACTTACACGGTTAAATTAATGGTATATTAATACAGTTTTTAGGGTTCCGTACCTCTAAAAGAATTATAGCCTTATAGGATCACTTCGTTGTCCGTCCGTCCGCTCGTCCGTCTGTCAAAATACTTTTTCTTAGGAACGCATGGAGGTATCAACTCGAAATTAATATCATATATTCAGGTCTGCAATCTCTTAAAATAGTGAAAAAATCAAGCTAATCTAAATTGAAGCAATCAAAAGATACGGCCGTTTATGTTCTATTTACATCGTATATTTTAACATTCGTAAAGGGAATCAAAACCTATAAGGTACTTCTCGTTGACCTAGAATCATGAAATTTGACAAGTACCAATGTCATACAGCACAAGTAAAGAAAAAAATCCAAAAACTGTAAATTTGCAGTTATCTCACAAAAAAAAATTAAACTTGATAATTATGTACGGAGCCTTCATTGCGCAAGTCCAACTCGCACTTGACCGGCTTTTTTTAAATTCTTAATAAATTATTTCAATTTATTCATTCTAAAAACATTTATATTATTAGTAAGTGTGCATTAATAGTTCGTCTCCCAACGCACCACATCGAAGCAGCGTACCCAAGATACTGGTTAAGATGCCAAATTAGCAGGGCAAATGTATTTTTTTAATTTATGGAGCAAAATGTACTTGTTACTAAGTCGTATAATAAGATTAAAAAAGACTACCATAACTTTGGAGCTAAAAGAATAAAGTTTGGATATTGTATATAAATTATGTTAGGATCATAAAACTTCGACTTGCTATGAAGATGCAACGACGATTTTCAGTTCATAATGTATGAATTAAGCGCTTTAATAAAATAACTTATTATTGGTGCAAAACAAGCAAGCAATGTCGTCAAACTCAGTTAAACCAATAAAGTCAAAAATAATAAAGTCCTGGTAGATCAGTGGTATTTAAACTTCTAAACTATTGTTATAAAAAGAAAAAAATCTATTTATGTAATAAATAAAATCAAAGATTACTTTAACCAGAAAATCCTTTAATTAATAGAAAGCTATATTATTAGCTATAAAAAAGATGGGTTATATTTAAAAAAAAAACCGTGTAATGCAAGGATGGGGTGCTAATTCACTTTTGGTAGCTTTTTTGGTAATTTCCAAGACCAGAATGTTCTCAATCGCCTGTATTTTTTTTTTCGAGAACCGATAGAATATGTTGAACTCCCGCACTGGCATTGAGCAATCTGCAGTCAATTTAAGAGTGGTATAATTATATTATGGTTTAGAGAATTAAAATTTCTGTTGTTTTCGACGACATACTTCTTTTTATATAATTTTCAATCTCACTAGTAGTTTGGATCCTGTATAATAAATTGCTGTGTGGTCCACGCATAGAAGGTTTATTCCTTTCCTGTGGGTATCGTAAAAGGTGTCTAAGGGAACTTAATGGTCTATGGATAGGCAAAAATGGATGGGCTCTTTTAAAACATCACCAAAGCTTAACTGGTAGTTGCCAACTCGTCTGCCAACCATAGCAACTACTGGCAAAACACCCAACAGGGGAGGCTATGTTCAGCAATAAACAATTAATAGCATTTTAAAAGCATGTTAGTGATTCCGAAGTATAATATGAACAATGAACGGATAAAAATTCACAACTGAATTCTGAAATGCAGACACTAAATAGAAAAAAAAATGAACGTTATCCAAACATTCCGTGCGTTCTATTTTATTAGCTATGTTTTTTAATCTACGGAGCAGCATCGGAAACACGGGCAAACATTCCGTTTTATTTTTGTCCATACCTTATCTCCGTACAGGGGCTTAATTACAGTGCCATTATTGCAGAATTGTTTCCACAATTGTTGAGAAAAATTTGCATATAATGAAATATTTTTCTAAAAAATTGGAATTGAATAGTGTTTTAGTCCCTATGTAAAAAATCGATGTTATCAGTATGGCTTTATGGCATTGTAGTTAAGAAACTGGTAGATTGGTTTCAGTGCTGTTTTTTTGATGGCTGCTTTAATTAGGATTGTTTGTATGAATATTTAATCTATACTTATAATAAATCTGTTGAGAGGTCAATGCTATACATGAAATATATTTCCAAAATAATTATCAGGTGATTAGTGATGATACTGTGCCAAAAATGCAATCAGTAAAATTTTTGTCTGTCTACCTGTATGATCGTTATAGAAACAAAAACTACTCGACGTATTTTAACGAAACTTGGTACAATTATTCTTCATACTCCAAGGCAGGTTATAGTATACTTTTCATCACGCTACGATCAATAGGAGAAGAGCAGTGAAGGGAAATGTTGAGAAAACTGGAGAAGTTACTCCATTTTTAAGCTTCCGTCGCGTGTGCTGCTTTAATGGCCATTGTTTAAAATGTAAAAATGTCCACCCGTGCGACGAATTTACTGGGTACGGAGGAATAACACCTGAGTCCTCAGAAATGGCAACGCATGGAGGGTATCATGGGCGAAACAGTATACTCTCTTATGTCCATGGTACTGCTCATGCCTATAGGCGGCGGTTACCACTTTCCATCAGGTTGTCAGCTTGTTTGCCATTCTAAGTTGTATATAAAAAAAAAAAACTTCATGCCATCATTTGTAATGTTTAATTTTCTAGTTTTATAATCGATAATGGCTCCATTTTAATTCAGTTTTAGTTCGTGAATTATTGGTAATAGTCATCTAGTAATGGTCATTCTAAAATTGTAATGACAGACACAGTCCCACTAATTTGGACGCGATAAGCTCTAATAGTGAAGTGCCGAGTCAGACTTTTTATTGTTCGAGTGTTTTGATACTCGTTAAATTGTAATAAAAAAATAAATGTTTATTACATTTAATATTTTTCCTTTGGTAATTATGAAAAAAAAAATGCTACGTACAATATTAGAAACAATGGCAGAAACGCGAGTAGGTATTCGAGTATTTTTTTATGATGCTTAGCCGATCCTGAATAATGAAAAATAAAAGTAAAAATGGAAAAAAACAAGCTGACGGTCCACCTGATAGAATCTTATAATCGTTGCCTATACCTTGCCTATACATCATGGAGGGAGAGATGGACAAAATGCACTGTGATGCCCTTGGTACTTAATTAATTATTAGTACATTAATGCTTTACCATTTCTGAGAACTGGCGTTATCCTGTATCTGAAATCTGTACATTAAGTACTCGATACTACTAGATATTCGAGTCGGTACTCGATTCAGCCTAATTCGGAACGTCACTAGGTCTAAGTCTTCTGTCGCTCGGCACATTCGTCATTGTCTAGTAAATCCTTATCAGCTGACGGCGTCGACAGAGCATTTTCTCGGATCACGTACTATTTTCCATTTTATTGAACTTTATTTTACACTTGTATACCTAATACCTACTCAACAAAGATGAAATAGATTAACAAGCCACAGACTGCATTAAAATTTACCTACAAGATAAGGTACACTGTTCAAATTAAATTACGTATATAAATGAATAGAAATAAACATTTATCTTCATACCACAGAAAAACTGAACTTATTTACGCGTTTTATTACAAAACCGTGTCTAACGTGTATGTTTAAACAAAACCAAGATAATGGCATTAAAAATAAAACGTGTTTAAAAGTAATAAATTTTTCTAAATATTTTATTAAAATAGGTGTTATTAAAATACGGAAGTCCATATCAGTGGTAATTTAAACAAAATAATTATAATCAAATAATCATATATTTTTTTTTATAATATTTTATAGATATTGGCATATAAAATTACAAAATATAAACACCGTTATATTGACAAAAGCAAATACAATCACGTATATCAAGTTTTATTAAATATATACATTATATTTGTGATGTTTTATATACAAACCCTATAGATACTTTCTCCTTTCGGCTTCTCAAGGTTGACTGAAAGATAGATAGATAGATACTCTTTATTGTTTCCTCCAAAAGATTACAATAGTAAACTTATTATAAATATAAACAAATACGATAGATATTAAATAAGTATACTTTATTTGTATTATACAATATAGGAAATAAGCAAGACAATTTACAAACACAACGATACAATTGTATAAGTACAGTAAGGCGGTCTTATTGCTGAGAGTAATCTTTTCTAGACAACCTTAAGGTAATGGTAGATAGAAGAAGATATTTCTTCCAGAGATAAGATCATTTGTGTATATTTTCGTTATAACCTGATATCTACATCAAAAGTGATTGTACAAAAGTATTTAAATAAATAAATACTGGTTAGATAAACGCTTTAAATATTTTTCTACTTAGACCGTTATTTGCTAAAGAAAAAGAACTTCGTCATTATTATAATCCTATTAGTCATTAACTGTCTACTAAACATAGGTTTTCTCCATAGAAGGAGCAATTTTGCCAGTGATTGTCACGTTTGGCAGGCGAGTTAGCAACCGCTAAGTTAGGCTTTGGTAGATTGGGACGCTACTGCCAAACTCTCAACCACTAAGGTCCTTTAGTTGTCTCTTACGACAGCCACGAGAATGGAAGGGATGTCTTATTCTTGCAAATAATTGCTTAAAAGGTGCCCATGCAATGTACATAGAAACTACAATGTAAACAAAAAATACTTTGTGCCAATTTAATCCTTGTGAATTGCTCTTAATTTGAATACTTTAAAATATGTCAATAGAATTATATGAAGTGTACGCAACACAAATAGGATTATCTTAAGTATTTTATAATTATTTAAATTGTTTTCGTTTGTTCTCCACGGACAAGTTGGCGAAATACGTTTCAAACACAATTAAACTTAGCTTCTTTGTTCTTACAATATTTATTGTAAACCCTTGCTTAGCGATCCCAAAGGATTTCAAAGTCGACAAAGGATTTTTTACAACTCCACGGAGTTGGCGAAGTCATTTGCGTTTCAATTTGACGCGACTTTGTACTGTTTTTAATTGAATATTTTAACGAAATTAAACAACCCTTCGGTAAGTACTCTTTTGGTGGTATAGTGTTTTTTGTACGGTACGGGAAGATATATTTTTTGTTTTATTTTTTTAGCATTTTGCGTAATATTGTTTTGATGTAGGAAACTACGGAATAATTTGTCGTTAAGATCTTTGTGTATATGTTTGTGGTAGGTCTAGTAATGCGCCCCGGCTTTTCGCAAGATTAATTAGTATTATATATTAACTTCAATATGTATAATATTTAGTTATAATTTTCCTGGTAATTTTTTTTTTATAATTTCATTATTTTTATTTTCGTAAAGAATGCTACATTTTTATTTTTTAATAAAAAAAAACTACGTTACTCGCTGATAATGTAGCTTTCTTTGGGTGAAATTATTTTAAAGTCGGTTTAGTAGTTTTACATTACAAATAAACAAACTAACTAATATACAAAAACCTAATCTCGCTTTTTTAAATATTAGTATAGATAGATAATCTCACTCGGTGATCAGATTGAATATTTTGTATGAATTTTCCTTCGAGTTTGTAAAATGCTAGTTGTTGTTACGATAACCGCTTACCATCAGGTGGGCCGTATGCATGATTGTCACCTCAGTGGTCTAAAAAATGGATGTTATATTGATTGCACAATTTTACCTACTATTGAAACTGTTCGCTAAGAATGTGATATTAATATTTTTAAATATACTATTGTTTCTCGATACCAAATTATTGTTAGTCTTTAATACTTTTACCAACTGAAAAATAGATTTTTGATAGTTTTACAATAATAAATAATATCGGTATCTACTTTTGTATATTTTCCATAAAAAAATTATAAATATATAATAGAGCGAATAAATAATTAACACTGACATACCTAAATAACATAATAAAATCATGCAAATAAAATTAATATTAAGGACCCAACATTAACATGCCTATGTAGGGTAAAACATTTTGGGCGAAACCAATTATTTTGATTTATAAACTAATCTGCTCAACCGATATTGATAGTATTTCTATAGAACGAATCTGAAAGTATATCCTTTCAGATAAAAAAAAAACTCTTTCCAACTCGATTTATAAATGACGGAGTTCTCTCGTAAACAAATGTAAAAACAACCGAATTAAGAATCCCTTCTTTTTTGAAGTCGGTTGATAATAAAATTAAGAGCGTTCATAACTTTAGCTTGACGAAGTGTGGCAACGTCGCAACTATCTGTTCAATTCAAAAACAATTTAAGAATTTTCAATATTTCCGACTGATTTACATATTATTTAAAACATTATCTACCAATGAACTGAGACGTTGAAAAATGTTCAGTTGTTTTATAAAAAATTATAAATAATTGTGACGTTGTGAACATTTGTCGTTTTCGTTATGATGTCACTCCCAATAATGTATTTGTTTTCTTGATCGAGTTTCATTAGTAGTAGTTAGTGTCCTAAAACTCGCGTGACGCGTGACTGTTCCGTTTCAGCGGCATGTATTGAATGAAATTAATTGTTATCTATCTATATACGAGTGTTATTCACTCCCTTTCTCTATGAAATATTTAATTTTTCGTATGATACAAAGTTGTAAACTTACAAGTTTGCAAAACTCCAATAATATACTAAAGTGTGGCAACACTCCAAATGTTTCTTTTTTAATCTTACTATTTTTCAACCAACTACAAAAAGGAAGGTTATTCTCAGTTTGTTTGTATTTAGTTTTTTGTATGTTACCTCATAATTTTGACAGTTTTAAGTCGATTAGGAAAATTATTTCTGCATATGAAAGGATATACTTTAAGACTGGTCCTGTAGGCATTTTATCGAATATAGGCATAAGTTAAATATTTAATTATATAATAATATATATCTCACCAGAGGGAGATTTTGTACATAAGTCGTTTGCTTGGGTACCTCTATCCCATTCGTTTTTCAACCGTAAAGCAGTTGTGTTTGCATGGCTGTGTTTCGGTTTAAAGGGTGGGATATGGCGTGAATTTACAGGCACCGGAGTCCTCAGGAATGGCAACGCAGGGGGCGAAACAGTATACTCTGTTAAGTCCATGGTACTGCTCATGTTTATAGGCGACGGTTACCACTTTCCATCAGGTGGGCCGTCAGCTTGTTTGTCTTTCTAAGTTGTATAAAAAAAAAAAATCTGTATACTAAAAAAATATATCTGTCTATAAATAACATATACATTATTTATTATTATTTATTATTGTTATTTTTTTCTTCTTATGTTTTAATGTTTAAAGAAACGGCTGCTCACGTAATCCTGGAATGTGAGGCTGTGGCCCATCAACGTTTAGAAATCCTCGGAACGGTGAGGTCGCTCCGTGAGGCCGGTGAAGAACCCAGGAAGCTTCTGCGCTTCTGGGCGGAGCTAGGTTGGCTGTACTAGCCACGACTCATACGCACAACGGCCCAAATGAGAGGCTAAGCGCGGTAAACAGAGTCTTTCTCACATTCCCATTCACATTAATGTTTAAATTGTTGGTGGATTAATAAATAATGCATTATCGTACAAAAAAGAAAAAAAAACAAAATATTAAAATATTGCGTCAATAATAGTCCGAGCCGGTTCACGCAAGGAAAAAATATTTTATTAATCGAGGGAGCACCCTGACGTGGTCTCATATAACCGATAACCCCCATATCTAGATATTGCCCACAAATTACTGTAATTGTTTTAGTGTTATAGTGTTAACGACGGGACCGCACGGCACCGTGGAATTATCTAACCCTCCCCCGCCGTGACGCGAGCTTTGCGTGAATTAAAATTGGAACAGGGTTTTGAGCGATTTTTTTTACACACTCATTTGTATGCTTTTGTACAATTACTTATAATATAGATAAGTTATAACAAAAATGTACTTGTCTTTTAAAGGGATTTCCTCCTGTGAATCTTGAGCACCCGAATAGCGATAGTGTCTATAGGGTACAAACCCTATAGACACTTTCTCAATTTTTTTTTACAACACAGTGAGCAAACGAGCATGCGGCTCACCTGGTGGTAAGTGACTACCGCCGCCCATGATCACCCACAACACTAACGGCATTGCAGGTGTGCTGCCGGCCTTTTAAAAAGGAATATGCTCTTTTCTTGAAGGTTATGTTGTCGTATCGGTTCGGAAAAACTGCTGCTGGAAGTTGATTCCAAAGAGTGGTTGTGCGTGGAAGAAAGTGCCTTGCAAAACGCACGGTGGGGGACCGCCACTCATCCAGAAGGGTGGGATGAAATTTTAGTTTATGGTGGTTGTACGATGGTGAAAATCAGCAGCAGGTATCAATCCGAACAATTCCTCAGAGCACTCCCCATGATAAATTCGATAGAAGATATACAAATATAAAGCATATTATATATGGAACAAAATAATACTATAAATAATAAATATATATATACATGGAATACTATCATATACATATAAGTAACTCAACTGTCAATTGCATTGTAATTTTTTTTTATATTTTTTTTTTATTGAACTTGTAAATTACATAGATAAATACATTTATAAACATTGTGAGCAAGGGTGGACTTCAGAGATCTCTTCCAGTCAACCCAATACAGTGAGAAAGCATGTTAACAGTTTTTGTAGTTATATTTTTGGTATTTATGTTTATATATATTTTTTTTAATTATAATAATAGTTCTGTAATTATTATAATTAACTTATTGCTCGTATTTTGGAAGTAGGAAAATTAATAAAATAGACTTCACCTTTTTTTATTCTACTATTAAGAATCAATCCTAGAATTGCGACACCATTTATGCTTACGTTCGACAAATTTTTAATGTCTGGTGTTTAAAATGCTTAGGTACAGTTATATCTAATTTTGCTCTGAACAATAATGTAGGTATATATTACAATGTATTTATATAATATTATATTTAGATTTAAAATGTATACCATTGTAATCTTTATAATAAGAGGCATCCTTAGGCGGCACGGTAAATTAAGGATGTCCATATCACTTTTTTTCAAGAGAGTTAATGCTTAATTTTGACACTGTCAGTAGTATAAAATCTTATTTAACGTTAGATTGTTATGACCTCGACAAGTAAACCTTCTAAACATTAGGAATAAAACTAGGTATAAGAAATTATTGAAATAATCTTTAGACTTAGTAAGCTACCTAATTTCAGGTATTAAACATTTTCATGGAGTAAGCAACGGAAGTTTTGGACTAACGATAGGTATTACAGCTCGTATTAGGCAGGGCTGTCACAAGAATATATTTATATAATCTAATATTTTTATATAAATGAAGATGTCGATTGAAGATGGCGACCCTAGACGGATATATGTCGACCAAATAAGCGACATACTGAAGAAGAGCCAAATTAAAAATACTCGTAACCGGCGAGCGTGTATGAAAAGATTAATAAATGTGCAGGAAGCGAAAATGGCTTGTTTGAATCGAAGTATTTGGCGTTCTATTGTTTCTGCTGTCCTGACGGGAGACAGATATATACACACACACATATATATGTATGTTTATTGTTATAAATTTTTCTTATGAGTTAATACGACTGTGAAATACTCCTAGTATTTCACAGTCGTACCTCTGACTGTACAAGCATTGTGGTCTCATTGTATCCTAATTTTCTAATGGTAAATATAATTAGATCTTTCTCGACGTCTTCAAACTGGAAGGGACTTAAATATGCAGCAACCCTAACTGTGTAATCCGCTGTTGACTGATTGCCCGTTCGCCTGACTTGAAAATCTTAACGTAGATGTTGTGTGCTACTATAATGCTCCATTATTGCTGTGTTCGACGACCAAGTATTCCTCATAATCTATGTATGGAGCAATTAAGGTAGAATTAGTTTCATTGTAAATTATAACTATTTATTATAGTTTTAGGAATCGTCCTCTTATTATAATCCTAACGAAATTGTAACGATTCAGTCGTTTAAATCCTGAAGTTATTTAGTCGAGATCATGTATAATAATATATAACATTTCAGCCCTTAACTGTCCACTGCTGAACATAAGCTTTCCCCATAATGGGAGTTTTGCCAGTAGTGGTCACGCTTGGCAGGTGGGTTGGCAAAAGCAGTTAGGCTTTTAGGAATGTTTTAAGTTCCTTCAGTCGCCTCTTACGACACCCACAGAAAAAGAAGGGGTGGCCTATTCTATTCCGGGACCACACGGACGGATAATTATACATATAAAGTGATGTCATCTTGAAATACAGTTCCAACAAAAAAAAATCCAACTTTTATGATCTCTTTGTTATGGAACTTGGCTTAACATTTTATTATAACATATACTGAATTTTTGTATTACCTTTTATTATATGAGATCAACAATTAAATTATCCACATGTCAACAATCTCGAAGTAAGTAAACTTTTATTTCCATCTTTTATTGTATTAGGAAATAATGTAAAAAAGAAAGTTCATTGGAATTCAAGTGTTTACAGCTTAATACGTTTTACATTGGCCATATTTAAATAATTCCTTAACCCCTTCACTGCCGAGGGCTTTCAAACGAATGCTCGAACGCTCAAACGCTCGCCACGGCGCAAATCTCAAAATCGCGGATTGTATTGTGTGCGCTGATATTTCAATTCGTTCCCATCCCTGGGGCCCGCTTGAATGCTCCCTTTGTTTCTTCAGTGGAACTATAAAACTAAATGGATGTGCTTGTGGATACAATATTTTATTGCTCTATGAGTTTATGATGCTATCACCTGCCGTCGTCACTCTGTTCGCGGTATTTTTAGGACAGTGAAATGTGAACGCGCTAAACTAGATACATATTATATTTTTTTTTATTTCAGAAGTCGCACCTTAGTTTTGAAATATTATTATTGTTTTTTTCACTGTAATATATGAGATATTACTGTATACATATAAGTACGTACTTTGTTATTTATGTTTTGAAATACAAATTCAAATTATCTTTATATTCGAATAGACTTGTTTACAAACACTTAAATCTTATTGTTAAAAGTTTCGTAAACACACATTATATTTTACTGTAGAAAATAACCAGTTTGTCTAACGTGTAATTAGATCGAGAAAGCTCGACTAGTTTTGGGGTCAATTCGGGACCCTTAATCGTAAGCAGCTGTAACGTGCAGTCAGGCTTGCACTTGCAACTAACTAGTGGAATTTTCTCGACCTAATTACAAGTAAATTAAACCGGCATTTATTACATTACAATATTTTTAAATTGTCATCTTTATAAATGTTCTGTTCGGTTCGGAATGTTGTTACCGGCTGAGAAGAACCGGCAAGCAACTCAACAGTTACACCTTTCAATTTCTGTTAATATTATGTATATTTATCAAAATTATATTTACCGTTCCAATAATAACATTCATGTGGATTGCATATCTGTATTTGTATTCGGACATGAGTGTATATTCTATTATCGAGCGTACTCTGCGTCTGACTGGTGATTAGACGAGCGGATTCGTAATGAATCACTGATGTTTTGTTATTTAAAACAACGATCCTATTCATTCGAACGCCCAAATCCAATTTTGTGTTGACGGTTAAATTCGCCGGCGATACCGCAGTAGATTAAAATGATTTGAGCAGTCCACCAGCAGTAGAGGGTTAGTTACAGTTTACGTTTGCGTCATCTAGTTTAACGTTGATATTCGGTTATTTCGTGAAAGCAATAGGCCGTATTTACCATGGTGGTTATTCAATACCACTATTATCTTTAACTACATAAAAACCATTCGTGCTAATATTTTTTTCTATTTACTATGTTTTCTTTCTATGTTTGACGCGAAACCTCTTTTCATGTAGTCCCGGCATCTGTGTTTAATGTAGGTAGGTATTATTTTCAAGCTAGGTTATTACTCTCGAACCTTCTTGCTACATCTGGGCAGGTTATAGAAGGAATTTATGTACGAGATTAGGTAAGTTGCATTCTAGGGATATTCTCAGCAAATTGCAATGCACGCTGCAGCTGCCACCGAGCATCTCGTTTATAGTCCGGTAACAAGCTAATATCACAATATAGGAATTGCATAGTCTGTTTTGATACAACTTAATGAAAAGGTAACTAAGTTTTGTTGAAATTATCAGAGAAATATTCTCTAAATGAAATTGGTAACGAATCAAAACATTAAAACAATTTATCGATTTTTCTGTTTCTAATCAATATGCTGGTATTAATATTTAAAATTGCTGAAGATTTTGTGTGACATAAATATATATATACCTTTTTTTTATACAATTTAGAATGGCAAACAAGCTGATGGCCCACCTGATGTAAAGCGGTAAGCGTTGCCTATAAACATGAGCAGTACCATGGACATAACAGAGTACCTATTATAAAGATCTATTAATCATGTCACTTCGACGTATATATGTATATAAATTTATTAAGGTAATAAATCTAATTTAAAAACTTGATTAAATTAATGATTAAAAATTTGATTAAATTTAATTTTTTTGTTTCAGCAGGTAAATATTATTTACACAATAAAAATTATCAACTACATAGTTAAAAATATCTTCACATTCCGTACCCGTCTCAAAGGTCCCTATAAAGCTTGTAGCATATATATACATATATATGTATATATTTACTACTAGCTGTACCCTGTGTGCTAAGTTAGGACAACCGACCCGTGTCTCAAATTTTATTCAAATCCGTTCAGTAGTTTTTACGTCAAAGAGTTACAGGCAATCAATCATCAAACGTTGCAAACGTTCATATTTATTACTCGTATATTAATAAGATATACTGCAATGACTAACGTAGCTAGTACTTATTTGTACTCCACACATTTTATAGGATTTTCAACCGTTTGGACCTTTGTTTCTATTGAAAGCCTTGCTTAATATTGATGAGTGTCGTTTCGAAATTAATCGTTGGTGACACTCCTTACATTTTTCAGAACAGCGTGAGAATTACATACTATGTATGTAATATCAAGCATTTCACATATGTATTTATGTTATATTTTTCTTTCAACTTGAAAGAAAAATATAACATAAATACATATGTGAATTGCCCATTTTTATGGGGTATCTCGTCCTCACTGTTTGATACGCTGACGAGATACCCAATATTGGTATTTTGTTAGTTTGTTTGTTATTTTGAGTACTTTGATATTTTCGAGGTACATTAGTGTAGAATTGTATACTGTTAGGACAAGGTTTGTATAAATTAAATATTTGAAAAATTGGAGAATTTGTTTTAAAAAAACGCCCTACGAAAAGTGAGCGAGATGAAAGACAGTAGTTTATTGTGAAGTTAAGATTTATTCCATTTTTTCTATAAGTACACCCGTGCGAAGCCGAGGCGGGCAGCTAGTTGTTAATAAGAATATAAATTTGCCTATCTTAGAGCAAAATTTTACAGAATTGGGAATTGATCATACGCACTTATATTAAAAGAGTTTAAATTAAAAAAATCAATCGTAACAAAATTAATATGAGAATTTGCGATTTCAATTAAAAAAAGAAAAATGAATAACAATTAGCAATTTCTGAAAACTATGTATTCTGAAATACTTTTGATTATAATTTAATTTTTAGTTTTTTTTTAATAGATTAAAAAAAGATAGACTATTGTTCCCTCCAAAAGATCCTGCAGTAGCAAACAGTAAAAAGATATAAAAGAAACTGCCCAATTAAAATACATTTTAAACCTATATTTGAGATAAACAAATAAATCTAAAACTAATTAACATACTTGTATAACATTATAGAGTGATTCTATCATCTATCGATATAAAATTATTCACAGAGAGATTTTAAGTATGGATTTTCTTTTATAATTTTGTGCAGTTGCCGCTTACAGCAAAATATTTTTGCTAAACTTCACCACATGTTTTTAGTATAAAAAATTCCTAGTTAATTAATAATTAATATTATATTTTTATTAGTGTGTACAAAGAAGTATAACTCTCATATTCATGAAAACTTACAACGTCCTACAAACCTATTTTAATTATTCGATTGTTTTGTCACCGTCTTTAAAATTGAGAATTTAGTGCAAAAAATGACAAAACACTTCAATATCTAAAAATAGGTTTATAAGTGATTTGACGTTTTTGTGAATAAGGGGTTAAATAAAAAAGTAGATAAAATTATTCGTGAATAAATAAAGGAAAAATTTACATTTGACAACAGCATAGTGATTTTGTAGATATCAAACTATCTATATACCTTTCAATTTTAATGAAAGTTTTTTTTTAATTAAGTATTTTGTGTATTTACCGCTTGCGGTGAACTTTTTTTTGCTGAACCTCACCGCATGCACCGAACCTCAGCATAAAATTTCCTAATTTAAATTTTCTCTTTGATAGGGAACAGATAAAAGGGGAATTAATAATATCTAAAGGCAACATTATTAAGTGATGCTATCGATATATATTTTAACTCTCGATTTTAATTAAAGTTTTATTTAGTTTTTTTGCAGTTGCCGCTTGCGGGTAACTTTTTTTTGCTGAACCTCACTGCATGTTTTAAGCATTAAATTCTCTAGTTTAAATTCTGTCTTTCATAAATAAAAGAAGAATTAATAATATATAAAGGCCACATTATTGAGTCGATGCTATTGATATAAATTTCAGTTTTCAATTTTCATTTTTGCTCTCGATTTTAATTAAGGTTTTTTTTACGGTTTGGTTTGAAATGAACGTTTTTGCTGAACCTCACCGCATGTTTTCAGTATAATTAAAATTCTCTCTCGATAGGGGATGGGCGAAAGGAAACTATTTTCAGGTCGCCGTCGTATTTTCACTTGATAAGATCTCGACATGATTATTTATGCCAACATTAGGGGAACTAACCCCATCGATATGCCTCTTTATATGCGGTCCTGGTACAGTAAACAACTAAAGTGCTGATGTTTTTTAATGAAAATTAAAATATACTCGACTTTACATAAATGGCGATGTACAAGAACGACACGTCTTTAATTTTTTATTTATTGTATTTTGTTAATATTTAAAGCTTTTGTTTCATATTTTATTAAATCGAATATACTAGATGTATTGGGAATAGATAGTGTTAAGTGAAACAAATCACTTCCTATTTGCAAATTTTCAATTGCTTGTTTTTTTTTTGTTACTCTGCAGATTTGAATATATATTTATAGGAATAACTCATGGCACGTCTGTCTCTGTACGAACTAGTGACAGATTTTGATGGAAAATGAATATTAACAGTACCTAATATCTAGCATTTATTTATTTTTACTTAATATTATAGAGGGAAAGTGAGTTTGGTGTGGTCCCGCCATAGAATAGGCCACCCTTTCCTTTCTCGTGGGTATCGTAAGAGCCGACTAAGGGAAGGTGAGGGATGGGCAGCAGCGTCCCTCTTAACACATCTCTAAAGCCTAACTGCGGTTGCCAACCCGCCAATTGCCAAGCATGGCAACTTCTGGCAAGTCTCTCCAAGAGGAGGCTTATATTCAGCAGTGGACAGTAACAGCTGATATGATGATGATGATGATGAAAGTGAGTTTGATTGATTGTTAGTTTGTTACTGTTTACCGCCTTAATAGCTTGACCAATCTCTATACAATTTGATATATACGTACTGATTGGATATGGGATTGAATAGAGTTGTGGCTAGTTTATCCCTATCAATGAACATAATCCCGCAGTTGAAGCACTAAATAAAAGCTTGTAACAAATTAATAATAATAATAGTTTGTAGTAAATGCATCGATATTATTTTACCATTGAAAATACTCGTAATAATAAAATTGTACAGTGTCTTCAAGTTCCAAACTAAGTGGAGCTTGCATTTGAGTACTAAACAACTGACAGAAATACTTAATTTTTTTTTTTATTTAAATATTTTCGTGTAGCTAGTTGAATTCAAATCTCTTGTGATAAAGTTGCATCTACTAAAATACAGTATACTAATGAATATAAATGAGGACAATTCAATTCGACCGTTAAAATTGAATTCACCGTTGAACGATTTTGCACATAACTGTACACAACCCTAAGAGTTAGATAAGTTTTTCAGTTCATTCGCTAAGTGGGCCGTGAAACAGCGATTTATGGTGTCTTAACGGTGTAGCTGATAGTTATTTCCCATTTAGAAGGAAAACCTGAATGTGTACGGAGCACAACATTCGAATAAACAAAACAAACGGATTCCATGTTTGTTTTTCCGGTTATAGTTGTTTAAAATAACCCATTATCTCTGAGTGATAGGTGTTTTGAAACATATTTATATTGTGTCAATTATTCCTTTTGCAATAAAGATAATCAGTATCTGGAACTATTTCTTTTAAATTCAATAGCTCGAATACTGAGATATAGCGATATAACAGATGGACGGACGAATGGGCGAAGGCAAATCATGATAGTTCCATTTCGAAGCTATCAGTTCGGTGGTATTTTTCTATGTCTGTTACATTCACATATCCGTCAGTTATAAACCGATTTGTTTTTATTTTTTTTTTATATTCGAATGGATATACTTACAGATTAGTTCCATAGACATTTTATCAGAATCAGTTAAGCGTTTTAGTTTTTAAATTGAAGTAACTGGTTATTGTCACAATTTGAATCCGTTTTTATTTGTGGAACACAATCTTAAATTACCTTTGTAAAGTCTTTTAAAAAATTTTGAATTGAGAACGTACTATTTAATGTTGTATTATTTTGATATGAGAGAAATTTAGCACATAATAACCTTCAAGAAAAGAGCATATTTCTTTTTAAAAGGCCAGGAGTACACCTGCAATGCCGTTGGTGTTGTGGGTGATCATGGGCGGCGGTAGTCATTTACCATCAGGTGAGCCGCGAGCTCGTTTGCCCCCTGTATTGTTATAAAGGATGCGAAATAAAAATAAAAAAACGATTTTTAGATGCTGCCTATACACTGACAGAGCACGCACTAAACCAAAAAAAGGTAATTCTAAATTTTTTAAGTAT
Source organism: Galleria mellonella (assembly GCF_026898425.1). NCBI lineage: Eukaryota > Metazoa > Arthropoda > Insecta > Lepidoptera > Pyralidae > Galleria > Galleria mellonella. Next base: position 250,295 of record NW_026442037.1, on the reverse strand, counting down.
TATGCGTACCTTCTGTATTCAATTTTTATTTATAAAGGACTGTATTAAATAAGTGGGTACATTTATATTATTATACAGGTAAAAAAGTAAAACTAATAATAAAAATTAAGTAAAGTCGTAGTGCGTCGCCTACAGTTGTAAAAATATATATCTAACCAAATATACTTTATATACGAGTACATACAAGATCATGCACGCCTATTACGTAAGTACGAAGTAGGTATTCTGAAGTGCTTTAATACTATTATACTGCGGTACTATCATCTTTAATATTCAATGTAACTTCAAAAGGGACGTTTCAATTAGTGAAATTACTTCAAATTAATATACCCGAAAGCTTTCAGTTAATTCATTTCGCTTATTCATAACATTGAATATCTTGTACTTGTGATAAAAGACGGTTTATTTAATGTAATATAATGTAAGTACTAAAATGTAAAACAACATTGTCTGTAAATTATACTTCATGAGGCGTACATCAAGTTATTATAAAATTAGCATAGCGTATCTGTTAATAATGGCTGGAGATGTTTTGATATATAGACTTTGACATAGTATTAAAATTACTGTTCGATGTTACCTTTTGTTTTCTTGTCCTTCATTATTCTAATATTTTTTTTTATTTTTATACAACTTAGAGTGGCAAACAAGTTGACGGCCCACCTGATGGAAAGTGGTAACCGTCGCCTGTAGACATAAGCAGTACCGTGAACAAAATAGAGTATACTGTTTCGCCCATGATACTCCTCATGCGTTGCCATTCCTGAGGACTCAGGTGTTATTCATCTGTACCCAGTAAATTCACGCCATATCCCACCCTTCAAACCGAAACACAGCCATGCAAACAGAACTGCTTCACGATAGAAACACGAATGGGACAGAGGTACCCAAGTAAACGACTATTGTACCAAGTCGCCCTGTGGTAAAAAAATAAATATCAATAGAGTTCTTAATAATACAATAACTGCGCAACATCTACATATAAACGCAATCTTTGGATTGTCACAAATCCTGAGTACTTACTGTTTTATTGAAGTAAATATTTTTTGTTAACATAATATAATTATTAAATTAGTGAAATATATTACAGTAATAATGGACAATTTACCTTAATTCTTCATAAACCTAGTAGTATATCGAGGAGGAAAAATCTTCATAATGAGCGCTGCTCTTTTGTTTTTTCTCAAGTAAATTAAGGACAGATGAAACGACAATTTGTCGAGAGATAATGAAATGAGGGAATCACGAAGCTAAATGTGGAGGACACAGTTCCGAGTTCACTGACCGGGGGTGGAAATAAGCATTACAAACTTTGAACGATTTAATTTGCTCTAAAAAAATAAAGAATAATTTTCTCTTTGTATTTTTATCTTATAATTTAACAGATCTCTGCTACTAAAGAGAGAATAGGACTAAAAATTACTCAATATATTCTTGAAGATATTTTTGTTATAAATAGAAATGACTCGCATCCTTACGTAAAATGTTACGCTGCGCTTATAAACGTCCTTCTTATTAGATTTCTTGTTATTTTTTTTTATGTAATGAAAAGGTTAACCGCCATCTATTGACATGATACATACCAGAACACATTGCTCTTCCCAGGTAACCGTTTATATTTATCATTACCAACGCATTGATGCGCTACATTAAAAAAAAATACCAAGGAGATTGTAGTAAATTGTAGATTCGTAAGATAACACCTAGTTCAGTAAAATATTCAAAAACTATTGTCTAGTACCATATTTATCATTTAGCAACTTCGCAACATGGTCGCTTGCAAATATGAACAATTTATATATGGTATAGAATTTGAAATGATTTTTTCTATTATTCTAAAACTAAAATCAGTGTTTTTTATTTCCTTTCGGGGTGCACAGACCGTAGAGAGGAATTTCTTTTGTACTAACATTCTGGAATAGTACCTGACACTTGATACCTATTATATGAATACAACATAACAATACATATAAATTGTCACAATAGATTCTACTAAAGTCATGACGCTTTTACCTTGTTAGCTATGAGATGATACTAATTAATAGAATCTCATTATGCAATACGTAGTCAAGACATTAAATTAAATGAGCCAAGATTTGCTTTACAATTTCGTCGTGACGAATGCACGTGTATAATGTGCCACACATAATAAGTTTTTAACTTTTAAGGTAACTGCCCACTGCTAAACAAAGGCCTTGGCAGGCAGATTGGCAACCACAGTTAGGCTTTGGTGATGTTTATGAGGGACGCAGCTGCCCAACTATTAAGTTTTCTAATTTGCCTCTTACGACACCCACGGGATAGAAAAGTGTGGCTAATTCCATGCAGGGACTACACGGACGTTACTATAGCTTGTTCTAATAGAATTTAATGAAAATGTAAACAAATAAATAATTTATGTAATAACTGCGTCGACGGTAAATGCTAGTATTGTATAAAGTATTGTATATCCACGTACTTACGCGTGTACACACACATATTGGCTGATATGTAGCTGTCTCTTTCTATTTCATAATTTGTCTATAAAACCTAATGTGTTCGTATTTGTGTCACCTTCTAGTATAAATTTTGTATTCAAAATGTATTGTGATCTGAAAATAATTGAGCACAGTGATAACCACAACGCTCGTAAATTTATTAGGTCATTACACGACGCCAATATGTTTTTACTGTAGACCGTATTCTGCAATATATATTTTTTTATAGAGCTACAGTCCGTCAACAAAAAATTTGCATGCTAATATTGGCATAATATGTTCGAATTATAACGTCATTAAAATACCCAGTATGTATCTACTGCACACACGTTTACGCAAATAAATTTTGCTTTATCTTTACCGAAAACAATTAAATTCTCCTCTGTCGCAATTATTACATGTTATTGTCAAAGAAAGATCTTTATAGACTGTCAACGAGATAAATAAGATGGTGCGCTATAAATTTTCTATAAATCATTTTTACAACCAAATAAATATTTCAATAGACGATCGATGGTAAACTGTGACATAACTCCGTTTTGCGCAATATCGTCTAAGAACCGTTTTACGATCTTCGTTTACAGTCCCCACTCTCCCCCTAACCCCTGATAAATTAAACGGTACAGTCCTAAATAGAGATGCTAATTTCAGTGTTACATTATAGCTGTTTGCTCTTTTGTTTGGGCGTTGTCAGGACATGATTTGTGTGAACTAAACGCCGGATGGCTGTTGTGGTAAACTGTATCCGCTGTATTCTATTGTTGATCTATTTTATCCACTCTTAGCATTTGGAAAAAAAATACAAATACTCACTAAAACTTTAGAAAAGCATGTAATTTTATGATCAATTATGTACCGCAGCTTCGTCTCAATCTATTTATTCTTATGAGATATTTAAGAGACAAACTTTGAAGGTTTGTACATACTCGTAATTCGCTTGTGTGCCTGTGTCCTTCTCGTATTTTTGTTCCTAAGCGGCTGTACTTATTATGTTTTGGTTTGAAAAATATCGTAGTGAAGATTTCAGGGTCAAACACCTATAGAAGGATAATGTTTTAGTTATAGTAATACATAAGGGGTAACATTGGTTCATTCCATCAGTATTATTCTGGGAAGATTTCACGAAAGAGTCAGTTAGATTTGGATATTTATTATAATTATAGTCACATCGAGTATATTACATGTTTTGTAGTTGATACTGTTACTACTACTGTGCCACGAAATATATATTATATTGATGAAAATGGATTAGTAGCGACGCCATTGATATAATAATATACTGACAAGGCACCAGTGAGAGATCATAGATAGATTAGTTGGCCCATCGTGTTGAATTTGAAAATTAAGCACTATTGTTTCCAAGGGTAATCGCGTGGAGGTCGACCTTATAAAATATACTACTAACAGTGGACTTGTTAGATACCATTATTAACAATCTCTTTCCCTTCTCCAAGCATACGTTAGGTAGATGTTAATTAAAGATGAACTATGCATTGTTTCATATAGAAACAATATTCCACCAGCGCACCGTAATCCCGTAGTAGTGCAGCTCAACAGACTGCAGTCGGTAATTACTGGGCAAGTGTTGTTTTAGCCTTTGTCGACGTTTTGTTTACTTTGCCGACACCCACTAAGAAATTGTTAAAAAGTCCTGCTTTACAAGTTGCTTATTAAGTCCATAAACTATTTGATTGAATACGTTTACTACAATTTTTTTTGGTTGGTAACCCTATACCTATCAGCCGTGAACTCTCCTTTACTGAACATAGGTCTCCCCCATGTTGTTTTGTTTGAGTTTTGCCAATAGTCGTCACGCTTGGCGGACGAGTTGGCAACCGCAATTAGGCTATGGTGATTTTTAAGAGGGATGCTGCTGTCCATCCCTCAACCACTCTTAGTCGCCTCTTATGACACCTACGTGAAAGGAAATACCCATTCTGTGCTGAATGCTGATTCTGTGCTGGGATCACACGGCAAATTGTGTAGATTGATACGCAAAAAATTTATAGTATTCTTGCTGGTGAGCTTTTTTTATTCAACTTAGAATGATAAACAAACTGACGGCCCACCTGGTGGAAAGTGGTAATCGTTGCCTATAGACATGAGCAGTACTATGGACATAACAGAGTATACTGTTTCGCCCATGATACCTCCCATGCGTTGCCATTCTTGAAGACTAAGGTGTTATTACTCTGTACCCTGTAAATTGTTTGTTACCGCTTGGTTCTCTTGTCTAACGACTTAACCATTCGTCATGACATTTGGTATACATATATGTAAGGGGATAGAGAAGTAAATAGGCTACTATTTATTCTAGTCAATCAACACGTTCGTATTGTGGTCCCGACATGGAATGGGCCAAGATTACGAAAAGTAATCAAGTTAATAAAAGCCGAAAATATATATATATATATATATATATATATATATATATATATATATATATATATATATATATATATATATATATATATATATATGTTTTGTTGTTGCAAAAGTTACGAAAAGTAATCAAGTTAATAAAAGCCGAAAAAAGTTTATTTTCGGCAAGAGACCGTTCACACTTGGCCGAACGGATACTCACGTGCCAGTTAACCCAAATCCGTTTCCGGTTTCCAATAAACCGTAAATAATTACTCGGAACTGATTTATTTATTTTGACTCATTTAAAAGTAGAGATGTGGAACAAAATATTGACTTATTCTATTTATATTTATTCGGCATTTATTTTTGTAGAAAATATAATTTATATTTATGTCACGCGTGAATATTTCAAAATGTATTATGATGAGTCTTCACATAGCTGAAGACATCCAATTGCGTAGACTAAAAATCTTTACTAGAAATATTTTTATATTTCGAATTTTACCTTTTGTGGAAAAAGTATGTAAATTGTATTCATAGATTAAGAACAGTATTATAGCGGTCTCAGATTATTTATATAAATGTTCTTTGAAATACAAAATCATAATCTGGGAAGCGATTCATTTGAGTAAATATAATTTCGTTTTGTTTCTACGTTAGCGTGTATAGAATTTGGATAGGTTTGTTATTTTTGATTAAATATTCATTATGATATTATTTTTTGTTGTAATGGTATTAAAAGTAATGTAGATACGTTTGTAACTATTAACTCACAACAATTTTAAATATTTTTCACCACATAAATATAATTCTGTTTTTACAAAGGTTGACTGGAAGAATATGCTATATAGCGTTAATTCCGCCTTTTGGACCTAACATTTATTTTATTTTATTTATTTATTTATTTAAACTTTAATGTACAGTAAAGTTTTATGTATATTTAGCGCACTTAACACCGGACGGTGTTCTCTACCAGTCAACTAGGCAAACCGAGAAATAAGTGAGCGGTTAATAACATTTTTTGGTAATGTGATCAATAAAGAATAAATAAAAAGTAACTTGTAATCATAAATTGTAGATTGTTTCATGAATAGTTTACAAAATTTGTTTGTATCTCCATTATTACCAATTCCATTCTAAATGGTTCGAATATTTCCGCTCAACATTTGTTTTTTAAACCTATTCATCAAATGTATTGTACGTTTATTTCCTGAGCTTGTTTATTGAGGGCCTAAATAAAAAAAGGGATTCAATTAAACATGGCGATTGTCAGTATACCCGATCTGCAGGCCTGTCAAACGCGCCGTCGTAAACTTTAACGCACGCGTTTATCGCTCGTTTCAGATGTAGGCTGCTAAATAAGCGAATATTTTTAGATTATTGGATCGTCAAAGTAATAAAATGGCAATTTATATTTAAATATTCCCTGGTGAAAGAAAAAAAGACATTGGATATGGAAGCTGTCACGTATTGAAACTTTATTTTCATTAGAGTGTTTAACAGAATGTGAAAATATTATTGTTATTTATTTTCATTAGCAGTTTGGTAGAATGATTATTGATTGGTGGGCGCAGGTCTTTTATTGTAGTTTGAATGATTGTATTGTTTTTTTTACGTAATGACTACCGGTGTAACTTACGTGTAATTAGATCGAAAAAGCTCGACTATTTTCGGGATCAATTAACTGTATTGTTGTTTAAATAACCTCTTTTTAACTTAGAGGAATTTGATGTATAAAAAAATCTTTATTTATATTTTTGTAATATATTTTATTACCACATGTATGACAGTTCGAAATATAAATAAAGTCATCATAAAACATGAAAGAGATTTGCTGTAATAAAATTATGACATAAACATCAAATAATTTAGAAATAAAATGTAAAAGGAAAAATAAATTACCAATTAAATATCTATCGGTGTTGAATTAAAAAAAAAACACATTAGTTCGTTTCTGTTGGCATTAAAGTCATAATTAATAGTTTACTTGTTTTATTTCTAAAGCTATGTTATTGACTTGAAATATATTTCTCTGCTCTTCACGAACGATTTATACGCCCCCGCTGCGCTGTGTTCATGGCCCGACGCACCCTCATCAATCATTGACGTTGCGTATGGACATTGTAAACGGTGCTTAATTTTAGCCATCTGCCAAATTAACTTTCACAACGCGATATTCTATGCTGACGTACTTATTATTAGATATTTATATTTACAAACTCGAAACAATTTTGTGTATAGGTAGAAGATCACTCTTAAAATCTCACTACAGCCTAAATGCGGTTAACAATCCGCCTGCCAAGCGTGGCAAGTACTGGCATAATTTCCCTTATGGGGGAAGCCGGAGCTAAACTATGTTCATCAGGGGACAATAAACACGACGATGATGATGAAAAATTTTGTGAACTACGTGAACAACTAGGTATCGTGAGTCAATATGCCAATATGTCAATCTGCTACCGATAGTGCACAATAAAACGACCATTTCAATAGGAATAATGGAAAATTTCTCTCTTAGGGCAAGTCGTCAAATACAAGAAAATCTTAATTAAATTTTTATGTTTAAATATTTAATATATCGCCATCTAGTATCCAATTTCCAAACTATAATATCTAGACAAAAATACGTTTCTTAACCAGTACGTGTACTTAGAATAAAAACTTTACCGCATAATAAAATTTCTGTTTTGCTGAAGGTTGACTGGGAGAGAATGCTATATAGTATTAAGTCCGCCTTTTGTACCAGACATTTTTTGTAATGTGGTCAATAAAGAATAAATAAATAAATAAAAAATAAAAACTTATGAAAGATTTAATATTTTCGCAGTTGAATGAAAGTAATTTTATTTGTTTGTTACCTTGTAGTGTCTTGACGCCTCAATTAATGATCATGAATATTTAATTCACGATCGAGTCTTAACGCGACGCGATTACTGGTAAAAAGAGATACTATTTTATTTATGTAGGTAACATATATATGTGTGAAAATTTATTCAATAATTTAATAGCATAGTTTCAAACCAAAGCATACCATAGACGTATGCTTTGTTGGTACAGAGCAAACACATATTTTCGCTTTGTATCTCATTTACACAGTCGGAGAATAGTCCAAGTTCCTCTCAAAACAGTGTCCCATTGTGAATTGTGGCGTTTTCAAACGAAAGTTAAACATGCACGTAATTAAAATGTTGCATCAGAGAGCTCTAGTGATTTGACTGCACGTTTTATATTACATATCGATAAAATTATTAAAATAATATTAATAATTTATAAAGATTGCCCGGAAGAGTTTGTATCTTTGTATTATTCTTTATTTGGTACATCAAAGAGAAAATAAATAATTAATACTGTATGCCATAATTTTTTTTTATATATGGATAACATAATTTCAAATTTATTTTTTCTTGTATATTTTTGTTATTATTTTAGTAGTTGTTTTCTTTAATAAAATAATATACAGCTTCTTGCGAAACAAAATTTTCAAATTTCTGATATGTCGACGAAACATCTCGTCATTTGTCAGTGTTTGTGTATTTATTGAAATTTCTATAAATGTTTTTACATTTAAATTCAAATATTTTTTATTCAAATAGATTTTTTTCCAAGCACTTTTTAATCGTGATTTTTATGTATTAGGGTTCAGAATTGTATCTGCTAAGAGAAACTTCGCAAGAAACTTAACAGTTACTCTTTTAAATCTCTGTTAACGTTGTATTTATTTATTGCATTATCGACTAACACCATGCGCGATTGTAATCGAATTCAATTCTTTTAAGCAAGATATTGTTCCTAAAGAAGATTAGCTGTCCTATTGCCATTGTCCTTTATTCTCTGTCAAGTCATCTCAGTTCGACTTCCACATGGAAATTATTGAAGTTGATTTTGGATGAATTTGTCGCTATGAGCTAATTGACCTGACTTTATTTTCACCTATCACTCATCATAGGTACCTCGCTAGCTTAATGGGTGGGGTCATAATTTCATTAATATGTATAAAAAAATAATTTTGTCTGATAGTAGATTTGTTATGCCAAAGTTCAATCCATAAGGTACATAAATATATAAATAAACGTACAAAATATTTATAGTGCAGCAATGCGAAATTACTCACGTCGATACAGCGTGAAATGTATTCGACCGTCATTATGATGCGATTAAACAAGTAAATCACTTGAGTTTGATTACACAATAACTATAATAATATATCTCGATACACATCACACTCTCCTCGTGCTTTCATATTTTTCACATTCAAAGATTACTGTATATATATTTTTTATATATACAGTGATATCTAATAAATTCTAAATATCTAAATATTTTTTTTATACAACTTAGAATGGAAAACAAGCTGACGGCCCACCGGATGGAAAGTGGTAACCGTCGCCGATAGACATGAGCAGTACCATGGACAAAACAGAGTATACTGTTTCGCCCATGATACCCCCCATGCGTTGCCATTCCTGAGGATTCAGGTGTTATTCCTCTGTACCCAGTAATTTGTTTACGAGCACTTTTGAATCGTTATTTTTTTTTAAATCTATTGCAGGGTTCGGAAAATTGTTATGTGTTGAGAAGAGTCCGCAAGAAACTCAACAGTTACTCTTTGAATCTATAGGATATAAAGGAAACAGAGAAGGTTGTTAGTTCATCTGAATATATGTTACGTGATTATATAGCAAATTTTGAAATAATTTTCATAATTATTTTAGCTATCTATAGCGATTACTCTCATGTTGGTTCTATTTTAATTACGTCATGATTTAAGGTCCCATTTTTTTCGAAGCAAAAAACTGCTAAATGCGATATAAAATTTACTTATAGATCCACTTGTTATACACACGTGATGATGAAATTCCTAATATTCTGTCAGTGAAACTGAACTTATTAAAAAAAAAAAACATGGATCCAAAACGAAAAAGAAATTTGAATTTTGTTAAATACTAATTTAACAAATAGATTCATCGTGATATAAAAGGTTTCACTCTGCATTAATACAGACATACATATCTGTCACGCCTGTCTCCAATTAGGGTAGGCAGAAACAATGGAACGCCAAATGCTTCGATTCAAACAAATCTCTTTCGTTTCTTCCACATTCATCAATCTTTTCATACATGCTCGCCGGTTACGGGTACTTTTAATTTAGCCCTTCTTCAGCACGTCAATGTCAATGTCTCTGCATCAATGTCACAGTTATTGTTGCATCTGACACTGTTGATTGGAATTAGACGGTTATTATACAATGTAGTAACTGTATGTCCTCGTGTCTGTATTCCTGAATAGGTAGAGTATTAATATCACCAACAGGTCCGTTCTGATAGTCTATATTGCTTATAATACGGTCTAATAAGCAAGCCGATTAGTTTCGTCATCGATAATTCGATATTTATATATTAACTGTATCAATATCTGTATGCTTTACTTCATAATTAATGAAATTTCATTAATTGCTTTTAGTATAATGTACACACATATTTTTTCTTTGTTATACATCCCAAGGGTTGGCTCGTAGAGAATTCCATTAGTATTATGCTTGCCTTTTGTACAATATTTTATTGATTATAAACGTTTAAATATGTATAGATAGATACCCTTTATCATGGCGTCCATAAGATTACAATAGTAAACTTATAAATACAAATAATTACAAGACAATATTACATTGAGAAAAAGATAGGCCGCTTTATCGCTTAGAGCGATCTCTTCCAGGTAATCTTTGGATAGAGAAAAATATATTTAAATCATATTACTGTATATTTATATGTTGTCAAATATGAAAAAACGTCCTAATAATTTTGATGTTGATACAACTTCTTTTTACATCACTAAACTCGAGCAAGTTCGTTCTCACTCGTATGAAATATGAAGAGTGTAAAATTTCCAAGTTAACAAAGCTCTAATTGCGTTATGTATTCCTGTTTATCCCGACATGTTCAACGCTAGAGGGCGAGTCACGGTTGAGTAAGCCGAAAATGCACGTAGGAGGAGCGAAACACAGAGAAATAGACCCAAATAGGCACAAAAGCGGAGACGAGCCTTACATAATAGGCTCGAGGCAGTTTTCGTAATTAAAATCTGCCTTTTGGGTCCGGGCACTGTCTGCTGCGGTGTATGATACACGGCCAAGTAGGCATGTGCCATATGGGAATTATCGATAATTTGGTTTGTCGAGTAAAAATATTGATTGTGAATATTTTAAAATTAGACATGCGATATCTATTAGTTAATTAAAGATTTATAAAGTACTTTTAATAATATCAGTTTCTTTTAGTTTCAGTAAGTACGTGAATAAATTCGATATACATATATAACTACAATATCATATGATTCACGACACTTATTGTTCACTAGCTTTTACCCATGACTTCGTCCACGAGACCGGAATATATTCACTGACCGGAATAAAGAGCATCCTATGTCCTTTTTCCGTTCCATATAATATTTGTATGCCATATTTCATAGTGATTTTTTAAACAGTTAAGACGTAGCTAAGACGTAACGTTAACAGCTAAGAGTAGGTAAATAAACTCACTTTTATATTAAAAATGCGAACTTTTTAACGATAAAACCCACACCTGACACCATGTTATACGTGTTATTGATACGACCATTGTATGACAAGTGCGTTATTAAACTACCTTCACCTAATATAATTACAATTTTATATTAATATACCCATAACAGATTGATGGATGGATAGATGGATATTTGTTTATTACTCTTTTACACAAAAACTACTAAATGGATTTCAATGAAATTTGGTACACGGATCGGTTATATCTGAATTTTACACATAGAATACTTAATAAACAAATTAGTTTATCTACTGATTTACACGGGTGATGTCACGGAACACAGCTAAATTATAATATTAAGAATTATTGGGGTACCGCTAACCCTTTTTAAATTTTAATATTCATTCATGTCAAAGTTCCATGGTGGTGTAAGATTACGTTGGAACTAGGTCGTAAGTAGACGGCTTGAACTGGGCACCAAGCCAAATCGATGGACGCCCGTAGCTGAAGGTAGATATAGATCTACACTACGACCTACTGTATTTTGCTCGCTATTCTTGTGTAAGAAGTATAAAAGTGCCTATAGCGCTTAAAGAAATTGCGGAATTATTATTCTTAGAAATTAAATCGGCGTAGAATTTTCTTTTTGTTGATATTTATTCTATTTTATTAAGTGCCCTTTTTTTACAACACTGGGGGCAAACGAGCATGCGGCCCACTAGATGGCAAGTGACTACCGCCGCTCATGGTCACCCACAACACTAACTGCACCCCTCTAAAAGATTCTTAACTCGGCAGTATACCAAGGCTGCTAAGTGTGGCAACTACTGCTAAAACTCCCCTTATGGAGGAGGCCTATGTTCGGCAGTGGACAATTACGGCTGGTATGATGATGATCCGCCTAAATATTAGATGAAACCGACGCATGAGTAAACTCTAGCAATTGCTCGAACATTACCAAAATCTGTTCAATATTCCGTAACGCACGAGTACACCCAAAAACGCACGAGAACCTTATTCCTTTGAAAGACACTTATGTTGCTTAAAAATTCTCATTACACTCAATTTGCCCAGTAAAAGATAGTCAAATCAAAGCTGCATTTGATACCCGAGCACTTCCTGCTTCTGGGAATAGACAAAAAAAAATGTTTTCGCAAAAACAAGCTATTTGTATTCGACCTTCGTTTTTCGCAAGGTATACCAGAGCTTCTGATCCTGAAATGCGGGTATAAAGGATTCTACAATCAAGCGACTTTGCACCTGGCCAATTTTCCTGGATTTCCAAGGAAGATGTATAATCAAAACGGATTTGTTTATTAAGTAACCGAATTAGATTTCTGTCTGTGTTGACTTGATGGAACTTGATTATCTTATTAACATTGTAAATATGAAAGTTTGTAAATCACGTTTTAACGATTAAGGAATTTAATTTAAATTTGCCATACAAATAATGTATGTCGTTTATAAACCAATTTGGAATATTCTTTTTTATCTGAAAAGGTATGCTTTTACATTGGCTCCATAGAAACTTTATCAAAATTGGGGTTTAGTAGTTTTTATATCAAAATAACTGGTTTTGCCATTGTTCAAGTCAAAATATTTTTGTAGAACTAAATCTTAAATATTTTTATCTATGAAAATAGGATTTATAACTACACAGTTTATTGACCTTCCACAGATGATTTGATGTAGCATCTTATTTGCGGTACACCGTGAACATAACCTTTACCTATGTTTAATTCATTTAACCTGACCCTTTGAAATATTTAATTAAGGGCTTGTACCGGAAAGATTCTTTCATGACCCCCGTTTTATTTCCGCCGTTTTGCCCACGGAGTTGTAAATAGGTACGTTAACAACGATGTCTATCTACTACATGCCATACAAGGTTTTACGTGTAACTTCGTCCGCGTGGCCGACATGACCAAGATATATAGTCCTTATGTCCTTCATCCCACCCATATACCGGTATATGGGTAAGATGAAGGACGATTGGGTAAAGGAGTTAAGGTGCTATATCCTTTAATAGGTCATTTTTATAATATTATTCTATGATTGCCGTATAGTTCCGGTATAGAATAGGCTACCCCGTCCTTTCCCGTGGCTGTTGTAAGAGGTAACTAAGGAAACCTAATGACTGAGGGATGGCCAGCAGCGTCCCTTTTGAAACCTCACCAAAGCCTAACTGCGGTTGTCAACCTGCCTGCTAAGCATAGCAACTACTAGTACAAGAAAAATGAATGAAATGCTGATACATTTTTCTTTAATCTGTGTGTTTAATTTTAAATTGGCCAAATTACCATATTCCTTTCTAAAGAGCATATTCCTTTTTAAAAGCACACCTGCAATGCCTTTTGGTGTTTTGGGTGATCATGGGCAGCGGTAGTCACTTATCATCAGGTGAGCCGCATACGCGTTTGCCCCCTTTATTATATAAAAAAAATTGAGTTATAGAAAAAATGTAAGATGGAAAATAATTTAAGATAAAATTTAGACTGAGGTGTCGTGTGTCCAATAGATTTTGTTTTGTACCATAAATATAAATCCTATCTAATCCCCAAAAAATATAAGATCATCGCTATCGATTGCAAACAAAATTATCAAATTCATTTCAGAATCACAAAAAAAAAAGTACAGACGAATTGAGAATTTGCTTTTGAAAGTTTCCTAAAATTGAAATCGAAAAGGCTTCCCTTTTCGATTAGTAACCGGTAAAATTTGTGTTAGATAGCGAATAAAATTTACAACAAAATCGACTAGCTTTCTGTGAAAACTTTTTGTGTTGCACGAACGATTATCGGCGCGTTCCGCTCAACTCAAATTGCTAACGTCACAGCCAAAGGGACGTCGTCAATCTTGATCAGTTTGCTCAGCCGACCTTCCGCCCTGATTGTCTTCAACTGCAGATTGGATTGACGCTTGGAGAAATTAAAAAACTTAACTCTCCTTTTATAATTTTTATTTCAGATCTTTATATTAATAATATAAATTTGAAAGTTGAATTTATTTCCTACTAGCTTCTCGCCCGCTGCTTCGTATGCGTGGATTTCATAAGATCGACGTTCGAGATACACCAGGGATACAATTGTAAAAACCGTATCCAATTTCGTGTAGTAGTTATTAAGTCGTTCCGGAACAAACATAACTTATATATACGTAGGATGTAATCCATGTAGAATAATTTCATTCAAATCCATTCAATAGTTTTTGCTTGAAAATGTAACAAACATCCATCCCATATATCCTATCAAACGTCGCTACTGCTAGGCATCTTACTAATGTAATAAAATTGTAACTAGACGACGGCTTAACCAATCACAATGAAATTTAGTGTACACGTATAATATGAGACAAAGAAGGATTATAATAAGCTTTTTATCCCGGTCAATAAAACATATCCACGGTTACGCGAACGAAGTCACATATAAAAGCTAGTATAATATTGCCTAGCTGCCTTTGTATTTCGATTTTCTAAACACTAGTTGCATAAAACACTCTAATTCATCATTGAAAGTTATTACTTATTTGCATAGTCACTAAGGTCATTGTTCTATAATTACTCAATTTATAATATATTTCTTTCAATCTCATAATAACAAAGTTTCCCGTGTATTTTCTTTTTCATAAGTTGTCAACGTGAAATATACTTGGCCCCGGTGGATTCGCACGCTCACCCAATTACAGCGTGAGCTAACTTATGTACCTACCTAAGACGGAGTTCTAGCCCTCGTCTGCTAGAATGTCAGAGTCGTAATAAACTCCGTGGAGAACTTCTAAAGCTACAATGCTCTGTACGAACTTAGCGAGAAACTAATGAGCGATTTGCAGCGCTTTACTCGCATTGCGACAATTTTATAGGACTCTGTAATATTTTTAAACGACTTTTAAAAGTCAAAAGAAGAGTTTCCCAATTTGTATTTCTGTAGTTTCGTTGCTCTGTTTTGTTACTAATTCTGAATTGTGATAGTTCTTTTTGCAGTAGATAGGGTTTATTCCCGTCTTGGTCCCATTATTGCGTGATGAAGTAAAATTTAAATATAGACACATGATTCCGTAGTCAAAATCAAATATTTTAAATCTAACTTGTACGAAACATGTCATTGTTCATCAGTGTGTTTTTTGGATGATTAAATGGATGATAATGAAATTGCAACTCCGCTTGCGTTAACAGTATACGCTGGCGTGGCACCAATAAAGGATGAGAAGTGAGAATGAAGAGACAGGTCAATTAACCCATCGTGATAAATACACCTGGAATTTAGCACGATGGTTTCCAGGGGAAACCGCGTGGAGGTCGACCTGACAATGTATATTGCTTGCAATGGGACTGGTAGTTTGCATTAATAGCAATCTCTTCCCCTCTTCATCAGTGTGTCGATAGGGGTCACTGCTTTTGACTTGTGTACAAACAAGTTGCTTTATAATCAAGATTGAATCATTATCCAAAGGTTTTGTTTTGGTAAGACATTCCACTGTTCTAAACAACATTTAAGAAGCAAATTTATAAAGTCGAGATCAATTTCAGATTCTTCAAAACTGTCAAAACTTTCCAGAGAGCGGATAAGAAATGGTTATTACATTGATTAGAAATTTTAAATAAAATTGTTGACTCGACGATATTCTCTACTTGACATTTAAACACGTACATTTTACTTTTAAAAAAAAGCCATTTCATTTAGGATCACACGCAAGTCGATGAAGGACAAGACAATCTGTAGATTCATTATGTCGAATATATTTAAATTTAGAACTCCGAATTAAATTAAAAACATTTTAATTTAGAACGCGAAATCGCGTGTTTACAAAAAAGTTTCGCTTAGTAAAGAAAAACGTCATTATCAATCGTAACTAAATTAATTTGTGACTAATACAAATAAACCTAATCGGTTACAAAAATAACTGTGAAAATTGGTTTACAATTGGCGACGTAATTGCGTACCTAGTCACAAAAATTTCAAACTAATAAAACTTTTATGCAACTTAAAATGACAAACAGACTGACGACGCAACTGTTGGAAAACGGTAACTGTCGCCTATAGACATGAACAGTACCATGTACCATATATTGTGTCACCCATGATACCCTTCATGTACTCGTATTGCAATTCCTGAAGACTAAGTTGTTATGCCTCTGTGCTGTGTAATTTCAGTGCCATATTCCACTCTTCACTCCGAAAAATAGCCATGTAAACACAACTGCTTCACGCCAGAAACGCGAATGGGACAGAGGTATCCAAGCAGACGACTTTTATACAAAGTGCTCCTTTGGTTCTCCTTATATTACAGCGTATTGACAAACAAATTTCTATAACTCTTATTTATTTAAGTCAAATTTATCTATGAAAAGTTCCCATCATATGTAACATGTACCTCCATAACATGACGCGCACGTGACATCCCGTGTTACAGGTGTCCAGAGGCTACGGTAATCTCATTTACAATCAGACGGGTCGTATGCTTGATTGTCAATACATATATAAAAATGGGATAATATAGTAGACAGGGTATGTAGAGAAGTGTTACATAACGGTATATAAACAAGCCGAGGGGAATGAAAGTGAAGTCTCAGCTAAAACCATTATGAAAGGTCAATCAAGTTATCATCAAAATGCAAGGTGAACTCTCAGGGGTGAGGCTTAGAAACGACTGTGTAAAAGCACACCGTATCGTGGGATTTTGGACAACCCTAAAATTAGGGTAATCGATCCTTGGCGTGGCAAACTGAGTAAACGAGCAGCAATTTCAAGGGATCTCTGATAGCTTTATCGGCCTCTTTTTAAGCTCTATGAAATGATGCCATGATGATGTTATACTTACCTTGGAATAATTATACACCTTTACGTGTTAGACGTACTTTATTAAATCGACTTTTGATATTTAAAAGAATTTGTTTTGATAAGTAGTACTCTTTTATAGTAGTGGTACAAGATTTTTGTACGCATACGAAGACGCGTAATTTCAGAAATAGAAAAGCTAATAAATTTGACGACTTCTAGATGGCGTGTCAAAGTAAAAATACACCAAATGTTTAAATTAGACCTTCAGAAGTATAACTGTGATAACCGTATCTAAATTGGTACAGTAGTGATTGCGTGATGTCGGAACCAGTGTACAGACAGACAGATAACATTCTAAAAAATATTGTTTTGGCCTCTATTTTCTTCTTAAAATCGCACATTAATTTTTCTTAAATTTCTTCCATGTACAGATATTGTCTAGTTACAATTTTATTATATTATAATAGAAAGATTATTGATATGTATTTGGACCTAAGATTATTTTTCCACAAAAAAGTGTGCTTGGAAATTTCCATTATTTCGCGTAAGTGAATTCAGGGTTTTCAAGTTACGAAATAAGAATTTGACTTCGGACGGCGAACGTGTAGACATCAGAAGTCATTGTAAACAATTATCATTACATTTGTACATTGACAGTTATCAATTAGTCTAAATAATAGTCGTAGAAGGAGTATTTTATTCGGAAACGTTATTGAAAGTAATACTAGACGTGGTATTGTAAAGTTGTGAAATGGGAATTTGATTTCGGACAATGAACGTATAATAAGAAGAATAATAAGAATAATTTATTTGCCCGAAATGTAGTACAAAGGTCTTAAATGGTAACTGAGCATTTCGCCTTATCTAAAGGCATGCAAATTTTATCTTAGCACATGTTAAGTAAAAATTTATCAACAGATAAATTTATAGACAACAGATGTACAATAATTGTAGAAAATATTCACTATATTTGTAATAGCTATACATTTACAGTTATTATTCAGTCTGAATATAGTTATAGAAGGAGTATTTTACTCAGAAACATTTTTAAGAGAAATACCAGATGCGGTATTTTAAAGTTGTGAAATAAGAATTTGACTTCGGACGATGAACGTATAGACAACAAAAGTAATTGTAAACAATACTCATTATATTTGTAATAGCTATACATTTGTCATCATTCAGTCTTAATATTGTAATGGGAGGAGTATTCAAAAAGCATTTAAGTAAGGATTGTGTTTTAAAGGATATCGCGCATGTAGATACGTGGTATTTTCAAGTTACAAAATAAGAATTCGACTTCGGACTACGAATGTGTAGACAAGGCTGTAATTGTAGACAATCGTCTTTATATTTGCAGTAGCTATATGTCTAGTCATCATTCTATCTGAATATAGTGATGTAAGAAGTATTTTATTCATAAGAAGTATTTTATTTATAAGCATTTAACTAAGGAACGTGATTAAAGAAAAATATCGCGCATGTAGACACGCGGTATTTTTAAGTTACAAAGCAAGAATTTGACTTCGGACAACGAACGTGTAGACAACGGCCGTAATTGTAGACAATCGTCATTATATTTGTAATAGCTATACACGTACAGTCGTCATTCAGACTGAGTATCGTGATGGAAGGAGAGTTTTTGTCGTACAACAACGCTCATTAGTGTCTGGCGAATGTTAGCCGTCGTTACGTCTTTGTGCCCGCGTAATGGCTCGGGCTGGCGCTTTTTACGCGCAAATGGCTCGCATTGTACAGGTAGAAAAAGGAGGAAACTTTTGCGGCTAATATCTGGGAATCTGTCATGCTTGAGTGGGAATTAAATCTATATTTAAATATTCGTATATAAAAAGAGAAGTCCCAATCTAAATAACTTTTACTGGGTGAAGTCAAAGTTATTTAGCAACCTTTTTTTTTTTGTATATATTTTCAGAAAACAATGATTGATTGGAAACCGACGAAACATTTTGAGTCTTTTGTTGTTATTTTTAGAATTGGACATGCCGTTTTAGCTTGATTTTGTAGTGTATAGTATAGTATTGTTTCAAGTTTTTCGAAACATTTTTCGTACGATTTTTAACATATGGATTTTATTTTATATATCGGCAGATCAACATGGAATCTAAAACACTGGCTAGAGATATATGTGTGTTGATGTTACATAGGAATGTAGAAAGGTTTTTTTTTATATATTGTCTAATTTTAATAACCGTGTCAAATTAATAAAATTTATTCTAACAAATTAAATTTATAGTAGCAGTGGACGGATGATGGCTGAAATGGATGATGATGATGATTATTCTTTATTATATGTATATGAAAAAAATATTAATACATTTCTTATAAGTCGCTGATACAAATTCAATGTATTGAATGTTACAAAAACTTTACAATTTAAATAAAATTATGATACAAATTTACCATACTTCATTGTTAATGACTATATTTTATGGATTATTGACCATTGTCTAACAGACAGAACGCCAGTTTCTTTGGCATTCTCATAAAAAATATAAAGTACTATTAATATAGTTTTTTTTTTCACCAACTTTTACACGGATCAAACTGTCAGTTCAGGCTGCCGGCCCACCTTATTTCTCTAATAACAGACGTTATTACAAAAATAAATTATACCCATAAATAACATTTCACTCGGTCGTGACATATTATTTTCATAATAAAAAAAAGTTATTTTTGCGCGTTCCGACCTTTTGAAAAAGAAGATTTACAAAAGCTTTTGTCAACACTCAACAAAGGGCATCCAAAGGCGATTGTAATATTCATGTACTATCAAAATAATACAGTTCCGATGTTATCAAATGCGAGTCCATCAAATATTTAAGTATTAGACCTTCTTCAATAATATATCGAACTACTAAGAAATCGACAACATTTTCCTTTTTTTCTTTACCTTTTCCTTTCTTCGTTATAGTATAGAGGCAACATATTAAACATAGTAAGTTACTATGCTGGAAACGGTAAGGAAAAAATGTTTTTTATTTTATTAAAATAATCTATTTTAAACGTACAATATAATCATAAATGAATAAATTAAAAATTAATTAAATTTCTAGTTACGTATAATTTAAAGGGTATTTGCGTTGTCCATTTTTAAATTTATCCTTCGTTTCCTTTCTTCGTTATGAAATAGTGGTTATGACATTAAGCATATTAAGCTTACTATGCTGGAAAAGTAAAGGAAAAATAAAGGCTTTTTTTAATTAAAATAATCAATTTTAAACATACAATACAATTATAAACATAAACGCCCAAAATAAACATTTCAAATTTATCATCCTGTACTCAATTTTACAATAATTAATAAAATATAGTATATTAAAACATAAACAAGAAAGATTACTTTTATAAATAACACCGCATAATGAATTAAATTATTTTGCAAGACCTCATATATAATTATCTTAAAATATTTGATAATCAAGTTAAACGTAATTTATTTGGGCTCAAGTTTTCGGTATAAATCTAATTAGGATAATTAACTGTAGATATGTCTGATTTTAATTTTTTTAAAAGATAAAACTGATATTGGAATCTCGCTTCTGTATTGATAATTTGGTATATGCTGGTGAAGTACTATTGAGGGTTGATGGAGATAAAGTAAAATCAGTCGGCCTATCATAACGAATTTACCAGGAATTAACCACGATGGTTTCTAAAGGAGATCGTGTGGAAGTTGTCCTAACAGGCTATATAGTTAATAATTGGATCGCTCTAGATTTCATTACTAACAATTCTTTATCCTCTTATATTATAGTAATAGCTACAAAAGGATTTAGTACTACTACTACTTTTTGGGTCACTGCGACACACTTGGTGAAAACAAATCTCCAATATTCATTTTATGTTTTGTATGTTGTTTTATATTTGAAAAAAATGTAAATAATCAAATTGTATCATTTTATTCATTAATTTACGTGTGTTAAATGGCTCAAATAAAGTGTTTATCTATCTATCTATCTATTTATCTAGTACTAACAGCTACGCATGTTTGTGCAAAAAAAAAACAATTTTAAGCAACTTCCGAAAGGAGGAAATTCTCAATTCGTCTGTTTTTATTTATGCGTATGTTGATAATGATAATAATTCTGAAACTGTATTGATAATTATACAACTATAGGCATATTCAATCGATACGAAACTTCAGTGATAGTTGCTTATTAATCTCAGGATTAATGTCACCATTTTCTTTGCAATGTCCTATTTTTTTTTATGCAACTTAAAATGGCAAACAAACTGACGGCCCACCCGATGGAAAGTGGTAACTGTCGTCTATAGACATTAGCAGTACCATAGACATAACAGAGTATATTGTTTCGCCCCATGTGTTGCCATTCCTGAGGACTCAGGTGTTATTCCTCTGTACCCTGTAAATTCACTGCCATATCCCAACCTTCAAACCGAAAAACAGCCATGCAAACAATTGTTTTACGGTAGAAACACGAATGGGACAGAGGTGCCCAAGCGAATGACTTTTGTACAATGTCTGTTTGTTGCGGAGCAGAAGTTACTTATAAATACACACCATTCCATGATTTAAATTAAATATTTTAAATATAGTCTACGTAATATTTCTTTGTATAACAGTACATTTTATTCATTTTACAAAACGAATCATTCGAATAGAATACGGTTAAAGTCACTGTTTTGTAGAGCAAAATTCACTTGTAAATCCTACAATCCTAGTGACTTTTGATTGGTTTACTTCTCAAAGGACTGGTAAAATCAGCAAATTACGTTATACTGCACAAAGCGATCCCATGGTAATACAGATCCCGTGTAATCCCATATCGGTCGTGCCATAAGCCGCACACCATACGTTCCTATTGTGCTCCGAAATAGCAAAGCCAACTCTGCCAAGACAGTATCGCTTAAATCATTTTGCATATCCGTAGCATGTTACTACCGCAGCTGTGGAACCGTATGTTTATAAAGATATACGTATATTGTTAACTGGCTTTATCCCGTGGCTTTACCTGTGAGAATTAGGATATAAGGTATTCTGTATGTTTATATAGGATAGTATAATATAGCTGTCTAGGACCTGGCATAGAATAGGTCACCCACTTTTCCCGTGGGTGTCGTAAGAGACGACTAAGGAAGCTTATGCTGGAGGGATGGGCAGCAGCGTTCCTCTTAAAATATCATCACCAACAGCTAAACTGATATTGCCAACCTGCCTGCCAAGCGTGGCAACTACTGGCAAACCCCTACCTTATAGGGGAGGCTATGTTCAACAGTGAATAATTAACAGCTCATACATATAATACAAAAAAAAATCTGTTATCTAATTCAAATTTAATTAATATCTTTAAAGCTGTTTAAACATGATTTAGTAATAAAAATCTAAATATCTTTACCAATTTTCACATTACACGTACATGCAATTGCAACATTCTTGCTTCATTACAATATCTGTTCAAATTGAGCATAAAGTGACCACACTCTGGAATAATTTTCACCTCTAATGTTGCGTTTATAACATAGTACCCAATTAACGCTGTAGTGCAATTTGGAACTTAAATGTCCTATTAATTTTGGTAGGAATAGGCACCTGTTAATGAACATTGGCGAATATATAATTGAGGATATATGGCAGTAGATGAAGAAAGCGATCATCCAGGTGTCAAAATGATTTTCGCCTCTTTTGTGAGCAACTAGAAGGATTGGTTTTGAATGCAGTGTTCAACAACATTGTCTGTAGTAAATTCCTTTACGGCTGTCACTTTATATAATATGAATTATAATATGAAAAGGAAAAATAATTGTTGATTTTTAATCTATTCTTGTATTTAGCTACGTATATAGCCGTGTGGTCCCGGCAATAAGCTACCCCTTTCTTTCCCGTGAATATCGTAAAAGGAGACTAAGAGAATTCAATGGTCGAGGAAAGGGCAGCAGCGTCCCTTTTTAAAAATCACTAAAGCCTAACTGCGGTTGCCAATCCGCCTGCCAAACGTGGCAACAACTGGTAAAATTCCCCAATGTTCAGCAATGGACATTTAACGATTAATATGATGATGATGAGGATGATGATTTAGATACGTAGCGAATAAAAATTAGTCGCTCAACCCCGCAATTAATGCGTGAGTAAACCCAATTACAATAATATCTTATTTTATTCATATTGAAAGCCGACCCTTTCATACGCACCGCGGAAGAGTTCCTTCCGATTTTAATTTTAAAAATGAAACACGTTTCTAACCAATTTAAAATACAAAACAGATAGGAAGCTCGATCCGTAATATTTTTATCTGTAACCGGAATCAAAACCTTTGTAAAACATTTTAAACAACCGTTGTAAATGTTGATAAAACGTAATAACTTGATATGATAAAAATGTCCGCGACCCCCTAGAAAAAGGGTTGACCCCAATTTGAAGGGTTGCTTCGTAGATAACATTCTGATAACATTAATCAAAGCACATAACTGTAGCCGGGGCATCGCCAATTTTCTGGCCAGTGCTCTTTTAATTTCCGTTTAAGTTAACCAGTTTTTCACTTGATTTGCCCCATGATAAACATTGGTTTATGTCGACAAATTGTGATCGCAAATTGGTAGAAATTATACCACGTCGCGTTTGAAAGTGTGCCTGCCTATTTGTATGTATTTATGATATAGACTTTCATGGACACAGACAGCATAAATAGCTCGAAATAATGAAAACAAAGCCCTGTGGTTCAGACATAGAATAGGCCACCCAATCCTGTTCCGTAGGTGTCGTAAGAGACGACTAAGTGAGGGCGAGGGATGGGCAGCAGTGTCCCTTTTAAAACATCTCTAAAGCCCTATCTGAGGTTGCCAATCCCCCTGCCAACGTGGTAACTACTGGCAAAACCCCCCAAAGGGGAGGCTTATGGTAGTGGACAGTTAAAGGCTGATATGATGATGAAGAATAAAAACCGCGCATACTCTATATACTTTTAAATTAAATAAATTATTTGAAAGTTCTCAATTTCCAAGCGCCATTAGTAAAAAATTGCAAATAGGTTTACCAAAGAAAGACTTTGTACAAAAGTACTCTACATATATATATTCTAACCATTGTTTCGAACGTGAAGCAACTGCTACTAATTCAGAGCTTTCGCTTTAGAAAGCAGTAAAATATCAGAGTTTAGAGGCAAAACATTGTGGTCTTCAATAATGGTAACTCACAAAGAGTACCATAGGTATCACAGAGTATACTGAGACGCCCATGATACTGTTATAGGCGACAGTTATAGCTTTCAATCAGGTAGGCTGTCAGCTTGTTTTTCATTCCGGTTTTTCATTTTAAAATTAAATGCAGTTGCGATATCTATTCATATCCATATCTGGATTTAGGCAACTAGGTACTTTGTTTACAGTTGCGACTACCGCGCTAACAGCGTCAGAAGACGTGAGCAAATTTGCGAAGGAAACATTTCTTACACGTATCAATATTACGTTGAATTTCTTTTACGTTGTATGAAAGTAAAAAACGATACGTCGAATAAGCGAGTTACCGTTAGATTTCTCCTGAGACTAAAGCACAGGATGTATCAAACGTCTGACGTAGTTTCACATTTATAGCTGTGTGATTGTCGAGCTCGTTCAAAGTACACGATGATGTAAAGGCTACGTACCCATTACCTCAATTCTCTCTAAACCTTTGATGAATGGATGTTTGTTACTATATCACTAAGAAACTACTAAACAGATTTGAATGAAGTTTGGTACGTTTATCGTCATCATCATTTCAGCCGTTAATTGTCCACTGTTGAACATAAGCTTTTCCCATAAGAGAAGTTTTGCCAGTAGTTGCCATGCTTGGCAGGCGAGTTGGCAACCGCAGTTAGGCTTTTAGAGATGTTTTAAGAGAGACGATTCTGTTCATCCTTCTACTATTAAGTTCCCTTAGTCTATTCTTACGACATCCACGGGTTTTCCCGTGAAAGTTGCCTATTCTATGCCTAGACCACACGACCAAAGTTTGGTACACGGATTATCTATATCCTAACTTCAGTACACAAGATATTTTATGTACTGGTTTACGCGGGTAAAGCCGCGCTATACAGCTAGTAACTCATACATGTAACGGCCAAGAGTTCAAAAACATTAAACCACCATTCAATACCCCTCGTATGTACTGATGCTGTCTGTGTGTCATTGTGCTTGTAAAGGTAAACCGAACGTATTATGCGAAGTCTTTCATCATTTAAATGAGGTGTTGACTGTTAAAACTACCGGTGATAGTAGTCAGTGTTTCTGAAACTTTATAAATATTTGGTATTTTTTATTGACCATATAAAAAATTATTGCACGAAGAGATGACTGATATAGCATTGTTTATTATTCACCGTTTTAGAAAATAGGAATATTCACATGTATAAAATTTAATAATGCAGTATTTGATCTTATTTTGTACTTATGTATGTCGCAGGAAAATAAGGGTACTCGAATCATTGAATAATTCAAAGAATTCACAAGAGTTCATATTGTGATTTGTAACGCTTTCTTGTTGAAATTATCTAATAATATGACAAAATTCTATATTTATATTCAGTACATAATTTCACTAAACTACATGTAGTAAGATTGAATGAAACCTAATATGTGTTTTTATTAAATGAAAAATTAAAATTTCTATCAACGTCGTTATTACATCATAACAAATATTTTCACGTTATTATATGAAACGTAAACAATTATATTGTCATAATGATCATCATCATGATCTCAGCCGTTAACTGTCCACTTCTGAACATAGGCTTTCCCCTATTGCGGGACTTTACCAGTAGTTTGCTTGGCGGGCAAATTAGCAACCGCAGTTAGGCTTTGGTGATGTTTTAAAAGGGATGCTGCTACCTATCCCTCGATCATTAAATAGGTAATGTAATAATATAAGTAAATAATAATATACGAAAATTGTAATCGGTTCATAAGGAAGTGTGTGATGAAATAAACATTTTCTTTACATGGATTATTTATTGTTTTAACACCACTGTCCGTTAAGGTGAGACGAACTAATTTTGAATATCAAAGAACTGGTAGCTCTCTTGCTTTTATTTGTCGAAGCGACCGTCTCGCCGTGTCATTTCCTAAGAAGTTCACATTACGAATGTGACGTTTTTCCGTACATATTATTATTGTCGGTTATTAATCATAACAGTGTGAGTGTCATGTGTTTGTGTGGTGAAATGAAAATAAATATTCTATAACTGTGTGTATGTGTGTGTGTGCGTGTGTGTGGGATTATTAAATAAACACATTTGTGGATTATTCCGGTGTGTTGCAATCAATCATTTTATCGGATGCATTTATCATAGTGCATTACGTACGCAAATTGCTTCTCTGAAGATTTACATAGAATCGTTTCGCATATTCCGAATGTTTTTTTTTTTTTTTCTAATTGTACCGTAAAAATATACGGCTATGTTAGTGATTTATTTTCGTGCAATAACAATTTTTTTTTATTTTAAGTATTTATTTATTTATGTTTATTATTGATATACTGATTTTTATTTTATTTTCTTCTTTATTCTCTCCGCCTTATTAGAGGTTTGAGTTTACTTATAACTGATTTCAAAAGAATATGATCTTTAAATTTTTATTTATTGTTTTGTATGAGATGTTTCTATATTATTTAATCGAAGGGCTTTAATACACATATAATACACGAACACGAAACGAACGCTTTATATCTTTTTTTTTTTTAATTATATGTCATTTTTGTTTTGTTTTTACAGGGGATTTATTCAAATCGGTAATACTAACTCTATTTTGACTATAAAAATATTGTGCCCATTCTTTATGGCGATTATTCTTGTGTATAAGCGAATTCGTCCATATATCACAAACTTATAATTGATATGGAAAACTGAAATTGTTTATTAGATTTTACCTCTTAAATAAATTAATTCCTTGATATGCGTAATGTATAATTCTTTATACATTTTAAATCCTATTATTATAATATATGGAAAAGTTTGTAACCATGGATGTATGAATGTATGTTTGTTCCTTTTTTTACACAAAAATTACAAAAAATTGGCAAACGGTTAGGTTATATCCTACCATAGTAAATACTTTATATACCGATTTATGCGGGTGAAGCCACTGGATAGAGCTAGTAATAGGTAATAGGGTCGGCAATGCGCGCGTAATACCTCTGGTATGCAGGCGTTCATAGGCTACGGTCACCGCTTACCATCAGGTGGGCCGTATGCTTGTTTGCCAGCTCAGTGGTATAAAAAAAATAAACATGAAACTTATCTTTAAAATAGTACATAATACTCTAGCATAACATTTTCCGTAGCCAAGTGTCGTGAACAGACACTCAGAATAGTTTTATCGTTTGTAGCGCGATATTAAAACTAACGACAGAGATTTAGGGCTCGTTTTATTGTTACTAGTTTTGTTTTATTTTTGTTTGAAATAGTCAGTATAGACCGAGGTCTTATGGCATAATATTGATACCTAATACATTATTTGAGATTTTGCTACTCAAAAAAGACAATATGTAACAAAATTAATCTTGAACGCAAATTAAATACAGGTGAATTTAAAAGTTTTTGAATTTTTTTTAAAAATCGTAATTTGAGATAATTATATCACACATAGTCACATAAAATAACTACTTAACGTAAAAATTCTTATTCATTTAATTTTCAATACTTACTAATATTGTAAATTTGAATGTGCGTTTGTGTGAGATAGAGAAGTACGTAGGTTTTTTTTTAATTTTAATAGCGATTCAGCCAGAGCCTATTAAATTATATCGCACGGGTAGGTAGACAGATAAATTAGTAATTTATATTAGCTTTTATAAGCAAATTTTTAATATTTTTAGTTACGTTATTGTAATTTTTTAACTGACAAATTAGCTTTCTATAAATGAAAGAATTTATATAATTTTTGAGTTTATTCATTACAAACAAACTACAATCGTATCATTCCTATTTATATACATATATAATTAATATAGACAAAGAGTTCTGGGAGGATTGTTCTCGCTATTCGACGGATCTTCCTGAGTTTAGTGAAAAGAATGGTGATCATTGAAGGACCATGGAGAACTTATTATTTAACTGATTATTTTTTATCACGATCAGTTAGCATATTTCGGTGTCTATATAACTCTTGTGTAAAAACTAATTATATAATAAACTTATTTAGGCCTAGCCTTAATATATTTCATTACGATACTTTTGGAAATATGACGAGGCATAGATTAATATGTTGTAGTAGTTTTTCTTAGTATTTTAAACTGTAAAAGCTATGTAAAAATCGTAATAACATTCATGCTTAATGAAATTTTCAACTAGAATTTTATGTAAACACATTTGTCTTCATAAAATCTTAACCGCCTTCGTTATTTTTCATCGTCGCTTTCATGTCAGCAGAGCTCGGACTATAAAAAAATGTGGTTGCAGATTCTACAAAAACTTATGACTGAGTGTTTTTTTAGTTCATGAATAATTATTTTGTTTGTTTAGTTTATATATTATTAGTTTATTGTTGTTACTTGTTTAAGACGTATAAAAAACATAAAATATTAACAATAGAGACCGCCTTAAACAAACGTAAATTGAATGAATGATTGAATGAGTATACTTTATTTCCATTATTCAATATAGGAAATAAGCAAGACAATTTACACACACAACGATACAATTGTATAAGTACAGTAAGGCGGTCTTATTGCTAAAAGTAATCTTTTCAAGACAACCTTAATGTTGATTTTGTAAGTTTTGTAAAAGAACTAATTTAAAAGTTCTCTTAATGACAAGCTTGTATGAATAAATATATATATATATATATATCTGACTTTCGACGTGGCAAAACAAAGTATTTTAAAAAGTATTCTAAAATTAAAATACTAAAATTTGATAAAATGTCTATGAGACCAATTTGTAAGCATATCCTTTCGGATAAAAGAATTTTCCAAATCGGTTTACAAGTGACGGAGTTATGACGTAACAAACAATGCAACCGAATGGAGAACCTACTTCTTTTTGAAGTTACTTAAACAATCTGTGTGAGTCAAGCATTTGACGTTGTATAATTTCTGCTTATCCAATGGGGTTTAGGTGTGAAATACATATAAAATATAAATATAAAGTATTATTTACACTTAAGATTTGAGATCGTAACCCAGCGGTGTATTGCCCGGACTTATATACCCCAAAAGTAGAGAGTTCGATCCGGGCGGCATCTAGAACTTCGTACGCCAATTTAATTACTAAATCTGACTAACTCTCCGGTGATTGGGGACATCGCTAAAAACGAAATTTATCTAGGTAACGATAATGGACTAACCTCTAGCGTGGCAATCAAGCTATTAGTAGTTATGTCACAGTTAGATTGATTTTAGGGTTCCCCACTTCAAGAGGAAAACCAGAACTCTTGTTGGATCATTTTATTGTTAATTTTTTTGTCCGTCTGTCAAAACCCTTTTTCTCAGGAACGCGTGAAGGTATCAAGCTGAAATTAGTATCAAATACTCAAGTTTACAATCTCTAGAAGATGTGAAAATATTAAACTTCTATGTCAACGCAATAAAAAATATATTTTAATTTAAAGTTAGCAAGAAGTAATGTCATACAACACAAGTAATAAGAAAAATCTGAAATCATAAATTAGTAGTTATCATACAAAAAAAAAATCTCGCATATTTTGCAAAATATGTTTTTTCTAATTAAAATTTGTACGGAGCACTTGGTGCAAGAGTCCATTTCGCACTTGGCCGTTTTTTCTTAACAAATATTCCATTTCAGTCACGTTACTAGTTAAAATTGAAAAAGAATTGAAAAACGGTCCAATATCTAACAATGCTCGTGTTGACATTGTGTTTTGAAACCGGTCCAAAATGTTGCCGGAACCCAACGCCTAATTACCTCACCTTACCTAATCCTACACTTCATCACCACTACAATATATCAACTAATCTCGTCTATTTCTTTTTCAGCGTTCTAAATACGGCGGCGACCGCGCAAAACCACATTAAACCGTGAAAAACATCAGTCGAGGCAAGATGGCGTCGACGTTTTCGCGCCAAAACCTGCGTCACCGACGCTGGCGCCACCACCCGGCGGCCAGTCATAACTTCCGCTGTTTGAATCATCGGGACCGTTCGAAATAGTCACTTGTGATTTAACTGTGACACTGCCGTGTCGTGATGTGATATAGTATTGTTTTTGTTTTGTGTTTGTGTTTGTGTTGTGTAGTTTTAAGTGACGATGTCGGAGGAAAGATCGCGGCGGCTGTCGCAGATCTTTGACCCTCTCTCGAGGTTCACGGATCATAGTGGGGCTGGCCATTCTGCAAGTACCCCCAGCAGTCCTCGGCTATTGCCAAGGAGGGGGAGAGAGCCGCCGCCACCGCCACCTAGGTGAGAAAAATTGATTTAGCTATCTAGTAGATTTTTTATGAATAAGTATCAGTGTTATATACATATAATACAGTGCTATTTACTCTTAAACTAATTGGTGTTTGTTCTATGGTTACTAGATAATTGATAGATATACTTATATACTAATATATACTTCAAAAAGAGAATAAAGAGGTTTCTTTAGGGTCGCGCATGTAATACCCTTAGTATTGTAGGCGTTCATAAGCTACGGTAACCACTTACAGGTGGTACTTACTTATCAGGTGGGCCGTATGCTTGATTGCCACCTCAGTGATATAAAAAAAAAACATGGAGTGATGATCTCAAATGCATTGCAGGGAGTCAGTGGAGCAGGTGGTTCAGGATCGATCTTTATGGCAGTCTATGGGGGAAACCTATGTTCAGCAGTGGACGGATAATGGCTGAGATGATGTTGATGATGATATATAGAAAATACCAAACCTATACAAATATACCTATTTATGAATACAAATGATGGTATTATGGACTGTACCAGTGAGGGATGATAGGTGAGGATGAACTGAAACATTTGGGTCTTTTGTGGCCCTGTACCAAGAATTAGCCACGACTGTTTTTTTTTTTTTTAGAGAACGTGAAAGTAGTTCTGACAGAATTATGTTGCTAACAACGGGGACTAACGACTCTGTTGCTAGCCTCCCTCCCCCTTTAGATATCCAGAACTATGCATGCCCATACGCTGAGTAATGTACTAATTACTTTGAGATTAGATAATTCGACCTTTGTTCTATTGTTTTTGCAGTTACCTGATTTTAAATAAAAGAACTATTCTTTTCATATGATTTGTTGTTATCAAATATCTGTCAGTTTACATTTTTTTTTAATGGGTGATAATGGAATAACGTGACCCTAAGAATGACGTAACCTGCGCTAACGGTATTTGCTGGCGAGGCACCAGTGAGGAATAATTGGTGAGGATGAAAGGGCAGGTCAGTTAGCCCACCGTAATGAATACACTTGGTATTCAGCACGATGGTTTCCAGGGGGGACTACGTGGAGGTCGGCCTGATAGGGTATATTTCTAGCAATGGGACTGATAGTCCGCATTATTAACAATCTCTTTCCCCCTTGTCAGTGTACATTAGCTAGCAGTATAATCTGTGCCGGTAGACATAAACAATAACGGTGTTTTTTAAATTATTGATTTGCTTAATTCATAGACAACACCTACGCGAGGATAATTAATGGATTATTAATCTATGGACGACTTAATAGTTTTAATATGCAATTAATGAATCAAAGTTCAACGGTTTGTCAGGATTGCTATCTACTTTTTTATAAAGTAAAAAAGCCTTTTGCAATTGGGCGTAGTTGGAGTTTGTAATGAAATTAAAATAAATTTTAATTTAGAATTCTGATTGAGATTACAGACTAAAATTAAAAGTAAATTATGTTATCTGAAGAAAAATTACAGTAGATTCTATAAACTTAGTAATTTCACATTTTATATTTTATTTAGAATCTTCTTTTTAGACATACACACATATACATGCATGTCTATAAATATATATTATTAATATATCAGCCATTAACTGTCCACTACTGAACTTAACTTCCCCATAAGAAGAGTTTTGCCAGTATATATGACTATGCTGTCACAGATATTATTTTTTACAGATCTATTTCTTTTAACGCGCCACCTACCTACTTATGCTTTAATTCCTTCTACCCAAAGGTTGTCTGGAAGAGATTGCTTAGCAATAAGACCGCCTTTTATACTACACTATACGTATTGAAAATTGTTCAACAAATCCTGTTATGTTGGTGCAATAAAGTGTTAAATAAATAAATAAATATTTCTCATGACTGGCAGGCGTGTTAACAACCGCAGTTAGGCTTTGGTGATGTTTTAAGAGGGACGCTGCTGCTCATCCCTCGATCATTAAGTTCCCTTAGGCGATTCTTACGACACCCACGGGAAAGTAAGGGGTGGCTCATTCTATGCTGGGACCACAGTGCGTAATATATGCGTATGTATAATTAATTTTGTTGTAAGTTTTAAATATTCTCAGTGCTGTGTTTGACATCTCTGTGGTGTTTTAAAGTAATAAATGTCTTTAGATAGATCTAAAACTTATTTTTAAATATTATTTTAAATGGACTCGCAGATAATTTACAAAGTAAATCAGCTGTTTTACTGACTTCAAAAAAAGGAGTAAATTCTCAATTCTAATGTATATAGTTTATGTTTATTACCTTAGAAACTTTGTATTTGATTTGAAAGGATGTACTTTCAGATTAGTCCCATAAAAATTTCATTAGTAGCTTGCTTTTAAATAAAAATATCAGGTTCTGTCACGATTGAAGTTTGTCTTTTTTTTCGTGTAACAAAATCAACTTACGTTACCAAAGCAGCTAACAATCGGCCATTGCACTGTTGACTAAATTATGGTTATTACAGCAATGCCCATTCCCATTATCTACACCAATCCATAGATTCGTTCCGACAGAATTAATTATTGAAAATTAATAACGCCTCATTTGTCTGCTGGATTAATCCGAATATTCTGCGGTGGAACGGTAAATCCTTTCTGGCTTTAATAGTGGCCGAAATAATGTACATTAAAATTAATGAACTCACAGCATAATAATATTTATGGCAAACGATACTATGGTTTGTCGGTGCATGTATTTCGCAATGAAAATTATTTAGCATTCATTTGGAACATTCGTAATAATTATGTTCGAATAATTAATAATCGGATTACAAAATTTGTTAGAGTTGAAATCATTTTAATTAACAACTGAATCCTATATGGTTTGCTATCAATCCCGTCCAGCTTCGTACGTGTTTCGTACAGGTACATAGAATTTTTTAAAATAATATATATTCTAAGATACTCGTTGATAATGTAGTTTTCTATGAGTGAGAGAATGTTTAAAATCGGTTAAGTGGTTTTTGACATTATTCATTTCAAACAAACAATCAAATTTTCCGTCTTAATTATATTAGTATAGACAAATGTACACCGATTTCCATATAAAACACAGCCATACAAACCCAGCTGCTTTCCATGCTTCTCAACAGATACACGAGTGGGACAGTGGTACCCATAAAGACTACTTTTGTTCAAAGTCTCTCTCTCTGTTAATGGTAATTACCTCTAAAGAGAAAGACAAATTAAACTTCATATGATGATTAATATC
Source organism: Galleria mellonella (assembly GCF_026898425.1). Lineage (NCBI taxonomy): Eukaryota > Metazoa > Arthropoda > Insecta > Lepidoptera > Pyralidae > Galleria > Galleria mellonella. The sequence goes on along the minus strand of NW_026442037.1, from coordinate 216,604 downwards.
CGAATGAAGTTAATTAGAAGTTTCATGATTTTTATAATCATGAAACAAGGAGATAAGATTACATGTAGTCTACTTACTTAGTTGAAAAAAAATACATTCGGCCTTATTTTTTTTAAATATAATAATAATATATAAGTAAGTGAATTTTTCAACATGTATTTTTTTTCTTATTAATGTAGTTTAAAATAAATCACTAACTGAGCTCCATTCAAAGTCTGACTTTTACTCAAGAGTCTGTCTGCAGATTAGAAATACGAGTAATATGAATAACTCCTCAGTGGAGATCTTATAGAACGGATCGTTTAACTAACAGAGAGACATTTCAAGACGTTGAGATTAAATTAATCATTACAGTGATATGGAATTTAAATTGGAAGTAGTTTAAAATGTTGTTTCAGAATAAGTTAATTTTCCTTCGTTAAAAATTACGACTTCAGTCGTGACTAAATTATAGTAATCTCATTATTCTTGTTCTATTCTTATTTTAAAATGAAAAGTCAGACTTAAAATATTTTAAATTTAGAATGTGGAATGGTATATGTACATTTTTATTCGGCAACAAGCAAGGCTTTGCTCTTCAAAGAATAATTACGAATTCAATCGTGACATAATTAACATGAGACCAACCTAGGAGCAAATCTTATTGATCTTTTTATGCAACTTAGAATGGAAAGCAAGCTGACGGCCCACCTGATAGAAAGTGGTAACCATCACCTATAGACATGTGCTGTACCATGGACATAACAGAGTACATTGTTTCACCCATGATACCCCGTGCGTTGTCATTCCTGAGGACTCAGGTGTTATTTCTCTATACCCTGTAAATTCACTGCCATATCCCATCTTTCCAACCGAAACAAAAGTATGCAAACACAACTGCTTCACGGTAGAAACACGAATGGGACAGATGTGTCAAAGCAAACGACTTTTTTACGAAGTCTCCCTCTGGTAGATTTCAAAAATAATCATTTATCTCAGTTAAGAATTAGCGATGTACTCGCGGAATACACCCAAAAATATAGACGAACTTATTACCTTTATCTTTTGAAAGTCGCTTTAAAATTTAGCACAATACAGAGATTTATTTCTCAGTTGACTTGCGATAAGTCCATACAAACTTGAATAGGACTTAGGTCGAACGACTCTAACTTCAATGTCATTTAATGCTTTATTTTTCGAAAATAAGGTGACAGTTAATTCTACCTGTCACCATTCATGTTCATGTTACTTTTAGCGATATCTCTTAGTTGTTTCTTTGATTAATAAGTTCTAGATAGAATGTCTCTATACAAACGTTTTATCGAAAACAACTCTTTTTATTTTTATGTAACAGAATTTTTATCACAGACGTCATACTGTTGCACGATTTGTCAGCGAGTGCATAAATAGAGATATCAAAATATTATTTTTATTACTTGCAACACAGAAGAAAATGGCTTTACAAAATAAAACTATACGTTATTCATTCATTCATACATCAGCCAACCTTCGACTGACTGACGCATTGACTGATGGATTGTTGGGACGTTTTTTGTCACTGGAGTCTCCATCTAGAATATAGCTATTTGATTTAACGTAATGTATGTAACTAACTTGCTTAAGTAACGAGATTAAATTACCATTTTTCTAACTTTAATCTTGATTTTATTTTTACTAGGCCCATTGCCCATCCATCGCGACTTGATCCTTTGGAATACGGGTTAGCAACAGCCGAAGCATCCGTGAACTGGCAAGAGCGGTGTCTGGAGCTACAATTGGAGTTGCATAGGAGTCGCCACCAGGCCACCCGGGTCAGGGATATGTTGAGAGATAAGGTAAGTGAAATAATCCTTATGAAAGGTCTTTGTTAGTGTTCTAACTATATTTTGCTTTATTTTAAATATTTTAAAATTTATAAATAAAAGACATATATAGATAGTTTGAAAAGGAATGGTTTTTATTTTTTATTAAATTCAAATTATTATAACAAAAAGAGTTTTTATGTGTTATTAGATCTTTTAGTTTGTCTTATAAGTTTTGCCTTTTTTTTTAAAGGTACTACTAATATAATAAAATTATGACTAGTCTAATATAATTATTATTATTTATTCTTTATTGCACAGTACAAATTTCGAGCTTAATGTCATATTGCATTCTCTACCAGCTAACCATAAGGTAAAAACAGCGTATGAAGGGGCAGAAGTGGTGGTATGTTTTAGTGCCATAAAGAATATATATATATATATATATATATATATATATATATATATTTATATACAACTTATAATGGCAAACAAGCTGACGGCCCACTTGATGAAAAGTGGTAACCGTCGCCTATAGACATAAGCAGTACCATGGACATAACAGAGTATACTGTTTCGCCCATGATACCTCCCATGCGTTGCCATTCGTGAGGACTCAGGTGTTATTCCTCCGTACCCAGTAAATTCACGCCATATCCCACCCTTCAAACCGAAACACAGCCATGCAAACACAACTGCTTCACGGTTGAAACACGAATGGGACAGAGGTACCCAAGTAATCGACTTTTGTACAAAGTTTCCCTCTGATAAATATGGACTTTGTATATGGACATTCGCAAGGTCACACCTAAACAAACACCTAGTTCAATAAAATGGTTATCACTCCATCTTAAACTAGAAATAATATTTTGAAAATTTACCCTGGGTTTAAATATTGCACTTGAAAAGAGTTTAGGTATCCAAAATACATAAGAGGTTGCCTGTATTTTTACGACTTTATTTGTATAATTGGCATAGCTTGGCGTGTAGCGGTGGACTACCAGTCACAGGGGAGCTTGGCTCGGCATTGACTGACTAGTGGCGACATCTCGTGTCGTGATTTGACGTTACAATATTATAAATGCGGAAGTTTGTAAGAATAGATCGATGAAAAACTACTGAACCGATTTGAATTAAATTTGGTATTGGATAGGTTATATTCTAACTTAGCATATGGGATATTTCACGTACTTATTTATGCGCGCGACGCCGCATGATTCAGTTAGTAAATTATAAAAACGGGTGCATTCATATATCATTAATGGAACCATAACTGATCGCAGCACCGAGGACCATCTGAACCAACCGAAAGTTAGCCACGGTGTGTGCCTCGTCATCTGTTCTTTATAGCCCTGATAGTGTAGGAGCCTAGGTGCAATAATATTTTTTTTGGTACTACTTGAATGGCAAACAGTGACGACCCACCTGATGGGAATTTTCACCTACAGATATAAACAGCATCTTGTTGGATTCCGTGGTAGCCTACATTTGTTACTATTCCTGAAGTCTTTCAAACAGATATACAGTCATGTGAGTACACACAATAATACCACACATTTTACATTACATTAATAGGCTTCAAACGGCACATTTTGTGTTCTAAAAAGAGCAAATATTCAAGGATGCGATTCAAAACATACAAATCCCAGTAAATTGAACATTAATTCTCTGATTGCTCAGCAGCCAGATATTTTTTTATAATATTATAGATATACATATTTAATGACAAAATGGATATATTTTTAAAATGTTGTACAAAATTTGTAAGTTCGTAAAATAAATCTATGGCTCACTACACGTTTTGGTCGACTGTAAGTGTGGTGAGTAATTTTCAAATAAATAAGTAAATAAATAAACTGTTTTAAAAAAAAGAAGTTGATCGTAATCTAAACGTAACATAAACCTGGAAGTCTGGTTTATCACTCTTACAATTAAGCTATCAGTTCCTTACATGTTCTTGTCGAATTCTTATTTTATTAGTCACTAAGCGAGTAAATGATTGAAAGCTAGTTTCCTTTCCGTTATTTTACTTAATCTTTTTATGGATTATTTATTGTTATTAATAGTATGAATTCTTGCCATATAGATTGTTATAGTATTAATTCAATATTGAATGAATAATAACGTATAAATAAAAAAAAAAAAGTTTATTCTCAAAGAGAGAATGCAGCAAAACAACAAAAGCTTCAAATTGGGGAAACCACCGAAAAATATCACATACAAGCAGCTACATCTTTCTGAGAAAACGTTCCCCTAATCGTCTAATCAATAACACTTATTTTGTCGGGCATTAGAGACCCAGTCCCCAGGCCTATGGGATTTAATTTCGCGTGACATTATTCACGTCTGCGTAAGTTTTTGTGTTCAACGGAATATCGCGCGCCTCGAAAAGAGTTTATGATAGATGGCTGATACATTTTTCATTACTTCCCTGTGAATGTGATCTAAAAGTTGTTTGGAAAGGCCAACTGGGGTTAATAGCAGTTATACCCAGTTTATATCTTTAATAAAACCTATGATAAAACTGTTTAGAGTAAAAGATAAGGTATACCAAAATCGGAAGAGATTAAAGCAAGAGGACTTATTTAATTTGATATTTGACCTCATTTGATATGAGGTCGCACGTTCCTCAGACTTTTATTTTACAGAGACTAGCTTTTACCGGCCATTTCGTCCTCTAAACTGGCATAATTACTGACCAGGATAAAAAGTAGCCTATACCTTTCTTTATTATATGTGTGTATTATATAATAATATGTTGCCTAATAAGTTATCAAGCAGGTCATATACTTAATAGCGATCATAGGATCAATATATTAAAAATAAATCATTGTAACAATGGATAGATGGATCGATGCATTGATGTTTTTATTCTTTCACAGAATAACTACTGAACGGATTTGAAGGAAATTTGGTACATGAGTAGGTTATATCATGACTTAACGCATAAAATACTTTATGTACTAATTGACACGGGCGAAACCGCAGGATATAGCTAATATCAAATAATAGGAAATATTTTTTTTATAATATTGAGTTTTCTGTAGAAGATATTTGACTCCCCCCTTATTTCTGAACCGATAGGGCGTATCTAATATCTAATAATATGCCATGGCTTCATGTCCATGATATATCCCATAAAAACCACTGGGCTAGAAGATAAGCTGATAAGGAAGTGAAACAAGAAGTCTCAATTGCACGTCATTCAATTTTTCGGGTTCTATATATCTAAATAGTATGAAGGAACCCTTATGGTACGATTTTATCTGTTTACCCATCCATCCGTTCGTCAGTGTTATTATATCTACGTAACTACGAATTCTGTAGGTCTGAAATTTAAAACAAATTTAAATATTGTAGATCCACTCTTATATCAGAAGAAATAATAAAAAAAAGTCTTTTTTTACTTTTAGGGAGGCTATATAAACTAGAATTATTTTAGTAAGCTGTATGTGAATATTGCAAGAATAATAATAAAATATGATATTTCTAACTTGGATTAGAATTTTTGGATTTTATTATAAAATATAGGGTCATAAAGAAGAATATATTCTAGATAAGAATAATATAATAAGATAAAATAATAATAAGATAGATTGGCATACCTAATTTTACTGTCTCTAAAATATATTCGACACATATTTCTTTCTGAATTCATAATATCGTCATAGTCATAGAATACTGACGGATCTTTATATGTAATCTTTGTCAGATCCGTCAGTATTCTACGACTATGACGATATGTGAGTATCATGAGGAAAAGACACCATAAAAAAAACCTTTTTTTGCATTGTTTTTGAATCTTATATTTTTTGACATTAAAATTCAAAATTTTAGTGATCATATTAATTACCTGTTAGTGTCTGTTACATATTTTATATAAAAAAATGTCATGTCACCGTGTTTGTGGTCAAACTTCTTGGAAACGGCTCGAATAATTTTTATACAATTTTTATGTATATTTCTTAGGTATGAAAATAGGTCATTTTGGCATTTGAACAATTAATTTTGATAATTGAACTTTAGATTAGAGCGTCCTTCAAATTTTTACTAAGGATCCCGTGAACTTATGGTCGTGAGTGGTGGTAACTTTTAATTAACTAAAGGAAATTTCTCTAAACGTCGTTTGGGACAATTTGTAAAGTTTTAACGATTGTCAACACTGAGGGTTCAGTCAATTTGCGTCCGACTGCTGATCGATTCGCTCGTGAAAGTTTTTATTAGGTCTATTTTTAGCTTAATTGGTACCTAAATGTGGTCACTTTTTTTTATTAAAATTTTTTATGACAATTCATACTTACTGTGTAAAATCCTTACTTATTTATTTTAATGTTTTTCTTTTTATATTAACGACTTACCTTAGCTTCGTACAGTATTTTTTTAAATAAAATACAGTCTATGTCACTCGTTGATAACATAGCTTTCTATGATGAAAGAACTGTTTTACAATTGGTCATATATTTTTGAGTATATACATTACGATCAAAAACGAATTTTCTTTTTATATATTAGTTCAGAACATTGAAGTCACAGAAAGTAAAAAATATACAATATTTTATGAAAACCTGAAATAGAAACCAATACCAAGCGTCGCTTTCTGTGTACGGTCCTCATCATATAGTGACAAAAGGTGCCTAGTATAATAAATTGTATAAGTAATAGTTGAAAAATTAGATTAGTCAACAAATAAATAAAAAAAAAAATCTTGAAAATTTCGATGCATGAATGTCGTCACGAGCATACATACTACTTTTTGGATAAAAAGAAGGGTGAAGAACAAACCTGGTTCACGTAGTCCCCGCGTGTATATATGTAGGTCTTTTATAAGCGTTCTTGTTTTATCTTCAAATTATACAACACTTTTGTTGATTCGCTTAAGTGTCACTGTATGCTGCGCGGAGATCGCGGCTGATTGAATAATATACAGAGATTTATTTGTGATCTTAGCGGAACTTGATCAGCTCGACGCACAGTTGGATTACAGACTAATTTTGTCCATCTACCGTCAATGTGATCCCAGATTTAATAGGGAATATGGATAGGTAAGGTAGAAGGATATTGTGTTCGGAAATGTTTAATGCATATACAAATGATGAGATTATATTAACTACTCTAATCATTTTTTTTTGTAAATGCAAGTAACTCAGGACCGTTTCTTATGGCAGTCTTTTAAAGTGGCCTATGTTCAGAAGAACAGATAATGATGAGGAATTTTTCTTATATTATCTTCTTTATGGTGTGTATCGTCGTATCGTCGTAATCGTGTATTTTTTAGTAGGTAAGTATGTTATCTCCCGCTCCATTTCTGTGTATATCTTATATACTTATCAATCAGGCTTGTGCTCGCGTCCCAGTCACTCATGACTAAGGATCACGAATTGATTCCGAAACTAGTCGAACTTTTTCGATCTAATTATACGTAAGTTAAATCGATAGTTATTACATTAAAATATATTTACATTAATATATTAATTCCCATATTCTTCTATAGGATATATATATATATATATATATATATATATATATATATATATATATATATATATATATATATTTAATTTATATCTTAATACACTGCAAAAGTGAAGTAATTAAATCAAAAACTAAAAGCAGCTGTATTTTTGTTGAAAAGGAACCGCATAGAAGTAGACGGCGGCAGTTAGTCACTGTACGGAACACTACCGTGTAATAAGTTAAAACATTGTTCGTACTGAAATCCAAGCTTTGTTCCGACTGCATGAGATTTATAGTAATATATTAGAAACGGTATGGTTTGTGCCCTTGGAAGTAATCCGCGAATATTCAGTAAATAATTTTAAAAGGAGGTTCTCAAATCGGTTGTAATTTTTTTATGTTTATTACCTCATAACTGTGTCAATTATATTTTGACAATTTTTTTTTATATGAATAGATATATATACTCGATAATATTTGGTTCCATACAAATTATAACAAAATCGGTACATTAATTGAAATATTAAATGAAAATAACTGGTTTTGTCACAGTTGAAGTCGGTTTTTCTGTAGAACGCCAATTTAAATTAATTTCATTCTTTAAACCTCCATTTTTGACCTTTATATATATATATATATATTGATGGGCAAATAAAAGGAGTACAAAATGGCAAATTTAAAGTTCAAATTATTTCGAATGAATGATATTTCCAAAGATTATTTGAGGAATTTCTATTTTAAAGTCAAAACACGATATTTTTACATTTTAAAACACAGTAGTGGGCGCATTGCTTATCGTTAATGAGGTTTTAGGTTCGATTCCTGATCACGCCAATTTAGGGAAACGAATTTTCTGAATTGATTTAGGTCTGGGTGACTCTGACTTGTGCTCCGAGATATTCATAACCTTAGGGTCTATCATGAAATGTTTTGCGAAATTTTGGGCTCGAACAAAACACAAATTTAATGCTTAAATTACATACTACGTACTGTTTGGTATTATTAAAAATGTCAAAGTATCGTTCCAAATCGGATTGTTGACGAGTTGTTAAGCTGCATTTATTACATCTCGATATAAACAATTATATTTTGACATTTTTTTTCATATGAATAGATATATATACAGATTATATTTGATTCCATTAAATCATAAAAATAAGTAATATGTTTAATTATTAAATTTTAAAATAACTGATTCTGTACACATATGGAATCAGTTTTTCTCATATAGAACGACAACTTAGAAACCGTCATTTCATATCTTTCCATATCCTCCGTTTATTGTATTATCCGATCAGTTAATATATCCCGGTCACGTGGATGCAGTCTTCTAATTGTAAATTAATGAAATTTGATGTGTAGATTTTTTAATGCAACAAATGGTAAACGTGAAAGATTGGAAATTATTTTCTATACACATGAATAGATATGTACATAAAGATTATGTTCGAGGATTTTCATGGTTTGCCATTAAAGTCAAAACACGATAGTTTTGCATTTTTTATTGCACAGTGGTAAATCGAAACATAGCCTTGCAAACACTGTTTCTCCGAGAGGAAAGGTATAGTTAATAATGGGATTAGACGCCCCATTGCTAACAATATATCTTATTAGGTCGACCTCCACGCGGTTTTTCTGAAAACCACTTCATTGTTTTTTTTTATACAACTCAGAATGAAACAAGCTGACGGCCCACCTGATGGAAATGTACATGTACATACATGTACCATGGACATAACAGAGTATACTGTTTCGCCCATGATACCCCCCATGCGTTGCCATTCCTGAGGCCACACACAGCCATGCAAACACAACTGCTTCACGGTTGTTTTTTTATGAATTCATCACTATGGGCCAACTGACCTGCTTTCATTTTCGTCTATCATCCCTCAATGGTGCCCCGCCAGTGTATAGTGCAAGCGCGATTACTATTCCATCATTATCTATAAAAAAAAAACACTGTTTCTCCTTCTTTTGATTGAGCATAAGGAGTAAATTTCTGAAAAAGAAAATTATATTGTTTGAGTGCTTGATTACGTATTCTCTGTACACGTTACCCAATTCACTGCTATAGGTTTTACAATTCGTACTATGCAACGTGTTTTGTGCTATGCACGTGTAACATAGAGTAGTGGGAAACAGATACATTTTTAGAAAAAAAATGTGGTCCCGGCATAGAGTGAACCATCTAACCCTAACCTGTGTATGTCGTAACAGGCGACTAAGGGAATTTAATGGTCGAGGGATGGGCAGCAGCGTCCCTCTTAAAACATTATCAAAGTCTAACTGCGGTTGCCAACCCGTTTGCAAAGCGAGGAAACTACTGGTGAAACTTCCTGTATGGGAGAGGCCTATATTGTGCGTTGAACAATTAAGGGCTGATTTATTTATATAATGAATGATAATGTACCTTTTTGAGCAAATGGCCTTAGAAACAAAATTTTATATATTTTTTTTGAAGTATAATTGAAAAGATTATTATTATATTGTTGTATTTATCTAGTTAATTGCCAAGTATTTAATCATTAATAAAAACGTTTACTTTTTTCATTATTTATAATATTGCATAGTAGAGAGATCTTAAATATATAAAAATAATACGCAGTAGATACATAGGCGGACTTGTTCTAGGTAGAGATTTGTGTCAACCGCTTGCAAATATTCAAAAGTTTGGACTAAACTCTGTGTATGTATGCACAACCTATGCAGAAACTTAAAACTAATAATTATTAATTTTATATTCATTTATATCTATTAAAATAAGTACTATTATTTGAAAGCATTTAAGTTACAAATCTTATCATTATTTTAGGGATTTATTATCCACAGTTGTACATAGTCTAACTATGGATTAGCTATTAACCCCTCAAGCTATTGTAATTGGCAGTTCTAGACAATTAGCTAAACTTAATGTTAACACAATGGCACCAATCACATTTAACAATTTAGTTATAAAATTAAATACTTGTGTTAAAGATCTTGGCCTTTACATAGACTCATCACTCAGTTGGTCACATCAAGTTGCGGAGGTAAGTTTTGTTGCTACGCTATCCTTATATCGCTTTAAAAACTTTTTGCCTATCGCTACAAAAATTAATCTTGTTCACGCACTTATTATTCCGATTATTGATTATGATGTGTGTTATCCAGATCTTAATGAAGATCTTCTCGATAAGCTGGACCGTCTCCTCAACCAAGCCATACGCTTTATCTTCAACCTCCGCAAATTCGATCACATTTCTTTATATCGGTCTCAGCTCAAATGGCTTTCCATTCGTCAACGCAGAAACGTTAGAACTCTTTGTACCCTCTACACTCTTCTTCGAAACCCCCAGTCTCCTAACTACAAGGAGTAAATTCCATTATCTTTTTGAAACTCACGAACGTAACCTTCGTTCCAATAATACTCTCCAATTATCTTTCCCCTCTCACCGTACTGGTTACGCTTCAAACTCTTTTCTCCTACATTCTTCACGACTTGGAACGCGCTTCCTGATGCCATTAAGAGACTACCGACTAAACCATCTTTCAAAAAAAGCGTTAACGCACACTTTTTATTTTTATCCGAGCAGTAAGTACTTTATATTATTCTCAATTTCGTGTATAATATAGTATATGTCATATATGTGTAAGTATATTTGTTATTTATATATATTTATTCGTTTATATATGTAATTTTAGTATGTATGTATATCAATAATTAGTAGTACCGCATTCGAGTATTCTGACACTTCCCTATGGTTGACTGGGAGAGAATGCTTTTAGCATTAAGTCCGCCATGTACACATATTTGTACTAATGAATAAATAAATAAATAAATAGTCCAAAGAGACAAAATTTCCTGATGATTGGTTTTGAGCCACGTGCATCAATTGACTCCTTGCATACTAAAAAAATACAAGCAAATTTAACCACTTTTTTAAATACTGGTTGAAAATTAGCGGAAAGTGTTGGAAGATTGTAACAATCGTTAATAAATCCACTCGAAACGTGTTGCCACTTTAAAGATTAAATTTTATCACTAGTGTCAAAAAGTTGTACTTGTTTCTTTTTTTTTATGCAACATGCAACTTAAAACGGCAAACAAGCTGATGGCCGACCTGATGGAAGTGTCGCCTAAAGTAGACATAACAGAGCATACTGCGTCGCCTATGATAATTTTTTCATGTGTTACTATTTTTAAGAATCAAGTTGTTATGCCTCTGTACCTTGTGATGTCATTGCTTTCTAACATTTTTCAATTTAAATGTAAACTTCGCCTCTGCCTCCGTTTACTCTGTGCTAATCTCAACGGGGTCATATATCACGCAGTATGGGCGTCTGTAGATCTCAATAAATCAATCCAGCCAGATAGTTGCCGACTGCACGTATATTTTGCTTACAAGATGACCACTCCCATCTCAATACAGATATTGCACGTCATATTGTGAATTACGATCGAGGATGTGGGGTATGGGGACTCATAGAACATTATCTTAATACTGCATTTATTTTATCTATAAAAACGAACCTATTTCAGCTTAATAGGCGTTTCTTTTTCAATATATAATCAATACTTGTTGTTAAAATAGGTCCTGAGCCACGTTTAATAAAATTGAATAAATTTATTTATATTATAAATATATATATATATATATATATATATATATATATATATATATATATATATATATATATATATATATATATATATATATGATATATTACGGATGTTTTTTTATTTAATTACAATACATTAAACGATCCAAAGCGATCCATGCCTATAATTTTTTTTTAATTTATGTTAATTTATAAAAATCTTAATTTAATTTATGTTAATTTATAAAAATCTTAATTATGCACTCACTTGTATTTCTTTCTGACACTACTTTCACTCAAATACAATTTTCCGTAGATAAAACTTTAAGTAGGTTATATCCTGAATTGACACATAGAATACTTCATATTTATTAGTTATATATAACACACGCGGGTAACGCCGCGAGAACCGGCTACTTAAAAAAATTAAGATAAAATTTGCTTAATATTCACTGTTTTTACTCATTGAGAAAAAAAGCAAAATATATGGTACCGATTTAAACTTACATATTTATACTTTAATTAAATAACTACCGGTTTAACTTACGTGTAATTAGATCGAAAAAGCTCTACTAGTTTCGGAATCAATTCGTGACTCTTAGTCATGAGTGACTGTGACGCGAGCATTAACCTGACTGGTAGTTATTCAATTAAAATATAATGTGTGCTTACAAAACTTATCAATAAAATTACTTATTTTCTTTTTTTCCATTTTTTTTTTAAATTTTTTAATAAAAAAAGTTTAATATGTTGAAAGTTGTTCTCTAGTGGATTCATTACAGTACAATTGAGTAATATAACTAGAGAATAAATGTTTAACTTCGACTAACTCCATACTACAATAGTAGGATATGTTATTTCATCTACACTATGAGATCTTGGTTTGATTGCCACACGGGTTAAGTTAGAAAACAAACTTTACTAATTTGGTTACAGTCTGGGTTATTATGGGCTGTGCCTCCGGATGTTTGTATCTGATCTCTCTTATCCACTAAATCTAGCGTGAACTTTAATACTTTATTATTTCTCATATCTTGGAAATAATTGAAGAATTAACGCATACAAATGCAGTCACTAAAATCTGTTATTTTAAGTATTCCACGAACACTCAGGTTGTGGAATGATCTTCCTGTCAAGGCTTTCCCTAGTGTCGTAAAAGACGATTAAAAGAAATTAATGGTCATGGGAGAGGCAGCATCGCCCCTCTTAAAACATCATCAAACCCTAACTGATTTGCCAACCCGCTGCCAAGCGTGGCAATTAATAGCAAAACCACCTATGTTCAACAGTAGATTACCAACATACTCGTACAGTGATGGAAAATAGATAGGAACAAAATAGAGTAAAACAAATCCCAATTTTTTTAACATTATTTTACACTAGATAATTGTAACCAATAATCGACAAGGGAATATATATTTAAATATATATATAAATAAATAAATAAATGTTCCATTGTTTCTACCTACCCTAATGGAGACATATATATATATATATATATATATATATATATATATATATATATATATATATATATATATATATATATATATATATATATATATATATATATATATATATATATATATATATATATATATCAAGTTCAAAAAGTTTATATTTCTGTACCTACATTGTTTAGATTTGCGTCAAGTAAGTATTGCAACGTAATTTCCTTTCAAACAGTTATATTTCCTTTCCAAAATCGTCAATACAAGATATCTACAGATCTACAGATATGCCGCTTACAGTACAATCCATCGACGTATGAATGGCTATGGAAAAAACTCGTCCAATACATAGGCAGCGTAACCGTCCAGCTTGGTGTATCAAATCTCAGCCAATATGGGGGAGATATTGCAAATGGAATAGAGAAGATGCCCGCCGCATCTCACATAACTGACTCGTTTGGAATATTCTGCTGCAACAGGCGCGACGCTCACTGGGACGTGAGTATGTGAAAGTACATTTTGTTTCAAAAAATGGATTTTTATTCTTTACTAGTTTTTCGTCCTGCTATTTGGTATCCGTTGATTTCTAAAGTAGGAAAATCAGTCAATGGTGTATCAAGATGAAATAAGCATCAGATTTTAAGTTAGATCTTCAGAAATAGAACCGTGAGAACAGCGATTCAATATGGTTCAATAGTTTTTGTGTGATCTCGAAATAAATGTACAGACAGACAGAGACAGACAAACAAAATTTCTAAAAATTATTGTTTCGAATCTAATTGCTCTTACATCCCTCCTATATATTTTTTTTTTACTTTTATGAGGATAAGAGGCTTAAAACGTGTCGCTCTACTACTTTGTTCGGCGTCGGTTACCATTTTCTTTCAGGAGGGCCTTAGCTTCTTGTTTGCCATTATAAGTTGCCTAAAACAAATATGAAGTATTAGCAAATACATATCATTTATTGGTGTGTATGTATTCACGATTGAAGCAGCTTTTTTGAAGGGAGGTACACGAGTCATATTAGCCATTAACTGTCCACTGTTGGACATAGGCCACCCATAAGGGGGATATATTTATTTTGATATAAAACCAATCAAAAATACCAGTGGTGTTGTCAGTGAAAGTTGCGGTTTAGACCATTCGTTCGTATGTCTCGAGTGGAAATCGTCGCGGTCGTTTAACAGTGTATGGCTCGAACAATAACTGGAGTGCTTCCGTTTTATGTCGCCGATCGAATCTAAGCCCCTTACTGGGTTCGCTGTGGACATCTTTCTATAGATATTATAAAAACGGCTGTCTTTTTTTACCCCACTGTTAAAAAAAAGTGTAATGTTTCCAGGGTTCATGTTTATATGTGAGTTTACTTATTTCACAATAGCTTCTACATGCTAGTACAGGTTTGCACGTATGAGTTCGTTGTGCACATTTTTCTATGGATATTATGAAAAAAAAAACGTGGTTTTCAAAAAACTATTGTTCAAAAAGTGTAATGTTTTCAGGATTCATGTTTGTATGTATGTTTATTTATTCCATTGTAACTTTTGTATGCCTGTACTAATTTGCGTGTATGAGTTTATTTTTCTTCATTGTATCTCATCTGAATCTTCAAGTATTATTCATATACATACAAGATTATGTTTACGTTTTGCTCTGCAAACGACTTTTGGAAGCTCCCTCTGGTATGATAAGACGTTTCACTCTTATTTTTTTAATAAAATGTTTATAATTAATTAATCTTATTTATATAAATTTTGTAAATCTTTGCAATATTTATATATATAATGTGTTGTCATTCATTCATTCACTGCTTTTTTTAAAGTAATATAATGCCATTATCTGTCTAAAGTTACATCCACAATAGTAATAAACGGTTACAGATAGTAAATAGTATGTACTATCTGTATACGAGTAGATAGATAGATAGCTATAACCGTGATTTGTATGCATAAATAAACTAATATTATAAATATATTTCAATTAATTGTAAAATGTGAAAACTCATTTTCTTGTTTATAATGGTATTAAGATTAATGCTTATAATTTTTTTATACATGCATGATAAGCTTTAATAACATGGATATAGTTATGGCCACCGCCGCTGAACAAATTATTATCAGTAAATTAAGTCACAGGTGGGAGCGATTTATAAATAAAATAATCTGATAATAATATACTGGTTTATTGGTAATATAAGAAATATATAGGTCCAAGGAGCCAGAAATAAAATTTCTTCTATACACAAGCGATTTAACCTTTATATAACTTCAAAACTAATTCTTAGAAATAATTCGTAGGAGCACACACACACTCGATCATTTGTCGTCCATCTTAATCTTTCTCTCCGACGCGTTCCTCTCTTCACTCCACATCAATAATCATTCCTCGTATTCCAATCTATGCATACAACATTCACTTTAAACATACGTTCCATTTCATACCAATCCCACATATATCTCATGACTCAGTTACAAAAATTTTATAATAACGTACAGATTATTGTTCTCAATTAGACACTTTAATCCCACACGAAAGTCCCATACCAGCAGATATAAGAGCGAAGTCATATCTATAATCTGCGGAATAGCACAGAATAATTTTTTTATTAATTAATAATTACTTAATTAGAATATAGTTATACTAATCTTACTAATGTAATAAAATGTATCTAGAGAATATTTATACATTAGAGATAGTTAAAAAAAATTAAATGATGTGTCTTAATAAGACCAATAGATGACAAAGAAATATTTTTTCTGAAATTTTGTCTGTCTGTTTGTTTGTTCCGCTATTCCGCAAAAAGTACTTTACCAAATTGGATGCAGCTTCCACATTTATACCACCTAAAGGTCTGACTTAAAATCTTGTGTATGTTAACTCTTGATACACCGTCTAGAAGTGGTCAATCGAATTAGTTTTTCTATTTCTGATTTCTATACGTGTAAAGTAGTAGAAAAAACTATGTAAATTCTGTATTTTATTTATGTTAGCAACATAAATAAAAAAACAGGGTTTCATTTTGATTGGCTTTTCTTAGGAGATATAGGAGATAACTACCGTTAAACATCATTTATTTAACTACTACATCATTATTAACATGCCATAATTAAACATGTCTGCATTTTGATATAGGCATTACTTTTGATTTTTTCTTTCAGTGACACTAATCCGGTGGGTCTTATATGTATAGTTCGAATAATTACGATCTATTTCGCTTTTTTAAGAAACAACTTAGTTTAGTGGTTGGTATTCAGTTATTCTTAATTTGTTAAACTGTAACCAACTAAACTGGCAAGACCACTAGCTCTGACATGGCGTAGAAGTCGCTGGTTGAAAACCCACCTGCTTCAATTTTTTTAAATTATTACAACAAAAGTAGATTTTTTTTTATTATTTTTTTTACAACGCAGGGGCAAACGAGCATGCGGCTATTACAACAAAAGTTGCAGATGATGTTGTCGTATTGGTTCGGAAATACTGCTGCTGATGATGCTAATTCACGTGTTTGAACTTGGCGGCAACTAAATATGTCAAATATTAGTTTTTATAACGCTCTCGGCTAATGCCGTGTACCACACTTCTAGCTGCCGAGTGTTCGCTGACCGCAGGGCATGCAAATTTATACGCTATGCAGCGTAGCGAGCATGCTCTCTTAATTACTCCACGGCTAATGCTTTTTCGATGGCCGCCCGTCGGTGTTTCATTAGAGCTCGGTATTAGTTCATTGATTAAGACGAACCCGACCCCAATTAAACTAACACGTTCCGGTTCGATGCCTCGATGGCGATAGCATACGATATGCCTGACGTAGGGCCATAGCTAGATCTAAGTTTAAGGCAGGCCATAATATCTTTTTGGTAGAGTAGAAGCCATAAGTGTCTTCAAAAAAGTGAACCAGTCTAATTTTCTTGGGGCTTTTTATTTTAAGGTAGGAGGAGACTTTGTACAAAAGTCGATTGCTCGGGTACCTCTGTCCCATTCGTGTTTCAACCGTGAAGCAGTTGTGTTTGCATGGCTGTGTTTCGGTTTGAAGTACAGAGGAATAACATCTGAGTCCTCAGGAATGGCAACGCATGGGGGGTACCATAGGCGAAACAGTATACTCTGTTATGTCCATGGTACTGCTCATGTCTATAGGCGACGGTTTGCCATTCTAAGTTGTATAAAAAAATTGCCTCTCAACACCCCCCCTCCCCCCTCGCCAGTTACGGCCATGGCCTGACGACAATAGATTACCGAGCTTACGACGTTTGACAATGCTTGTAAACAAATATTCTTCTCTGTTTTTCAATGTCAAATACAATGGAACAAACTTTTAGATTACGTAGATAGAGCATCGAGACTAAAAAACGGGTCAACTTTTTGTAAGCTAATTGTCCAATTAGCTGACTCGTTTTTTATTAATGTTCTATGTACTTACGCACACAATGTATCTTGATGTATCTATTATTTAATCAATAAAATCATCTTTTATCACGCAACAATTTTGCGAACAATTTATGAAAAAGTTCTCGAAGCATTTGTATGGAAACTATCTATTATAATCTAAGAACAAATTTTAGTTTGAGGTTTACTTAAATGTAAAGGGTTAAACTGTGTTCTAAGCAGGAATTAATTACTTATAATAAATAGCTCTCATTATAGGTCACGAAACTAAAAGAACGCGCATTATCAGTAAAATTAAGCAAAGTTTTTTTTTTTAAGTATTATGACTTAATTTAAACTCACTTGAAATACGGTTTACTGGGTTTCGTAATATATTCTCGTACTGTGGGTTTCGCTAGCTTTAATTTCATCATCATCTTATCAGCCTGTCTCCTGCTGAACATAGACCTCCCCCAGGATTTTTTTAGGAAATTTAGGAAATTTAAAACCCTCGTTTAATTTATTTTTCTTCGTAATTAAATACGGTAACTTCAATTCTAGAAGAACTAATATAAAAGCATTGCTGCTTAAAAATACTTATAATGCATACACAAGATCGGGAAACAAAATGTCTTAGAATTTGATAAAAAAAACTAGTACATTATCTATACAATTTGTACATCGTGAATTCTTACTTTGTGCGGTGACGATTTTAAATGAAAAGAAAAACAAAATTACTCGAATAACTTAATTCAAATATAATTTATACTAGTTAGCATGTTGTCGTGTTCGTACGTAATCTTATAAGGGTCATAGTAAATTACGAAAAAATATAAATGGTAATCTTATCAGGCAGTTCATAAAAAGTAACGGTTGGCTTGTCGGATAGTGTAACATTAATTACTGAAATGCCAGTTAAAGCTAAATTAGCGTTATCGTGTGCACATGGCAGTTATTTATTAGCCAGTGAACTGTTGGTTTACTTTTTTAATGGCTTCAGACATTAGGTGGTCAAATGGCGGATTACGCAGTTGTCAAAGAAAAGGGGACATTTAGATACTGTCAGTTGCTTCGACAAAGACAGCTTGACTTTTATTAAAACGTATTGTAATGTGTGTCATGTAAATAAATAAACATGACTGATGTGTGGTCCCAGCATAAAATGGCCACTCCTTCCTTTCCTTTGAGTGTCGTAAGAGGCGACTAAAGGAGAGCGTACCTCTTAAAACATCTCTAAAACTTAACTGTGGTTACCGCTCCGCCTGCCAAGCAACTACTAGCAAAACCCTCGAGGGGGAAGCTATGTTCAGCAATGGACAGTTAAAAGCTGATATAATGATGAATGCAATTTTAATAATGAAATTGATTTATTATAGTACTCATTATAATAATTAGAATAAATAGTTTGTTAATATGTTAATTTCACCATCGTCATATCATCGTAATATCAGCCGTTAACTTGGCCGGCAGCACACCTGCAATGCCGCTGGTGTTGTGGGTGATCATGGGCGGCGGTAGTCACTTACCATCAGGTGAGCCGCATGATCGTTTGCCCCCTGCGTTGTAAAAAAAAAACTGTCCACTGCTGAACACAGTCCTCCTCTGTAAGAAAGTTTTGACAGTAGTTGCCACGCTTGGCCAGACAGGTTGACAACCGCAGTTAGACTTCGGTAACGTTTAAAGAGGAACGCTGCTCCCCATTCCTCGATTTTAATCTCCATTAGTCGCCTCTTATGGGAAAGGAATGAGTGGCCTCATTCTACGCCGGGACTACACGTCTATTTGAGTTTACACACATCAAAAATCGGCATGCAAAGTACATTTAGTTGCGACATCTATTTGAATACATATCTGCGGTGGGCTCGCACGAATTTCTGACATGCCGTGCCATTTAATATTCCCTGGGTGCCTTCCACTCTTGCATACTAATTATTGTTAAAGTTTTATTCTTTACCGTGCCGCCGTCCATAAATCAGACGTTGACGTGAAGTATGTTCCCGTATGAGAAATTATTTATGTTTGCTTCGTGATTTATATTATTCGTTGTTGGTTCATTGATTTTGTGTATTGTTATAGCTTGTTGTTGATAAATATGTTACAGTTTATAGGGTGTAAGCTTAGACTATATAGATAGTGTTTTTATAAAATGTTTGAAAAAAAAATGGGTCAACTTTTTCATACAATTTTCCGCGATAGTTATGAGTGATTCCTTTGTAACTTCTATATTTATTATGTATTATAATTTCTGCATCTTTTTAATCTTTAAGCGTAAACACTTATTTTATTTATTAAATAAAATGTTAAAATACATAATATATGTAGGTATACATAATATTGATAAAAACGAGTCAACTAATTTGAAAATTAGCTGACAAAAGTTGACCCATTTTTAAGACTTGAGACTCTATCTATATAATATAAGATTTTGATATTATTCTTTGTATCATTTAGTTTTACTTATGCGTTCTTATTTCTGAGTAAGTATAAATGATATTTAAATGATAAGCGTTATTTTAATGTGGTGATGTGTATAAGGATGAATGTTTACATAAAATGCGTAATGGAACGATCCCTATTCGCAATTTTGTTTGGTTTTCTCAATTTTGAATGAAAATAGGTCGTAGAAAAGGCCAAAGATTCTTTTATAATAACATCATTATGGTGAGTTTCTGAGGTCGTAAGAATACAACTTTTTGTTCAGGGTTCCCGTTTCTGTCGAATAAATGCTCTGACCTAGAGCGTACAATTGAATTATTTACAAATATTCAAAGGTTCTTTGGAAATTCAATGAGATTTTTCAATTTGTGTGAGATATCGCGTGAACGAATGACCTAAAGAAACGTTATTTTTAATTGGAAAAAGAAAAAATGGAGGAGGTCTTAATTAACTTGTAGAGTTCAACTTTTGTCTGAAAAAAGCAATAGCTCAATTTCTTGCCCATTCTTCTAACCAAAATTGCATTCCGAATTAGACGATAAAAAAGTGACTATTTAAATTCAAAATATTTTTATTTATTTAGCATATGTTTGTTTTGGTTCTTTTCGCTAATTTTTTTTTTATACGACAGAATAGCAAACAAGCTGACGGCCCACCTGATGGAAAATGGTAACCGTCACCTATAGACATGAGCAGTATCATGGACATAACAGTACACACACATACTGTTTCGTCCATGATACCCCCCATGCCATTCCTGAGGACTCAGGTGTTATTCCTCTGTACCCTGTAAATTCACGCCATATCCCATTCTTGAAACCGAAACACAGCCATGCAAACACAACTGCTTCACGGTAGAAACACGAATGGGACAGAGGTACCCAAGCAATCGACTTTTGTACAAAGTTTTGTACTTCTGAATTTCGCTAATTGTCAATCAATTTTGATTATTTTGTCTTGAATTGAAGGGTTATACTCGTGTTTCATATTAATAATATTGTAAATTGCTTGTAATAATGAAACGCTGATTCATATTGAACATTGTACCAAGTATTATATTATCTGTGGTTCTACTGACTTATAATATTAATAAAAAAAAATGAACATGAAAAAGAATAAAATATAAAAACAAATTACAAAAGAGTTTGTAACATTCCCTTAAAAAATTTGTGTTTCAAAAATCGAACTACTTTTTGTAATAGAATTTGAAGCATAGATTAAGAAAATAGTTTTGTACTGGGTAAAATAATATTTTGTGAGTATATTTTGTTTCCAGTCCTCTCTGATTGATATATCAACAGAATGTACCAGTTGAAAAATCGGTCCAACCATTCAAAATAGATAAAACGTAAACATAAAATTTTCATTCTTTAATTCTTATTAATTTAATGTTCTTACATTTCGAAGTAAATAATGTATTTGCCTCGAACAGCACTGGGGCAGTTTAAAAAAAAATGTATGAAGGAGGCTTCCCTTCATCAAACGTAAGCCAGGCGTCGGCGTTTGATTGAATTAACATGAAACTTTTCGGCCCCTGCCTGACAAATTTATCGCCATAGGATTTCTCCCATCCACCTCGTAAAAAACCAAGTTTAACTTTCGAATTACGTTTTTATTTTATTGAGATACCGCTTTTTATGGTTTCAATTTGTGCGCTTTACAGGGCGGGCTGTGCGCTGCATGTGGCCCGGTTTGGAATATAGAACTCTGCAGCTTATCATATTTTTTTTGTGATGTAATTTTGAAACTTATAATTGATTTCAGAAATAAAACACGAAAATAAATAGCCTTATATACATATATCACACAACCTTAGATTATATATAGATAGAGTATCGAACCTCAAAAACGGGTCAACTTTTTGTCAGCAAATTTTCCAATTAGCTGACTCTTTTTTATCAGTCTTCTATATTCTTACGCATAAAATGTATCTTGATGTTATTATTAAATGAACAAAATGAGTGTTTACGCATTAAAAAAATGAAGAATTTATAAGACACAATAAATAAAGAAGTTATAAAGGAATCACTCATAACTATTTATTACGCAAAATTGTATGAAAAAGTTGACTCGCTTTTCTCAAAGACAACGAAGACGAACAAAGAGAGATAGAGAGTCTCCATACAAATTTGTATGGAGACTCTCTATCTGTATAATCTAAGTACACAGCATTGTCTAGTCCCAAACTAAACAGTTTCATATACTATGGTATAAAGTATAGTATAATAGTAGTAAGCGATTTTGTACATCATTATAATTTTCCCACAATTATTTCAATTCTTATTTAGGGTCTTGTAATGTTTAATTTGCTGTAATTTCTGCATTTACTCGCATTCTGGCCATATCATCTTTAACACAGTCCGCCACCCATATCTTTTTAGGTCTTCCTCTGCCTTTATAACCTATATATTATGCATTGCCATTCCTGAGTGCTTTTATCTTGTGAACGTAGTTGAAGAAAAATGATCAAGAAAATAAATAAAAAAAGTTAATCCGCATTCATTAAAAATTTCATTATATAGCTATTTATCTTAAAAAAAAATCGTATTTGTAAAGGTACTTAATAACAACCATACTTGAGAGTTACGAGAAAAATATTAAGTAAAATGTACAGAAAAAAAACTTTATCTGCTTTGTTGCGTATATACAAACGGCCAATTACGGAAATTTATCAATCTTTCCAGGACATTTGAAACGCTCAAATCGTCCCATCGTCTTTTTCATTTCGCGAATAAGAAAAAGAAAACCTCGGCCGAGTAGAGGGCGAGGGGGGGGGGGGGGGATATAAAAAACGCGTTCTCGACTATAAGAGACCGGTCATTAAACAAGATCGCTATCATGATTGAATTAAAAATTCCGACACGAGCGTACTTAACTGTGGGGGCCCGGAGACATTGCAGTTTAGAGTTCAAGGGATGCTTGTCGTTTCAAATTCTTGATAAACGTGATAGTATTTCCTTATAGTGAATTGATAGGAATTTCATTATTCTACCTCTTTCATATCAATGGTATTAATTATTTTATTTTTAAGCAGTCATATTAAAAATCGATGTTTAACCTATACCTTCTAACTGATATTTACTCTCTTTGTAACGTATCTCTTTTGTGTTATATAGAAAAAATATTTTTACTATTAATATATTGAGAATTATTATTAATAATAACTATCGTAAGTCATTATTATTTCAACCGTTATCTTTCCCCATAAGGAGTGTTGCCAGTAATTGCCACGCTTGGCAGGCCAGTTGGCAATCGAAGTTAGGCCTTTAGAGATGTTTTAAGAGGGACGCTGCTGCTCATCCTTTGCCCTCCCTTAGTTGTCTCTTACGACACCTACGGGAAAGGAAGGGGTGGTTCATTCTATACCAGCAAGTCAAACAAATTGTGAGTCATCATACTGTATTGTAATTATCACTGTTCAAATTGATATCAAAAGAAATTACTTTTTGATTTGATCGTATTAGGAATATGCTTGTACCTTACTAACACTGTAAATATAATAAATAAATTTCCAAATTGTAATTGTAAAATTACTTTCTATTTCTAATTATTTCTAAAAACATATAATCTTGTTAAGTTCAATATACCTACATTATTATTTGCTAAAGTTGAAAGCTTAAGTGTAAATATTTTAATAGAAGACACTTCTCCCATATCGCAATAAATAAACAGTCACTTAGTTACAAACACAATAAACTTATAAGTAAACAACTTGTATATTCATGTTTTTTTTTATACAACATAATGTTTAACATGTAAAATTGAATATTCGTAGTATTATGCAAAAGGCGCGGGCATGTTCCTCTAATATCGGCTTGGCTGTCAAGTTGTCAAAGCACAGACGTTGCCGGGGGCGGCGCTAGATAAGGGAAACTTGGATATTCGAAGCCTCAACTGCAAGCGAACTTGTGTTCTTGTTGTCTCTTGTACTCGTATGTGGTGTGCTCCCGGTCGCTTTGTGCGACGAACGGGCTAATTTGTTGTGTCAGTTGTGTTTTATAAATAAAATAAAAATGTTTTACAAATAAAATAAATATGTTTTACAAATAAATTAGACATGTTTCACAAATAAAATAAATGTGTTTTACAAATAAAACAAGTGTGTTCTACAAATAAACATGTACAAATATAATACATAAGTATTAAAAATAAACTAAACATATTTTACAAATAAAATAAATATGAATTAAAAATAAAATAAACATATTTTACAAATAAAATAAATACGTATTTAAAATAAAATAAATATAAAGCATGTTTTTTGACCTTTTAAAAGTACCGGTTTTATTATCTTATATTGACAATTATCTTGTCGAAAGAGTAATTAACATGGTTTAATTAAACAACAATTTTCATTTCATATGGGAAAATCGTAAATCTTTGATCATAAGTTTAGTCTATTTCAGTAAAACTTAATTAAAAGTTAAGTTTTAAATCCCTCTAAATGAAATTAGCAATAAATCGAAACAAACAGTTAACCGATTTTTTGTTTGAACTTCTATTGAACACCAGCAGATTGTCTGACCATAGTCAGTTCGAATATTCGTTTGTTTACATTTTGATTAAGTTCTGTTGAAACCTACTAGCTGTCCTGCAATTACTAGCGTATAAAAGTCTAAGCTAAGCTATAAACAAAATGTAAACAAAATATAACGTTTATTGTATGTACTATGTATACATTTGTTTCTAAATAGGATCTTAATTAAAAGCTTGGCATTTCAAGAATTCGTCGTTCTTTATCTTAAATGAACAAATAAGTTCTCTCAAGACAAAGTTATCTCGGAATTGCCTTATATTTGACGTCTCCAACAGATGTCAATGAATTTTCTCTTTCAATTAGAACGAATGTTCAGGAATGCTCGCCTTTCGTCTCGTTATGTTGTATGTAATAACTTTGACGTTCCGTCTTATAGTTTGCGCAGACAAGGGACTATTTAATGTAGTCAAAATTTCCTTTTAAGGTCTGTGTACTTGCGGCGAGGAGGGGGTTGCAAAATATTTTTTCGTACTAAGAGGTCTACTTGATATAAAATATTATATTTATTTAAAACTTCAAATAGTACACAAGTTGATGAAATACTATAAATACCATAGAATATGTCGTCATTTGTACCTATCACGTTTTGACATTCTTGATTACTAAGTAATTACGCTTCAGTACTCTGTAATTACTATATTATTTAATTTATTAATATTTCTATATATTATTTAAAATGAAATATTTAAAACACCCGACAAAATCCAATAAAGCCACATCATGTTTGAATATTGACACTAAAATATTACCTTCGAATTAATAACATAAAGTTATGTAAAACGAAGTCTCTATACCGTTTATTACATTCACGTCTTCGTTCCAAAGACATAAACGGTCTTAATTTACGATATTGAATCAAAGGAGCCAGACATCGACCTTCTTTGTTACAAGCCTCATTTGAGCGGGACAATGAAGTGACTGGTTTATGCGCGCTTTTGCTATGTAGATTAAAAGGGTAAGCCCTTTATACTATGCAATAAGTGGAACGAGCTCCTATGTCGGAAAGATGGTCCTATGTAAAGCAGATTTTATTGTATTACCAGGTATGCTGATATGATGTTGGGAAATTATGTGACACATATGTAACAGCTTTATGATGGAGGAAGGAAATCTTCTACATTTTAAGGCTGGGGAGAGTGTTAGAATAGAATAGAAAACATTTATTGGTCATAAAACTATTTCACAAGAGAAGTCATCATTGTCATTATATCAGTCATTAACTATTCATTGCTGAACCTACGCCTTCCTTAAAAGGAGGGTTTTGTCGGTTGCTGCCACACTTGACAGACGGATTGGTAACCGCAGTTACTTTTGTTGATGTTTTAAAAAGGACGCTGTTGCGTATCCTTCGTCCATTGAGTTCCCTAAGTCTCCTCTTACGACAACTACGGGAAAGGAAGACTTTGTACAAAAGTCGATTGCTTGGTACTCTGTCCCATTCGTGTTTCAACCGTGAAGCAGTTGTGTTTGCATGGCTGTGTTTCGGTTTGAAGGGTGGGATATGGCGTGAATTTACTGGGTACAGAGGAATAACACTTGAGTCCTCAGGAATGACAACGCATGGGGGTATCATGTGTGAAACAGTATACTTTGTTATGTCCATGGTACTGCTCATGTCTATAGGCGACGGTTACCACTTTCCATCAAGTGGACCGTCAGCTTGTTTGCCATTCTAAGTTGTATAAAAAAAATTACAATAGAGAAAAAAATAGCCAAAAGATCCATATTCACCTTCAGCTTCATCTGTCCCTCACTGTAGTATTCCTCCAGCATCAACTAATAACACAGGCGGAGATTTCATTAAGGTAGGAATAATTAATACCGGCCATTATTTATTAAAACTATTATATTCTATTTTTTATTTACTCATCCCTACTCTATTGTCATCTCTATTCTTAAATTCCACCTACCAACTAAAAAAGAAATTAACATTTAAACTTTTCCGTTGCCATACTAATGGATAAAGTCAAAAACTACTCGATCAATTTTAGATATACTTTCGCCAGTAGAAAGTCACATCATCAGCGACTAACACAGCCTGTATATTATTTTCGAAAACTTTATCTATCCGTGCGAAGCCGGGCCAGATTGCTAGTATAGCATAAAAATGATTAATTATTCCTAGTGTTGTGCATAAGTACTTTGAATATTGTGTACATTTTAAATTCCCTGTAAAACTTGTATAAATTATAACAGCGCTGAACTACATGTTAATTAATTCAACTCCGCTGATATTGTAGCTGAACACGTAATATCAACATATACCAAAAACATGGAGTTGGTAAAATAATTAACTAAATATGTATAAAGATGACGCCACACCGGCGGAAGGTACGTCTTGCAGATTTGCCCCGGAGCGTTTGGCTTACAAAATTGAATTCCTTGCAACGTTCCGGGCGTAAACTATCCCAAAAGACGGCTGGTTATGCAAGGGACTGGCGTGGTGCGAATTACACGGCGATGGTAATGAGGAAGACGATTTGAACGGGAATGAAAACCACCTGTTTTATAAAATAGATTGTTCATTATACCGTTATATGGAAACGATATTACAATATGGCGAAAAATATTCTTATACTTTTTTTTCTTGATACTTTAGTTAATACTAAGTTTTTGCCGTTGTTATAGCAAAATATTGAGGCAATTTTGAAAAAAGTAAGGAAATAATTAAAATATCTATCTTAATATGTCTTGTTCTGTGAGTGAACATAAGCATATAAAATCTTTGTTAACAAATAATTATTTTAAATACACTATTGGAACATAAAGCGATGCTGTTTTGTTGATTTTGTTGCCTATGTTTACATATAATTTTTCAAATAATTTTTCATTCAATTAACAATTTTAGCTGAATTAATAAATTAGGTATATTTTGTTAAAAAAAGAATACTAAAAAGTGTGTAAAAAAATCATAATTCAAATTTGAAAAAGAAATATTGGAATATAATTTAGTTTGAATAAAAACGAACGAAGGACGTTTTAAAAAATAAAATGTCGCTTCTATGTATTGTACCGTTATCATTAAATCACTCATTAATCAATTATTCAAATAAACATTATTCCGCGTAATAATAATAAATAATAAACAATATCGACGATTACAATCTTCATATTATAATTTTATGGATTTAATACTAGTATATTTTATTACTCAAACATGGTAAAGTTTTCAACTAAATTTAATTCCATTTTCGGCGGTTTCCCCTTTCTCAACCCTCCTTCATCATTATGCAGTCTGAAATTCATATTTAAATGTCATTACCAATAAACAATTCCGCATGCCGTCACGTGCTCACACCATCGCATCGATAGGTTTAATCGTCCGTGTGTGGCTACGCATAATGAGCGGAAACAAACAGTTGGCACGTGTGGCCGCGGCTTTATGTGCAATTTTGGGTATGTTGTAAATTGGATGTTGCACTTACATATTAGGATAATGATGTTATATATATTCGATCGATCGATCGAGTATGCTTTGTAATTAGAAGATGTTTGCTCTGCAAAGTGCAAGAATGGATTCAATTACCGGAGGAAGACTTGGTACAAAAGTCGATTGCTTGGGTACTTCTGTCCCATTCGTGTTTCAACCGTGAAGCAGTTGTGTTTGCATGACTGAGCTTCAGTTTGAAGGGTGGGATATAGCGTGAATTTACTGGGTACAGAGGAATAACACCTGAGTCCTCAGGAATGGCAACGCATGGGGGGTATCATGGGCGAAACAGTATACTCTGTTATGTCAATGGTACTGCTCATGTCTATAGGTGACGGTTACCACTTTCCATCAGGTGGGCCGTCAGCTTGTTTGTCATTCAAAGTTGTATAAAAAAAATATTATAAAATAAATATGGGCCACCACAAGAGTACAACGACTTCAATTGTGACAAAACCAGTTTTTTTGATTTAAAAACTAAACTATTGTACCGATTCCGATAAAATTTCTATGGGACCAATCCATACGATAAAAAAGAATTTTCTAAAGCGGTTTAAAACTAACGGGACCTATAAGGTAACAAACATAAAAAAAGATACAACCAAATTGAGACACTCCTTCTTTTTGAAGTAGGTTGAAAACAATAATCAAAATCTATCCAAAATTGATGATGTAATCATGTAACATAGCCACAAAAAAAAAATAATAGACGAATTGATGTATTTCTTTTCAAAGCCGTTTAAATATTTCATTGTATCCCACAAATCATGATTGCTCTATTAAAGTCAATAAACAGAATATTCATTAACTTACGTTACGTTTATGCGATAACGAATGATTAATTGTTTATGAGAAATTAAATTTGATATTGTTGTGAATTGGGAAAGGTTTATTCATAAATTGAACTGCCTCTAAAGGGAACATGATTATTTTATACTTGTTACTCGGGTATGTAGAAGAGTCGTAAAGTTTAGAGTATATTTATATATGAATAATAATAATAATTAATTTATTTGCTCGAAGTGTGGTACAAATGGTCTTAAATAATAATGAGCTACACATTTCGCCTTATCTAAAGGCATGCAAATTTTTATTTCAGCTCATGCTAATTACTTTTTAGTGGCTTACGTATATTAATAGCCTAGTAGGAGTCAATCTATAAATATTAGCAGTCGCACCCATACCAATGGTAGCAGAACTAAACAAATACAAATACAAATACAAACTAAACAAAAACAAATACATAACAAGTCCAAAATATCACAAATGGTATACAATTTATATATTACTAGTTTTTGCCGGCGTCTTTACTAGCTCCCATACAAATCATCTCCTGCTTCCTTCCAGTAGGGGTGAATTCTTTTTTGTTTTGAATTTTTTAAATATAAGTTATTATTATAGCTATCTTGTTAGGAGTACGGGAAAGGAAGGGGGCCCATTCTATGCCGGGACCATAGATACAGATAAATCCCTATCTATTCGCTTACAATAATTTTCAATATTTTTACCGCATAATTACATTTCTGTTTTTCCAGAGGTTTTTAGGGAGGCAATGCTATATAGCATTAAGTCTGTCTTTTGTACCAAACTTTTTAGTGATGAGTAGAAAATAAACATAAATAAAGACAGTCTGATCAAATCCTCTTTCTTTTTTAAGCGTATAAATACGAGTACAATATATAGGTATATATTCATTTAGGAACTTTTGAGATCTTTTCAAGATATTAATTAGGGAATCGTCGTCCCTATGAATCGGCTTTCAGCCGTCTAATTGATGTGACAAAAGCAGACGTCGATCCAGATCGATTGCAGTCCCCGATTTCTATCATTCGGATGATTATTTATATAAATATGTACTTAGATACGTACATTCAGACTCAACGTTCGTCTTTAATGTTGTTAATGTTACTGTGACATGTAAATTATAGATGTACCTATTATCCGTGGTTTCGTCTGCGAGACCGGGATAAAAAGTGGCCTATACTCATTTTCATACCATATAGTACTTGTACGTATACCAAATTACATAGTGGTTTTTGTTTTTATGAAAATATTCATAACTAAAAAACAAAATATACTCTATGCTTATATTATCTATAGATTGTCAATTTTGTTTTTTGTCTATTTTAGCCCAACTAGCGACTCACTCCAGCTTCATACTATATACCAATCCATGTTAAAATACATTAAGTTGAATACCATTCTATTTTCTTTCCATTAAAAAATAATATATAATTCACGTAAAGCGATTTTAACCCTCAAGATCACTATACCATGTTACCTTGTAGTATTCATTAATTAACATAGTCTATGAACTACAATGCAGTGGGATTAGGCAGAACAATGGGCCATATGCCAAACGAGGGATTGGCCAAAATTTGCAAATCTTGGCTCCTTGTAGACTCCTAGGTGACATGTATGTGGTAGATAGACGCAGGTGTGACCGTCCACAAATATTGTGTCGCTTAATAATCTTTGTAAATTGATTATTATAATCGTAATTTTATTTCGAATCACAAATAATATAATCGTCGATTATGTAATCGATGATACGATATAATCGATTTTTAACTATTAATTAATTATAATTAGCTGAGAAATTCTCAATTAATCACTAGTACTGAAACAATACTTGTTCATATACGAATCAATCGACTGTATGTTTGTGAATTGTCGATATCATTGCGTCCATTACTAGATTATAATCGATAAAATTATGTAAAACTTCATGTCGACACTATCAATATGGCCTATTTAAAATATTCTCGGTGTACACTGGTCTAGTTGATGGTTTAATTGGTAATGTTTGTTATATCCTATTTATTTTGTTACTTCTACTGAATTTATCATGGGGAGTGCTCTGAGGAATTGTTCGGATTAATACCTGCTACTGACTTTCACCACCGTACAACCTGTAGTAAACTAAAATTTCATCCCAACCATCTGTACGAGTGGCGGTCTTCCACCGTGCGTTTTTCAAAGCATTTTATTCACTCTTTGAAATCAACTTCCAGCAACAGTATTTCCGAACCGATATGACATCGTAACCTTCAAGAAAAAAACATATTACTTTTTAAAAGACCGGCAACACACCTGCAATGCCTCTGGTATTGCGGGTGATCGTAGGCAGCGATAGCCACTTGCCATCAGGTGAGCCGCATGCTCGTTTGCCCCCTGTGTTGTAAAAAAAATGTACAAAAATTATGTCCAAAGTATGACGTAGCCAGTTTTGTCGAATATTTTTTGTCCTTTTTTATAAAAGATACAGTAACCTCTTTATACTAATAAAACTCTGTAAGAAAAATCCCCGAGAACCCTAAGACTCGTTAAGGTCTTAAGTCTCGTATAGGACAGTTTACATACACGTATGGTATTGTAGCTTCAATAACTCAATAAACTGTTGGTCTCAAACATTATTTGAATTCAGAAATGCATCATTATGCATTTCTTCGACAAATAGCCTGCAATCCTCGAGGGGTGGGTACAACAATGTGCATGGCTGGGGAAGGATACGTGGAATTCAATAAAGAAAGGATTATGTTCTGTAGTATGGGACAATATCAGCCTTTGTATTTGAGTCTTTGTGCTTTTATTGTGCTCTCTCAGTGTATATGAAAGTACCTAAGCAGACATATTATTGTAGTTTATATATATATATATATATATATATATATATATATATATATATATATATATATATATATATATATATATATATATATATATATATGTACTTATATCCCCACTTTTTTTGATTGA
Source organism: Galleria mellonella (assembly GCF_026898425.1). Classification (NCBI taxonomy): domain Eukaryota; kingdom Metazoa; phylum Arthropoda; class Insecta; order Lepidoptera; family Pyralidae; genus Galleria; species Galleria mellonella. Next base: position 184,813 of record NW_026442037.1, on the reverse strand, counting down.
CTTTCAATAGGAGAACACTCTCGATTCGTATTATTTATTGGTTATATTGCGCAACTGAGTCGACAATTCCGACCTGATTTTGATAGTTCTTCTTACAATCAAGAGGTTTTAGCTCATATTATTTTTGTGTAATCCAAACCGTTATTTTTATTTGCGAAGTAAATTCATTCAATTGTTATCTAATGTGTCTATGAAACATAATAAACTGCTTTTTATGTTTTAGGTATATTAAAACAACATTGCCCGTACAATATTCTGAATAGCAATCGAAAGTTTCAGACGATTTACTGTACACCGAGTGACTGATGCCCTCTATTAGCGCTATCCGTCTCACTATATCTGAATTATTTATTGCATACGATGCATCTAAGTGCAACGTTTTAGGGACATGTTACACTTACACTAGTGTTGCCTAGAATAATTAAACATCGATTTTTCATAGATATAATCGATTGTGTAATAGGTATATAATTTAATCGATTGTAAATAATTGTAACTTTATAATTAATCGATTAATTATATTAACTGAAATATTATCGATTAATTGATAATAATATCTATTTACGCATATTAGTTGTAGTGGAATTAAACAAAATAATTCAAATCAAATTATCTACGATTTAATTGTTAGTTCGCAATTAATCCATTATAACAGGCAAGCATAATAATAATTTCTGGAATCAATAATGTAATAAGTATTGTCGATTTGGCCATTGAACCATCTCAGTGGTTTAAAAAAAATCACTTATTGTTTTTAACTAAATATTGATATAATCAGTATTTTCGATAGTATTACTAGATTGTTACAATTTAATCGATTATATTGCGTAAAATTTCATACTTATTCTGTATAATCATATTTTAAGATTAATTTATAATCGATGAATATGACAACACTAACTTACATACGCGGGGAGAAGAGTTGATGCGTGTCATACATTACGCCTACATTAGTGAGAATACACTTTTGAGATTTATGAACTTGTCATATATTTACGACTGTAGATACAAATCGACATCATTATTCACCCCCATTTCCACCAAAATACATGTCACAAACACTACATGTTATGAGGCATATATTTCAAACGAACTTTAAAAAAGGAATCAATTTTAAATCAGTCCCAATTTTTTTACAATTTATAGGATATTATTGGGCTCAAAATCCTATTTACTCGAGACTATATAGACGAAAAGAGTTACCAAAAATGGTTTAAAAATAAGGGAAATTAACTCGTAATGTACAATCATAACATAAAACGGAAAAAAAAAATACGGAAGAAAACATATTGATCTAATAACATTAAAAAACACTTGTATTGTTTCACAAAAAAAAATCTTTTGTACAGGTGTCTTCTAATGTCAATATTTATAAATTTCCACTAAAAACCCATAATCTCGACTGTGTTAATGTATAGACGAAAACTTTCTTTTATAAGTTCCTAAAAATACTTTTAGAGTCTGATTGAGATTACTATATACACATACAGTCATGAGTGTACATATACACATACATATATACATACAGCGATACGAACAATACTACTATGTATAGATTGTCATTGATCTCAATACATTTCGCTACGAACATGTGCAGTTTATTCCCTCGAGTGTAACAGACGACGTGGTTGGAAAAGAATACAAGGACTATTAGGATGCCAAATAGGGTCATTTTTCAGTGTATTTTATGAATACCGTAGCAGATAGGTTTTTAGACTGATAGAGGGAGGGATGTACCTAAAGGAATTTGTGATGCGATAGTTTTCTTTGTTTACATATACAGGGTGATGAAGAAACTGAAAATTATTCGTCGTTTCTGGTTTTTTCACGAAATTTTTGTCATAATTTATTCTAGAATAAGGGTTCTTAATTCACTTATGGCTAATAATTTCGATTTCACCTGTATCATCATCATTATATCAGCCGTTAACTGTCTTCTGCTGAACATACGTTTCTCCCATCAAGTTGCCAGTAGTCGCCATGCTTGGCAGACGGGTTGACAATGGCAGTTAGTCTTTGGTGATGTTTTAAGAGGGACGCTGCTGCCTATTCCTTAGTCCCTTAGTTGCCACTGGAATGGAAAGTGTGGTCTTTCCAATGCCGGGACCACACGTGTAGTTACAGTATATAGTACAGTACATATATCATTCTGTATATGTATTGTAAATTACTATTATATTTGCGACGTTGGACCAACTTACCTGACATCGCCCTCATCGTTTCACTCTTTGCTGGTGCCCCGATAGCATAAAAAAGTTAGGTGAAGTTCTTCAGACCTCATAACTAAACCCATGCAAAGAATGAGTTTTGTATAAATAATGTGTATAAATGTAATGCATGTAATATATTACTACAATGCTGGTGGTTTAGGACAGTTCCTTATGGCAGCCTATGGGACGGCCTATGTTCAGCAGTGGGCAGATAATGGCTGAGATGATGATGATGATGATGATGATGATGTAAATATTATTAATTAACTCTTGCGGGACCTACCCATTTCTGTCTGCTCTCCATTGACTAAAAAAGGTTATCTGTAAAAGATTGCCCTAGCGATAAACCCGCCTTTTGTAGCTTTATGTTTATATTTTGATCTGTATTTTATCCTACTCCATTTTAATTGAATTATATAGTTATTAGTGTACATTTTTATATATTAGGTAGGTATAATAAAGAGATTAATAAATAAATGTATATTTAGTATTTTTTTTCTGATTTCTAATTTATTGAGTATCCTGTAAAAAGCTATCTGCCGTGTACTAAGAGTGCAATAAACTGAAGTGCATTACTTACGTACGGTACCACTGAACAGTTAGCACCTCTCTTGTGTAAGGTAGTAGAATAAACAAGTGGAAATGTGTTACTGTAATTTAAAGCAACTTTAAGAAGGTCCTTGAAGGAAGGCGACAATTTCAAGATGGTTTTGCCTCGAAAATAAAAATAAGCAGCAATGTAAAATAAAATTCATTTTTAGCTATTCATTTCTTAACACAAATAATAATTTTTAAAAACAAACATGAGAGATCGTCCTACATTCCTAGTGTTGCAGGCTGTTGTGTGGCAGTCCATAGGCTATAGTGACCACTTACCATCAGACTGGTTGTATGCTTGTTCGCCACTTTCGTGATACAAAAATATTTGAAAATAAATCAACTGTTTCTGTGAATTTTACCATGTGATCTTGATTTTTGAAATTAGTATAATTTACAAATGCTTAGTAGTATCAGACAATCTATAGAATATGGTTTAAAAAATGTTGATAATTGAAAATGGACCAACCGCAGTTAGTCTTTGGTGGTGTTTAAAGGTGGATCCTCCTGCTCATCCCAATCATGAAATAATTATCAACCGATATGTGGTGATCATATATCAATTTTGTAATAACTGGGGCATATTCTTTGCATAGATAATATTTATCTATGCAAAGAAAAATGTGCCTATTGCGAAGCAAACTTCATATGTAAAAAACGCGATACCGCATTCTAAATTCAAATATTGTGCCTTTATATTTATGTTAACTTGTTTACGAAGCGGTATGCACTTGCCCAAGTTATAAATCACAATTTCCACTACATAAAATAAAACGCAATTACAAAGCACCCCTAACATAAAAGCAGAAGTGTTGTTTTTAGTACAAATAAATGATTCTCGTGCAATAAAAATGAAGTGCATTAGATAGGTGGCGCACTTAGCACCCAGTCACACGTGGCGCTACCGCAAATAAACTGTCACCCCAAGCGATACAGTCGGCTACGTGAATTGGATCGTCTATAACACAGTTACTGTTCCTTTTGCTTAAGTTTTAATTGGCTAAGTTTCAGCCAATTGAACGACAGTATTTGAATTTGTATCATTTTAATTAATATATTTTTTTTTATTAATTGTTTGTATTATGATATCTGCCGTGTGGTCTCGACATAGAATTGGTCACACCTTGCTACCTGTGGGTGTCTTAGGGATCCTAATGACCGAGGAATGGGTAGTAGCGTCCCTACTAGATAGACAGATACTCTTTATTGTTCCTTCAAAAGATTATAATAATAAACTTATTATAAATACAAAAACAAGAAAACAACGGGCGAACTTATCGCTAAAAGCGATCTCTTTCAGGCAACCTTCGAATGGAGAGCTATCTTCCTTCTTATCTTATATGTTTTTTTTTTTTTTTTAATTTCCTCAATTCGAATAAATATAGACGGTATATCCTAACTGAAATCTCTAATCTGTGTACAAAAATAACATTTACTCGCAACGTCATCAGGCTGACCAGGATACGTTGTCATTCTCTCTGTTAAATTCAACAAATTAAATGACGATTCGCAAGTGGGGTCGCATTGAATCGATAGAATTCAAAAGGCATCAAACATAAAAACTCCTATACACATTTGTAATATTAATAACCATACAAAATTTAATTCGAATCATTACTTTTTGGGTAGTCCCAAAGCAAAAACTGTCGATTCGGATTACCATTAATTAAATAGCCAACAACCATTAATATCCTATTATGGAGCAGTCTGCAACCGCAGTCGCACCCTGATTCTGAACGCTGCACTTAATGTAAAAACAATACAGCTAAAGTATTCATGACAAATCGTTCTCTAACGAAGAGAAATAACTGTAAACATTGGGTGTCTTTAGACAGGGAAAGTTGGGATGCGGCCACAGTTGCAGAGTATTGTAATTGTAAATAGGTGACAACTGAACTAGGTGACATCTTGCAGAAGTCCATATCACTGGTTATTTGATTAAAATTGTAAAACATGCGTGAACGAAATGGCAGTTGGGGATTGATGGTTAATATAGAAGGTTGTGGAACTTGTGGTAGCAGTAGTGGTCAATCTTCGAGTGTTAGCTGTCACACACATACTAATGATAGCAGAATTAAACAATTCTAATCCAAAATCCTTGCGCTTTAAACACATACTGGATTACCTGACAAAGGTTGTTTGATTTATCTCTTAATTGTCTTGTCTCTCAAATTTAAGCAAACGAAACAGATTTGTAAAATCTCAACCGATTTGAATAAAATTTTATAGTGCTTGGAGTTTCGAAAATTGGCATGAATGAACATAGTGACAAGTGATTTTTATATATATAAATCTAAGTAATGCGATTTGGTAATTTTGTTTTTTTTTATATAATATAATAGTTGTTGTTATAATGGTTGTTGTTGTAGTAATAATAATTGTTGTTACTGTATGTTTTAGTGCAATAAAGAATATATAATAATAATATATAATAATAGCATGTATCTGATTGACAATTACTTTATATACTTTTTACTTTTTTTTTTACTATATTCTTAAGTAGCAGGACATAGAGATACTATTTAACTGATGCAGTACTTTAACCTGACCCATAATCTATAATAAAGACATTTGTATTATTGAAAATGTTATTTGGTTTTTTTTTTTCTTTAAAAGTATATGTTGTATTTTCTTCTGACATTTTTTGCAATGATTTACACAGTTCTTTTTACATTAGGTAGGTATAGAATACGATGGGGTATATTTCTGTGTTGGTCCCATTTTAATTTGGAGCCGTTTTTCCTTGTAGAGCAAAGAACTGCTCGTTCAGTAGCTAAAAATTCACTTCTAGACACAATTTCGCGTTCTAAATTCAAATATTTCCAATGTAACATTCTAACAGCTTTTTTGCAGAGCAGTATTGGTATATATACTTGTTTTACAAAGAAAATACATTAAATATACTATTAATAAAATATATATCATAGAAATAGTTTAATACAGTAGCATTTTCTATTGATCACTAATTCTCCGCTCCCAGACGACCCACGCCTATAAAATGGCGACCCTAAAGTAGGGTGCGTAACTACATAACACCGTTTAGATTGATGCCTGATGCAATTTGCGACAGACTCGGATTTATTGAGGCTGATAAAGAACAGTGCCGTATTTTGATAATGCGCACGCAAATGGGCGTATTGCAAGGCTAATTGATCGAGAAGTTGAACCCAGGTGTTCATTACTTCAGTTTGTCTCATAAATTGTTATCTATTGCTATAAATGACCTATTTATGTCAAGTTGCCCCTTAAAATTGCCAATAAACTATGATGTAGATACTTGTATGGTTAGTGAATATCAGACATGGTCATGCCCTATGTTCAGCTGTGGGCAATGAGAGGTTGTGATGATGATAACGATGTTAGTACATTGTTAAGATGACTGAATGTTTCTGAATATTTCAAGTATAAATAAATGCGTCCCTTGTTTATAAAGTTTTATATACAGTTGTTTTGTAGAGGATCCAGTAGGAATAATAAAAAGGAAGATGAAAATTTCAGAGAATAAACAATGTATTTATCGCGTTCATTTTAACTTTATGAAAATGACCAGAAAACAATGAAGGGTAACAACTATGGTTGTTATATTGTACTATGTAAATTGTATTAGCTGTAACTCGGTGCATCAATCACGTGAATCAAGATAGAGAATATTATTTTAATTAATTAAAGTATATAGAATTAAACTTTGTATTTTTTTTTTATACAACTTAGAATGGCAAACAAGCTGACGGCCCACTTGATGGAAAGTGGTAACCGTTGCCTATAGACATGAGCAGTACCATGGACATAACGTAGTATACTGTTTCGCTTATGATCCCCCCCATGCGTTGCCATTCCTGAGGACTCAGGTGTCATTCCTCTGTACCCAGTAAATTCACGCCATATCCCACTCTTCAAACCGAAACACAGTCATGCAAACACAGCTGCTTCACGGTTGAAACATGAATGGGACAGAGGTACCCAAGCAATCGACTTTTGTACAAAGTCTCCTTCTGGTAATGTCTGAGCATGTGTCCCTGTCTAAGCATGAATGAGTACCGAATAAAAAAAAATTAAACAATTTCACAAACATTTACGTTTGTAATATTAATAAAATTTCATAATAGCGTCTTCGAAATGTGTCAGAGAGATGAGTTTCTGCGTCGCGTAAAACCCTCAACAGACCCTTACCGCTCAATTTGATCAAGATTTTTTTTCAATTTCACCGCGTAATGTAACGAGAAGCCACTGTCACCCCACATTACCTGGCGCCGCAATTTCTTAATCGCCACAAAGGGAGAGACAAATCACCGGCGCACGCTGCACTGAGTTGCGGTACAGTACCCGAGGGGCAGTGGCTACTGTTCTCTAGACGTCTTGTTGACGCAAGTCATAAGCGTCTAGAATTTAACAGAATATACATGACTATGCCGCCGGGAAAGGAAGGGGTGGCCCGTTCTACGCGAGATCACAGTGAGTGCCCCGGCATAGAATGGGCCACCCCTTCCTTTTCCGTTGATGTCGTAAGAGACGACTAAGCGAGGGCGAAGCATGGGCAGCAGCGTCATTCTTAAAACATCTGTAAAAACCTAACTGCGGTTGCCAATTCGCCTGCCAAGTATGGCAACTACTGGCAACACTCCCTTTATGGGGATGTCTTATATTAAGCAGTGGACAGTTAACGGCTGAAATAATAATAATAAATACATGACTAATTTTCAACCCCGACTTCGTACACGTGACTGGGATATATTTATATCCTATGTCTTTGTCCGTCCCGAATTGTACTTGTGTACTAAATTTCATTAAATTAGTTGAACTATTAAGGTGCGAAGAGTCAATAAAACAATATTAATAAGGTGTCAGATGCGACATAAATAACAACTCCGGTTGATGCAGCTATAGTTTAATCTTCGATATTGTGAAAATCTTACAAATCTAGTATATATAAGAACGTAATACAATAGGCAACAGTGTTTCTCTCAAGGAATCACGTAGCAGTGTCATTTCAACCGCGCAAATAGAATTATCAAAAATCCGTAGAGTAGTATATTATGCGAGCCGCTATAATTGTGCCGGTATGTCGCTTGGACTTGTATTGGTATGAACATAAGGATTAATCTGTACTTACATGGTCCTATTGCTAGAGACATTTTTACGACGAAAACATTGACGCGCTCAAATAGGAGTACATAAATAAATTGTCACAACGACCTGTTAATTAGAAACTGATGAAAAAAAAATTCAAAGGATAGTAGGAGAAAAGGCAGGAATATACCGAAAAACTTCTGAACGTTAGTACTCGTAATTGTAAGTTAGTAAGCGACATGTTGTTATGTAGGTAAACTGAGATGAATGTATTATATATATAACCTCTACGGTATTAAGCAACCAAACCACCAATAAATATTTGGAGTAAAGAAAATTTGCAAATTTACACTTTAATTTTATTTTCTCAAACACATTATGATATCTATACGCATGTGGTTAATGTAAAAAGTTTTTTTTTTAATTAAATATACTATTATAATAATTAATATCCGCTACCACTTATATTTTATATCTAATACTCTTGGGACAACTGCAAATTGCGGTAAAATGGCTTGTAACGCTCCCCACTGCAGTAGACTTTGACAGATGTATCGAATGTGCACACAATAAAGTAATGCATCTCTGGATGTATTGATGTGAACAGATTTGTCAACTTGTCAATTAAGCGGTATTTGACTAATTATTTGTTACCCGTTATAATATTAATAAATCTTATGATATTTAGGACTCAGTCCTTTACGCTATAGTCATTAGAATCCATTAACCAAGTTACAATATAAAAAATTATAAAATACATATATATATATATATATATATATATAATATATATATATATATATATATAATATATATATATATATATATATATATATATATATATATATATATATATATATATATATATATATATATATATATATATATATATATATATATATATATATATATATAAGTTTGTAAAAAATCTCTTGTTCAATTCATTTTAATTACGTTGATGTTGTTGTAAACTCTTTATTGTACATAATTATATACATTGGACACATAAAAAGATTTAATATACAATGACGGACTTATTCCATAGAGGGATCTCTTACAGTCTGCCTTTGAAAAGCTGAAAGAAAACTAGATTTAACATTCTTGTTTACGAGTAAAACTGTACGGCTAAAGATAAACTCAATAATACCTAGTTAGAATTAAACATATAATACAATATAAAATAACTGTATACACCTATATAATAATGATTCATGAATAATATAATAACATTATGCATAATTAAAATAAATGTATGTGTATTATACGTATATATCATTTTCAGATTCATAAAAATAGTCATAAAAAACAGTCTCTATTGTAATCTGGATCATATGGGAACATAAATTGTATTGTAAAATACGAGAAACACTAAAATTACTAAAGTACTTATCAATCTCAATTGCCCTGTCTAAAAAGAGATAACAATGATGTATTTATAGGGACTGTTTGAGAAATTGCCATAGTGATATTCAAAGACAGGCACACAGTTGTTGCCCGTGAGGAATTGCTCGATCGAGGGGAGCTAGGTGCATTTGTAAATCAAGCGATGGGACGAATCATTAGGTGCAATGGTGATCTATAGTTTTTCAAGGTAAATATATGGCTGGCAAGTGAAGTGAGATGGGCTGCACCCTTGTACATGGGAATGGCCTTAGTTTGCATTTGATTTGTGTATTTGAATTTAGTAATACATCAGATTCTTTAATAAACGATGTAAGGTAAAGTAAGAATCTTAATAAATGAGGTAACTGTAAAACTTTTTACAAATAATGTTGTAAGTAATTTAAACGAAAACAAAGTGTAGCTAAGACCAATCATAACATATATATTTTGACCAATCATAATATATATGTTATGATTGGTCAAATTCTAAAAAAACACTAATACACATAAATTTAAAATTGTGTTCCACAAAACAATCGATGTCAAATGTGGCGAAACCAGCTATTTTGTTATTTTGTTAAAACTACTAAACTGATTTTGATAAAATTTCTATCGAATCTGTAAGTAAGTATATCCTTGTCTCAATCATTTTATAACTGACGGAGCTGTGAGATTATAAACATTAAAATAAATGTGATCGAATTAAGAACCTTCTTTTTTAAGTCGGTTAAAAACAAAATAAATTTAAACGCTTGTATACGATTATTACAGATTTATGACTGATCATTTTTAGTTTCAATATTTTACTATTACATGTATTGTTTTCGAACAAATTTAACACTTAGTAATAGATTTCTCTATTAATAATTATATTGTTTATTATTACACAAGTGTAACTGAGTAAATGGTTTCTCAACATTAGACAGAAATAGAACAGGACGCTTTCTCAGCATCAAGTGGAGCTTTGGGATTTAAAGCTATTAGTGAAGCGTGGGACGGCTTGTGCGAAAGAAACTTAATGAGAAATAGTAATTAGTGTTAATAAACTTGTAAATAATATCGTAACAAGATTCACTAGTAATAGTTATCTTTACTAGTTCTTACTTGTATTATAAATGTGTTTGTTTGTTATATCTTGCCGCTTTAACGGCTCAACAAATCGTCATGAAAATTGGTATCATCATATCAGACATTAGCTGTCCACTGTTGAAAATAGGTCTCTCCCTATTGGGGTAAATTTGGTATATATATACTATTTTGAAATGGAGAAGAGCATAGACTTTTTGCCAATCTACATATTCCAGTTACGTAGACGAAGTCGCGGTTAAAGACTAGTATAAATATAAATTTGGATTTGTTCTAACAGGTACTAAGGTAAATAACTTGATCATCGCGTGATCGAAAACTATTATATTCGAATAAATTCTAAACAAGTGGTAAACGAATCTATTCAAAGAATCGTTATTTCTAGCGAGCCCATGAGATGTCGATAACCAATATCTTACTATTTCTCTTTTTCTTGCTAGAACCGACCAAAACATCCAATATCTTGCCCTTTCTGTTTCTCTTACGAGCGTTAACCAAAACTTCCAATATATTGCTCTTTCTTTTGCAAGCACTGACCAAAACCTCCAGCATCTTGCCCTTTCTGTTTCTCTAACGAGCGCTAACCAAAACTTCTAGTATATTGCTTTTTCTCTTGCGAGCACGGACCAAAACTTCCAGTATTTCGCTCTTTCTATTTCTCTTGCGAGCACTAATCAAAGCTTCCAGTATATTGCTCTTTCTCTTGGTAGCGCTAATCAAAATTTCCAGTATATTGCTCTCTTTCTCTTGTGAGTTCTAATTAAAACTATTCTATCGATAGAATCATTTCTCACTTGTCTAATGAGGTGGGTCAGTAATTGTTAATATTTAAATCAAGCTAACCGTCACCTTGTTTGCGATTTCCAGTAAAAAACTATTCGGCCACCTCCAGTCCGGAGAGATAAATCCAAATGATGTACAACTTTTATGTTATACTCCATTAGTTGACTGCATGCGTCGTTCTGAGATATATTTTGCGGATTTCCATGGCACACTGTACCCCGTATTTTACTGTGACGTATCGCAGTGATTCAGGTGCGCATGTTACTACGACGCGGGATTGCATTGGTGTGTTTAATAAATAACGGTATGCTCCTTTTTAACTGACTTTTTAACTGGCATCAAAAAAGGAGGAAGTTCTAAATTCGGTTGTATTTATGTTTGTTATCTCAGAATTCCATACTTTATAAATCGATTTAAAATATTTAAGTTAGCCCCATAGAAATTTAGTCAAATTCGATTTAGTATAGAATAAAAAATATAAAATAGAATATTTAGAATTTTTTTGATAACACGCTAAAATTCGTACAAATTCACGGTATAATATAATTTTTGTTCTTTATCATCTGCATATGTCCAAATTTTATCTGTACTTTTGAATATGTATCTTATATATTTATCAATAGAATTAAATATAAATTTTATTTCTTATTTAGTGTTTATCAGCTTTTACTATGTAAATGAAGATAGGCGCACATTAAACGACTGCAAAGTAGAAAGGATATAAAAAAATATTTCTTTCCTTTTCTGCTAGTAAAGCGTGATGGCACGAACTTTGTATTGTTGTATCAGGTGGAACTTAATTATTGGTGGTCGTATTGAAAAAAATACTTGAATATGGGACTATTTATATATATTCTATAAGAACTTTGTCATTACCTATTCAAGTAAAGTATTCTATTCTCTTCTAACTCTCTATTTCTGATTAAAGCCCCTCTCATATAGGGGGTTTTACTGGTAGTTGCCACATTTTGCAGGCGGGTTGTCAACCGCAGTTTGTCGTTTGGTGATGTTTAAAGATGGGCGCTGTGCCCCCCTCCATAAGTTCCCTTAGTCACCTCTTACGACACCCACGGGAAAGGAAAGGGTGGTCCATTCTATCCCGAGACCTACATGACGAACTTTGTATGTTGCTGTCTAAGTAACTACTATTTGAATGCATCGTTAAATTCATCTAATCGTAGGATAATTATTGTAACTGAATACGAATTAATTAACGAAATATTCAGCTTTCAATGATCAAAATATGGAGTTTCTCATTTGCATATTGTATTACGTTATGTTATTTGCATCAAAACAATGTTGATGCGCTAATCACAAAGTCGCTTTGTGAATTGCGAAATACAGGCAACTTTTAATCCTGTCTCATTCTAACACATGACGTTTCATGTACGTTAGCAGTATGTGAACATATTTCAAGTTGAATCAATGTAAGTAAAGGAGAATAAGAACTTTAATTAAACTTGACTTAAATTAAATTAATGAGAACATGAAGTCACTTTTTAAAAGGCCCGTTTCCTATTTTGTTTTTGAATTATTTTTGTTATACAACTTAGAATGGCAAACAAGCTGACGGCCCACCTGATGGAAAGTGGTAACCGTCGCTTATAGACATGAGCAGTACCATGGACATAACAGAGTATATTGTTTTGCCCATGATACCCCCCCATGCGTTGCCATTCCTGAGGACTCAGGTGTTATTCATCTGTACTCAGTAAATTCACGCCATATCCCACCCTTCAAACCGAAACACAGCCATGCAAACAGAACTGCTTCACGATAGAAACACGAATGGGACAGAGGTACCCAAGCAAACGACTTTTGTACAAAGTCCCCCTTACATATTCAATTCAACAATGTTATCATTGCCAAAGAAGATTATGTGCGAAATAAAAGAAATTCAAATAGACTAGTGCAATACAGTACTACAATTTATCAAAGAAATGGCTCTTATAATTTGTGTATACGACTGTTTGATATTCTTCCAGAAGATATAAAAGAAATAAAGTCATTGTGAAATTTAAAATTACATCATTCAAATGGCTTTAGGGGCATGTTTCCGTTTTAATATTTTTTTGTTACAACTTATTGCCAATATTTATTAATTTTTTTTATTAAAACCAATACAAGTTTCATTATCATCATCATCATATCAGCCGTTAACTGTCCAGTGATGAACATAGGCCTCCCCTATGGACTGCCATAAAGAACGGTACTACACCGTTTGCATCCACTAACTAATAACATAAGAATAGATATGGTGAAATATAAATCTGTACGATTGGATACGAATTGAATTCCTCTCTGAATTGAACATCTTGTGATCTTAAATGCCTACCTGTTACGAAAGAATTTGTGGAAATTCCTAAAGCAGAGGTCAAATATGCGTAGTTTTCTTATTATTCTTTATTATATACGAATACTAGTCTTTAAATGGACGGGATATATAAATAAATGTAATGTATATAATATATATATATATATATATATATATATATATATAAAAATTTCCATTGCAAATAGATGTATCTTGCACCAAATTTTTGTGACATTTGTTTCGTTAGTTTTTCGCAAACAAAAAAAAGGTCATACTTTGATATTCACAATATTAATCAGGTACTGTTTATTTAAATAAATGTAAATACATACATACATACATATGTGTCATGCCTGTCTCCCATTAGGGTAGGCAGAAACAATGGAATGTCAAATACTTTGATTGAAATAAACCTCTTTTGCTTCTTCCACATTCATCAATCTTTTCATACACGCTCGCCGGTTACGGGTACTTTTAATTTGGCTCTTCAGCACGTCGCCTATTTGGTCGACGTATGACCATCTAGAACGGCCACTACCGACATCTCCATTTATTCTTGCTCAATAAATGTCTTTCGTAATTCTTCTTTCATCCATCCTCTTCAAATGGCCAAACCAACATAATATTTTCTTTTCGATTTTTGGCACTATATCGTCTTTCTATTTCTTATTCTATCTTTTAATATAATACCAACCATATCAATTCGAATCAGCATACTGAAACTTGGAAACAAGAAACTTCACTCACTAGCCCAAATCGAAACTAAGTAAAATCATTGAACTAAACACAGCCAATAAATAAGTGAACTCACTGCTACAAATTTTAAACTCCTTGGGGTCCCATAAGTACGCCCTTCGGTAATACTAAATTAAACTTGGCAAGAGCTAATAATTTGAAGTTGGCAATATGTTTCGGTGCTCGCCTCGACAAATTAATTTGTTCTGAGTAATTAATTACATTCTTGATGCATTATATGACTTCCACATCTGTGTTTAATATTGCTTTGTTGTTGGTGAGGTCCTAAGTTCAATTCTCAATCGGGTCAAATAAAATTTTTAAATTGACTGAGTTTGAATGTTTAAAGTTTTTCATAATATTATTATATCAGCCGTTAACTGACCGCTGCTGAACATAGGCTTTCTTTCACCTTTTGGAGTGTTTTGCCAGTTATTGCCACGCTTGGTAGGCGGATTGGCAATCATAGTTAGGTTTTGGTGATGTTTTAAGAGGGACGCTGAAAACCTTAATGGTTTAATGTTTGATAAAATTTTCATTTCTTTAAAATAATATTTGAAAACTCATAACACCCGAAGACTTGCAGGATTAATATTTTTTGAGGGTTTTAATGCTATTTAATATGTCAAAATATGCTAAGGGACTCTGAGGGCTCATTTCCCCGGGGACGGAGACTAAGCTCTGGGCTTGGATGCACTTGACTGCAATAATATGAGGAAATTAACACAAAAACTACGTAAACAATTCGTCGTTCCCGACTAATATTGATTCCGAACCCGGAATAATTTTAACGGTTTAAATAACATAAGAAATAAAACTTGTAAATATTTAAAACTATTCACGATAAGAGTTTTGATTAAATAGTTTAATAATTGCCCAAAAATAGCGTGCTTTTTAAATATAACCCGAGTTTATGAGCGGCACTTCGCATTTGGCCCGCGTATTTATGACACCAAATGACCCATTAAGGCGATGATTTAATTCAATGATTGGGCTTTGCCCAGCATTTATTAGGCTATTTCTTTAGTTTATGGGAAATTAGCTTAGAGAACGGTTAACACGAGTACTTATGCAGAGCGTTAGTTTTTTAATAGGTATTTTTAACCGACTCCAAAAAGAAAGAGGTTCTCAATTGACTTGTATTTTTTTGTGTTTGTTACCTGTTATAGTTTTAAACAGAGAACTTTTCAACGTTCTGTTTTTTATCTGAATGGATATACTAACTTTAGATTAGTCTCATAGAAATTTTGAAAAATAATAATATTATAAATGTGAAAGTAAGCTTGTTTGTCTTTGAGCACCCTAAAGAATTAACCAAGCACTATGAAATTTGATATACACATATTTACATGGGTCAGACAAAAGGCCATAGGCTTGTCTCAATCAGTAGAACAAATCATGTGGACAATCTTGCGGGTAAAAGCTAGTAACTGCGTAGAAATGTTGCGTCTCTGTGCATCTTCTATCGAATTTATCATGGGGAGTGCTCTGAGGAATTGTTCCGATTGATACCTGCTGCTGATTTTCACCACCGTACAACCCGCCATAAACTAAAATTTCATACCAACCATCTGGACGAGTGGCGGTCCTCCACCGTGCGTTTTTCAAGGCACTTTCTTCCACGCACATCCACTCTTTGGAATCAACTTCCAGCAGCAGTATTTCCGAACCGATACGACAACATAACCTTCAAGAAAAGAGCATATTCCTTTTTAAAAGGCCGGCAGCACACCTACAATGCCTTTAGTGTTGTAAGTGATCATGGGTGGCGGTAGTCACTTACCACCAGGTGATCCGCATGCTCGGTTGCCCTCTGTGTTGTAAAAAAAAATATATATTTTTCTGTTTATTCGCTCAGTATGTTACACCGTCACTTATATCTTATTTCTATCTATATCTTATTTCTATCTATATTTTATTTTTTCATTAAAAATAATTACAATTATGAAAGCAAATACCAAATCAATGTTATAAACCTAGTATTTATCATACTTAGAATAAAAGTATATAACCTATCTATATAATATATTTGTGAGCTGCTTCCAATATCTTTGACAGGCTACTACTAAAAATATCAATGATGTTTATAATATTATTTGATAACATGACAGACAGATACCGTCATATAGTGTTAAATTCGCTATTACACTGTCAAGGTGTATAGAAGTTCAATAAATAAATTGGTTGGTGGCAAAGAAGCTAGAGCCCTGTGAGGCAGTTGCTTGTTTAATCTCCTGCTAAAGCCGGGGAAAAATGGAAAATGCACCGGGCAGTTTCCCACACGCCCCCAAACGCTATCGTTATTGAAAGTAAACACCATTACATTGTGTTGCTTCAGGCGTTATACTTTCAGACGTCACTACAAAAAATTGGGCCACTAAACGAGCGAGCAGCGAGTTGCACAAAATTATGTTCATTTTATAATCTATTATAATGATATCTACAAGTGTCTATGTATTTTTGCAATGTTTCGCAATTTGCATTATACTGTTAAGCCAACGTCAAAGAATAGAATAAGAAAGAAAAAGTAAAATATAAGATTTTTTGTATTTTTTATGTGTGATTACACGATCTTTTCGTCAAATCTTATCATCATCATATTATATTAGCCGTTCACTGTCCACTGCTGAACATGGCCTCCGCCATAAGAGGGGTTTAGCTAGCAGGTGCCATACTTGGCAGGCGAATTGGCAACTGTAGTTAGCTTTTAGTGATGTTTTAAGAGGGACGCTGCTGCCCATCTCTCGAGCAATAAGTTCCCTTAGTCGCCTGTTACGACACCCACAGGAAAATAAAGGGTGGTCTATTCTATGCCGGGACCACACGGTCAATGTCTGTTGGAAAGTAGTAACCATCGCTTATAGACTTTAACAGTACCGTGGACATAACAGAATATAATGTGTCGCCCATGATACTCGTCATGCGTTGCCAATCCTGATAAATCAGAAGGCTAAGTTGTTATGCCTCTGTACTCTGTAATTTGATTGCCTAAAGTGTACTATTTATAAAATAATACGATTTTAAAGAAATTTGGTATATAACGCCATTTTAATGGCCACAGAACCAAGCTTTTGTGTGTCTAAGTTATAAAAATGTGTGTGATTTTTGTTAGTAAATCTTTCTCTATACGTGGGTCAGCGTTGTTACAGTTACAATATTCTTGTCTCTTATTAGAAAGAAAATGGTGAAATAAAATAAGTATAGAATTTGTATTTGACAGTGACGGAGGAAACAAATCAACTATACCTCGTTATAATATGTTATAATAATGATATTATAAACTTTATTTATAACAGAAGAGTTACCTGGATAAAGCCTTGACTACTAAACAACAGGTACAAATTAAGTTCATATACATAGGCAAATTCGAATGAAAAATTAATTTTTAACAAGCTGTATCTCGCGGCTTTTTGAAATAATTATGTTTGACAAAAAACTACTTCAATTATGTATAAATTAGTTACTTTGTTTAAAAACTAAACTACTTAACTCAATGTGATAAAATTTCTACGGGATCAATTTGCAATTATATCCTTTCAAATGAAAAAAGAGTTTTCCAAATTAGTTTATGACTGACAGAGTGATGAGGTAACAAACATAAAAACAATACAACCGAATTGAGAGCCTTTTTTTTTGAAGTCGGTTGAAAAGCATTTCAGAATTAGTGACGCAATCGTGTATCGTAACTGCAAAAATTTGACGTACTGTGAACTGCTTTCTCTTGAAAATTAATATATATATGATATTGATATTATAAGCTTTATTTATAACAAAAGAGTTCTTCATATGTATAAAGCCTTGACTACCAGACAACGGGTATAAACTGAACTAAGTTGGTATAAATTTATAAATTATAGCAATAGTGAAGCGACCAATTTCGCGCTGCGTGCGTCACAGTAGTGACCATATTGTGACGTACCCGTTATGGAAATAAAGTCTTAATTAATGCGACCACCGACGGTAATTTGTAAGTGACCGCCAGTACTAAATTTTAGTGATGTTTGCGTTTTTGAAATGGTCAACGTGGGACTTAAATATAACGGGGACACGCCATTGTGTTGAGGAGACGTATAAATCGTTCACCATTAACATGAATGACGGGTGATATCCAGGTAATTTGTTAATTCCAAATGGTATTGTAAACTGCTGGTATCGATATCGTTCACGTGACCGAGACATATTGATCAAGAGGTATATGTCTTGTGTCCTTTTCCATTTGAAATTGTAACCTAAATTTTGCTACGATTGGTTGACTCCATTATTTTTGTCTACTCTAATAGGAAATAAGCGTGACAGATATGTATGTATGTATGTATTATTGGCTGAGCCGTTAATGTAGCAAAAAGTAAATAAACTTATATTTTCAATATCACATTCATAATATTATTATGGATAAGAAAAAAATTATTTAATATTTTAAACTTCTTTTATAAACAAATGGATTTTTATTTCTGTAATTCTATAAATTTATAATTATTTAGCTGTATGACACGCGACTTCGTACGTGAATCAGTACATAAAGTGTCCTATGTTCTAAGTTAAGGAATACTTTCATTCAAATCCGTTTAGTAGTTTTTGCGCAAAAGAGTAATACACATCTATCCATCCATACATCTTTACAAACTTTTTAATAGAATTCATATAAGAATACAATCTTCTTGATTAAAAAAGTATGTTTCAAAAAAGTATCTTTTTTAATTTTACCCCCCGATAAGACTTGTTATTTGATTTATTTACATCTATGTGTATCGGAGTTTTTTTTTATGAGTGAAAATGGTATGGTAACCCCGCCTGCGCTAACGGGATACGTTGGCGAAGCACCAGTGAAGGGTGATAGATGAGAATGAAAACAGGCCAGTTAGCGCATCATGATAAATTCATCAAGAATTAACCATGATAGTATCCAGAGAGAACCGCGAGGAGGTCGACCTGATTGGGTATATTGCTAGCAATGGGATTCTCAGTCTCCATTACTAATAATCCATTTCCCCCCCTGTGTATCGGTATTAACATATGTTAGTTTATTAAATTACAATTACACGAACATTTATATAGGACTAGCTTTTTCTCGCGAATTCGCCTGCGTGACTGAAATATGTTTACTGACCAAATAGTAGCTTGTATCATTCTCACAGGTCAAGTTGTAATAATGTAGCAAACTCACTTTCTATTTATAATATTAGTAATGATGGACGAATGTTCCATTTATAAACAATACCGTTGAAAAAGTTATAATCGTGGTAGGAAATAAAGAAGCACCGGTATTAAAATATGGCGCCAGTAAAAAAAAAGAAAAAATAAAGCACCAAGAACGTGTGACGATAAAGATCGTGACAGGCTTTACAGAAGTGTTTTGTTTCTACATGAAATAAAGCAACTTGTAGTGAGTACGTCGTGACGTAATGGACACCGCCCCCGGGTACTATAAAGCTATCTGCTTATTTTTCGTCAAGTTTCCTTCTCAACCGCCTTTAAAAATACGAGTTTCTTAATTCGTTTGTTCTTTTTTTATGTTTGTTACCAGCAGTTACATAATGATTTGGAAAATTACAGTAACTGATGAATAAGCAAGCTGAAGTAGCAATGGGCTTATAAAGGATGCGAAATAAAAAAACCGATTTTTAGATGCTGCCTATGCACTGACAGAGCACGCACTAATCAAGGAAAAGGTAATTCTAAATTTATAAGTATAGTGCGTACCCTTAGTGTTTTTTATTTTTATTTATAATGGACTGTATTAAATAAGTGGGTAAATTTATATTAATATACAGGTAAAAAGTACAAATAATAATAAAATAAACTAAAATCGTAGTGCGTCGCCTACAGGGCTGGTCACAGCTCTTTGCTTGGAGTTTCTTTGCATGAAGGGATCCGAAATGATATTTACAAAAGAACCAAAGCGACCGACATAGCTCGAAAGATAAGTAAGCTGAACTGGCAATGGGCCGGTTATATAACTCGAAGAATCGACAACTGATGAGGGAAAAAGATTCTTGAAAGACGATCCAGTACGGGCGAACGCAGTGTAGGACGATCCCTGACTAGATGGAGTGACGACCTCAAATGCATTGCAGGAAGTCAGCGGATACGGGTGGCTCAGGAGAGTTTTTTATGGCAGTCTATGGGGGAATCCTAGTGGGTGAATAATGACAAAAATAATGATGATACACTTACAGAATGATTTAATATTTTGATTTCATTATATATTGTGTTAATTTTAGTGGAGTTTTCGAGTTTTACGAATTTAGAAAATTTTGAAAATAGTATTCAAATTCATCGTTACAAACGACAAATTTCATTTGTCAATTACAAAAAAATACGCGAATTAGGTTTGTTATTATCAGTATTTGTTCTCACTAGAATGTTATTTGAAAATATGTTATTTCTCAATAATAAAATTCATTGTGCAGATTTACTGAGTTCACTCCAATTAACGGTACCTCTAAATTATCCTCGACACCCTATAACTAGAACATTTAGCTTACCGCGCTGCAGAACAAACCTAGGACTGCATCAACCTCTGGCCAGGATTAGTGCGTCATACAATGAAATTAATGCCAAATTACCTGAAATTGATATAGTGTACGATAATTCGAATTCCTACAGGAATAAATTGCTGAAGCACTTTGTACAACAATCTTATGAACATTAACTCTAATTGTCATAATATATATTTTTTTTAATATTTTTTTTAATTTAATTTACTCATAATCTTATTTTCTGATTTTGCTCACAACTTAGATTACATGTTTATTTTTGTTATTTACTTAAATTTCTTAAACTGTATAATTACGTTAAAGTGAATGCTGTGAATACCTATAATAGGCATGTGCATTAATATTGTATTGTATTTAATGTTGTTATACCTATATGTTATAATGCAATATGCTGTTGGTGTTCCATAAATAAATAAATAAATAAATAAAATAAAAACGATGTGACTTTTACGTCGGCCACGAGTACGTGACCTTGGTCTTACGCTCAAATTTCAATTTCAGTTTTAGAACTTTAATGAACAATAACTGCACTTGGTTGTTTTTAAAATGCCAATGTAAATCTCGTGTTTTCAATTACAAAGTCTGTTCAGTTTATGAGACAATAATTGTTAGCGTACAATAACTGGACATAATTTACACGCGACTCTCGCCAAAAGCGCGTAAGTCTATTTAATTTTGACAAATGAACTTAATCACCAGTGGGAGTCTGTTATTACGTAAACTTTTTAACGACATTTCGTATAATGAAAACAAACTTACCCGTGGTAGCGTATTTTCAAATCCCTGTTCATGTCAACACATGTGTGATATTTTCTTCAGAAAAGAAATTCTTAATTCGGTTGAATTTTTTTATATTTGTAACCTCATAATACCGTCAATTGTAACATGATATGGATTTTTTTTTTATCTAAAAGGATATACTTACAAATTGGTATGTGTAACTTTGCCCACGTGAATCAGTACACAAAGTATTTTAGTGTGTGTTAAATTACGATATAACCTACCCGTGCACCAAATTTCATTCAAACCCGTTCAGTAGTTTTTTTCGTGAAAGAGTAACAAACCATTCATTCATACATCGTTACAAATTTTCGTATTTATAATAGGATTAATAGGATTTGTCACCAGTATTACTAATGTCTTAAGACTATGAATAAGAACAACGCTGCTTTTAATAATAGGAAAAAGTCGACGCAATATCGAAGACTAAAGTAGTCATGGAGATAAACATTGTCCAATGAAAAGTTTTCGAAACATGGAATTTTTAACAGAACTTACAATTATTTTCTTAATGTCAACTAAACTTGTATTTTAACGTAACTACCGGTTTAACTTACGTGTAATTTGGTTGAGAAAGCTCGACTATTTTCGAAACTGTGTCGCGAGTATTAAAATGTAAAACGTACATACGAAACTTTTAGCAATAATATTTAGATTATGTGTTGTGTTAAAGAAATATAAGGGATATTTAATTTCTTTATACAAAACCTCCTACAGCACAACGCGTCAAAAGTATTTACAAGAAGCATTCGTGAATACGCCCCGCGACAGATGAAAATATGAGTTATTTCACTAAGCTATAACCCGTATAATTCGGATGTAACCGCGTACCCTGCAAATGCGAAATTTTCGCGCGCCACTCCATTTGTGTGGGTGGCTACGCGGCGCCATTGGGCCTTTATCCCAATTGTGAATAATGAATGCCGTCGTATTGTACATATTTCACTGTAACTTTTGAGTGGGTATTCTGCGCTGTCGATATCTCACCTGGATATTTTGATTAAAAATTAATTTAAACGAATATATCTGCTTGCCCGTCATTATTTGATATATATATATATATATATATATATATATACCTACATACATTATTTGCTATGTAGTTTTGGCACAGAGTGAGCTACCCCTTTCTTTCCCTTGGGTGCCTTCAGAGGCGACTAAGGGAATTTATTGGTCGAGGGATGAATCGTAGTGTACCTCTTTAAACATTATCAAGCCTGCACTGCGGTTGCTAATGCGCCCCCCCCCCCCCACCCTCCCCCCACTTATTATATACTTGGAGGAGGCCTATGTTTAACAGTGGGCAGTTAACGGCTGATATGATGACGACAACAACAAATACTGACAGCCTAATAGAACTGTCTGATATGTACAATATATAGTTAATTCATGGCACCTTTTATACGTTGCCTTGCCACCACACTACTACATATCATAATGGCAATATATCTATTAAATACTATTATCATAAAACTCAACAGATTTACTTCACTCAGAAGGGGGAGATAATCGAGTGCCGAAGGCTTCTATCCTGATATATATCTCTTCCTTCATTTATATAACCAAAAACTATACTAAAATTTCAAACTAAAATTCCATCCCAACTATCTGGATGAGTGGCTGTCCTCCAACATGCGTTTTTCAAGGCACTTTCTTCCACGCACCACCACTCTTTGGAATCAACTTCCAGCCGCAGTTTTTCCAAACCGATACGACATCATAACCTTTAAGAAAAGAGCATATTGCTTTTTAGCGGCGATGGTCACTTGCTATCAGGTGACCCGCATGCTCGTTTGTCCCTTGTGGTATCGATAAAAACAAAAAAAAAACACGCTAGTTCCTTTTGACTTCTCTTTCTAAGAATACTGAAGCATAGAGTAACACAGCTCATAAGGGGGAAGAAGGAATTGTTACTAATAGAGATTAGCGATCTCATTACCAGCAATATACCCTATCAGATCGACCTCCACGCGATTCCCTCTGAAAACTATCGTGATTGTTTTATTATTGAATTCATCACGAGGGGCCAGCTGACCTGCTTCATTATCACCTATCATCCCTCACTGGTACCCCGCTAGTGTATACCGATAGCGCAAGCAAGGTAACCATGCCATTATCATCCATTAAAAAAATACAGCACCGAAAGATATTTTTTTTTAAAACTTGTGAGCAGAATTCTGTCACAGACTTATATAGGTATAACTATTACCAACATCTGGCAGCGCGAAAGAATTTTAAAAACTAAATTTACGACGTACGAGCGATGTACAGAATACCATCCTTCATACATACGTAGCTGTTGCGTCGTAAAACCGAATTGACAATTTAAATTTAATCTACTTTATGGAGCGAGCGGCAGTGACACCCTACATGCGCACTATTACACCGTTACTCCATTACATTACACTTTTATTTCAGCTAAGTAAATACAATGTGTCAAATTCATATTTTGTAACACCTGTGACTGCTGTATTTTTGTTGATTTATGAATATGCTTTGGATTAGGATTACTAATATCCAAATAGAGTGTCACCCTACAATTTCGTAGATGAAAACTGCCTAATTTTCGTTTTTTAATGACGCCCTTTCGAAAAATTTGTTAATTAAATAATTGGTGACTTTTATAATTGAAAATCGACAATGAGGTTTTTCTAAAAGACTACACCATGAGGTTCTTTTTAAAAAGGGTAAAGAACTTTCTTCAGGGTGAAGATTTTCTAAGACGCTATAGCATAGCTTCTTCATAAAAGGGACAAAGATGTTTCTTCAGGGTCGGCAACGCGCGTAATGCCCCTGGCATTGCAGGCATTCATAAGCTATCATGGGGGTCGTATGCATCTTTGCCACCTCAGTAATATAAAAAAAAAAATTTATTTATATTTATTACAATATTAATACAAATATTACACTGTAGACTTTTGTACGTATAATGTGTAGTACATTCTGATGAAAAAAATCTTTTTCGAAAATTATGACCGTTTTTTAACATGGTGTTGTTAATTTAACAGTCGTTGTTCCATCTAGATCATTTTAGTCTAAAGATAATTATAATAATATAAAGATTAGGTTGTAAACAATAATTATGGGATTTGTACAAGTATTATATGTTCTAACTGTAATCTAAGGTTCTAACTTATAAAAATAATTTATAATAAATCCATATTTATTTCAACGTAGCGTTTAATTAACATTTTCATTGTTTCAGGTAATTAACATTTATTTCTACAACTACAGGTAAGTATTACCTAATAATAGCTTTGACTGAGTCCTGATTCCTCCTGGGTTTGATCGATATAAGACAATTTATTTGAATTCAATTACAGTATGTCTGCAGATAAATTTTCTTTCTTGCCTTCCTCCGTAATTATTTCCTTTTGTATGTGTTCTATTGCAACTGTCTATATTATATTTATGTGTATGACCTATTCTTTATCTTTTTTCTTAATACCCTCTACCTAAAGATTGTCTGGAAGACGTTGCTTAGCAATATGATTGCCTTTGGTATTATTGCATTTTACATTTTGCAGTTTTTTTTAACTGTTGCAGTGTATATCAATATAAAAAAATAGGAATTAAATGTAAATTAATAATTTCGGGGGTTTTTTAATAGATATAAAAAAAAGAAAACTCAATTATTAATCAGGGAATTAAATTTATGGATATTTTCGGCAAGTCATTATTCGAATGGAATGACATTGATAGCCCACATAATGACAAGTAGTAACTGTCGCCTTTAAACATAAACAGTGCCATGCTCATTACAGAACATATCGTAATGCCCATTTTATTCATGTACCATCCTGAGTTATTATACGTTCGCACCGTAATGTAAATCTTAATTTTTTTTCCAGAATGTCTGTTTTTTTTTTTTAATGAGACTGGTGTGGCCATGGAGAGCTAATACCCACAATTGGGTATACAAGAATCTACCGGGTCAGACACATGGGGCCCTGGGTACACTCCAAAACTTGGTTGCTGCCTCCCTTATTGCAGCAATATTGAATAAACTGGCTCACTCACCTTATGTACCAATATTCTTTCACGTAGGCCGGCCGGCAGAACAGCAGCAGTTGCAATATGGAGAATGCGTGGCAACGTGAACTGTCTCGCACCACAAGACACTAAAATCCACACACTTCACCAGTGAATAGTATCCATACAGTTTTTGTCATAACACAAATTGATTGAATATAGATACTGACGCTTTGGGTTTTATAAGTTTTTTTAATTAAACATAACAGCGATAGAAGCTGCGAACGGAGACACTCGCGCGCGTCGACATTACCGAACCGCGCGAACAAACCCTTTGTTCCTATTGGCTGTCGCCTCGCTATCGTCGGGCATGCGCAAAAAAAGCCGCGCAAACTTTCCGCGCGAGATTTGAGTGAGCCTTATGCGACACCCACTGCAATACAGAATCGCAACCAAGTTACGGCCCAAACAGAGACAATAACTATCCGAACACCAAACCTGAAAAAAAACTATATACTCGTAACATTAATTTAATAAACTGTATTAAATTCAAATTCATTCATCTATTAAAATTAAAGTTTTTAAATAAAAAAATATATAACGTTAACTTCCATAAGGTGAACCGTCAGCTTTTCCATGCAGTGAAGTATACAAAAAAAAAAGAACGTAAAATCTACAAACCAAATAATGGACTAGTAATTCATACAAATATAACATCAAGATTCCAAATATGTAAGTGTATTTGGCAATGTTTCAGTTCGAGTTGATAAATGTGGCGCCGAATTACTTTCGAGTCAATTTACTACAAATTCTTTAAAAATGGAATGTAAAATAGTAACTTTATTAACCGACTTCAAAAAGAAGAATTATCTCAATATAGAAATATAGAGGTGTTCAATTCGGTTATATTTTTTATTTTTTGTTTGTTACCTTATAAATCTGTTAGTTCTAAACCGATTTGGACTTTTTTTTTTTATCTAAAAGGATATAATATTTACAGATTGCTCTCATAGAAATTTTATCAAAATCGGTTCAATAGTTTAGTTTTAAAATTAAAATGACTCTTTTCGACATATATAAAGTCTGTTTTTTTTTTTCTGTGTAACGCAATCTTTATTTTTAGGAGACGCTTACAACTTTTCGACAGGCGAGCCGTCAGTTTATTGTTCCATATCTTATAAAATATAAACGGAAAGCTATTTATAAAATATTTTTTCCCCAAAGTAACTGTACACATAATGAAATACCATTGAAGATGAAGTATTTGTCTGTCCTTCTCTTAGGATACAAATATTTCCGAGATTATAATATTTTTCCAGCATGACCGTGTCGGTATTCAATCTCTGAATTTCTCCCGAAAGGAGGTATTTTCATCTTATTTATAAAATATATATTTTTTTTATGTTTAATATTTAATATGCTCTTGGTACCGTAGATTCAAAATTAGGCGTAACAAAAATGAAGTAATTATTTCATATCTCTTTATGTTTATGTACAAAATTAGACTTACTTAGCGTACTTAATTCTTTTATAAATATATGCATACATACTATAAGTATATATAATAAAAACACCTAAATATACATATGATTACAAATGTTTGTATTATACTGGATAGACCATCAAAGGTGAGGTATGTTTTTTTTGAGGGATGATAATAGAATGGTAACTTCGCCTACGCTATCGGTATACACTGGCGGGGAACCAGTGAGGGATGATTGGTGAGGATAAAAAGGCAGATCAGTGAGCCCATCGTGACGAATTCATTGATAAATTAGTCACGATGGTTTCCAGGGGGAACCGCGTGGAGGTCGACCTGATAAGGTATATTGATAGCGATGACGACTAACCTATCCATTACTAAATAATGCCTTTGCCACAATTGAAAGCGGTTTTTTGTGGAACGCACTCTTAAATTTTTGTGGATTTAAATTATTTTTACATTAAAGAAATAATGATAAGCAAATGTAGCACAAGATACAGGGACATTATTTCAAGCGCCATAAAGCAGAGTGAACTAGCGCCAGAACACTGTATCTGCAAATAACGTTGCACACTGCGTTTTATGTCCGCCATATTTAAGATGGAGGCATCATGGTGAAGTCCTGAATCGTTTCTTATCTCTCTCTCTATATATATATATTGCAGACGTCGTTATATAGTTTTATGGTAGTGCTCTTACCTTGATTCGATTTTGTTTATTATGCTCATTAACTCTATGAGTCATCATCATATCAGCCGTCAAATATGGAAGAGGATCTCGTCAGTAGTTGCCACGCTTGACAGGTGGATTGGCAACCGGAATTCGGCTTTGGCGATTGGTGGTGAGTTTAAAAAGGGACGCCGCTGCCCATTCCTTGACAATTAAATTCTCTTAGTCACCTGTTACAACACTCGCAGGAAAAGAAGCGATGGCTCATTCTATACCGAGATAACACCGTA
The DNA here is from genome assembly GCF_026898425.1 of Galleria mellonella. Classification (NCBI taxonomy): domain Eukaryota; kingdom Metazoa; phylum Arthropoda; class Insecta; order Lepidoptera; family Pyralidae; genus Galleria; species Galleria mellonella. The sequence goes on along the minus strand of NW_026442037.1, from coordinate 156,947 downwards.
TGCAGTGTACTGTGATACAGTGTACTTTGTAATATATAGGACTAGCTGTTACCCGCGACTTCGTCCGCATGACCAGAACACGTTCACTGATCGCGATAACGAATAACCTACGTCCATCTCTATTCCATATAGTAACTACACGGAATTTCATAATGATCGGTTAAGCTGTTAAGGCAGTAAGAGATAACAAACGAGCAAACAAGCTTTCACATATATAATATTAGTAAGCATCCTTTGCATCCATACTCATTGCCTTTTCTATTGAATTTCAATAATTTGATTTTGTTGAAATTTTGTTGTTTATGGACCTATGTTTTTTTGTTTTTTTTTTTTTTAATATCTGTTCGCATTTATTGGTTGAAAACATTCTTTAAACATTACTAATGATTTCGATTTACGAATACTAAGTATAAGATCATACTGTAACCCTTTGCTTTGTATGAATAAAAAGTTATATTTAGTCCACGAATATTGTTTACTAGCTGTATCGCACGGCTCTCCAACCCGTGTAACAAAATTAATTCAAATCCGTTTAGTCACTTTTGCGTGAAAGAGGAACAAACATCCATCTACCCATACATCCATCTATACTTCTTTATAAACTTTGACATGATAATAATAAGATCCAGAGGGAGACTTTGTACAAAAGTTTTGTCGATTGCTTGGGTACCTCTGTCCCATTCGTGTTTCTATCATGAAGCAGTTGTTTGTATGGCTGTGTTTCGGTTTGAAGGGTGGGATATGGCGTAAATTTACTGGGTACAGAGGAATAACACCTGAGTCCTCAGGAATGGCAACGCATTGGAGGTATCATGGGCGAAACAGTATACTCTGTTATGTCCATGGTACTGCTCATGTCTATAGGCGACGGTTACCACTTTCTATTAGGTGGGCCGTCAGCTTGTTTGCCATTCTAAGTTGCATAAAAAACTGTGTACTTACCAAATCATTGAAATACGTCCATCCGTGTAAGCGAGAGCAAATGACAAACATTTATAGATCTTTATAAATTGACCTTTTTTCGTAGTTGGTCAATCTAAACCAATTTACTCAGTACAAACCACATCCAAAATCAATTTTCTCAATAACATCAAATTTCTTCAATAACCTTTAATTATATTGGAATAAATAAACGGAAAATCTCGACCTATTTGCACGGAACCCATTAAAAAAACCTATTCCGTTGCCCATCAAACTTGTTGGAGACATCATCTACCAATCAAACTTGTAGGTACAGTACAGCGCTTACATTGAACGTTTATTGATTCTATCTAGAAGTGAATTTTTTTTTTTAATTTTGTTGAAAAAAAAATAGCTAGTTACATCGCGGTAGAACTGTTATTACTAAAATTAAAAAATAAACAAAAAATAATAATTAAAACTTAACGAGGTAGTGAAGGACGATATATTTCGAGTTATAAAAAGTTTAAATTTAGAACGATTATGTTTTTTCATTGAAATCCTTCCAGCCATGAAATATTAATAAATAAACAGATTCTTTTCGCAATATGTGAAAACTAACCCTTAAGAATTCCTTTTCCTACCCTTTTTTTTTGTATTTTGAATGACAAATAACCTGGTAACTGGCAACTGTCACCTATAGGTTTGTAAAGTTCCACGGTCATCACATCAATATATTGCCATGCTCATGAAACTCCTCATGCGTTGCTATTCCTGAGGACTACGGTGTTATGCCTCGGTACCATGTAATCTCTCTACCATATCCCACTCTTCAAACTGAAACACAGCCATGTAAGGACAGCTGCTTTACTCTTGTATTTGGCTTTTCTCTTATTTCAAATTTGATTGAAAGTATAAAATGTAATGTATAGTAAATAAAAGAATCTGTTCTCGTATCTCTTTATGTCCAAGTAACCGAGCGATCGAGTTTTATAACGTCCGACTTCATTATGGTAATAGGGGTTCGGTTTCGCCTCCCCTCGACTGGCGGCGATCACCACTGATTTTTGAGTCGTTCCCGTGGAAAAATGGGAGAAATTGTCGATTATCCGCCATGATAAAATAAAAAAAAAAACAACCGTCAGTAACGTATATAATTAATAGACATTTTGCAATTATTATTTGTATATATAATGGTTATTTCAAAAATTATTAAGTGTGACCGACTCACGCCAGCTTTTTTTTTTTTTTTAATAAAATATAACCCATGTTTACCATGTTACCAACATAAAATTAGGTGACTTAAAATTTTTGCGTCGTTTCTTTTATGATATTATCATACCATGAAAAAAGTAATTGTGTCTATATTAATATGGTCTATATTAAAATCAATGTTATGTATTTTTAATTCTTATTTAAAATAAAATATACATTTCTCGGCTCTTTTTAAATTCCTAAATTTTGTTAAACTGTCTGCACGACGTAGTTACTTTATTGTTACGATGTTCTAAGCGCACTTCTCCTTACTTATGGATCGTTACTCGTATGTGTCGAGCTCATACGTTCTTGGCTCTGCAGATTGTTTATATCTGGAATCGGGGTCTTATATAACTGTGTCTAGACTTCGGGATACATTATATAATCTTACGAATATAATGAATTGCTCACCTTATGAACTCATTTCAACTATAGCAGCTAATTGTCATCTGTTATATTTCATTTATTTATATATTATTTATATCTATTCAGTTATATATATTTATGTGTATTTCTTTATATTTATCTATGTATTACTAATTTTGTATAAGAATACATTATTAGTTGTTATTTACTTTACCTACGAGTATTACAATAATTAAGTACCGCGTTCGTCATTCACTCTTCATCCCAAAGGTTGACTGGTAGAGAATGCTACTAGCATTAAGTCCGCTTTTTGTACCTTATTTTATTTTGGTCAATAAAGTTATTCCAAATTTAAATAATAAAGCTGTAAATGGACGATGACTGTACATGGCAAATATTGAAGAAAAAAAATTATTTACTTTTATATTATATACTATAAGTGAATGTACAAACACAATATAATATTTATAGTGCAGATATTAGGTTATAACAAAAATGTACACAGGCGATCTTAAACGGATTTCTTCCAATCAATTAATATAAGGGTGTTGATAAAATTAATAGATGTCAAAAAATATATTTTAGAATTTTTTTCTGACTGTATGTTTATTCCGGCATTATTCAAAAACTATTATACTTTTATATGTCATACTTTTCATTGTATGCTTCCAACCAAATTTGAAATAACAGTATTGCCAAATTTAAAAGTAATGTGGGTGTGTTTTGGTATGAAGGGTAGTATATGGCAGGGAGATTATATGGTACCGAAATATAACTGATAATGTTGGTTCCTTTATAGGAATTTATTATTCCTTTATATCGCTTATGCGAAAGAACTTTTCAAGTCGGTTGAGTAGTTTCTAAGTTTATTCATTACAAGCAGTCAAATATTTCCTCTATATAATGTTAGTATAGGTAAAGAATAAATATATATAGAGATTTTAGAGGAAAAAAATAGGGTGCAATTTTCAACTTTGTGTACAAAGAAACGCCAATTCAACGTGTGAAGGAGCCTGAGATTAAAAAACTTAGGCCGAAAATGAATTCCTGTCTGGTATGTTAATTTCTTTCCGGAGTTAATTTATGAGTACCCATGAACTGTAATTTATTTTCATGCTAAAGTACTATCGCCTTTACAAATATTATACAGATAAATCTTCACTGAATCATAATCTTTGAACCAGAAATACTAGAGTTTAGTGACGTGCCGAATCAGGTTGACTCGAATATTAACTCGAATATCTATCAGGTACTCGACTATTCAATACAGCTTCGGATGTAAGAAAATCAATGATTTTGAACACTTCTCGATGGGGTATCAAGCTAAACAATATACCAGATTCTAAATTTATATAAGTTTTATTATTTTATACTAAACGAACCGGTGAATTTCATATGTTGTTTTATTTACGATTTTAAGAAGTATGTAATTAGTAGATCGCACAGGGTTTCGTCAGTAAACAGTAGATTTTGGGTCTAGTCAAGTTGGCCACCCCTGATATAGATTATATTAAAATTATTTACATCAGTACACCGTCGTTCAAACTCTACCTTGACATATTTAGTTGCAAAGCCAATATACTCCGTATTCCACCGTCACAATTTAATTTGGGCCGTAATGAGAAAAACTTCGGAACGCGGACTAACTCGGCGGTACGTAACACGGCTGGTATTAGCTACAATATTGTGGGTTGCCCCCTCATTTTTCCATTGAATTTATAGACATCTCACACGCACAAGTGTGACTCGGCACTGTTTGTCATTTTGTGGGTTGTCCTAACAACTTGTACAGTTTTGAAAGGAAATGTGGGATTGTATCGAACTTTCCAGCGAATTGGGGAATTTGTATTTCATGTGACGTAAATATTGTTGCAATGAGATTTTTTTAATGGCTGAAAATGGAATGGTAACCCCGTCTGCGCTATCGGTATATGCTGACAGGGCATCAGTGAGAGGGTAAATAGGTCAGTTCAGTTAGCCTATTGTAAAGAATTCCACGAGAATTAACCACGACGGTTTCCAGGGGGAACCGCGTCGAGGTCGACTTGATAGGATACATTGCTAGCAATCGAGCTAATCGACCCCATTACTAACAATCCCTTTCCCCTCCGATGTCTAATATTAGGTAGGTAGGTTCTCATTTCGTTTGTAGTATGTGTTTGTTCTCATTTATTTGGCCTTATTTTGAAAACTGTTATTACAATCTCGTTAGTCTATTTCCGTGTTAGGATCTAAAGAAACCCGGTACCGTGTTCTAAATTCAAACATTTTCTTTAAATTATATATTTTTTTGTTAGTAGCGTTTACGGAATATCTCGTCCCTATTGGTGTATTCTATTACAAATGAGGTCACCATTTTTGTCGATAAAATGCACTTTTTTTCACGTACCAAAATTAATTGTATAAAAAATAGCAATATTTTTGCTTAAATATTTATGTTTACGTAAATATATGTAAATGTGTTGATATTATAAAAATTATTGACACACGCTGTAAGTAGATACTTCGAATAAATAAATAAAAGGACAAATCAATATTATTGAAAATCTTTTTGTAAGAAATGAAAATGAGAAATGTTCAAGAGCAAAAGCACACTACCCTCTTGTTAACATTTTATACATAACAATACAAACAATTGTAGGCTCATAACCCTTGCTACAGATACGTTTACGTCTAAAAATAAAACTCAGCGTTTAAAGAGATAATAGACTACATCATTTCCGTGCAAATCTACATGATAATAAGCAAGTACCACAAAAGAAAAATGCCTGGCTCACATATCTTTGTAACGTGCCCTCTCACTTATTTTCCACAATGACGCCAGTATATGAAGCCTCAAAAAAATATTTCCCAACTCTTGAAATCCACTTGAAGTGCGCCACAGAGATTTTTCACGGCATAATCCGTCGAATCTATTCTTATTCCATCTGGCACTTCGGCCTAAAATCTTACCGCAATACGCTCTCACAAATATGTGGGTGAGGCCATCACCAATAATATTTTAGTTTGGTGCTTTCCGTTTTGTATTTTAAATTGTTGATATGGTTACTTTTTTAATATTATAATTTTAATTGATGTCTATTTCCACTAAGTGCTGGCTCTTTGGAGAAACCTGTGACTTAACTCTTATGAAAATAACAACGATATATTAGCGACAGAATATTTCAAATGATACGATATTGAGTTGTTTTCGTAAATAAATTAATAGTTATAAATAGCGTAATATAAAAAAATATAAATCGAAACTTTTTTGTTTCTCAATTAATACGAGTAAGTAATACGTCAGTACAAAATTTAAATGGGACTTCAGTCGTACGATTCCTTAACATGAACAATATGTTAACGATTTCTTTAAATTCATAACAAACTGTTAAAACTAATATAAGCAAGATATGGATATGGATGCTATAGATTTGCAAAAAATAAAGAATTTATATATATGCTTAGTTGGTAAATATCTATCCGCATATTCTTTTATGTACAGTATTGATTGGTATGAGTACTTCCATTGTAAAAGTAGTTGAAATAACAAAAGAATTTTAGTCGTCAACTAAAACGAAGAAGTATTACGAACAAATTAATATTTCATTGCTGTGTTTCTGGAAAAAAATAATAATTTTTTGTAACAAAATTGCGGATAGTAGCAAAACTATTATTAAAGCTATCCGTGGATAGTTGGTCTATCCAATATTGAAATATTGGGTTGCAGTCAATTTTAACTTAAATCGTAAATAAAATTTGTGTAATGTTTTTACATTTTTATTTTTCAATTCTCTCTTTAGATTGTAATTTATTTTTAAGCAAATCAGAATGGCAATCAAATTGATGACCCACCTGATAGAAAGTGATTACCGTCGCCTATAGGCATGAACAGTACCATGGACATAACAATATACTGCCGATGTTACCCTTAATACGTTGCCATTCCTTAGGACTAAGGTGTTATGCCCCTGTACCCTGTAATTTCATTGTCTTAACCTACTCTTCAAACAGAAACACAGCCATGTAAACATTACTGCTTCACAAGTAGAAACATGAATGAGACAGAGGTACCCAAGCAGATGACTTTTGTACAAAGTCTCCCTCTGGTAATTAATTATTGTTTGTCATTCTGTCATATAATAAGATTTTACATGAATTAGTGTCTGAAATAAATTAATTTTATTGATAATATTATTATTCTCTTTATGTTACAAATATATATCAAGTCTCTGTTAGACTAATGTCTCCATTACCAAATAGTTCAGTCTTCACAAATTCCGTCTGTCGGATATAAATTTGAACTGTTAAAATCACCTCCGTCCTTCCATCTTCCAAATCCTTGCACTTGGTCCTTACTACCTCTATTAATAAGGATTTCTTAGCTCCAGTAATGGTTGGCTCCCCTTCACTTATCTGATTGTGTTTGTTATGTTTATGGCAGCGGCGGGGGACTGGTCAGTGCACTGCTTGTTTGTGTTTCCACTTATAATATATTGCGTTTTGTTGCCAAATTTTTAAGAGTTAGATGTTAAATTATAATTTTATATCACAGGTAAATATATTACGATTTAAAAAGTGCTAATAAACAAGTCTTTCTGAATAGATATGATTTGAATATGAATCTATAGTTATACCTGCCAGCTATTTCACACATGTGGATGTGCCATTTCTAGATGGCTCCTCAAGAATGCAGTGAAACCATATTCAACTGTATGTAGTAATTTTTCATAATGCCAGAACAAAAATATAGACAGACAAACAAAATTTCTAAAAATTATGGCTTCTGTTTTCCTTATTAAGAACTCTCATATTATTTTTCCTTAAATATCTCCCATATATCTGTCATCTATCATATAGTCTGTAGACTATTTCATCACAGCTTATAATTATAATAAAATGTACAATTTATATATTAATATGTTTTTAAATAGTGAAAGAAGATTTCAGAAAGATTTCAGACATTTCGCGACCTCTAAAAAAATAACTAAATTTAGATTTAAAACATTTTATTCAACTAGTGGGCTCGGCGTTATTTTCTATTTAGCTATATGTATAACGTCGTACATTGTTACGGTAATAATCAGGGCTTAACAATATTTTTTGTAGCTTTTTATCAATATTAATAAATATTTTAACAACAAAACTTTATAAACCTCTCATACCAAAACGCCGTCCAAAGGTAAGTTCGAAATGAACTGATTTTTTTGGCTGTGTGTTCTAGCTACTGTGCTTGTCTTAATGACGAACTTAAATACAAAAACCAGAAAAAACAATTTCTTTTTATTATTCAACCCATTATTTCTTGAGAAAAGATATTAAGTTTCTCTGGCAGAACATTTCCTTAAAAGAACCCTAATGATGTCAATTTCTCTCAGTATAAACACAAATATAATTTTTCAAACAATAATGAACTCAATCTTGGGATATCATTTAATGACCTGTACCGGACAAAAATGAATTCATTAGATGTATATAAATCATCATCATTTCAGCCATTATTCGTCCACTACTGGACATAACCCTCCCCTATAGACTGCAATAAAGAATGATCCTGAGCCACATGCATCCACTGACTCCCTGCAATGTATTTCAGTTCGTCACTCCATCAGTCGTCGTACACTGCGTTTGGTCGAACGGGGTCGCCACTCAAGAACCATTCATTCCCGTGATTATCGGTTTTTCGAACTATGTGACCACCCCATTGCCACTTCAGCTTGCTTATCCTTCGGGCTATGTCGGTTATTTTAGTTCCTTTGCGGATATCCTCTTTTTGGCTTTGCTCGTGGTATTCTATCACGTAGAAAGACTTCGAGCAGAGCTCTCTCCATAGCCCCATGTATGTAAAACTGTAAACTTACTCGAAATCTATTTATGCTATAGAATAGAAATAACGTAAATCAAGCATTTAAAAACGACAAACAATTCTGAACATTCTATTCTAACTAGACAGTTGGACACGCCCTCTTAAGTTATTCAACATTTTTTGTCGTATTTCGACACATGTTATTTAAGGGAAAATATTTAATTTAAGTAGTAAAACACTAGCTGAAAGATTGAGAATTATACATATCTTAGCTGGTGTACCTACGTGCTATTTTATTATTAGCGCGATAAATACAGAGAGCCTACCATGAAATGTTTTCCGAAATTTCGGAGCCAAACGAAACAGAAGTTTGATGTTAAAACTACATAATACATGCTGTTTAGAAATATTAAAAATGTTAAAATATTGTTCCTTTTAACTGTTATGATATGTATGACGAACGAAATGTTAAACTTCATTTATTGGTCCGATTTTGGTATAAACAAAAACACGAAATTGAGTCCGAAATTTCGGATTTTCATTTCATGGTAGACCCGCAGGTTTATATGTGTACATCGTGTTCTGCCATTCACTTAACACGTTCTACCTTTATCTTACCGTCTGCACGGTGGTATGTCCTACTAAAACTTTTCATTAACATCGCCATTACTCCGTCACCCCACTTTAGTGTCCATAAGAGTGAACACTCCACGTTATACCTATCTTCTTAAATCTCGGCCGCTGAGGCGTCCCCCAAGGACAGTTTACTGTTATTGCCGCTCAGTGAACGTTGAAATGTATGGTCTTAGAAATTCACGTTGCTTTAAAACTCGACTGGAGATATCCGCGAATTTGCCGTTTGCAATTTTTCGATGTTTTTTTTTTTATTTTTAAGCTAATTCTAAATGGAGGAGGTTTTCAATTAGTTTGTATTTTGGGTATTCTTTTCATTCTGTCGATTTTGATTACTCTTTTTGCTATCTATATTTACTTTCGTATTGATCCCGTTTCATTTTTGTGATGTTTGGGGCTACCATTTTTTTTTTACAAAGCAATATGTGTTTTATTGCAAATTCTTATTTTATGTTACTGCGTTCTAAATTCAAATAATGCAAAAATAAATGTGCGTGTATACAACACCTCATCTTAACGATGTATATTTTAAATTTAAAATTATTTAATGGTGAGACTGCTGTCAATATTAATTGACTGTAACTGTACCAATAGATTTTTTTTTATTTCAGAGCAAAACTGCTTATTTATGTTATAAAATTGTTATACCAAATGGGAACCAGCACATTACAGCATTATAGTAACAAAAAAAATTAAATAACTTTTAAAAATTAATGCCTACTCGGAATTGATTTTGATAAGCCAAATCGACAGGATGATATTTTGAAACTAAACGACCATACATCTTAAATTTAACACCAATACAATTGTGTATATCAGAAAATTCGTCTTTTTTTTTTGGCAGCGTCTCTTGGAAAACTGTTCATGTTGAATCAACGGGTCGTGGTCGGTGTATTTTCACAGTTTATGAATATTGCATTGTGACCTCTTCCACTTGTCCCCTAATCTCGTGCGCTCCAGATATTTTTAACATCAAAGTGCTCTTTTCAAGTTGAGACCCCGAGAAACTTTGGAGTATTCTCGTTCATGTATGAGTTGGCCAAACAGCAATGTTGTGTTCTTTTCAAGTCCTTTATCTATATTTATATTAATATTATAAAGATTTGACCCCACTTATGGGGGAGGGTATGTTCAGCAGTGGACAGTTAATGCCTGATAAAAATTATAAAGATTTGATTTTTAATATAAAAATCATGTTACCTCTCTATTGTGCCGTCATTGTACGAGTATTCAGGAATTCATAAAATCTATTAAACCGATTTTAAAAATTCTTTCAACTATAGTAAACTACATTATTACTGAGTATAATTCTCGGTAGTAGCCTGTACTTGTATATTATTTTTGGAAGTTTTGTCTACTCGTGTGAAGCCGAGTCGAATCACTAGTGAGTTGTAAAAATATCGTCATAGTCGTAGAATACTGATGGATCTGACTAATATTACATATTTGTCAGATTCGTCAGTATCTGACAAATATGTAATATTTGTCAGATACTGACGTCCGTCAGTATTCTACGACTATGACGATATAACCATGTGTGATAAAGCAATATTTACAAATAAATTGGTCTGTTAAATACTCAAAATAAAAAATATATGATTTTCAGAATCTCAATAAGTGTTATCATAATAACACTATATTCTACATTATCAATCTTATCATAAAAATAAAACTGTTTAAGTAAAACTAAAATATATTTAACTAGTGTTTTAATGTGTATCATAAGCTTAACGTTTCGTATGTTTTAAGGTTAGATATACGGTCTAAATATAACATGGGACTGAACCTATCATTAAAAGAATAATCAAAATTTATCTAGCCGTTTGGATAGATACTAGGTATTTGAGTCTAACCTAGTTTAAAGTTCTATCTGTAGCCTTTAAGCTTAACAAAGATGTATTAAATAAAATACAAAATCCCATATAGGAGAAACTCCAGAACATTTTGAAAATTTCCCTGGTATTAACTATCGTATAACCATCGAAAATCTATATTAATAGTGAAAACGGAATCCAATGAGCCTCTCGTCCAAAATAACTTGATACCTATTGGTGGTGTTAACCATGTGTTTGTGAAGGGAAAGCGGCTCCTGTTAAAATGGTCTTACTGTGAGCTGACGTTGCATTCACTAGATTATTGTCCAGGACGAAATTCACCCGGAAAATCTCGGAGCATCGGTTCGCTAAGGGAAGTTAATTTAGGAATAAACGGCGCTTCGGTATTGGGCCGAAATATTATTATTGTTAGCTTTATATCTTCGGATTTAGGGAATCTGTATCGTTAAATTACACTCTTATTGCTGGAGAATAGTGACTAATATTGAACGCATCCGGGATTAAATACCCAGATAACTACAAGTACGTATACCTATGACTTCATGGTACGCAACTATTAAAATATAATACCTTAGTTCGCTGTATTGAGACTAGATTATTGAGCTTCGGCTACTTATGATCTGCAGAGTTTAATGCATAGCTTAAAGATAGCATCTGGTAATAGACACTTTTTCACATTGATATGTATATGTATACATATATATTACAAATTTATTTTACGCAGTTACTATTATAATATTGCCGTGAGGTCCCGGTATAGAATGGGGCACACATTCCTTACCCGTGGATGACGTAAGAGATGATCAAGGGAACTTAATGGTCAAAGGATAGTCAGTCGCATTCCTCTTAAAACATCGCCAAAACCTAACTGCGGTTGCCAACTAACCTGCTGAACGTGACACATGGTACGTGGCAAGCATGGCAGCTATTGCAAAAGCCTCCTTTATGGGGGAGGTCTATGTTCAGTAGTGAACGATTAACGATTGTATATCAACCGTAATAATAATAGACTAGTAGTAGTATAATATGGTATTGTAAAATTAAATAATCGATGCAAGAAACATCAGAAGGTGTTAAATATTATGAGTAATTTAAATTACGAATTATTTCATCAAATCATACATCATTTCGGTGATAGGTTTTTATATAGACAATGGCCAAAAATAACAAGAATATCCAATGGGATATTCTTGTTATTTTTGGTTCGACAAATAACTGCACCATTAGGTATTAAAGTAGTGCGCATTTTTTAATCTATTTCGGCAATTCATAATAAAATCGATAGAGTTAATTAATGTTGGAGTATTAATTTTATTTTTACAACTTAAGTAATTTTTTTAAAGATGTGTTATATATATCGAGAATTTATAAACTAAACGAGATGCTGTGACACAAAGTACCTTAAAGAAGACTTTGGAATGAAATTGAATCAGTTGTCGGAAACGACAAATAAAAAATATTAATTTTGTCTAAATTGAGGTAACTATTTTTTGCGGAGGAAAATTTACTCGTTTTATATTATCTTGTTGGCGAATACTTCGATTTCCGCTCAACGGAATAATAAAATGCAGGTCTAACGTCTGTGCAACTTCTTGAATTCTCGACGAAGTTAGCGGTCAAACCTTTCTAAGCACTCAATAGACTGGCAAGTTTCCGAGCAGCTGGACTTTTTGATTATTTTCTTTAAACCCCTTCAAAACTCAAGAGACGACTACATCTTGAGGTTCCACAAAAAAGTAGTAACTTGATTTTTATGGCTTTCTGAGTCAAATTAAATTTTCTTTATAAATCTTATTGTACTTCTAAAATGATTGACTTTCGGTTGACAGAAAACTAGCAAACAAACGTGTTTCATTTGTTTAATGTATATATTATTATTATATTATATTATTTAAATCTGGAATTTTATTATATTGTTGATTTATTTAAATTTATTATATAAATAAAATGAGAAACATTTATCTATAGTTTCTATTGGAAATTAACTTCTTCTCAGTCTAGATGGAACATCAACTTTCTGGGTATACCTATTCATCATTCCTAATATTTGTAAGAATGTCCCTTTAAAGTATTATAAACAACTTTATTTATTCCTACCTTACCTGTAATTTTATTTATTTATTTTTAACTTGGTTTCGCCCATAGTCATATCGTGATATTGAATAGCCTTCTTCAAGAAAAGAGCTATCAAATAGAAAAATATTTCTTTCAAATTTATCTAGTAGATGCGGACGTATCTTCTATACGTGGCACCTATTGGCACAACATCCCTTGTAAAAGAGACCTATGTCCAGCAATAGTCATTTACCGCCTGTTATAATTTACGCAATTAAATAAACAAACTTTTCTTCTTTAATATCTTAAGCAAAATATATTTTTGCTTAAGATTGTCAGTGTTTTTAATGTTCTGCCTACGCGTTTTTACAAAGATGGCCGTGAATATATTTAGTACTTCACAAATATTACATTATTTAATTTTAATTAAGGAGCAGTAAACAGAGTTTCAAAACAGTTGCCTTAATCCACGATTGTTGAAATAAATTAAACCAAACTCACTGCCATTGTTATAATAATCACTAAATACAAACAATTGAAGCATTTACTTGCACAAATGGAGTGGATTCGACACTCCCAGTTTGATTTACTAACCACTACTGTCGCATCAACAATTTAATGTCAACTTTAGTGTACAGTCAATAAGATTTACTGTCGCTTAACACTATTGCGATGGCTTCACTTCATCCTAACGTCCTGTAACATTATTTGTGTAAGATCTTAGTCGCTTGTCCCAAGATTTTGTAAGGACCTCTATGTACGGGCCAGTTTTAGTTGATCTCCCACGTTCCTTGTTTTGTTTTGATATTGTTGTGTTGGAGGAGGGTTTTAATAGTGTTCCAAAGGTCAATGATAATGGGTGATAATGTTCATTCGTAGTGTATCCCTCTGGGGCGTTTAACACGAAATTCGGGTCTTAGCGCTTAGCCCTAGCAATTACTAGGGCAGTGTTGATACCTACTTCACGAGGTAAAATACGTCGTTTTAAGCTTGGGATGTGTCGGTCGAGAGAATCATTTGGAGCATGCAATCCTTTGATACATTAGAGGTTTAAATAGATTACTTCAGGTATTTTCTTAGATACGGAACATTGTTTGGACAGTTCTGATGTTGTGAACTGTTGGGTTTGAAATCAAAGCGTGTAATGTTGGAACGAAATATAACAAACTAACTATTTATAGCTAGGGTCATAATATTAGCTTTTAACTGTCCACTGTTGAACATAAGCTATGGGGGTTTTGCCAATAGTTGCCACGCTTGGCAGATGGGTTAGCAACTACAGTTATGTTTAACTACATCTATGGATCATGCAGAGTTAGCAATGTGTTAACAACTTATATCGCACTATTTCACCGGTAAACATTCAGTAACCGTTCATTCTGTGCCTAAGTATGGAAATATAAAGAAAAACATTACAAATTTATTTGGACTTAATTTTGACTATTAATATAAGTTTTTAAAATATTTGTGATAAATACTTGACAAGTTAAGCATTTAGTTGCATTTACCTCTTTTTCTCACAATAGAGAATTTATTCAATAAAGATTTATGATTGTTTATAACGTTTTCCCTTTTTATGTGATTGGTAGATGTACCATTATGGTTCACATTATACAGTAAAAGTAATATAGAATTGATTATAAGTAATTGCTGTGTTTTGAACCACCAAGGGAGACCACCAATTACCAGAGGGAGATTTTGTACAAAAGACGATTGCTTGGGTACCTCTGTCCCATTCGTGTTTCTACCGTGAAGCAGTTGTGTTTACATGTTTGTTCTTCGGTTTGAAGGGTGGGATATGGCGTGAATTTACTGGGTACAGAGGAATAACACTTGAGTCCTCAGGAATGGCAACGCATGGGGGGTATCATGGGCGAAACAGTATACTCTGTTATGTCCATGGTACTGCTCATGTCTATAGGCGACGGTTACTACTTTACATCACGTGGGCCGTCAGCTTGTTTGCCATTCTAAGTTGTATAAAAAAAAGAACATGTTAATTATTTTCTCGATTTTATTAACTCCAGAAAAGTAGCCTGTATTTATCCCTAGTCCAAATACTACGTTTGTGCTAAATATGTATATAATACAAATAATTGGTTGAACCAATAAGACGCCAGGAGACAACAAACTCAAAGTGAGTTTATTTGTTTATTACCTCATAGCCCCTTAACAGCTTAATCAATCATCATGAAATTTGATATACACGTACTATGTACGACGGAGAAGGAGATACTTTTTATCCCGGCCAGTAAACATTCGTCTGTCACACAGACGAAGTCGCGGGTAAAAGTTAATCGTCTATGAATGATATAATCATATGAAAATGAAATATAAATGTAATAGATAAACAAATACTTAGTTATTATATTTATTGTATCTTCTAAGAGAATTATATTCTACGTATTTCATATTTCAAACAAATTGTCTAGCTCAGACATACTTGAACAAATATTACTTATAAAATAAATGTATTAAATGATATTCTAAAAAAGTACGAAACGTCTAGACTACTTTGATTTCAATGGCGACTAATAACTTTTCTGTAATATCTTATTTTCAAAGTAAAATCGCTTGGCTTCGATATCAGAGAGAGATTAATAACTCTATTCAGCGAGCGTTGACATTATTTGTGAGAAATCTTTGCCATAATAGTTTAGATCTTAAAATTATATTGTGTCTCACAACAAAACCGAGTTCAGTTGTGGCAAAACCAGTTATCCTGATTTAAAATCTAACCTACAAACCCGATTTTGATGCAATTTCTATGGAACCAAGCTGTAAGTATATCCTTTCAGATAAAAAAAGATTTTTTCAAATCGGTTTACAACTGACAAAGTTATAAGGTAACAAACATTAAAAGAAAAACATACAACCGAATTGAGAATCTCCTTGTTTAAGAAGTAGGTTAAAAATTGTATTGTAAAATCTATTATACATAGGGCTCGTTAAAAATATTAAAAAAATTAAATATATTTTTATTACTGTAAAATAGTTTTTTTTTTATTTTCTTCATACTATTATCCTTACTATTATTATAAATGTCAAAGCGAGTTTATTTGCTATTTTATAGCGCCATAACCGTTAAACTAGTAACTATAAATTTGATATAATACACATACTATGTGATGGAGAAACTCACAGGCTACTTTTAATCTCAGTCAATAAACATATTCATCTTCGTTCACATGAACGAAGTCGCGAGCAAAAGCTAGTTATGGGTGTTATGTATGTGCATAAATATGTTCTGTAGCTAAATACCAAAACAGATTGGCAATTAATGTTTAATTGAACGGTAAATATTAGTTCAAACTCACACATGTAAGTAACTAAATACAAAGTCTACCGAACAGCTAAATGGATTTTCCACGTTCATTAGTAATAATCCTCTTTACTTATAACTATTACGCCGTATGGTCCCGGCATAGAATAGGCCATCCCTTCCTTTCCTGTAGGTGTCGTGAGAGGCGACTAAGGGAGTGCGAGGGATGGGCAGCAGCGTCCCGCTTAAAACGTTACCAAAAGGCAAACTGCGGTTGTAACCTGCCTGCCAAGCGTGGCAACTACTGGCAAAACCCCTTAAGCTGTGGACAGTTAAAGGCTGAAATGATAATAATGATGACTTATAATTACTTATTTAATTCATGGTTTAAAATATTTATTTTTTTAAAATAATACAATTCATTTACACGAGAAAATGCAAACATTATCAATTAACTTATTCAATTTATTTATTTATTAAAACTTAATACACCTGGATAGTGTAAATGGCAGACTTAATACCATATGGCGTTATCTACCAATCGATCGTAGAAAGGAGTAAAGGAAAGTATAATAAAAAAATAAAATTTACAGATTAATTTGCAGTTAAATATTTCACAATTCAATTTGTATATTTTGTATATTTGTAACTTACATCGTCACTTATAAATGTAAAAGCGATTTTGTTACAATTTTTATTTATTAGTAGTTATATCTCGCGGCTCCACTTACGTATGTCAGTACATAAAGTATCCTATGTACTAAGTTAGGTTATATAACATACTCCTGTACCACATTTTATTAAAAACGTCCATAGTTTTTAAAAGAGTAACAAAGATCCATCCATTTTTACAAACTTTCGTTTTAAATATTAAATAGCATCTTTTGGCACTAAGCATCACGAAATTTCGAATACACGCATCATTTACAACAGAGAAGGATATAAGCTATTTTTATTTCAATGGACCAATATATCCCAATAAACCAAAGTCACGGGTAAAGCCTAGTTTAAAATAATTATAATTAATACTATAATATAATACAATTTCCCTCAATCCAGCAACACTGAATTGTAAACGTCACATTTCAAAGAAACAAATTAATCGCTACATTGCACTCTGCTTGAAGTGTATGCATTTTATTCAACCCATTAAACAAGCAAACTCCGGTAATACTCCACCTACGATAGTAGTACTTCCCCCCTCATAGCTGGTAGTATCCCAACGAAATCCTTAACACGTAGTTGAATTAAAATGCCTCGTGACCCTTTTTCATTAATAAGAGATCTTCGCCCCACACTGAATATTTATGTTGGAGATATTTGGTTTAAGTGTTAAGCGACGACGGAGTTATAAAACAAAAAAAAAATTTTCCAAGTCTGTTTATAAGGTATGAGAAGCGATTGTTAGTAATGGGGATTATTAGCCCCATTGCTAGCAATATACTTCGTCAGATCGACCTCTTCACGGTTCCTCTTGGAACCTATAGTGTTCTATTCATAATCGGCTGACTGACCTGCTTTTTCATTCTCACCTATCATCCCTTATTGGTGCCCCGCCAGCGTATACCGTTAGCGCAGGGAAGGTTACCGTTCCATTATCATGCATTTAAAAAAAATCAGTTTGTAAATAACGGAGATATAATGTTACAAATATAAAAAAATTACAGACCTGAGAGCCGTCTCTTCTTTTAAAATTAGTTGAAAATTTTACAATTCTAAAATAATCAATTATTATTTTTCTAAAATTGTTTTATTTTTCTCCATTGAAATAGTATATATATATATATATATATATGTATATATATATATATATAAGTAGTAGTAATAGTAGCAGATAAACATAGGGCCCCCCTGATTGTAATAGTTTCCCGTAGTCTATGAACTGGCAATACCAGTGGCATTACGTGACCATGAAGAAACCTCTTATTATTTTATATTTTGATCTTAGTATAATGCAACTGATGACCAATCACAGAATGTGCTGTGATGTTCTTGATCCATAAAATAGATTTACTGCCCCATTCTCCATCATATATATACTCGTATATAAAAATAGTAAATCCTAACATTTTATTATTATCTCTTAAATTCACATCTGAAAAGTTATTAAATGTTTAGAGAAATTCAACTTTAATTAACAATGGCTACTGAAAACGTATCTTAGTTATAAAACACATAACAATTTATAATTAATATAATATTTTTTTTATTTCTCGTAATCGCATATCGTAGGATAATTAATTAAATTAGGAAAATTTATATAAATTTCCTTTATAACGATAATATGTTAACGTGAAAATAAAATCTGTTAAAACTCTCATAACTTAAACCATACGATGAAACGAGAGACGTGGAAGTGGTTACTTGATTTTTCTGATACATTTTCATGAGGTAAGAAGCTCATCGTCGGGTGTATTGGCTCTTTCTAGTTGAGATTGGGCCTCTAAACGGATTAGCCCAGGAATCTTGCAACTAGTGGCCGTCATACATATTCTCATTTCATGTCCATTCGTTGGCTGTAATGAGGGTAGCTGTAAGTCTTTGTATTATATTCATATAGTAATAAATAGTAGATATATGAAATTGCCCGAGTGGAAAAAATTGTGCAATTTTAGCTAACGGGTTAAGATTATGAATAGTTCATATAAGATTTTTTTACAACACATATTATACTAGATGGGGCTGTGAGATAGATCGAGAGATATTATTTTTTCTTAATATGTTATTAATATAATAAAATTGTAACTATATGCTGTCTGTATGTAAGAGATATTTAAAAAAATGTGAGAAGTCTTTATAAGAACAGTAGAATAGAATCGAAACAATATTTTTTAGATATTTTGTCAGTCTATCTGTATGTTTATTCCGGCAATACGCACCAACTATAACCACAATTTGAATGAGATTTCATAGTTGTATTCCTGTATGCCTAACTTTATATATATTTTTTAACAAACCTACTTTTAAAAACCACACTTACGAAATAGCGAGCAAAAAGTTAATGTAATAAATATACAAACGTATTGAGAATAAGAAACTACTACTTTTGGAAGTAATTTAAAAAGTAGGCAGTAAGTCTGTTACATTAAACGACATTTCACTGTATTAGTCGGTAAATGTTCACGTTACGCGAAAGTTACGTAGTTTCAACTTGAAAACAAAATCACATCTAGTCGAATCGTTGAAAGTAGAGAAGTTAGAAGCTGAAGTAAATAGGTTAACACTATCAATCCAGTTAGTGAGTTTAAATAGATCGGGAACTCGCGTCTTTAAGGGGGGAACGCGATTAAAAGCGACGAAAGTAAATGATACACTCTTATTAAATAAATAACTTTTTTTCGGCAGTTCTCTTTTACTATCCTTAGCCAGAAAAAAAAAAAAAAAACTAGTTCCGTAGTGAACGACGAGATGTTATGAGCACATTTGAATGGATGGAAAATATTTGAATTTGGATTATAGAATTATAACTGTAAACATATTTTAATGTGCGCAAAAGTATATATAAATAAATTGTTTAACAATGGGGATTTTAAGATTCTGGTATTGCCAGCTTTTATAAAGTTCTATAATCGCTAACCCTAGTTTGTGTCGTTTACAACAAAAGAAAAAAAAAACTATAAAATATCATATATCAAAGCTGTTACTATACTACCTATCATCATCATTATCATTTCAGCCATTATTCGTCCACTGCTGGAAATAGGCCTCCTCCATAGACTATTATAAAGAACGGTCCGGACCCTCCTGCATCTATTGACTCCCTGCAACACTTTTGAGGTCGTCACTCCATCTAGTGGGAGGTCGTTCTACACTGCTACCTACAGTCACTCATTTTGTAAAAATTCTATTTAATTCACTAAATAGTGCTTAATATATTTCACGTTTTTAACATCACCAACTCTTAGATAATATACTGATTACTTATCCTGAGGCTGTAAGCTTGATTCACACAGCTCCGGGTTGCACAAGCACTGGCTTGTCAAATATAAAGAAATTTGCCTATATATTGTCCATATGCATAAAGGATCAGTGTTTGATAAATATAAGAAATTGCCTGTGTGTATATGTACATATGTATAAACCACATTTATTTGTGTGTCACACGCATTCAGGCCACCAGTGTCCCTGAGATGCTCTGACGTATGCACGAAGAAAACCTCTAAGGAATACCCATACCAAACCACTCTCCAACTATATTCGAAGACTATATACAAAGCGAAGTCGAAATGGTTAGCGTCCTTTCAAGGGAGTGTTCTGTCAGTGACACTTAACATTTTTCTAAAACCAACATGAGTCGGATCATGAAAAAAAATTTTAAGCTTAAAGTAGTTGAACTAGTCGATATGAAATTTAGTTATATATTAAACAACAAACAATTTATTGTCGTTGATCTTTTCAGGTTTTTTTTGTATGAAATGTTCAATTTTACTGGAGAAAATAAAAACATATATATATATATATATATATATATATATATATATATATATATATAGGATTTTTTAAATATATAACAGATTTAGATTTTCGCCACGCTGCGATCCTTCGATAAAAATGGTTTGCATATATTATACTGTTAGATTGAAGACTCATATAAGGGAGACAGTACTTTTCGTTAACACCCAAACCCAACCAATACCCAAAGCACTTTAATGGTGTTTTAATTAATCAATTCTAATAAAATCTCATAATATGAGGCTTCATGAGGCTTCTAAGTCCTCATATAGCCAATCACTAACCTTTTTTCGTAATGAAGAAAACTGATCTTTATTGTTATAAGTATAGAAAACAAATTTGCTTATCATCGGTTCCCAATATTTTCGATGTGCAATTTTCTCCTGGGCACGGGGGAAAGACGGTTTTTTTGTATAGACCAATTAGTAATTTTGATTAATTCACCTGCCTTCATTGTTCGGTGTGGTCCCAACATAGAATAGGCCATCTTTTCTTTCTCTTAGTTGTCGTAAGAGGCAAGTAAGAGAATTTAATGGTCGAGGAATGGACATCAGCGTCTCACTTCACCTTCAGTATATCACCAAAGTCTACCAACCCGCCTGCTAAACATGCAGGTACTAGCAAAGCCTATTAATGGCTGATATGGTATGGTATTGTATTGCCTTCAGGTGGGTCTTCATTTTATTTGACATTTCAAATCTTGTAAAAAATCAATTCACCCCATATCAGCCTTATAGAACGGTACTTACTTTTTGTTTTTTTGTTAACTCACATCCATAATGCATTCTCCCATCATTACGGTAGATATGCAATTGATAAATAATTTGTTGTCCGCTCGTGAAATTCTTTGCGTAACTAATCACTATGAAATTTGATATACATACATGTTCTATATGGGATGGAGGACATAATAGAGCTAGCAAAATAGGCTCCTCTTCCAATAGCACTGACTCTGCTCAAGCCAGTTTCCAGATTTGGACGTATTTACTTGTAAACGTGTCGAGTTTCGCAGAATGGTAATAAATTATTTAGAAAATGTTTAATAATTAAATGTTATTATGTTCGTATATATTGTGATTGCTGAGAGAGTGAATTGGGGAATTGTCAAGCTTCCTTAGTTGGTAAACATAAGTAAATAAATATATAATATAAGGCTTTTTATCCTACTTAGTTAACATATCCCAGTCACGAGGGCAGACAAGATGAACGGATATTGCTGGTAAAATCTAGTATCAAAAGTATGAAAGTCATTTTGTTTATTTGTTTGTTGCCTCTTGGTGTTATAACAGTTCTTTCTGTCGTCATTAAATTTGGTATAAAAACGTACGTACTATTTGAGATAAAAATGGGCATAAGTTGCATTTTAGCCCAGTCAATTAAGATCTCCCGGTCACGTGTACTTAATTCCGGGTAAAGCCTTGACTTGTATTTTAGTGATCATTTTACGTTTTGAATTTATCTATACTTTGTAAAGTATAGATAAATTCAATAAATCAATAATTTTTTCATTAAAAAACAATTTTCCAATAAGTAATTATACTTTAAAATCCAAACAAATTCCGGTCTGCAGTCCCAACAGAATATAACTCTAACAAACAGTGTTACCAACATTCGGAGACGCAATAATTACCGCGCCCCGTTGGGGTTTACTTGCCAACATTTACATTTCAAACGCATATGCGATCCCATCAAATCGTAGTTAGAACCAGTACAAATACGAAGTGGAAATTAGAAATGGGTACTATACTTACCTATATAGTGAAAACAGTGTAGGTTCACTGCCTCTAGATGGATATGTGTGGATATTTATACATTATCCTTATACAATACATAGTGTATTAAATTGTGTTCCAAATAAAACATCGATTTCAATTATGACAACCTATTATTTTGGTTAAAAAACTAAATTACTCAACCGATCTTGATAATTTTTTATTTTTATTTATTTATTCATTAGTACAAAAATGTGTACATGGCGGATTTAATGCTAAAAGCATTCTCTCCCAATCAACCATAGGGAAGTGTCAGAATACTCGAATGCGGTAAATAAATATATATGAATTACAAATATACTTACACATATATGACATATACTATATTATACACGAAATTGAGAATAATATAAAGCACTTATTGCTCGGATAAAGTAAAAAAGTGAGCGTGAACGTTTTTTTTTTGAAAGACGGTTTAGTCGGTAGTCTCTTAATGGCATCAGGAAGCGCGTTCCAGAGTCGTGAAGAATGTAGGAGAAAAGAGTTTGAAGCGTAACCAGTACGGTGAGAAGGGAAAGATAATTGGAGAGTATTAGATAATATTTCTATGAAACCAATCTATAACTATATCCTATTAGAAAAAAAAAGAGTATTTTACAATTCGGTGTACAGAGTTACTTACGAAGTTATAAGCTAACAAAAAAATATAAACGAGTGGAGAAAATCTTTATTTAAAATCCGTTGAAAAGAAAGTTCCAGCCGTGTCCGTCTTTAGTATGTATTCATCTCAGAAATGAAAGTATTAGATTTTGATACGGTTTTTACCGATCTGTAGGCAAATTCAAGTGGAAGGTTTCTGCTTATAATTTAAACGTGTATCATTAGAAATAGTTGCATCCGGAAACATCTTTTAACTAACAGATAAACGTCATTCCTTATTATCGTCATCTCTGTCAGTCAATCAGTCACTATATAAGAATAAAATGTTTACTTATTTTTTTTTTATTTAAAAAAAAATATTACTATTCCTTACTACCGACTAACGACGTACTTGATACTAGTTTAAGAGAAAAACCTATGTTATGAACCCCTATACCTAACAGCTTTGCCACCGTAGTTGTCGCGTACAGTAAGAAGCGAATGATAGCAACACCGGATGTACCCCAGCATTGGTCCGTCTACGTTACGAAAAGGGAACAAAAACTTGCTGTATGTGTCAACGGATAACTTTCAAAAATTTTCAAGTGGATCAACGCAACGGCCCTTATCTAAATTTATATTTTTATACGCAATACGCAAATAAAATCGAATAATTCAAGCTTGTTTATATGAAATTGACCTTCTAACGATCTGTTGAAGACATCAGCACGTATCATTAGTAATAGTAGGACAATATTCTCTTCCTGTGGAGAGTATATGGCGACTGGTACTTAATAGGACGTTTATAATTTGTTATGTATGATTGGTAACGAAACTCCAAAGAGGGTTGACGTCAGGCAGGTGGCCGGTCGTAAAACTAAAAAAACTAAAAAATCATATTACGCCGACCCCAAATGATTGGGATAAGGGTAGGAAGATGATGATGATGATTGGTAACGAAACTAGGTATATTGTGAAGATGCTGATTTTGAATTCAAACAATTAACTCAACTAAATGAAATGAAATATTCATTTCATAACGAACGAAACAGACTACGGAACCACATCTGCGCGTTCTCAACACGATCTTCATAGGTCCTTTATTTCAATATTAAACAGAATTCAATATAACAAGTAATAGAGAGAATAGGATTTCAGGCATCTTGGCTTTATTAACATTACAATTGGGAGCCCATTTATTTGTTTTCTATTTGGCACAATGCCTGGAAAATGTTCCGCCTATTCTTTAATAAAATTCTATTTCTTTCATCTTTGTTGGATTTGACCTATAAAAATAAATTTACTTAGTCTTAAGTTATAGAATCTGTATATATATATATATATATATATATATATATATATATATATATATATATATATATATATATATATATATATATATATAATCTAATCTGTATATATATGTAATATATAAATCAATTGTTGCTCATTAATCTCGTTAAAACTCAAAAATTATACCATTTTATATGATTTTTGTGTTCTAATACAGCGGTGTTTTTAAAGAAAATTTTTGGAGAATCTCTATAGTACAGCTGAAAATCGAAAAATTAAATATAGGTAATTTTGTGTCGGATTCGCTCAATGTAAACGTTAATTCGAGAACATTTAATTAATTTCTTTGTAAGAGATACAAAGTTCACGTTGTCGTCTAGTGTTTATATAAATACGAATTTATTTAGTCTATAAATTGACATCACCTAAGGCTATGTGCAGTTGCCAACCCGCCTGTCAAGCGTGGCAACCACTGGCAAAACTTACATTTTAATAGAATCTTATGTTTAGCAGTAGGTAGTTAACATAACAACTGATGTAATGATCATATAAAAGTCAGTTAAAATACAACTTTTTCTTATACAACTTAGAATGGCAAACAAGCTGACGGTCCACCTAATGGAAAGTGGTAACCGTCGCCTATAGACATGAGCAGTACCATGGACATAACAGAGTATACTGTTTCGCTCATAATACCCCCCATGGGTGCCATTCCTGAGGACTCAGGTGTTATTCCTCTGTACCCAGTAAATTCACTCCATATCCCACCCTTCAAACCGAAACACAGCCATGCAAACACAACTGCTTCACGGTTGAAACACGAATGGGACAGAGGTACACAAGCAATCGACTTTTGTACAAAGTCTCCCTCTGGTAAATTATATCAGTATATCTGGTAAACTATATCAGTATACATGTAGTTCTATGGTTTAGTTATACTAATTTATTTATTATTTATACTAAAGTACTTGAAAATATTTTAATTTAGCGGATTCACTTAAGTTTATTATGGTTTTACAATTTTTAGTGACCAAATTTTCGCCCTAATATTTTCTACAGGATGGGTAGATTCTTATTTTTATATACCGCTGGCGATTCCGATTACAACCTGTATATTACAGGAGTGCTTCATTAATTAATGACACCATTGAAAATTAATCTATGAAACAAGAGCCATATAGTTGAAAATCCCAAAGGCATCATCTGTAACCTCTTTAATCGTGTCGCAAAAAATATACAAGGCCGTAAGACAGTGAAGGCTCGCGCGCTAGACGAAATAAAAGGGAAATGAGGAACAACATATAAATATTCAAGAGGAACATTTACTTCGTAATGAAAAACCTGGGGTTTAATTCAAATTCATGTGAGGCAAAGGCGCCGTGATGCGTGTTGACACAGCAAAGCCAGCTTAATGATACACCGGTAATGAACCCCTCACAAGATTACACCAAGCCTGTTTAATTCACACCTGACTTAAGACCTGTGACTCTAGTTCTGTGAAATATATAATATACCTCTCCCTGGTGTAAACATTGATATTAAATTTTAATGTAATAACTACTGGTTAAAGTTACGTATAATTTGGTCGAGAAAGGTTCGCGCTTTTGACAGCCGCTTGAGATTAAGGCTCCCGAATGGTCCCGAAACTAGTTGAGCTTTCTCGACCAAATTACTTATAAGTTAAACCGACAATTATTACGTTAAAATATAATGTGTATTTCAGAATCTTTTAACGATAAAAATGATATTATAAGAAAAACGTAGATACGTTATGTACGCATCGAAAATGAAACCTGGAGATGATCCTAAAGTATCACCACCGTGACTTTTGCATACACTTCCGCGCAAATGATCATCATCATCATACCAGGCTTTAACTGTTCACTGCTGAACATAAGCCTCACTCCAGGAGGGTTTGCCAGTACTTACGCTTGGCAGGTGGATTAGCAACCGCAGTTAGGCTTTAGAGATGTTTTAAGAGGGACGCTGCTGCCCATCCCTCAACTGTTGAGTTCACTTAGTCGCCATTTACGACACCCACGGGAGAGGAAGGGGTGGCCTATTCTCTACCGGGACCACACGGGGATATTCTTTATTGCACTTGTAAGAAAAGGATACAGCGATTAGTTTAACAACATGTTAGCAAGGGTGGACTTATCTCTGAAAGAGATCTCTTCCAAATAAGAGAGAAAATGATTAGCGGATAATCTAATACAGGAAAGTTGTGTGTATAAGATAAAAAAGGACATAGCGTGAATACAAAGTAAATAGAATACTAATAAATTAAACATACACAAGTCCTCATTATTTCCCTTTTGTTTGTTCAGTACATTTCTTTCTGTTGTTTTCTGGATCATGTATGGGTTAAATATTTCTATAATTCACTAAAAAATTGAAAGCGTCCATTACTTAAATTAAATTTCTAGAATAGTCCCTTTTTAATGTAAGTTTAGAGGGAAGTCTTTACTTGTATAATATTGTTTACAATGAAACTAATCAATATTAAAAATTATATCACGCCTACTTTAGGATTAGAGCCATAAAACTACGGACTATTAGAATTGGAAGCGTCAAGAGAAACAGACCTTGGCTATGTAGTTTGATAATCCAGGCTTAATAATAATAACGTGAAGATGAATTTAAAGCAAGTACGACAGTTTGTACAATTTTTTTCGTTACATAGTTTTTATCAGCAAAAGTTGGCAACCCTAGCATGTTTCCGCTGGCTCGCTCCGTTTCCGCACAGCAGTGTTTCCGCTGCGTACTCGTGCTGATATTAGTTGACTGTAATTTTGTATCGAATAGCTTACTTTTGCTGTTGACTGGTTCATTAACAACTGCTTGCGTGATACAATACAATATTCTTTTGTTGCAAATTTTGATTAATTTTTTGCACCTATGACCTTTTATAAACTAAAAACTCTTCTGTCTTTTCCAATCACACGATTGTATTACAAATGTTACATCATTTACGATATCAATTGATCTTTTCATTATATTTTTTATTTAATTAAATATCAAATATTTACATAAAATACGTTCAATGTTTACTGAGTTAGTATTAAAGGAAACTCTTTCATATAAAATGTTCTTATTTGTTTAAATTAAAAGTATTTACATTTATGACAGTCTTGTGTTGATTTATTAAAAGCCCATACTGATTTATTAAAATCTAAAATTAAAAAAGAAAATAATTAAATAAATTTTATTGCAATTATTTTTATCAGTATCACGCTTTAAATTTAGTTAATTGTAGTATTACTCATAGAAGTTATTTATTTTATTACATTACAGAAATTTTTAATAGAATTTCTATGAGACCATTCTGAGACCGAATTGAAAACCTCCTGTCTTGAAGTTGATTAAAAATACCAGCTATAGTGACTGGAATTTATGTGTATTAGAAAACGCATCGTCTTTGTTCGTCTCACTATAAGCATGTCAGCCAAAATGAATTATAGATCTGCACAACAGCTGTTTATGATGCGTACCTGTGCCAGTTCCCATGAATGCGACGAGGGAACCCACCCCACACTTGAGATAATTGAATGAGGTTCCAGCTGCCTTGTGGTGCACTTGTTTAGGTAGTTTAAAACTATTTATACAATGAAAAATGGCACGCTATGTTTGTGCGGACATGTGGTTAGAATGTCGATTAAAAGAATGACGCAACAGTTGTGTACTGCCGAATTGAAAGAATATGGATACCGGAGGAGGCCTAGTCTATTAAGATTGGATAATACTGTATTATCTGTGATTATAGTCTATCTGATAATAGCTACTAATAATACTATTTAAATAATGCACAATTTCAGAAACTGACGAGATATGTAATGGGTGGAATTCATATTACATATTAGTTTTTGAGTAAAACATGCATTTTGGGCAGACACGGTGGTATTTCAGTTTCATCACATTTATAGATATATTACCTGTTTCTCGCGGTTTCGCCTTCGTGAATCAATATATAAAGTGCTCTACAGGTATGTATGTATGTCTTTCAAATCCTTTCAGCTGCTTAAATGCGAAAGAGTAACAAACATACATCGTTAAAAACTTTCATATTTGTAAGAGTAACAGTAGATCGAAGCTAGGTTCAAGAATAATAATATGAATATATAATTGAATAATAACAAAATATGATGCAGATACATCGACGAATTATCCTAGTGATCACTTGTTTACTGTATAGACCCCAATATTGCGTATCCCAAATTCTCGAGCGAGGTGATCAAAGAAAACAATCTAAAACCGCAAACAAAACAAATGTTCGCCGTCGACGCATTCAATTAACGCACGTGTTCAAGTGGGAGAGACCGGGAGAAACCAATTATCAGTAGCCCCCTGCTCGCTGACGATCTTCACAACTTCTGCTATTACTAGGGTCACCAAGTGTTCACATTTTTGAGAGACTTCCCCTTTTGTAGCGCCTATACCTACATGTCATCACAAAGAATAAGCTAATATTAAATCCAACAATAATATTTCTTGAAAAGAACAGTTTTCTCTAAGTATTAAACGTTATTTTATAAAGATACAGGTGAAACATAAAATTAATATTGAATCGTTTGTACAAACCGCACAGTCATATAATCTATTTAATTTATTTACTGTGTCGATCCGCCACTAGCTTCACACGGGTAGACAGATACCTAATATAAAATACTAATTTGTTAATAGATAAATTTTTGATACCTTGTTTTAATTTTCGCAAGGATCTCTAATTTTTGGAAAATAATATATAGCCTATGTTATTTGTTAATAATGTAGTTTACTATAGATGACAATTTTTTTTTAAATCAGTTGTGTAGTTTTTACTTCATCCAATTTTTTATATTACAGCAATGCGTAAGTAGTGAATATTGAACTGCAAGAGTTGCATAATAGGCCGTAGTGACCACATACAAATTTCAAAATTTAAGTAATTTAAATGGGATAGTGATTAATTTTTGAAAACTTTGAATCGTTTAACATTTTAAATTTCATAGACTTGTTAAGAAATCTTTTCTCGTTTGTAAATTATTTAATTACGTCATCTATGTCGGAAGTAAGTTTACAGACATATTGTCGAGATTATAATTTCAGTTGATGGAATTATTACATATATTCGCATATGTACCTTTGTAATATTTGGATATTCTATTATTATTATATATAAAACAACTAAAACACAGGTAAAATCTGCAATAGAGTGGTTATAAACATTTGTCGTCTGTTCCGTTATAGTGAACATAACACTTGATATGCTCATTTTTCGCCGAGCATATTACAATCCATCGTTGCCGGAGGCGAGCCTACCGCCCTCACGCGGATTATTATTTTCCAATGTCCTGATATTGCATCTAGTATTTGGTTAACCTCAGTTCTACCGCTGACATTTTATTATGAATTGTCTGCAAGGTGCAATACTCGTAGTGGGTACATTTAATTAAAAATATTATAAGTTTTGATTTGTTTTGTATATCTATTTCGTTCTTACTTTCATATTTCATGACAAATACAATAAAATTATATTTATGTAGAATTAGAAGCCTATATTATATTGCTCATAAAAATTACTAATAAAACCTTTTTAGCTATTACAGTATTTTTGTATTTTTTATATTCTGTTTTTAATTTAAAAGAATTTTTAATGTAAAAGCATTTTGCATTCATAACGAAATAATAAAGAAAAATGTACAATTTAAACTCAATTTAAATAATTAAATGTGTCTTTATAAGAAAACAAATTAAAAGTAAGCTTTTTATGAACGCTTGAGAGCATATTTCTTTTTAAAAGGCCGTCAGCACACCTGCAGTTCCATTGGTGTTGTGGGTGATCTTGGGTGACGGTAGTTACTTACTATTAGATGAGCCGCATGCTCGTTATTTTCATTTAAGAGCCCTCTTGTCGGGTCAACTAATTCATGCATTTACTTCCAGCCAGCTCTATTCCAAGCCACATCTTCGACCTCCCTATACGACATGACACCTAGTGTTTCCTTTATCTGACCCACGAAGTTATTTCTCGGTCTTTCCCTTTCTCTTTTGACGTCATGTGATATAAGATGGTTCAACATTTTGTTTGTATGAGGAAACTAGGCAATAAATATCTTGGCTGCAACTCAGAACATCCAGATCCCAGTTAATTTCGAGCCAATTCAGAAATTTCATCTCTTAAATTGGCCCGACCGGAAATCGAACCCGGGAATTTTTATAACTAATCCAGCGCCACGTAAATTGTCGCGACATAAATAGTTAATAAAAATTTATTCAGTCTGAATAACAAACATTAAAAGGCCAGTAACACACCTGCCATTTCTCTGATGTTGAGAGTGCCTGTGGGCGGCAGTAATCATTTACCATTAGGTGAGCTAGCTCTCTACGTTATAAAAAAAAAAGTATGTATTAAAAAAGCAATAACTTAATCTACTTTTCTTGTTCCAGGTATGCGTACTTCCATCAAAAGGAGATGGCGGCTTCTATAAGAGATCCTGCTAATCAAAGTACTATTTTATATATATTTTTAATCAAAAACTTTCTTAAAATGTTATCATTGCTTTTGAAGAGTATGTTATCTGGAGATATAATAAAAAATGAGTATCTTTATATATGGACGTGGACGATATATATATATATATATATATATATATATATATATATATATATATACGAGGTCTGTCCGGAAAGTTCGTATAAAAGTGTTCTGGAATGCGAGAAAGAGGAGTGGGGAGGCCAGGTAAGCGCAGGACCCCTTCCTTATGTCCCTAACAATGCTTCAGTTCTGGTCTGACCGCCGTGCGGTGCGAACTGGCTTGTCACGCCATCTGTGAAGTTACCTCTTAACGAAACCCCGTCGGCATGGAGCCCGCTTCCGTTGAAGAGCAGCGCGTCGTAATCAAGTTTCTCTCGAAACTCGGCAAGAATGGCCGTGAAAGCAAAGAGTGGAAGACATCCGGGGAACCACGAACAAAAAAATCAAGAAAATCCCGCTCAAATGTCAAGACAATGTTGATTGTTTTTTTCGATGTTCGGGGGATTGTCCATCAAGAATTCGTCCCTCCAGGCCAGACAGTTGATGGAAAATTCTACGTCGATGTGCTCAGACGCCTCAAAGCTCGTGTGGCACGAGTTCGTCCAGAATTGGCGCGAGAGGGGCGTTGGATTCTTCACCACGACAATGCCCCTGCCCACACCTCTCTTGTTGTCCGTGAGTTTTTGAGTAAAAATTCCATTACGGTGACCGAACACCCCCCCGATTCGCCGGATTTGGCCCCGTGTGACTTCTTCTTGTTCCCAAAAACCAAATTGGTACTTCGGGGGCGGCATTTGGGGGACATAAATGAGATAAAAAAAGCTACGACGGGGCAGCTGAGAAACCTACAACCAGAGGACTTTCAAGGAGCCTTCTCACAGTGGAAACGGCGTTGGCACAAGTGCATTATGTCACAGGGGGAGTACTTTGAAGGGGATAAAATTGATTTACCTGAATAATTGTAAAATAAAATTTTTAAAAAACTTTTATACGTACTTTCCGGACAAACCTCGTATATATATATATATATATATATATATACATACATATATATATATATATATATATATATATATATATATATATATACATACATATATATATATATATATATATATATATATATATATATATATATATATATACATATATATATATATATATATATATATATATATATATATATATATATATATACATATATATATATATATATATATATATATATATATATATATATATATATATATACATATATATATCGTCCACGTCCACGTGATATATTTAATTTGTCAATCTTTCTCCATAAGAAAGCAGCAAATTATAATTAAATTAATATAGGAATAATAAAGGAGTAAACCTAATTGATAGCAAAAAGATTTATCAAAATCGGATTTATAAAAAAAAATATAATTTGCGAAGATATCATATAACATAAACACAAAAATATAGACAAATTGAGTACCGCCTGCTTTTTGAAGTTTCTTAAAAATGGCGTGCAACATGCAATCGTATTTGGAAATCGACAGTGATGTATATTCGTATGTGTTTAGTTTACAGCTTTTGCAAAATAGAAAAAGAATCATGAATGATTTATAACGGCGTAGTTTTCATAAACACGTATTTTTGTTTATTTCTTTTTGTCAGGCAATTAAGCCTATGCCATGCACATAGTAATATTATGTAAATCTGAATGCAATTTTTTAATAAAATTATTCATATAAGAAAACGACGTGAATCGAGACTAAATTAATATGGAACTAGCAAAAGAGTAAATTCTACCATGTTTGCAATCAGAATCATCGAAATCGGTATACAGTGGGCTAAAGATATAACTTATTATACACATATTCTCACCCGTAAAACTTAGATAATCTAGTCTCAAAAACGGGTCAAAATTCCTCCTCAGTCAAACGCCACTTTAGCTGACTCAATTTTGGCATATATATTTTTTAAACTAAAATAATTTTCGCCATTTTTGCAGTGTTGTAAGTTATTGTATTAAAAATTTCCCAAATAAAGTTTATAGTTTACATGTTGCTTATAAATTAATATAAATGGCGGTCATTTTTAATGATTTTGAAGATGTAAAGATATGTTAAGTCTTTCATCATCGTTATCATATCATCTATTATCTGTCCACTGCTGAACATAGGCCTCCCCTATAGACTGCAATAAGGAATGGTCCTGAGCCACCTGCATCCACTGACTTTCTGCATTTGAGATCGTCACTCCGTTTAGTGGAGAGTTGTCCTACACTGCGTTTGTCCGTACGTGATGACATAGTGACGTCGCCACACAAGATTTTTTCCCCCATTGGTTGTCGGTTCTTCGACTGTAACTAAAGTAATAAATAAAAATAAGGATTATTATTAAACATTATGTATTGTTTATTTTAAATATAATATGTCTACATTTTTGTAGCGATTATTTTTTTTTATCCTTAGAATATAATTTCTCCCATATACTGAGTAATAAATGTATATTATGGTAACCCTATTTACGTATACATAGAAAATTTACCTGTTTTATCTAAAGCATTTGTAAGGAGTCACTCTGTCTATAGCCATAAAAATAGCTACTAGTATATCCGAATTATATTTAAAAATGGAATCCATTTTCACGTTTGCGTGGTTTCATCTTCCCTTCTCGGCTATCAACTAACCCTTTCATGTTTACTGTCCTATACACGTAGAAGAAGTACCTAATCTTCAAATCAATCCATCCGTCTGTTATTTATTCTTTATCTCTCACTAGTTGTTGTCCGCGGCTTTACAAGCGTGGTGTGGAATTTTTTCTTTAAGAGGAAATTTTCAAAAATATTTTTTTTTTGGATATCTGCATTTTAAAATAAAACTACATTCGAAATTTAAATTTTCTAGACTCAGTAGTTTTGGCCCTGTGTTGATAGCCAATTAGGACAAATGATTTTATATTTTAATCTCGATCATGTATATATACAGCCTTTACTTATTACATGATGGCAAATAAAAATAAAATGTACATAAAATGTAGATTAAGTAAGTAAATTTACTTTTAAATTCAACCAATATGAAAATGTAACAGAAATCTCTTAATAAACCTAAAATATTCTTATGTCTAAAATCCAGAACGAAACAAAGTAATAAGCAGTATCCAGGAAAATAAAAACTCTTGTTCAACTTGACACTGTCACTTTATTGGCAATTTCAAGAAACACTTAACTAGATTTGAGTGTATAAGAATGAAATGACATCTTTAAAACATGAAGTAGAATAAATTTGTTAAAAGAAATATATTTACAATTGTATCACAAGTGGCCATGGGTGATACACCTAATGAAAAGTGGTAATCGTCACCTATAGACATAAATATCACAGAGTACGCCCACAGAAACCCTTATGCCTTGTCATTCTCAAGGATTTAGATATGCCTCTGTGCTATATCCCACTCTTCAAACGACAAAGCAAGCACTTCACCGCAGAACCACAAGTGGGACTCCTGTCCCACTTTGTACAAATTCCTCTAGTATTAGGTCTTTATTACGATATTTACGATGTACTAGCATTTTTAAACTTATAGTATCAACAATCACTAATATCAACCTTATCTTTAAAATCTCAATTTTTTCTTTGTTCCTTTATCACCCATCGTTTACACACCCCAATATTGGGCACGAGTCTCTTCTCATAGGACGATATAAGCTACTGGTACTATCTATATTTCCATCTTTTTCCATCGAAATTCGAAAAGAAAAAGGTTCTCCGTTCAGTTGTGTGTGTGTGTGTGTTTTTTACCCCATAACTGCGTCTGCTCTAAACTGATACAAAAAATATCTTTTTTTTATCTGAAAGGATATATGTACTTACAGATTGGTTCCATAGAAATTTTATCAAAATCGGTTTTAAATCAAAATGCCGGTTTTTTATTTATAGTCGGTTTTTTGTGGCTCACAATTTAATTATGTATTTATGTGAAAAAGTGACAAGCATATGCGTCTCGCCTGACGATAAGCAATCACCACACTCCATAGACACAATACTACAGAAGTTTTGCGTTCTAAAGTAACTGTTGTTAAAAATATCACCTATTTTCATTTAAGGCCTATCTATTGTAAGTCTTTCTCCATCCTTGTACAACCAGGTAGTGTAATAACAAGGCCAATACAATACAACTAGGTATATTGGATATCCGGCGACTCCTACGAATAAACGGGCCAACGGCTGTAAACAGCTGCAATGCTTACAGTGTCTTTTTATTGTTTAAACGTGTTACTGACTTTGGAATTGCGTTCTACAAACAGACATTCATAGACTGGATTGGGTAATAGTGTCTGCAACATTGCTTTTTACTGTTGTGTCATTGTATGCAATGTAATATCCAATTAGAAAATGTGAGGCTCTGAATTTTCTTTTATATATAACGAAGAAATAATCAGGAGCCTTAAATTTTTTTTTTATACAACTTAGAATGGCAAACAAGTTGACGGCCCACCTGATGGAAAGTAATCGTCGCCTATAGACATGAGCAGTACCATGGACATAACAGAGTATACTGTTTCGCCCATGATACCCCCATGCGTTGCCATTCCTGAGGACTCAGGTGTTATTCCTCTGTATCCAGTAAATTCACGCCATATCTCACCCTTCAAACCGAAACACAGCCATGCAAATACAACTGCTTTACGGTTAAAACACGAATGGGACAGAGGTACCCAAGCAATCGACTTTTGTACAAAGTCTCCCTCTGGTGTTGAATGAGAATGTTTTACTAGTAATGTGTTTTGAAATGAGATCATAAAAAAAACGGACTAGTCGTGACAAAATCGTGTTGTGATTTAAATAGTACATTACTGCAGCGGCCAGCAACTAAGGCATTGATGGACGAACGTGCAAATGTGGGCCGAGGCGTAGCCGAGGCACACATACGTGAGTCCTGTAAAGACTGTATTTAATTTTGAAACTTTATATTTTTTATAGTCTAATATGATTATATACCATTCTTAAACTGCGTAAGCTAGCAGCTAATCATATTTTGTTGAACTTAGAATCAATCAGGATATTGTTATGATATATTTAATATAAACGACCTGCCCGAATTTTGCAAGATTTTGTAATAAAATACAGCCATTGGAGTGGATTGTTAACGGGGCTGATATAATAATAATAACGTAACGTTTAGTATGACAAGGACATTAATCAATTTCTGTCACGATCAATCAATATATTACGGTCATGCCGATCAAGCTGCGTGTAAAAACTAGTGGTAATTTATTCCCATGAACGTACAGGTTCTGGAATGAGCTCCCAGTTGAAGATTGTTCAAGAGTCTATAGCATAGTGTTCTTCAAAAACGGGGCAAAGATGTTTCTTTTTAGGGTCGGCAATGCGAGTGAAATGCCTCTAGTATTGCAAGCGTTGGGCAACGGTAACCGTTTACCGTCAGGTGGGTAGTACGCTTGTTTGCCACCTAAGTAGTATAAAAAAAGTAAATAAAAAACAAAATTATAATACTTTTCAACCCCTTTTATGGCCTATTTACAAGAGCCTCTTAGAGACAAGCGTGCCATTACACAAAGCGGCCCATAATTGACATCGCCTCAACCTGTCAAAGGGTAAGCGAATATCCTATTACGAGGAAAGTGGGAGCAGAACGCCACTTCGCGAACATTTAAGTGATATTCCTTGACATTATTTTGCATTAAAAGGATTAAGTGAGAGGCTTCCAGGATCGTGTAATGACTTGCAAAAACAATGTATATTAATATAGAGATATTTGGTTTTCGAGCGACTATCAAAAGAGTTTTCATTTCATTCATTTTTTTCATGTAATTTAATGAACTTATTATGTTTGTCGTTTTTGGTATTTGTACGTGGGAGATATTAAAAAAAATACATATAAGATCGATAGATTCTTAAACAATAATTTCTAGAAATTTTGTCGATTTATGTATGTATATGTACAAGTTTTTGTTGAACAAAGGAAGCTACTTCAATGGATTATGTTTTGCTTCCAGTACTCCTCCACCACAATCAATAGTGCGAAACTGTACCGGATAACTCTAGATAATTCTATCAGAAACTTGGAATGTGACGCGGACATTAGGTACAGTCAGTCAGTCGTATTAAAGTTCGTTTGATTACGTTACTTGTTTGCCATTTATATTTCAACTTGTGATTGTCAAATAATTTAAAGAGAGAATTTTTTAATTTATAAAACTTAACTGTTTGAGAGGGTTGAACCAATATATCTTATTAGGTCGGGGGGGGGGGGGGGAAAGATTGTTAGTAATAGGGTCTAATAACCCCATTGCTAGCAATGTACTCTGTCAGGTCAATCTCCACGAGGTTGATTTTGGTTGATTCATCACGATAAACTAACTGACCTGCTTTCATCTTTATCTATCATCTCTTACTGGTTACTCGCCAGCGTATATCTATAGCGCAGGCAGGGTATCTATTCCATTTTCATCCTTAAAAAAACCGTATTAGGTTAACTTCCACGTAGTTCTTATATACCATATTTAACTTACTACATAGCCCCTCCGACGGTAAACGGTTACCTATGAATGTCTGCAATATGGGGATGTCAGGCGCACGTTTCCGATCCTATAGAAACATTAATACATCCTTTTTAAAGAACCTTGGATTTTCTTAAAATACTATTTATTGATATAATAATTGGCCGTGTAGTCCCGGCATAGAATAGGCCACCCCTTCTTTTGCCGTGAATTTTCTATTTTTTTTGTTTTTATGCAACTTAGTATGGCAAACAAGCTGACAGCCCACCTGATGGAAAGTGGTAACCGTCGCCTATAGACATGAGTAGTACCATGGACATAACAGAGTATATTGTTTCGCCCATGATATTTCCCATGCGTTGTTATTCCTGAATTGTTTTCAGTGTTATTCCTCTGTACCTTCAAAAGTCGTAAGAGGCGACTAAGGGAGGACGTGGAATGGGCTGCTGGCCATTCTTCGTAAAACATCTCTAAAGCCTAACTGCGGTTGCCAATCCGTCTGCCAAGCGTGGCAACTACTGGCAAAACCCCCCAAAGGGGAGGCTTATATTCAACAGTGGATTGTTAAAGGCTGATATGATGATGATGATGATGATGTATGGGGGTGAGGGGATGAGAGTGATCCATTTCTACACAGTAAACCAGTGTGTTATTGTACTGGTTTAACTCTTAACCGCCTGATCTTTCTCCCAACAAATCAGCATGAGAACAAAATGAAATAGAATAATAAACCAATTAACTGTAAGAACCTATTTAATTTTTCAGAACACGGCCTCGTCCTCCGAAAAGTATTTTTAAAAATATTGCTCTCGTTCACATTATTGGTTATATTTACCGTGTGTTCGTGTACTAAGGCAAGTTCGCAACACCATTTGTCATGCGACACAAAATATCAATAATGCCGGTCGGCGCGGCGCGGGCTCGACACTAACTAATAGCGTTATCCCTGCTTAAACATCTCATGATGTATCGTGCGAACATGGCGTCAAGTTATAATTATAGCAGCCATTAACTTATGTGTGTTCTCTCTAAATTCTCGGAGAATTTGTCAAAATGTTTAATAATAATTATTTAATTTACATTTTTTTTTAAATCTATGCACCGCCGTTTACTCTTTCTTTGTTTAACGTAACGGTTGACTGGTATCAGGTTTTCAGAAAGTCTGCCCTGTAATGTGTGCAAATGTAAAATAAATAAATAATTATATTAGATTTTATAAATATTTAGAAAAAAAAATAAAAAAATGATAATATTATATTCTACAAAGTAATCGACTTCAATTGTGGCAAAATCTAAATTAAAATAACTATTTTTATTTTAAAAACTAATCTGCTGAACCGATTTTGATAAAATTTCTGCGGGACCAGTCTGAAAGTATATCTTTTTAGATAAAAAAAAAATCCAAATCGGTTTATAAATGACGGAGTTATGAGGAAACAAGCAAGAAACAACCCAATTGAGTGCTTCCTTTACTAGCGAAACCGCTCCTCCCCCCCTCACCCCCTTATGGGGAAAGCCTATGTTCAGCAGTGGAGAGTTAACAGCTGATGTAATATGAAATGACATTTCTGTGATAGTTTTTATTTCAGCTAACGTAAAAAATTTTGAAGTGACTATTAATCTGATAAAGTCCTTTTCAATTATATTTTCTAGAAAAACTCAGTAATTTTGTGTGTACGAATAATTTTAATTCATTGTTATTCATGACACAATGTTGAAGCCATTTCAAATGCCAGCACGATTGTCTCATCGCAAAGGGCATAATCGTTTGTCTTGTACATGTGTTTGTGTACAGGTCATTGCACTTTCACTAAGTAAACACTAAAAAAATGAAAATACTATTTCTCTCCGTTCGATAGTAAATCATTGTCAGACTAACCGCTATCTAAGGCACGCCGCACATCAAACATGCCACAAAAGTCACTTCAATCTAAAACAGTGTTCCCAACTCTCAGAAACTTTTTCCCCTAAAACTAAAATGTAAAAAATAATATCATGTAAAAATAATAATTAATTAATATCATAATAATTAAGTTATACTTTTTAATATTATTAATTAAATTATTTATGAAATCTGTACTAATTACCGTTAAGTCGCTATATTAAAAATAAGCCTAACGGCTATAAATGTAACATTTTTATGAAGATCTAGCCGTGAAGGTCCCAGCACAGAATAGCCTTCCCTTTCCCGTGGGTGTCGTAAAAGGCGACTAACGTCCATCTTAAAATTATTTACCAAAATCCAAATTGCGATTGCCAACATGCTTGCCAAGCGTGGCAACTAATGGCAAAGGTGTGATTTTACTGGGTACAGAGGAATAACATCTGAGTCCTCAGGAATGGCAACGTATGGGAGGTACCACGGGCGAAACATACTCTGTTATGTCCATGGTACTGCTCATGCCTATAGGCGCCGGTTACCACTTTCCATCAGGTGGGCCGTCAGCTTGTTTGCCATTCTTAGTTGTATAAAAAAAAACCCCTTATGAGAGAAGCTATGTTCAGCAGTGGACAGTAACAGCTGGTACAACATGAACATCTTAACATGTAATAGAATTAATATAACCGACAAAATGTATTCTAGTGTGTTATGAGCCTTAATATGCTCGTATGAATACGCCGAGGTTTGTTTTGACACTTCAGCGGATGAAACTCCAATTGATTTATCGGAGCTGCTCCGGTAGACGGCTCATCCTCGGCGAAACTTAAACTGCTTTCTTTGAAAACTTTTGTATCGATGTATTATATTTGTCGAGACAAAACCTCGTTTTGTTATGAAAAAATGATAGTATTAGTTTGTTTTGAAATTTTATATTTTTATCAAAATCTGTATATCTACTTACATATACCATTGAGTATGTGTAATAAAATAGAGAAATATGAGCATAACTACCGATAAATTAATACTTTAGATATTTAATGTAATTGAAAATACTCGAAATATGTCGT
Source organism: Galleria mellonella (assembly GCF_026898425.1). Lineage (NCBI taxonomy): Eukaryota > Metazoa > Arthropoda > Insecta > Lepidoptera > Pyralidae > Galleria > Galleria mellonella. The sequence continues at coordinate 116,796 of NW_026442037.1, read as the reverse complement.
CGATTTGTCATCGATATAAATTGCATGATTTGTTTATTATAAGAAATATGCGTCACCCAATATTAGTTTTTACGACATGTAAAATTTTCGACTCTCCATCTAAATGTATATAATCTAAGATACAATAAGATTCAATACCGTAGCACAATAATCCTTAAGATTTCAAAAAAGTGGTTTAACCAGTCATCCTTCATGATTCGCAGTAAATCCAGCTATGATATAGTGTTTACTGTATCTACCGTTATAACTACTGGCCGTTACTTCCCCTTACAACACTAATGCATCTCCAGAAATACCCACTTAATCAGAACAGAGATTTAGCTCGCGAGGGGGACGAGGAAAAATACAGGACGATAAAAATGAAAAACATAGCCGAAGGTAATCTATAAATATACAGATATTATTGATCGATGCGGATATGATCAAGTATTTATTTTTGCCACTTGAAATTATTACTAGGGTTGTGCTTATTGCATAATTGGAAACTCAATTAAGATACGGGTTTCAGCCCTGACGGTAAGTTTTATTTAAATGAGTTTTTCTTGTAGTATAATCATAATAAAGCTGAAGGGCTACTGTATAAAGAGTGGTAACTGTCGCTTATAAATATAAAACACCACCATAGATGGACCGAATGAATGTTACAACGAGGTAATATTTAACGTATTTGAATTGGGTCCAAATTTAAATCACATCAAAATATTGTCAAATTGACATGGTATTACATTACTTTTATATTTGATTTATATTTTGATTTGTTATCTAGTAGTAACAGCTCACTTGGACAGTACTTGACAATGGCCCGGTTATTCCATGATCGAATCCCACCACAAACCTCTGAACCTCTTTATGTTTCGGAGAGTATGAAATAACTACCGTTTGCTGTGCAACGTCAGAGATCTTCGTTATAAACGACAGTAACTTGGAAATTCTTGCCGTTAGAGGGCGACATTCTTACACAAGTTGTAGTAGGTACTAACGTCTATTCAGTATTTTAATATAACTCCAAAGCACACACTTTGTTTTTAAAACTTATATTCATTTTTTTGACAATATCATCACGCGCTATACGAGCTGCGGACTACAGTAAGAAGTGCGACGCTTTGACGTAAGTACCGTCTAACCCTAAATACTTTAGGATGAAGTCGAATTAGTTGACGGAAGCGACAAACATAGTAAGTTTATGAAATTCCCGTTAAGTCCTTATTTATAAAACACATTTGAGACCAGTAAACGTTTGCCACGAACAGTTATTTTCCACTGTACTGATTAGCACCATTAACTTATTTCAAACTAATTTAGATTTATTTTGTTTAATTCCACTACCATTAGTATATGTGCGACTGCCTGCACTAGAAAATTGACCACCATTATTACCAGAACTTTGACAACCTTCAATAATTGTCTTCTGGTATTGGTATGCAGTGTGGTTCCGACATAGAATGGTCCACCCCTTTCCCGTGAGTATCGTAAGAATCGACTAAAGGATTTAATGATCGAGGGATGGGCAGTAGCGTCCCTCTTAAAAAATCACCACAGCCTAACTGCGATTGCCAATGCGCCTGCCAAACTGTTAGCGAAACCTCCCAATAGAAGAAGGCCTACCTTTAGCAGTGGACAGATACGAAGACAAATGGTGATAATGGTCAGTTTTCGAGTGTTGGCAGTCACACACATACTAATGGTAGCGGAATTAAACAAAATAATTCTAATCGAATAACCAATGATATGGGCTTCCGCAAGATAACACCTAGTTAACTAAAATATTTTTAACACCATTAAGTTATTCTACCTAATAAACTGTTTTATAATTATATGGAACAAATATAAGTATACTATTATTTATATTATACTTATATAAGTTTCTTGGAAGTTCGTTAATTAATCTTACTGAACAACACCTAACAAGAAAGTATCAATAGTACTTAATCACTAACACGTTTAGCCATAAAAAGTTAGCCGAACACCTTCTATAGGGGAACAGCCTGTATATTCGTAGTTTATTTACAAACAGTAGACAGTAAATCCCGCTGTAGGGGATATCTCATTACCAACTTTTGTTAACTTCGGTTAACATCCGTTACTGACTTGTTATAAGTTTAGTCTATGGTACTCGAAACGGTTTATATGCAGTTGTATCGATATGGGGTTGGCCTAGCAAATTTTGGGCTCGATTCTTAGGTGTCATTTCTATAAATTTATTTTTAAAATTAAATTTCAAATTGATACAGCGAAATTAAAGGTTTAAATTTATAATTTGTATTGGAGTCCTAATGTAGGCTAAGAGTGAAACATTTTTCTTATAAAGTCAATATGTTTTTGTTTTCTTTTTTGTGTATACATTTATGAAGTAAGACAAACTAAAGTAAGATTGGGCATGTCACAATAGACGTATTGGTTTCAATATGTGGGCAAATACCTCCATCCAGTGGGTACCTACTGATAGACAGAGTCGTCGAGGCTGGCCCAGGAAGCGGTGGCGTGACTACCTACACATTTAGAAGGGACTGGTTTGAGGTGACGCTGAATAAGAAGTTTTAAAAGAATAGAATAATAGATATATTTAAGTGCTATATACTTTAAAAGTTTATTGTTTTTAATTTTTAATCTTTTATAAGTATCGATATTGATAAGGTATATTATTTAATAAAATTAACTTATATTAATGTATTATTAATAAATAAATAAATAAAATTTAATAAAAATGGTATTTCAACTTGATTAAAAAACCAAAATTCTCAAACACACTGAAGAATTAGATGACTTAATCTTACTAATATAATCCTTGTTTTAAAAACAGCACTTCAGGACATCTTAACTATATTACCAACAATCTAAATACAACGGAAAGAAAAAAGTTAATCCATTAATTTAAAACTTTTAACATTTCATTCTAGCTAAAGATATAAGTTCAATTTACGTTGCTGGAAATTGTGTAAGATTTAAAATCTAATCGCAAGAATCTTTTGACAAAGTATTCCGAAAATATGCAATCACTCAAGTTTTCTAATTTCACTTCAAACAATTGGTGAAATGTCACAAATTTAATTAACAAATGTTAAAAGCAATACCGTTCACAAACTGGCTGAGACTAGGCCCCCCTCGCTTGAATGATCCAAAATTAGGAAAATCCAAATTTTATTAAATTCCACGGAGTTCACCTCGCATTTCTTTAAACAATTGTGTAATTTTATTTTAGCTACAATTAAGTACGTTTTCAACGCGCATTGATCAAAAGTTGTCAATTAGACTGTAAGTCATTTTCTATTTTTTATTTATTTGTACTTTGATGGATAGATAGATAAGGTACAGTCTACTAGAAAACCACCTTATTTTTAAACACGCTTATAAATGAGGTGATTCATCGTTTATAGACTATGAAAATACTAGCTTTTACCCTCGATTTCGCCCGCGTAACGGGGATATGTTCACTGACGGTGTTAAAATACCCATGTCTTTCTCCATCTTATATAGTATTTTAATACCAAATTTCATAGTAATTGGTTAATCCGTAAAAAATAAACAAACTTAATTACACATATACAATATTAAAAAAGATGTACCGTGTGGCCTATGATATATATATATATATATATATATATATATATATATATATATATATATATATATATATATATATATATATATATATATATATATATAAACCATAATGTAAGGCGGTCATAAACTAGTAAAAATGATATATGCAAAGGGCAAAGAACGTTCTATTTAGTTCTATCCGAATATTTATAATAATAGTTGGATTCATATGAGGGTATCAATCTAAAAATTCCTTCTTTGAAACACGATGGCATACTTATCGAACGGTACTTGGGTTACCACCATTATTTGACATACCACACATACCATATGAGCATATAAAATATATTAGTTGTTGTATGTAGAAAAAGTGCATTGTATAGCAGTATTGCTTTTATTATGAACTTTTAGCAATTTACGCAATAAATTTAAAACAAAACACCTTGTAAGAGGATATCCTCTTACAAGGCGTTTTGCATTAGCATAATAATATTATTATAATTGTTTGGCTCACATCTATTTCTTGTATCTGTGTAGAGGATATATGTGTACAGCAGTGGACGATAAATGTCTGAAATGACGATATTGATTACTTCAGCAAAAAGTGTGAATGGCAACCCTAAAGCTGAACCAACCTCTTATGATGTCAAGAAGTCTCTCATAACTCGATCCAGGTCAAAGCTCATTAAAGTGGACCCTTAACTCCACGTGTTCATTAAAATATTGATTCCTGCACACCACATTCATTGCTTAACCACATCACGTCACCGGCCCACGTCATCGCGTTTTCTTTCTGTAATGGGGGAAGTGTGTCGAGTGCCAAACCTCTGGTCCGTAGTACCATTAATCACGGCTGCAGAATGCGTCGCACTGTCTAAGTGCAATTTCTGATTTTCGACCGACATCAAAAGAAAAGACAATACGTCAAGCGCTTATCGACTTTTTTTGTATGTACGGGTACATCAATGGGGTTACGACCGATTTTCTAGGGCGATTTTTCATGATATTTTTACTTGAAAGAATATTTTAATTGCATTCAGGATGCTGTCATGCTAATTTTGTTACTCTTGAAATCAGTAATATTGGAAATAAAAATACTAGTTATATACTAGTAAGGAATTGTATAACATCCTATAAACTGAGCCATGGTATGGTTTTAAATTTACTTAGAGATACATATTTGGAGTATTACTTAAAAGGAATCCTACCGTTATAAAGCCATTCGTCGCACGTATATTAACTTTTTATAATAAACAAAACGATAAATAGAAAAAAAAAATTGTTAGACATAAATGTGAATACATTTAAGGTACTAAGTGACTACTAAAAATATCAAAGCAAATATATAAATACTCTACATGCTGATTTTGCGCAATAGTCATGTATAAACATTGCACACCTCTTGAGTTTATCAAACTAACACCACTACGACATAAAATCCTGTTTATAAACAAAAAAATAACATCCACACTTCACATACTTTCTAAAGCATTTATTCCACCATCTTTTGTACACGCGACTGGTATATCCAGATCTTCCTAGCCCAGTTTTAACACGACAAAATGAAAGGGAGTTAGGATCTTCTAAAGATCAAGCCACACTGGTAGCGTGGAGGTAGAAGTATTATAACTAACCATCAAACACCCTCGTGTACTTAGAATAAATTTTCAATACTCTTGAACACGGATCGTTAGTTACGTATCATACAGTATATTCACGCATCAGGCTTATCTTGCTGACGTGAAGGGGCACCAAACGGTCGGGGCAATGAGTAGCGTAGAAGTTTTCTTATAATGTCTTTTTAATATCTACAAGATGATTGATTGAAAGTTTTATTCCTTTAAGCGATGTTTATGTAAAACAGACCTTTGGAGTCTAATCTTTGTCTATGTTTAATGATAAGAAAAAAATTTAAATCACTCTTGTGTGAGTAAATGTATGATATTTTTTTAAATTATCCTACTAATATTTATTTATGACTAACCATATTCCAGGGCTTCACGTGCATCAATCAGTATATAAAGTATTCTATATACTAGGTTAAAATGTAATCTACCTGTGCACCATTTTTCATTTAAATACGTTCATTAGTTTTTACTAGAAACATACATCCATCCATCGTTACAAAATTTCGTATTTATTATATTAATAAGATATTAGGATTACTTGTATAAATATGAAAATTTGTAAAGATGTTACTCAATCACAAACAGTTGAATAGATTTTAATGGAATTTGATTTATTTAATATACAGGATATTTTATATACACGTGGCTTTATTACTCTTTTATTTTATATTGTCACACACACATCTAATATATAACTATTAACTATATAATACTATATATATATATTACGATATGAGTAGATACACAGTAATACTTAAATAATGAATAATAATACTATATATATATATATATATATATATATATATATATATATATATATATATATATATATAATTAATTAAAATTTAATAACTATGTAATGAATAATAATATGACTATTACTAAAATGAAAAAAAGTGTTGTCCTCCTCTCTCCTACTTGCTGTGCCCAACAGCAATATTAATATTAATAGTTGAAATGTTATCTACTAGTTATATTATGGAATGCAATAAGAAATAAATAATCCTAAGGTTGCTTGGTAGAGATCGCTATTTAGCTAAGGCCTTGCATTGTTGACTCTTGCTTTTATGTAATTAGGTATTTATTTTGTTTGTATACATATACAAATACCTATTGTTAATGTTTATAATCTGTATGATTTTTTGAAGGGAACAATAAATGGTATTCATTCATTTTTCACGTGGGTATGGTATACGTAATTGATAAAAAATAGATCGTCTGAGATTAAAGCTATTGAGTGTATTTTTTTTAATTGTCGTTGACAATAAACGTTTTCTTTCTTTTTTCTATTGATATACACATTAAATTAAATAGTTCAATGACCATGAGCATTGAATTTGAAAGAAGACCAATATTAATTTTGTTAAATTTCAAATTCAATTTTTTTCTTTTTGGATTCCAAAGTATATATAATCGATGATTATTACTTTCCATCAGAGGACTCGGCTTGTTTGCTACTTAGTTTAATATAAAAATCCCGAATATTTCAGGTGGAATATATACAAAATAACTTACGGGGTTAATGTGGCATACAAATGAGTTGTGCCGACACTCATTTTTAACTGGCTTGGAGTAGACAGGCAACACTTCACACAATTGCGTCCATATATTAAAGCAGGTGTGTTACCAACGCACTCGTCGTTACGGCAACGCATACGCCAGTTAGGTAATGAGGTGAATCGTGCATTTTCGGGTAAGTGTATATTTATAAATCTGTATGGTGACAAAAAGAGAGACTTTTTGAATAGATTTTTTTTTACAACACAGGAGCAAACGAGCATGGGGCTCACCTGATGGTAAGTGACTACCGCCGCCCATGATCACCCACAACACCAACGGCATTGCAGGTGTGCTGCTGGCCTTTTAAAAAGGAATATGTTTTTTCTTGAAGCTTACGATGTCATATCGGGTCGGAAATACTGCTGCTGGAAGTTGATTCCAAAGAGTGGTTGTGCGTGGAAGAAAATGCCTTGAAAAACACACGGTGGAAGACCGTCACTCCTTCAGATGGCTGGGATGAAATTTTAGTTTATGGCGGGTTGTACGGTGGTGAAAATTAGCAGCAGGTATTAATAAAACAACCTCGTAACCTCGCTTGAACTATCAGTATACGCTGGCGGGGCACCGATGATAGGTATGTTAAGAATGCAAGAAGGTCAGTTGGCCCATCGTGACAAATTCATGAAGAAATAACGACAATAGTCTCCAGGGGGAATCGTGTGAAGATCGACTTGGTATATATTACTATATAATAATAGGGCCGATAGTCGTCATTACTAAGAGTTCTTTCCCCCCACAGAGTAGGATTATACAATATGTTGTTACTCACAATCTTTTTGATTTTCAATATTTTTTTACTGAATTAAATATTATTTATCAAATGCCCATATCAGTAGTTATTTTTTCTAAAATATTTTGTTTAATTCCACTTTATTATTTAGTTTATTAGTATAGAATGTATGGGTGTGACTGTAAATATTCGAAGATTGACTACCATTATTATTACCAGAAGTTCTTACAATCTTCCATTCATCAATCTCCAATTACCATTTCGTCTACGCACGTTTTGCGACACGTGTTTCACATCTAAACGAGACCATTTTAGACAAAAAAATATAATTTTGTCTATTCACTATTACTATAATGTTCTTGTCAACTTATGTACATATAAAACATAAATGTTTAGGGACATAGGATAGTCACTATCCGTGTTTGGGAGCAGGTGTGGACCTACGCATATCTCGTTACGGTGAGTACACAGCGAATAGGGTAATGAGCCGAGTAAGGATGTCTCCCAGTCACCCCGATGTATTATAGGAAAAAGTTATTTGAATTGTGTTATTCCAGTATTAGAAGATATCACTAAGATATTGTTTTAGTCCAATTTTGATTTTTTTTTTATATATATATATATATAAAATTAGTGATCTACTCCAGCTTTCATCAGTATGTAAAGTAGATATCCTTGAGTTGGAGCCTGGTGATTGTAAGACAGGTAATCCTAGTACCAGTCTCTCACAATAATTATTTTAAAATTGTAACCTATGTAGCTATAAGTTATGTTGTTATTTTGTGAGAGAAATAAATATATATTTATTTATTTACTATTATTTAAGAGAATCGAGTACTTGTTTAAGGATGTTAACACTTCAATATTATCTTTCAATTCAACTAACCAAGTAAGTACATTGAACTTAACACTTCTAACCGCAAACCATAGTATGAATTGAAAGGAACCGACCCGTGATTCCTCGATGTACACCCTCTCATCAACCACTACATATATTACTATCATAATCACCTCCACACCGAACATGGAAGATTAAACCTTATCTCAACTCATTATATCACATAATACAATAAGACAAGATAGCAATTACGGCACTGTCAATAGAACCCGCCGAGTCTTCCAGCGTGCAATACTGTTCGCTTCGTTAGTGCTTTGTTTTGCTATTAATTGTACTCGGAGCTGAGTAGTTATTGTTAGCGATAAAATTATTTTATGTTCTCTTTTTATCGGTCGTTTCGTTCAATTCGTTCATTTCTCAGATAGCGTTTTTAAAGTTCTGCACTGTACTGCAGTAACTTCTTTCACTTGCAGAGCAATATGGTAGCTCAGTAATAGTAACGGTATTAAATTTTGTTGCTTTTACATGTATTCTGTAAGGTAGATAGATAAATAAACTTTTTATTTGAGCCATTTATGACTTACGTAAATTTACAAATGAGTTTATACAATCAACTTATATACACTTTTTAAAATATACAACAAAAGATAAAATATGAAAATATGGTTTCGCATTGTGTGTCGCAGTGACACAAATAGGCTACAGCTCAGTGATGGTTTTGCTTAAAAGCAAAGCACTGATTTTCAGCTGCAGCCTGAAGTTTGGCTACACGGACGCGTACAACAAAACCAGAGTGTAACCTATGTAACCAACTTAACAGCCAAAGATAAAAATTGTATTATATAGATACATACTTATATAAATGATGCATAAATAATATATTTAATTAATTAATTAATTAATTAATTAATTAAGTACTCCTTTCTATGTATCTTAAAGAACCCTTTTTATGAAGATGGAATGATACACTCACCTATGCAAATAGTATATAATAGCACAGACGGATTTACCATTTTTATTTTTATCCCTCGAAAAGTATATTAAGCAATGTGTATATATATATAAAAACTAACGAATGAGGAAGTCCTGAAAAAAGTGAACGAGAAAAGAACATTAATTAAAATAGGAATTAGAAGAGGCAAGGCCACCTTATACGACATGACGATTTTTTTAAGAGCATAGTAGAGGGAAAAATTGAGGGCAAAAGAGGAAGAGGAAGACCGAGGAATACCTACATAGGACAGATAAAAGAAACACTAAGTGTCATGTCGTATAAGGAGGTCAAGGATATGGCCTGGGATAGAACTGGCTGGAAGAAGATGCATGAATTAGTTGCACTGACAAGAGGAAACTCTTAAATGTAAAGAAGAAGATACGTATGGATATTTATTGTAAACCTAGCTTTTTACTCAATGAAAATAAAAGAAATAAGACCACTTTTAGATGGTATATCAAGATTATACATAAATATACTTAAAACTGGTTTAGGAACACAACCTTATTAAAGTTAGTGCAATAGTTTTTGTGTGATGCTGAATCTAACATACAGGACAGACAACATTTCTAATAAATATTACTTTGACTTCTATTGCTCTTAGTAAGACCCCTCATATCCATTTCATCTTAAATATCTTCAATGTATAGTCACCGTCTAATTACAGTTTTATTGTATAATCGAGCATAAGAGCCCGGCATAGAATAGGCCACCCCTTCCTATCTCGTGGGTGTCGTAAGAGCCGACTAAGGGAGGGCGAGGGATGGGCAACAGGGTTTCTCTTAAAACATCTCTAAAGCCTGACTGCGGTTGACAATTCGCCTGCCAAGCGTGGCAAGTACTGTCAAAATCCCCCAAAGGGAGGCTTATGTTTAGCAGTGGATAAAAGCTGATATGATGATGGTAATGGAGTATAGACCTTTAAAATATAACTTTCGATAAGTGAAAAACTTCTGAATAATATATTTAAAGGCAAATCTGGGAAAATTTAATAATGTACGTTATTGTTGTTCACAATTTCATTTTACTATTCCATAGACAAAGTTATTTTGCCGACTGTCACTACGAAGAAAATATGGCGGAATAAATCACAAAGTAAAGTACAATTTGATTGCGGCCATAGATACAACTGCAATTTGGAATGTACAAATGCAATATTATGTGTATTAGATGTTAACATATTTTGCTTGAGTAACTTGAGTTGTAAACCATGGAATAATATTTTATGAACTGCAGATAATTAAGATGCAATATTACGACTATTACAATGCATTCATTATCCGGATATATTTAGACAAAGACAATGGTGTCATATCTCTTATGTTTATTTTTGTGTAGATTCCATATTAATTCTGTAAAGTATAAAGATTCCGCTTTTCATTAATAAGCAAAGAAGTGCTTGCTCCGATTCTGTTTTTTTATAAAACTAAATATAAGACGCGTTCTAAATTCAAATAATTTAACCCAAATGTATTTTGTTTTAATATCACTGTTTTTTTTAATGCAAAATGTGTTTGTAGAGTCAGTATTATTCTCGTATACCCAATATTGATATCTACTTATTGCGAATCATAAATAGGTAGTGACTTTGTCACATTTACGTATTACGAACTATAATTACGACTGTGACTTTGTCACATCTATTTATTACGAACCGAATAGAGATAATAAAAGTTACTATCTGTTTAGTCATGGCAACTTATTAAAAAACAGCAAATTGGTAGTGACTTTGTCACATGCATATAATACCACTTATCAACTGTAAACTGATAGAAACAGTGTAGGTGCAGCTGAATTTCACGCACGCCGACCTAATAAATTAACATTACGCAGCAAATAAAGCAAAATACATATGGAATCGTCGTACACGGTGTTCAGACGCCATTGTTGTATGTACACCACGTACCGGGCATGGGGTCATAATTCAGGCTATGCAATTAGCTCGCTAGTTGATAACACCGCTCCGTAATTCAAGCTCCTGAATGAAATCTGCAATATCTGCATTGTAAATTGCTAAATTAGGACTCCGTGAAGATCTAATGCTGGTTAGTATCGTTGGTATTAAAAATTTAAACTTAGATGTTCATAAAAAATAGTGTTAAAAATAAATTAAACTCTATTTTGAAGCTTTTTTTATATTTTGTTTATTCATAATTTATTTTATAGTTTAAAAAAATATATATTAAAATTAAGTTAATTATAATAAAAAAAAAAGTTACGGTTAGTAATGAAGATTAAAGGCCCTATTATTATTAATGAACCCTGTCAGGTCGACCTCCACATTGTTCCCTCTGGAAACCATCGTAGTTAATTCTTGTCGTATTTATCACGACGTGGCCCATCTGACCTATTTTCATCCACGTTTATCATCATTTACTGATATCCCGCCAGCGTATGCTAATACCGCAGTCGGTGTTCATTCCATTATCGCGTATTAAAAGAAAAACGCTGTTATGTACGGCTAAAAAATAATAGCTGACACCTATTGCCAGGATTAAATAATTCAGAAGCCCTGATTAAGGGGTTTTCAGAATATTACCCTAAATAATAAAAAATAAGAGTAAAAATAATATATATGTATTAACAAGGACCCTCACTGGACACTGTGAACTAAACAAGCCCAACTAAGCTTATGCCCAAAAAGTGTTTGCAGATTTTGGCACAATGAGGAAGAAACGCCGCAGCTCTTAATGTGTGGCTATAGCCCACTCATACATAAACGATATATCTCCTTTGGGAAACACTGTATATCCTAAAGAGACGAAAAACGTCTCTACAAAAAAAAAATCCTATTATTGATAGAAACTAGCAGCGAACTTTAAAAAAGGACGAGCACAAAAGATCATAGAAACGTTGCAGTGTCTCAGTATATTTTTCCTGAAAAAGCCCGTCTTTCAGTAATAAGACTAATAACATGTACAGCTCTAAAAGTCGTATAAAAATGCTCTCTACAATAAAAATCTATAAAATAAACTTCTTTTACATTCAAAGGCGTCCCATTTATTGAACTTCGCCATGGAAAATAAGCGGACGACGTTATTCTGGAGGGAAACATGACACCTCCATTAGTGTGGCAACTTATAAAAGATGGCGCCACTGCTACCGGCAATGGCACCTTATCGAGTGTTTGTGAGAAAACTTGATCGTGATAGGTCGAACATAAGAATACTTTATGGAATTCCACTTCCTATTTCCCTGTTCTTTCTTGGCCATAGCACAGTATAAGTAACGGTACTGCCACAGAATAAATAATTGTACTTTTGAACTACTTTATCCAGTTACCCTGCCACCTCTCTAATGAGTTAACCTCATCCCTTCCTTGTGCATTTCACTCTCATAACTTAAATAAGACCATTTGGAAAAGGAACACCACTCTCGGTTTTTACATATTTGTTTTTATATTACTACTATATTAATGGACTACTTATATTAAGTAAATAAGCAAAAGTAAACCATATTATAGAGCAAATAAGATATGCAAAGTAGTATAAGGGTTCAAAACCACGAGTGCAGTTTATTCCGAAATCGGCGTAAGTTCTTTACATAGCATTCGAGCTATATACTGCTACGTGAAATTATATTACATGCGCTTATTTAATTAATTACATACAATTAATTATTCATTAAAAATATTTACTTACGTAACTAATTATGATTAAATTATATGTAGTTAATATAATATATTAGTAATTATTATATAATATAGTTAATATATGATAATAATTATGATTCAATTAAATTATAAAATTTAATTATTGATTTATGAATTTGATTAAATTAATTAATAATCACTTAATCTAAATGTTAATATATTTAATTTAATTAATCTTTTAAAAATGTAAATGTACTGACTTATCGTTGTTATTGTAGCGTTATTAATTATTTTTTGTCTATAGGACTAAAAAAATTGAATGTCAAAACTTAATATCTGTTATTGTAATTCAAAAGAAAACTCATAATAACCAATGCCGAATTATGAGTAAAGGTTGATTTCGTAGTGCCTCTAATATACTCATACTTCTCCGGATTAGAAAACCTTAGTAATTCCACGTCAAGCCGCGGTTGTATCTAGTCAAACATTCTTTATTCCTTTCATCCTTTCCACTGGTTGTACGTATAAAATTCATTTCAATCGTTTATTCATACGTACATGCACAAAGAACTTCTGTTGTAGCTTGCGGGCAGCTTCTATTGTATTTTGACAAACCAATTGCGAACGTAACGGGAAAAAAATCATTGGAAACATGTGCACGTGTATCTATTCTTATAAATATATTATATTCGAATGAAAGATATCCGTATAATATCTCGATTTCACGTTCTCTTTTCGTGAATCGATGACCGAATTCTACTATGTGACTTGTATATTACTTCAATACATACTTACCAGAGCGAGACTTTGTACAATAGTCGATTGCTTGGGTACCTCTGTCCCTTACGTGTTTCAACCGTAAAGCAGTTGTGTTTGCATGGCTGTGTTTCGGTTTGAAGGAGATAAGGCGTGAATTTACTGGGTACGGAGGAATAACACCTGAGTCCTCAGGAATGGCAACGCATGGGGGGTATCATGAGCGAAACAGTATACTCTGTTATGTCCATGGTACTGCTCAAGTCTATAGGCGACGGTTACCACTTCCACTTCCATCAGGTGGACCGTCAGCTTGTTTGCCATTCTAAGTTGTATAAAAAAAAACGTGAAATTTTATATGCATGTTTGATGATTAAATATTATTCTATATAATCAACGAAATCAATGAACGGATTTGATACTGCAAGATGTAGCTAGTAATTTTAATAATAATAAAAACAGACTTTTTTCACACAAACGATAATGATGATACAATTGGCTAATTTTTAATCGACTTTTGAAAAGCGGGACGTTCTATTTTCGAGTGTGTTTTTTACTTTAATTTTTAATACTTTTTGTGAGTAATGGATTGTATCGTGTTATATATTAATTAATTATAATGGATTGTATTGATATATAATTTATATAATATAATAAATATAGATGAATTTATATCTATTAGAGTTTCAATAAATTATAATTGATTAATTTTTAGTAATCGGTTATATTATGTTACCGTGTAGATTGCAGCATAAAATAGGCCACCTCTTTCTTTCCGGTAGGTGTCGTAAGATGCGATTAAGGAAGTTCATGGTGGAGGGATGGGCAGCAGCGTCACTCTTAAAACATCATCGATAGCCTAATTGCAGTTGCCAACTCGCCGGTCAAGCGTGACAACTACTGGCAGGACTTATTGTCCTTCCTATATACCTATATATAATAATTGACCTGTGGGGTGCTTTAATGTAATTTATCAGTACTTACGTCAACAACCAATTAGTAAATATGTCTTATGAGGAAAGCTATATTCAGCAGTGGGCAGTAGATGGCTGATATGATGATGATGATGATGATGATATTAAATCGGTACTACGTAAGATTAATACATAAGGTACTTTTAGTATTACTTGCTGTATTATTGAATCGTACATTTATTATAAACTAGAATAAGAAGAATAAGAATATCTTTATTTCCTTTAACAAAATTAGCCTATGGTACAATATAGCTATGGCCCCACACTAGGCAAAGCCTGTCTCGTGGAAGTCAAAGCAAGTAATTTTACAGTTATGGTGCGGCGAACAGGGTTAATCTAATTATTATAATTAACTAAAACAACATAGTACATGTCGGTATCTAAAAATATTTACCATCGATAAAACTATCGGCTTATACAACAACAACAATAGATTATATCGTATTGTCGATTTAATCATATCCTTTATTGAAAAATTTATAAGGTGTGAGTATTAGGAGATACCTCCTAAATACCCTTGTGCCGAATTTTTTTTATTGGAACTAATTTTTTTTTTTTTAGTTTAATGATCACGTTATACTATAGACCTACATCTGCCCTCCTTAAGAGGGGAGATGTGAATTTTTTGAAAAAAGAAAACAATAATAATTAGGTGTAAGACCGGCCGGATGGCCCATTCCGCGCGGGCCTCTGCCGATTACAGAGAGGTCTCATCGGGTACTGGAGAGGCTATTTCAATCACAAAAGTACTAGAAAAAAACGATGTATCTCTTTCCAGATGTACATAATATTGTAAATGTTTTTGTAATATGCTAAATAAAAAAATAAATATAATGAAATCATATTGTTAGTGTAAATTATAATCGATTATTCGATTATTTGTGTCCCAAATCGAACTATCCAATGATTAATAGACAACACTACCAGAGGCTGGTCTACGCCAGCGTCAACTATCACATTTGTGTTGCCCACAGGTTTACGGACCACAGAGGACATATGCGAACTTGGGACACGTCTGTAAACAATCAATATGCTAATCTGATTAGCCGAGCCTCAGGTGCTCTACGGTTTGTATTCGGTCTGTCGCGTTAGGTACATAACATGCAAAGTACAACAATATTGCATTGGGATGGACACTTTGGGTAAATTAAGTTTGAATATTTGGTTCGAATATGTTTAGATATATAGGGAATATACACAAATTTGTTTTGATTCTGTGTTTGTTTTACATATATTACATAAAGATACGTAAATTCAATATTGATATACAGAATTATATGTAGAATATTACATATATATATATATATTCATTTTAGTGTAAATATTTTATGAATGTTTAAAAATGAGTATAAATCTTACTAATATAATATCAGTTGTAACTAGAGGATGTTTGTACATGGAGGATATTTAAGAAAAATTAATTAGGATTTTGAGAAAAAATAATTTCATATTAATTTTTCTTATATATCTAAAATTGGCGGCAATAGATAAAGCGATTGTTATATAAAATTACTAATTCTAATTCTGTTGGTAGTGCATTAAACGAGTGCGGCATTCTACAAATGCCTAACGGAAGCTTTCGAACAGTGCGAACGGCCGTACGACTGAAATTTACATAACTCTCAATTACATTCGGATTTAAACGGTAGTCACGTGTGGGAGATAGAAGCAAAAAATATGTACGAACAATACGCGCCACGGACGGAAATAAAGTTTTACGATTTTTGTATTTTTTTTTTTTTTTGTGATTATATTATAAATGTAGAGTGAATATTGAAATGTATAGATTTTGCGTAATGTTTCAAATGCAATATATAAATTAGAATTATTTTAATTTCGCTACCATTATTATGTGTGTGTGCCAACGCTCGAAGATTAACCACCATTGTTCCGCCAGAAATTTTACAACCTTCCTCATTTATATATTTAGATGGAGAGACCAGGTAGGTCGTCCCTGCCACAAAATCGTCTGGTGCCCCGGGATACGAATGAAGCTTCAAAAATACATCTCTTGAAGTATGTATGCGCTTTTTTGAAGTGACCAGACCGCCCCTGAAAAATAATCTTATGTAAATACGTTAATGACTATCAGGCTTGTCGCCACATAGAAGACTACACTATGTACCTACCCGTACATTATATAGCGTCACTAAACATATAAATTATTACAAGTACGATCCGTAATTCAACTATATTATCGTGAGTTTCCAAACCACTGATCATTACGACCACTTGTACAAGACCTCCCCCAGGTATATTATCTTTATAGGAGTCGTACAATCGCGGGATCAATGTAATCTGGTCGCTTTGTGGCGCACAGTTTATGAAGACCCATAAGTACATTGTATTTACTTGATTTGCAGTATTACTTAAAGTATTTAGGATGTTTATTAAAGTACCTACCTATTACGGACCGGCTATTATCAGTAACTGATAAACTGAGTCTCTAAAACTTGCACTGTTTGTTTATTTATTTTATATATGTATCACAAAGTTATATAACACGCTTATACATAACACAGATACGACATAAGATGAACTGTGATTTAGAATGTAGGTATAGGTTGCTGATTTTAGTTCTAAAGTGGGTGACTGCTGTACTCCATATTGTTATTCTAACAATATGAGGTTTTTTACAACTGCAAATCAACGATCATCCCTCCAATTTTTACATTAATGTATTAAGAATTGATATTAAAATTTACCAGAGGGAGACATTGTACAAAAGTCTATTGCTTGGGTACCTCTGTCCCATTCGTGTTTCTACCGTGAAACACTTGTGTTTGCATGGCTGTGTTTCGGTTTGAAGAGTGGTATATGGCGTGAATTGACAGGGTACAGAGGAATAACATCTGAGTCCTCAGGAATGGCTACGCGTGGGGGGTATCATGGACGAAACAGTATACTCTGTCATGTCCATGGTACTCTTCATGTCTATAGGCAACGGTTACCACTTTCCATCAGGTGGGCCGTCAGCTTGTTTGCCATTCTAGTTGTATAAAAAAATTAAGAATTCATAATTAGAATCTTTTATTATTACTATATTACTTCTGGAAAGTGTGTTCCAACTAACGTGGACACGTTAGTTGGAAGTTATTGGCAGTTAACCGTCGAAATATTAAACAAGTTTACTACAGCACACCTTAGAGACGGTGGTAGTCGTCATCTCTAAACATTAATAGTTCCATGAAAACGATAAAATATACTGTTCTTAATGGCACTTTTCTAGTATTTATCATCCTTAATTAACAAGAAGGTCAAATAAGAATATGTCTTTCCATTTATTTTCGTCTCCAAGAAATCACAGGAGGTAACTAAAAGAATAAAAGAGAGAAATAACTTCAAACAATATTTAATACGAAGTCAGGTGACTCTTTTTCTAATAACTCAATTGGTAATAATATTCAGTGAAGTAATAATAAGTTCATATTTAACTCTTTTGAGAAGAGTCCCATGCCGTCCCAAGTTTTGTAGGTGATGATTAAGATGCTATCTTTGTTTTATAATTTGCGCTCGCTGTTTCATCCTCAAAATCCACAATGCACCCAGAGAGAGCACGTTTAATTTGTTTAATTACCACGGATATTTCCAAGAGAGAATGTTTAATTTGTTTAATTACCACGGATATTTCAAAGAGAGAATGTTCAATTTGTTTAATTACCACGTATATTTCAAAGAGAGAATGTTTAATATGTTTAATTATCATGAATATTTCAAAGAGAGAATGTTCAATTTGTTTAATTACCACGGATATTTCAAAGAGAGCACGTTGAATTTGTTTAATTACCACGGATATTTCAAAGAGAGAATGTTCAATTGGTTTAATTACCACGGATATTTCAAAGAGAGCATGTTGAATTTGATTAATTACCATTGATATTTCAAAGAGAGCACGTGGAATTTGTTTAATTACCTCGGATATTTCAAAGAGAGAATGTTCAGTTTGTTTAATTACCACGGATATTTCAAAGAGAGCACGTTGAATATGTTTAATTATTACGGATATTTCAAAGAAAGCATGTTGAATTTGATTAATTACCATTGATTTTTCAAAGAGAGCACGTGGATTTTATTTAATTACCACAGATATTTCAAAGAGAGTGTATTGAATTTGTTTAATTACCGTAGTTATTTATTAGTTAGCGATGTCTTTGTTATTACTCGTATCTGGTGTATTAAATGTACACTCGATTGTTTTGGAATAATTGCAAAATCATCTACCTATGTGATGTAATCCTTCACTTTTCGAATTTTGAATTTCATCATCGTCAAATTTCAATTCGGTTCCGTACTGCAATAAGGCAGGCTTGTACCCAACTGTACGACGTAAAAGAGGGCGTAATATATTTGAGATAAACAGTTCTTTGGGGCTCTGAAATAAATCGATGGCAAGTTTAGGAGGTCAAGCGTCACTGGTCGAGTTTCAACTGCAAATGACATGAGAAATGAAACGGAAATGATAGGTTTTGGTGTTGTCGGTACTAGCCGTTACTGGATGTGGTAGCGAATAATAATGTATAGGTATAATAATAGCCTGTTAGGTAGTAACTAGGGGTGGGTAATATATAGCAATATCTATATAGTTATAATATCTATATACTGGTCCAATAATGAGTATATTAAAAGTCTATTATCAAATATATATATATATATATATATATATATTCGAAATCAGACCAATATGGATGATATATATTAAAATAGGTGACGACTTTTATCCGCCATCAATGTCCAGAGGAATGTAATTCGGATTGTTTTATTTTATTACTAGAGAGCCTACCATAAAGTGTTTTCCGAAATTTCGGAGCCAAATGAAACACAAATTTGATATTAAAATTACATAATACATGCCGTTTAGAAATATTAAAAATGTTAAAATATTGTTCCTTTGGACTTTTATGATAGAATGTACGATGAACGAAATGTTAAATTCCATTTATTGATCCGATTTTGGTATAAACAAAAACACAAAATTGAGTCCGAAATTTCGGAATTTCATTTCATGGTAGACCCGTAGATTTTTATTAAATTTCATAGTGATTGGTAAAATTATTAATGCAGGTAACAAACAAACTAACCTTCACATTTGCAATGTTAGTAAGCATTTAATTAATTCTAAAGTGCTCTAATTATTTTAAATTATCATGTATGCCAAAAATATTTTACCTGTTTTGCACTTTTGTAGTTGGAATATTATTTACATTTAATTTTTATTTGTATGTTTATGTTTAATCAAATTTGTATCATTAAATATTGTATTGAACTAAGTGTTGTCTTGCAAAAGTCCATATCACTGGTTTATATGATTAGAATTATTTTATATATATATATATTTACATTTTATATATACATATTACTTATTTATTTGCTTCTTGGTTAGTTTAAAAAAATATGAGAGTCAAAAAAATAGAAAGTTCTTGTATTCAATTCTTCATTTATGTACGTACATACAAATAAATACACACACAGGGTACACACATGTATATACACGTATATACATATGTATGTATATACGTGTATATACATGTGTGTATCCTTACCCTACCTACATAAGTAGTTATATTTATGTAGGTAGGGTAACCTCTTTTCATGTCTGTTAGAAAACGAACATTAAGAATCGTCATGCAAAGTTTTTAAAATTCCCCCTTTTCCAGTGCTTTACCGTGTTACATTAAAATTCCATGTGAAGATAAATCTTCACACCACTGCCCTGGGGCTTGGACAGGTGTTGTTATTTTTACCTCGGAAATTGGGTGGCCACTTTAATTTTGGGTACATTACATTGACACGTGCATCCTGGCCTAGGGACGGCTTTATACCGTAAGTAGCCTATATTAAAAAGGCAATAAGAATATCGATTATTTAATTATTTAGGATATGTGTCTATCTTCACACCAAGTCTTTTGCTGGGTGGACAGGGAGAACCATATATAAAAGACTTTTATTATCTTTACGTCTATTGCTTCCCGTACTTTCATGCAATTCCGAACAACTATGAAAATATGGGAAATAATAGTTATTGAATGAATGAATTAAGATTATAATTTATTTAAAAACTATAAATCTTTAAAAACATATATAAATATTTAAAAACTTATAAATACCACAGGATATGTTACATAGAACCATCTGGTCTCAAATTAAACAGAGCTTATACTATTTACATTAGAAATATAAAAAAAATAATTAATGCACTTTATTATCTTTTTATTTTAGTTGTACCTAATATAATGAATGAAAAATTATTTATTGATCCCCTCTAAGAATGATACAGATTACATAAGTACACAAAAAAATCTATATTACAAGAATGAAGGTAAAGAGGCAACAATGGGCGACCTTGTCGCTAAATAGCGATCTCTTCCAGGCAACCATAGGAATTAAATGCAAGCATTCACTAATATTATAAATATGAATGTGAGTTTGTTTTATGTTTATTTGTTACCTTATATAGTGCCTTATCAGCTTATTCAAACATATGAAATTTGTTATACACATACTACTCTATAAATGCTAATATTTTTTTTTATATTACAAAATGTCTTGTAGAATAGGTTACAGTAACCGATTACCATCAGATGGACTGTACGCTTGTTTGCTACCTACGTGATATAGAAAAAAAGAAATTATCGGATAAAATCGCAATATAAAATTATCGCTTAAAAAAACGGAACACCTACGAATTGAATTTAATAATAACTTGTAGGTATATAAATATTTATTCTTCTGGTAAATATCCACCATATTTCTCTAAGAGTTTTTTATGCATAATTATTAAAATTTATTATTTAATGTTGGTTCTTTATTGTATTAATAAAAGTGTATACAATATAAATAGTCAAGTGGACATTTTGCACGCCAAAAAACAACGTAATACGTGCTATTTTAACCTTTTTCTCTGCAATGTTAACCTAATAAAGCAATTAGAAGGATATAGGTATTGTTTCGTGAGCAAAAAAGTATCTACCTGCAAGCGTAGTACCATATTCATTTTAAACATATTCAATTTTGAACCTTATGTGTATCGTCTTAACGTACCAAAAATTACGTAATAATGTAGAGACGAGTAGACGCGTCGCGGTCATTATCACTGGCTGACGCAATGCTAGTCTGACGTCACACGCATGCGCACTGTCAATAGCTATCGTTACTAGTGAACTGTAATTTCGTCATTTTAGTATCAGAGCAGAGTGGCGCAGCGGAAGCGTGCTGGGCCCATAACCCAGAGGTCCGTAGATCGAAACTACGCTCTGCTATATAATAAACTTTTTGTTTTTATTATTTTTTATTTTTTAATATTATTTTTTTACCACCTTCTTTCCTTGGTTTCTAATATTTTTTTTTTCTAGTAGATTATTTCATTTGTCTTATATTATTGTTAAAAATTATATTATTATGGAGATTTATATTAAAGTAACAATACGTATGTAACTTATATGATAATATTTTTACACACAAGACTGAACAAAGTACTTAATCTATATTATTTGTTATTAATATAAAATATATTATTTTCTTTTTCTTCTATTCATCTATGTAGGCAGTAATCTAATTAGAGATACAATATTATTACAAAGTATAATTTAATAAAACCATTTAAACACCAGAGATTACTAATAAATACGTTATTCGTAGGTACCTATATATATTTATGTATATACATTTTATTGATATATGTATATAGATATTTTTTGTCTTATTAAATATACCTATATTAATTTTTGATTAAATCATGAGTTATAGTTTTTTAATATGAGAGATTAATTTTTGAGATAATTTAAAGTAATTAAATATCCATCATATATATTTTTGTATATACATTTTATTGATATATGTATATAGATATTTTTTGCTAAAATATACGCTATATTATTTTTTCCAAATCTATAGTTTTTTAATATAAACAATTTGAAGAGATAAGGTAACTTTTAAAATATCCATCACACAGATCATCAACGCTTAATAGCTTCTCCAGCCTTTTGTAGTGTAAACCGATGAAGTAATAACTTTAAAATATTATACACAGAGCACACGGAAACATAACACTATAATCCTTATGAATAGCAAAACAAACTTAATGCTATAAGATTTTTTTGTAATTTCCCTGGTGCTGTCCATAGATGGCGCTTACTACTTTCTATCTAGTGGATCATCAACTTATTTACTTTTATTACTTGCATAAAGAGAAAAGATTACAATTATATATATAAAGATAACAAAGAACTATGTTATCATAATTAATTCTTGTTCTATATATGAATGAATGAGTATATTGTATTTGCATTATATAATATATTTAAATGAGTAAGACAAATAAATGTAACGGTACAGTTATATAAGTTCAGTAAATCAGTCTGATAAGTTCTAATTAAGTCAGTTCTAATTGCTGAAAGCATTGAGATCGCAAATATATGTATACATATATATTTATGGGTTAATGATAAAAAAAATTTATAGTGCCCAGAATTAATTGACTTTATTCTCTAGTATAATTAAAAACAAATATCCCATTACAAATTAACTTAAGTCTCTACCATTGATACCACTACCTTCCAAGAGGAAAAATGAAAATATAATCTAAAATTTGTATCCTATTTTATTCAACGTTTGTGACTGTATATAACAAAAAATACTATGTGTACTGTATTTAATTATTTACCTATTTGCCGTATGATCCCGGCATAGATTAGGCCACCCCTTCCTTTTCCGTGTTCGTCGTAATAGACGACTAAGGGAACATGGTCCAGGGATAGGCAACAGCGTCCCTCTTAGAACATCACCAAAAACCATATTGCGTTTGCCGACCCGCTTGCCATTCGTGACAACTACTTGCAAAGCCCCCCATAGGAGGAAGTCTATATTCAGCAATGGGCAATTAAGGGCTGATATGACGACGACTGACTATTTAATTATGTATTTCTATATCTTACAAATTTATACATAAATTGGATTATAAATTTAGACGTTCTATCATTTAAGTATTTCCCAATTTCAACAGTTAATTAAATAATAGTTTGGTAAAGCACATACACTTAGCAATTTCTTCTAATATTATTTTAAATTAATAATAATTCTATTTACTTGATGACTTAAAATAAACACGAATGAATCTAAAATGTCTGATTAAAGTAAAAATCAATTGCAATTTTTTTTATAGATTTTGAAAATGAATATTTACAAAGTAAGATACGTTTTCTTATTTTTTGCAAAAAAATTATAAATATATCTAAGTATAATCGCAAAAAATTACTATTCAAAAATGTAAATAATTACATGAATAAAAAATATTGTAATTGTAAATAAGTAATAATAAGGTAATGATTGTCCCACAAAAAAATTTACTATTTTGTTACAAAACCAGTTATATTTGATAAAAAAAAACTAAACAACTGAACTGATTTTAATAAAATTTCAATGGCATCAATCTGTAAGTATATTCTTTTAGATAAAAAAAGAATTTTTCATACCAGTTTACAACTGACAGAGATATGAGATAAGAAACATAAACAAATAAAACACAACCGAATTGAAATCTTCTTCTTTTTAAACTTGCTTGAAAATATGTTGCTGCACCCTGAATAAGCTTTGAAACCAATAAAATTAATACTTTCCGTCGCTTCATAGCATTAATTTGACAATTTTGTATTGTATTTGTGGTTTCGACTATGTACACACAGTCGTCCAGTTATCGGTGACCTCCTAATTTCATTATATTCTTAATCGGTTCGAAGAACTGAACGGACCGTCGGAGCTCTTATAAAACTGGCGTCTGAATAATCCCTACTAAAGGGTGAAATTAGAAAATTTGCCAAGCATGCCGTTGCTAGGCAACTGTTTGTTACGGGGATCTGATATCTTTGACGAGCTGTCCTGGATGTTTTGAAGAAAATGACGATCGATAATTTGGAAATATAAACTTATTTATAATACCGTTAATACGAAAATGATAGATGGTATTCAGTTCACGTGGATGGCGGCGGGATTTATTTATTTATTTTTAACTAGTTGTTACCCGCGATTTTGTTTGCATGACCTATCTTTCACTATCAGTTGTGATGCTAAGAAGTAACAAACTCATTTTCATATTTATAATATAAAAAAAAAAAATTATTCGAGTAAATTTTGATTTAATTAGTTTTGAATAGTCATCTTTTCAGCCAATTTGGAACACAATTTTAGCGTAGAATGGGCACGAAACTCAGCTTGTTGGTTTTTTCAAAAAGTTTAACTATATAAATAATGAATTTATGCGAATATAAACTACTAATCAGCATTAGATTATGAAATTTAAAATATATAGTATATAATTAAAACAAAGCACTAAAATAAATCGATTGCAATGACCAAAGCAGACCAGTCCCTACAGGCAGCACCCGTTCACGAGTATGACGGCTGTGCCAGCCACCGTTGCTTTCAACCATTTTTTAAGGAACTCAATAACTCACCCTACTACGCCTACGCTCTTTGGGCATTTTAGTAAGCATAACTTACTGAGGCTCCAATCACGTCATAGCTGAATTAAAAAAAAATGGCTATGCTTATTATATTGCCGATCCATTTATAACTAGATGGCGTTATGTTATATGACTAGGAAAATAAAAGTGGATAAACTATAATATTTCAAATGTCCACATGCTGCTATCCGCAGACACTTTTTCCCGTTAACTACCACCGCAGACTGAAAACCATGCAACTGGTTTTGGTCTGTAGCCAACCATTGTGTTTATTGACAGGAAATCGCCCTCACAATCCTTATTTCCAATGCAATAAAGCCTATTTTACTTTAACACATTTTTTCCCATAACTTTGTCCTTGTTATGGACAAAATGGTTATGGGACTAACAGTATTAATTAAATTAATGGCTCCACAGTGCACACAACATTCTGTGCAATTCGAATAATTTGTTTTTAGTACTTATAGAGTTTTGTAGTTATTTTTGAGGACTCTCACAAAGGGTTCCCTATTCGCCTATAATAATTACAGTTATGTGTGTGTATTACGCGGTATCTTCGTTGATTCTGAACCGATTTTGATAATTCTTTTTGTAATCACTAAGATTTACTTCTGTGTTGATCCAACATTGGCTTTATTAAACGCTTTATATTGCTTTCTAATAATATGCGCCTTCAAAAAATGAGGAATTTGTATGTGTCTTGGATCAGAAACTTTTTGGGGTTTTTTTTTTATTATTTGAAATATTCGAATATCAATTTTAAAAATAGAAGGCTTTGCCTCAAAATAATTTATACTTGTATTTTTAGAGCAAGGATATGTGACAAGGAAGTAAAAGCAACGTTTACTTAAAAGTTCTAACCTGTTTTAATTTTTTTTTTTTATTTCATAATGACAGTTAATTTAAATCCTGTTATTATTATTTAATATCAATTTGTATTACTTTTATTACAATTTTCTGTGATTCTATGTTAATGTTTACAAATTGAGTAACCCACATAGTACTTTCACTTATTATACAAGTAGTAACCAATTTTAAACCTTATCTACTACAGTATAATGTCTGTAATCAAATAACAAATGTTTGCGCTTGTATTTGTGACATTCTGTATTAGGAGCACAAACAACTTTACTCAAGGTCTTCCATTCATGCGTGGGCGCATGCCGCATATCATGTTCATTCATAAAAGTCGACATACGATCCAAAGTAATGTATGCTTTAATGTTGACAGTTTAAAGTCGATAATGGGTTGTATGTAAATTAGTACTATGTAATATTGCACTTTATTGAATAACAAGATAGTGGGCGCTAGACGTTAGCTGAGTCAATTGACCTAGAGTCGGGTTGAGGTTTTAAGTTTTGCATGTGGGCGTAAAATACAGATAGAACTTCAAAACTGATCCGCTGCTATTAGCCGATCCCAATATCAAACAGAACTTGGTAAATTACGTACCTAAGGGCTAATTTATATATATGTATATGCATATTCCTTTATATTTATGTATGTATTGTTTATTTTGTATAGGAATACATTATTAGTTGTTGTTTTCTTTACCTATCTCAATAATGAAGTACAATACGAGTAAAAATAATAAGAGTAAATTTTTCTATGAAATAGTATAAATATCACAAAATATTAAATATAGCCGCCAATTAACCGATAAATCCACGCTCGGTCTGATCTCAGTCGTTTACATTGAATAACATGTCAAATATTCAATCAAACATTGGCTTCGACTAACCAATCAGTGCCAACGTCCGTAACTATTCATCAACCCTTCCAATCGCTAATGAATTTGGAACTTCAAATCTGTTTCCATTACCCGGTACCCGGTTAATGCATAGTTAACCGGCCCGGTCAGAATTATGTTGGACCCTTATTACTAGTTCATGATTAATGCAGAGGCAATTTGTCACCACATCTGAGCCATCCACCCGGGTGATTGAACGACAGATGGGCTGATCAAATCTATACATATAAAGTCGAAATAAAGTGCCACCTCTCATACGGATTTTTTTTTCTATTCGACTACATTATTTTTGTATGCATGTTACGTGAAATCTTTGGCAGTAAAGGTTGTATATATATTTTTTTAAAAAGAAGTGAAAATAATTAATTTTATATTTTCGTGTTGTTTACACATACTTTTAAATAAAAATTAAACGTCGACAATAAATAAGCAGGTATGTAAGTACTATTTACCTGTTAGTCCCGATTGTGTATTTAAAAATAAGTAAATAAATAATTTTAATACAAAATATATATATATATATATATATATATATATATATATATATATATATATATATATATATATATTTTATATTTAACTCAAAAGAATAAGCAGAATCGCAGTTTATAAATTTAAGATTGCTTTGAAAATATTTGGAGAATATACATTTCGAATAACGAAAGAATTGTCGAAGACTGTCTTGTGTGAATTTTCATTAATCTGGATTAATAAAAATGACGCATATCGTGTACACATAAAAGTACGGTCCAATTTTTATGTCGCTGATACTTCATATAAAATACATATTAATCATGCATATAGCGATAAACAGCTATTTATGAACCATCAAAAAATACACTATAGCCATGGCACTCACCTATCATTAGTTGCTATTTCTTAAGATTATATGGGATTAAAGGTGTGTGATTTCACAGTTATGTTTTTCAAGCAAAAACGAAGGCATACAAGAACAGCTGCTTCGCGACAAAAACACGAGTGGGATAGAAGTATCCAAGCCGATGTTTTCGATATTAAATCTCTGAATTCAAAAATCTTTCATAACACAAATAAATTGTAAAAATCAGTTCATTTAAGTCTGCCGTTCTGGAACATTTTAATAAAAATCAAAATAAATAAATAATCAATCCCTTTAATATGAAATAAATAAGCATATTATTATATTCAAGCATACCTATATATTTATGCACGTCATCTTTTTATGTTATTTTGGCTAAAATAAATAAATTATAATTTATTCCTTTTTAAATAATTAATGCATACCGTGGTAACCAGTAATTAAGCCAACACTATTATACCTTAATTATTTGCTTGAGATTAAAACTGTAATCATAGTGAATGTCTTGTTCGTTGTTTTAAGAAATAAATAAATAACACGAATATGAGTAGTATTTTATGAATTCGATGCGAACTCTAAACTGTTATTGTTTCATATTGTAAACAAAGGCTATTTTTCTTATAATATGTACAACTAATAGGCGATTGCGAATTTTTAATTTTATCCCTATATTATAAAAGGGCAAAAAAAAAATATATAAGCGAGCTTTATTCCAGCAGGCGGTATTCTATATCTTTATTTATTAATGGCTGTTATAATTCTAATTTTAAATTTTACTATTCACAAAGTGAAATTTCAAATACTTTTACATTCAATGCAGTGTTAAAAGAAAACAACTTGTAATACTTTATTATTATACTAGCAACCCACCTCAGCTTTATGCAGGTAGAAAAACGGTTGAACTCCAATTAAAAAACAATACAACTCATATTTTAGTTTATCTATTACAAACAGAAAGTAAAATTTTTGTTTGTTTGTAACACTTTATTATACAGTCTTAAATTATAGGATACAGAGGTTTTTTTTTTAGGAAAGAATGAGTACAATGGCAGACTGATACTATGAAAGGCATTTCTTCTAGTCTACATTTGAATGTCTGCTAGAAATTGTGAATCAGGGTAGAGAAGGAAAAGTAATAGCTAATTAAAAACAAAAGAAAAATTATAGATGTTACAGTTACAATACGAGCATAACATTGATTTTGGACCACGTAACACATTTAAATTATGCATCTTTATTCTTTATAATATTATGAAGTTTAGATATCGAATAAAAGTTACAGATTTTATTATTCTCATCATCATTTCAGCTGTTGATTGTCAATTGCTGAATATAGATATCTCCCATTTTCCACAAGAATTAATTTTAAAATATCTGTTTAAAAATAGGTCATTTTGATCTTTTAAATATGGTCTAGCTAAGTTAACGGAATAAATATCTAAAGCTTATAGTTAGCGGACATCCTCCTCAAATAGGACACTCAAGCGTCCTATAAACAGCTGCTATCTATCATAGTAACTCATACTCCCCAGAGTTTAGAATATGTGAATAATGTATACGGAATTGAGAAACGAGTAAAATTCCGTCATGAAACCTCATCAATTTTAAACGAAACATCACTTTACACGTTCGCAACTTGTATTGTACGGCCGTAGCTACGTAGCGCATGGCTACGCCGTAGACGTCGGCTGCTATAGTAACCGAGCAGTCTGCGCCACGATCGCGTTCCGCGTAGACGCGTGCCGTACTACGTAACGACGGAACGCCGCGTACTACGCGGTCCGGACCATTTTCGCAAGTATTTTCCCTTACTGAAATATCAAAAGCCCGATTTTAATTAATGTGCCGTGTTTTTTTTTTGTCGCGACGCGGTCGCAATGTGAAATGTGCACCGTCTTTTATCGCGTTGTGATTTCGCGGTGTGTTTATTTTAATAATATTTTTTAATTTCCTTGCGAATTTTGTGTCGTAATCAGTATGTGATGTGATTCTACATTGCCTCTAGGCCTGATTCATATGAGTATGCTTTTGTAATTTGTGCACATGTGTGTGTGATTATAATAACTGTGTAGGTCTGAGTTGATCGAGGTCAATGACTTATGTAACATACTAGATACATTATGCATATAATATCGTCTATATATGTACGGCCAACATTTAAAATGACGTGTTTGGATACTAATATTTGTAATTGGCAAATAGTTATTAGAATTACATTAATACTCCAATAACATCTATAATATACACAATTTTAAAAAGTAAATAATAATAACATACTATTGTGTTATTCATAGTGGCATATAAAAATAAAATACATATTCCAGATAGGTTACGGCTCTGTTTCTCATTAAATTAACAACCTCTTTATGTTACACTGAGAGATTCTTTTAAGTAGATTTGGTTGTGATCAAATAATGAACCTGAATTCGATAGAATTGATTATATTACAAGATAAAACCATACGAAAAATTTAATTAAAAAATAATGAGAAATTGATTTTGTTTATTTTCAAAGAATTAATTGAAATGTAGTTTTGTTTAAATAAATAATGTACAACATAAAAAGGATCTATATAAACATACGTCACATTGGCTTTATATGGTTCGTATATGACTGACTATATTATGGTTGGTAAACAATATTTTTTATACAAAATAAACATAAAATAAAAGACAGAAGGCGACGTTAAAAAGTATAAAATGTCTATTTAAATATTTATGCATGTATTGTGTTTGACATTTTAAATAATGAATCCTAATACGTCACAATGGCTCTACGTGGAATAGGTACAGGACTAAATTATTGTTAATATTATTATTAAATTGCTATTCAGGCATTACGTTCTCCATTAACAAATATGAACTAGAATATCCTAAATTCTACTAGTCTTTCAAATATAACAATTAGAATAATAATCAAATAGTTAATTCTAATAACAAAAGATATAATATTTTTTGAGTGTCTGTATTTATATATGACCAGGTCGTTAGTTCAGTGTGTAACGTAAACAAATTGATTAATTTTAATAAATGAAATGTTGTAATTGCTAAACATTTATATAAATTATTACTACATACAATGTAACATGCAATGTGACATTCTTCGTGTTATTCAAGTCATATTATCGTTTTCCATCAGGCAATCCGTCTATTTTTTTATACAACTTAGAATGGCAAACAAGCTGACGGCTCACCTGATGGAAAGTGGTAATCGTCGCATATAGACATGAATAGTACCATGAACATAACATAGTATACTGTTTCGCCCATGATACCCCCCATGCGTTGCCATTCCTGAGGACTCGGGTGTTATTCCTCTGTACCCAGTAAATTCACGCCATATCCCACCCTTCAAACCGAAACACAGCCATGAAAACACAACTGCTTCACGGTTGAAACACGAATGGGTTACAGAGGTACCCAAGCAATCCACTTTTGTACAAAGTCTCCCTCTGGTATTAATTTATTTGTTATTCTACGTTACGTAAGAGAAAATTCAAAAATGAGAAGAATGAGTCTAGATTTGTGTAACTTTGTCACAACTAAAAGCAGTTGTTCTTTTTATTAACGAAATTCTAAGTGTTTATCCGTAGATTCCAATGAGTGTAGTACACTAATAACTAACCTGAGTATAATCACTACTATATATGTATGAAATATTTGTGTAAAGAATATTAATGCATATATTTAATTAAATGCCACATGAAACTGTATTTTACATGTCAATTTTATACTTTATTTTAGTTGCTACAGAACCTAATTTACTTTGTTTAAATTTCAATTCGGATTTCCCGCAATCAATCAATTAATAATTTATCTCCGGATTACAGTATTACTGTATAAAGGTCTCGGTAATATTAAATATGCAAGCCTGAATCCGGCCTGCATGCAGGCGTGAAAATGTTTCCATTTATTCAAAACTTGATGAAATTTGTTTCAAAAAAGTTTAGAAAATTTACTAAGTATTTTAAATGGTATTTTCAAATTTAGAACGCTTTAATGCGAAAAGACGTTTAGTATCAATTAATAATATTGTTAACTTCATTCCTTGATGTAGAAGAATCGATATTAACCTACTAGATTTTATGTATATGTAGTTAATAAGCTTGTGATCTGTATGTATGTCTATGTTTTCAAGACATACAACAAATGCTTACGATATACTAAACATCCTTACGATTATTATAATTGTGACAATGATTTTATTTATTACCTCTTGGCATTTTAACGGCTTAACCAATCACTTGAAATTTTGGTATATATATATATGTATTATACGAGATGGAGAAGGATATAAACTTTTATCCCGGTTTGTAAATACATACTGGTCACGCGGACAAATAGTAAAAATACTTTTACAATGCTATATTACCTTTCGTCCTCACATGTAGGACCTTTCATTTCTTTAATAGTATTCGATATATATACGATTTTACATACAAACATAATATAGTATTTAATATTCGCTAAAAGCATCGCCTTTGTTATCCTCGACGTGTGTTATCCGGGACATTAATACAACGCTCCAAATACGTTTTCCGCTGCGAAATGAACTTTCTAAATGTATGGTCTATTTAGTTTTTGAATCTACATTAATATGTATTTTTAACAGACTTCAAAAAGGAGGTTCTGAACTCGGATGTAATTTTTTGTGTTTGTTACCTCATAACTTCGTCAGTTTCAAGCCAATTTGAAAAAATATTTTTTTTATCTGAGAAGATATTACAGATTTGTCCCATTGAACTTTTATCAAAATCATTTTAGTAATTTAGTTTTTAAATCAAAATAATTGGTTTTGCAACAATTAAAGTCGGTTTTTTTCTGAAACACAATCTTAAATATTTATCTTATTATTTGAGACAGCCGCAGAAAGGAGAAGGAGAGAATGTATCTCTTTTTCTTGTATTAAAACTAAAATTTTTTTTTCGAATTGCTGTAACACGAATACAAATTATTTTGTAAACCTTATTTATTTGTTATAATTATTTAATTAACTGGGTGAACTTAACAATCTTCCAATACTCTCACCAAGGAAAGTATCAGTACAATAACAAATACTACCTTACTATAAATAACAATAAGTATAAATACTATGGAACTATATACCTAACAATAATAGAAATAACATTTTATATTTTAATTATTTGGACACAAGAACTCTACGAGTATAGCCATCCGATGAAACTCCAGCAAGTTGGAGGCAAATATATCTAGTTGTAGATCTTTTCATAACACAGGAGGCAAACGAGCATGCGGCTCACCTGATAGTAAGTGACTACTGTCGCCCACGATCACTCAACACCAAAGACATTGCAGGTGTGCTGCCGATCTTTTAAGAAGGAATATGCTCGGTTCGGTGTCGTTCTATAATGGTTCCGAAATACTGGCATAATACATCAATGAATAATCTCAACGCAAAAGAGATGAGAGCTTGTTATCTTTGAAAATTCTATTATTAATTCCCAAAATAACCATCTAAGTATATTTATTTATATAAGAGAGTATTATTATATCAAAATGTATGAAAGAAAATTCTTTAAACTGGGATTATTCTCCTTTATTAATTAAACTCCTTTGTTATGCTTTTAGTTTCATTACAAGTGGCTTGAAAAATAATAGGCTTAAAATAATACAAGTCAACTTCGCCTACGCGAAATGTTAATATCAATAAAGGTTACCTTTTAAACATCCACCGCTTACATTTTGAAATTGCCATTTGTTAAGACATAGTGAACTTCTAAAATTCAATACTATAAAAAACAGTCAATAAACTCTTAGTTGATATCTGATTGAGAGTATTTTTTAAGCAAAACAATTTGCGCTTTTTTCGGTGTTGCAAATCATCCTACTAATATTATAAATGTGAAAGTTTGTAAAGGTGTTTGTATGTTATTCAATCACGCCTAAACGTCTGAATGGAATTAAATTAAACTTGATATACATGTAGACTATTTCCTAACATAACATATAAATTATTTTACGAATATATACTGATAAGTGCAGGCAAAGTCGCGGGAAAAAGTAAAATAAATAAAAATATCTTTTATTTATTTACCAGTAGAAACTTAATTATAAGCATTTCATCATTATAGTCATTTTTTGTGAATCTGTTGCCTAGTTTCGTAATGCAATTTTAGCTGAGAAGAACGGCAAAGTACTCCAGCTGTAGAGTTTACAAAAAAAATTGCTAAAATTTGTTTGTGTAATATTTTAACGTCAAAAACCGTATGTGGATGTAATTGGATAGTAATAGATAGGTAAAGGCAACAAATTTGAGTCTTGTTTACAAATATATATAGTTTTCATAATTTTGTTACACAAATACACTATTTTGAACCTAACAAAATTAGTATGGGTCTAACACGGGAGACAAAATGAATGCAAAAATAAAAAATGATTTAGAATTAAGATATCGTGTGTGTATGTACACACAGAAAATACCGTCGAATTGAGAACTTTTATTTGAAAATATTTCAAAATAGTACGTTTCACTCTTTAAAGTATAAACTGGGGTTGTTAGTTTAAAATAAAATTCCTGTAATAGTCTTTTACGATAGGTATCCACCTCAAATTGCATTCAACAACAAATATTTCCAAGTTTCACAAACTCCTCGTGGACAAACTACCACGGTATTACGTTGAACTTTTTAGATTTCTACCACAATATCAGGGGATAAGTATACAACTTTTATATCGTATGCAAACAATAAATAAGAGGCAGCCGGGGAAAGTACGCGGAGTTCTTGCACTGCAATTAATGTTGGCAAGTCTCCTTATTTACTTGTTATTTACTTGTAAAAGTAAATAATTCTGCTAAAATTGTAAATACTACATGCTAATAGTGCATCTTTATTCTTTACTTTTATTTATATCAAGAATGCATTATC
Source organism: Galleria mellonella (assembly GCF_026898425.1). Classification (NCBI taxonomy): domain Eukaryota; kingdom Metazoa; phylum Arthropoda; class Insecta; order Lepidoptera; family Pyralidae; genus Galleria; species Galleria mellonella. The sequence continues at coordinate 82,255 of NW_026442037.1, read as the reverse complement.
ATCTTTTATCTTAAAATATATTACAATAACCATATTAAAAAAACAATTTTGGTACAAAAGGTAAACTTTATGCTATATAGTATTCTCTCTCTCTCTCTCTCTCTCTCTCTCTCTCTATATATATATATATATATATATTATATAATATATATATTATATATATATATTATATATATATATCTCTGTAATATAATATAAAATTAGTATATAATCCTACATAAAAAAGTAATAACTTTTTGTATTTTTCGCGCAAATTAGGATTAAAAGTACCTACATCACCAAAGTCTAAAGTGGTTACCAATTCGCTTTTCAAACATGGCAAATTATAGCAAACCCCTCCTTTTTGAGGGAAGCCTATGTTCAGCAGTGGTCAGTAGACGGCTAGTATGATGATGATGATATTAAATCGATACAATGTAAGATTAATACATAGGGTACTTTTTATATTACTCTCTGAATTCTTGAATTAAAAAAAAATTATAAAATTGAACTAAAACAACATCGTTAGTACAAGACGATAAAAGTGCTTACACATCGGTGTGCTATGTAACGTTTTATTATTTCTGTCCTGTTCATAAATGTTGCAAAAAGTTTGAAAAGCGGTTAACTTCGGTTGTTAACAGTTTGCCATGTTTATATTCACACTGTGTGTGTACCTATGTAATCTTTTGTCAATAAATACTATTGTATTGCGTTGATAACAACAGTAACACATTTTTATATGCTTGTGTTTTTATTGTCGGAAAAAAAAGGAAATGAAGTTGTGGGTAATTAAATATACAATACTTGTAGCAATATTAAGAGTTTCAAAATTTTCATTACATTTAATTCTGTCACATTTTCACCCTCCATAATGAATGGAAAAATATCTTTCTTAGTGCTCATTTAGAAACGTTATAAAAATCACTATGCTAAAATTCGCATTTCTTTGTTTTCTACTCCAGGTTTTGCATTTTTCACTATGCAAACTGGCTATTGTCTGTTTTTCATTTTATATTCGTTAGCACTTATAAATATACATCATAGTACATATTATTTATTGTTTTTATTTCTATTTTATCATCATCGTCATATTTTTATTTTATTTTATTTTATTGGCATATAATCATATCAGCAATTAACTTATTATATCATATTTTCACCACATTTGCCGTTCATACGCTTTCTGTTTTTACCTAATGGTAAGCTGGTAGAGAATGCCATATGGCACTAAGCTCACTACTTGTACAAGGTTTTATTGTGCAATAAAGAATAAATAAATAATAAATAAATAAATAACTATCCACTGCTGAACATAGGCCAATTGGGGGGCCACTAGGTACCATGCTTGGCAGGCGAGTTGACAGGCGCAGTTAGGCTTTGGTGATGTTTAAAGAGGGATACTGCTGCACATCTCTTGACCATTAAGCTCCCTTTTAGGCCTTTATGGCCCATTCTATGCTGGGATCACACGATGATTTCTATTTCTATTTATAATTCCTTATAATTTGTTAAAATTATGTATACTTACTTTGTATGGCATATATGTGATTGCCATATATGTGAAAAATTTGAAAAATCTTACCAATTTTGTGTTACCATATTTGTTGCAAATATATGGTTATGATAAGTATAAATGTTAATATACTTCTTAGAGAACTATACATACAAAATATTCATAAATTTGTCAACATTTGTGTAAAGTGTGACAGCACTTTAACTGTGTAACCAATGGCAACGTTCTGATCGTCATAATTCGCCCTACTTCTTAAATTTTGATCTTCTTTGCCGTAATTTATTTTCCACTTATCTATTCCCGACTTTCCTGTTACACTGCTTTACTTTGCTACGAATAATGCAATGTTTTCCTAGTTATGTTTTGTTTTCCTTGTTTGTTTTATACCTACTTATAGTAAGAGAGCCAACTACATAAGTGTATTTGTTTCCTGGTATTTCACCTGATACATACTGTGTTGTGATTGATTGAATAAATATAACTGTAATTTTTATATCATTTTTGTTCTCGTTATTATTGGGTTTATTTCGCGATTCTTACATAGGTTGAAATACGAAGCCATTAATTAATATCTTTTCATATTAGTTAGATGGAAAACGCGTTGACTTGTAAAGTAGATTTGAAATTTTGCATATAAATAGCTTTATCTCACGGTTTCATTTGTACTAGTTTCGTGATTTTGAATACCCTATAACTTTGCCTAGGAATTGAGCTATCATATACAATAAAATTTTTTCAAGTTCGACTGGTAATTTCAGAGATTAGTATGTTTAAACAAACTAACATTTTTGTTTTATTTTTTTTTGTATAAATGTGTTATATATTAACATAATAATAACATAATAAATAATAATCATTATCATATCAGCCTTTAACTGCCTACTACTGAACGTAATCCTCCCCCTTGGGGGGTTTGCCACGTTTGGCAGACGGATTAGCAACCGCAGTCAGGCTTTAGAGATGTTTTAAGAGGGACGTTACTGCCCATCTCTAGCCCTCCCTTAGTCGGCTCTTACGACACCCACGGAATAGAAAGGAGTGGCCTATTCTATGCCGGTCCACACAATTTGTATATAATAATAATAATAATTTGCTGAATACATAGTGATTAAACCAATTTACCTGTAAGTAAAGTTCTCTATACGCAGATTTCAACGATTAGGTAATTTTACAATTGAAAAGTTATAAATTCTGTGATCTATAGATCTTTAGACATCTATAAGCTACGGTAACTATTTTCCATCAGGTTGTCTGTCAGCTTTTCGCCGTACTAAGTTTTACAAAAAATATATACTTATTACAGAGAAGTGCTTAGTAATAAAATGTCACAGGCTCTTGTACTATTAGCTTTCAGAGTTGGTACCTACTTCCGACCTCTTTGTCAGGCGGAACTAACAAGATGCAAGCAAATCCGACTTACGGTTTAGCCATTTGTAGACGCTGTAAATGAAAGCTACATTATTTTAAATCCGTCTTAGCTCAAGTTTATTGGTTTTTGTAATTTTGTACTCAACTTCGCGTAGACGTAAGTAAGATTATCTACAGGATGTTATCGAAATTATTAGCATTCCTTTAAGAGAGTTAGAATATTCTTTTCAAAGCAACGTGAGTCGAGAAAAGAAAAAAAAAAATTTTACGGCTCAAGGTTTTTGTTTTGCGTTGACTTAAGTGTAGAAGATTATCCACAGGGTGTTACCGAAATCATTAATATTGTGTTAAGAGAATTTAAATATCTTTTTCAAAGCAATGTTGCTTTGAAATTTTCCCTCTCTTTCTTGTAATTCGACACATGTGTGTTGATATACAAGATTTTTTTGTCCTTTTCGACCCATATTTATTTGCGAAAGTTATTCAATGTCTTTGTGTAATGTTGTGTAATTTATGCACATTATTCTTTAATCAATTTTGTCTCAATTAAAATTGCTGTTTAGTTTTTACGGATTTAAATTTATTTGTTGATATATAATCATACAATTCGTAATGCTGCGTATTATATCTTATTATTAGTAGAATTGTCTAGCCATGTAGTTCCAGCATAGAATAGTCCGCCTCTTTCTTTTGCGTGGGTGTCATAACAAGCGACTAAAGGAACTAAATGATCGTAAGATGGCCAGCAGTGTCGCTCTTTAAACATCACCAAAGTTTAACTGCGGTTGCCAACCCGCCTGCCAAGCGTAACAACTACTGGTAAATCCTCCTAAGGGGAGGCTAATGTTAAGCAATGAACAGTTAACGACAGATGTGATGATTAGATAGAATTAGAACTTAATTAGTTTCTATTGCTATCCAAATTTGTATGACAGCTAATCATGAATGCCAGTCAGACGGCGTCCACAGGTCACATACACTGTGAACATAGACGGATAAACACGCGTTATTAATTCATAATTAGTGATTATGCAACTCCTACTATGTTCATGTACATAGTAAATGAGTACATTCTAGAATACAGAGTAGTTGTTTGATGAGTCGAATGTAAAAACTAGTATGATGTGTTATAAAATTAATGGAACTTTTTAATTCATATTGAAATGTAATAGACTACAAAATGTGTGATTTGAGAGCTTACCATGAATTATTTTACGAAATTTCAGAGCCGAACGACACACATATTTGATGATAAAATTACATAATTCATATCGTTTACAATTATTAAAAATGTTAACATGTTATTTCTCTGGACTATTTTTGTAATACATAAAAGACGAACGAAATGTTAAGCTCCATTTACTGGGTAGAATTCGGTATGAACAAAAACACAAAATTGAGTCCGAAAATTCGGAATTTTATTTCATGGTAGATCCCTTGATACGCTTAATGTGAAATTTAGTCTCCTAGTTTTACATTGCCAATGAAATTCCAGCCGCAACTTTACGAGTATGAAATCCTTTACTTCACCACTACCACTCATACCAGGATCCTGCGTCATTTACATCCAGCGACTCCTTACAACACTTTTGTAGTGGTCACATCATTTCACGGAGGATCACTTCACTTTACACTTGTCTCCGCAAGAACTCCATTCGAGAACACTTTTTTTCCAAAAAAAAAATATATGTAATAAAAACATAGTTTATTGACCTGCTATGTAACTATTACGCTAATTAATAATGATACAGCATATCCGCTATAAAAATATGTTTGTAATATCATAATTTATAAAGCACACACGTATCAAGTCCATAATAACACTCATTCGGCGGCCGGCCTAGGCATACCCTTGTTTATTTATTGCGCAGCTATTGTGGGCGCTAATGAATGAATCGGTATGAATGGATGCATATTGCTTAGTGCGTGGACGGTGCTCTTGACTCGATTGGAAGGTTTATAATTTTGTTATTAGTTCGATTGCTTAAGTCGAGTTTACGAGTACGATTTTCGACGTTTAGGTCCCGGCATAGAATAGACCACCCCTTTTGTTGGCAACAGACCTCTTTTTGTATAATTTTACCTTCTTATATTTATATTTTTATATTTTAAATATTACCAGAGGGAGACTTTGTACAAAAGTCGCTTTGCTATTTGCTTGGGTACCTCTGCCCCATTCGTGTTTCTACCGTGAAGCAGTTGTGTTTGTATGGCTGTGTTTCGGTTTGAAGGGTGGGATATGGCAGTGAATTTACAGGGTACAGAGGAATAACATCTGAGTCCTCAGGAATGGCAACGCATGGGGGGGTATCATGGGCGAAACAGTATACTTTGTTATGTCCATGGTACTGATCATGTCTATAGGCGACGGTTACCACTTTCCATCAGATGGGCCGTCAGCTTGTTTGCCATTCTAAGTTGTATAAAAAAAATGTCTTTTGATACCTATTTTGTTTTCTTACATGATTGACTTATTGTTCACGTCAAGGAAATTATATTGGTAAGCCTCTCTAATATTATTATTTTATTATGGCCGCCGCTCTTTTCTTCTACCAACGTCGTTAATACCTTCTTTTCCAGTAGGTGTCGCAAGAGGAGACAAGAAAGCTTACGGTGGAGGGATGAGTATCAGCATCCCTCTTAAAACATCGCGAAAAGTCAAACTGCGATTGCCAACTTACCTGCCAAGCGTGGCAACTACTGGCAAAACCCCCCAATAGGAAGAGGCCTATGTTCAGCAGTGGACAGTTAACGGTTGATTCAACAAAATAGATTTTATTATATACTTTTTATATTTTTTTATATATTAAGATAGAATTTCAATGAGATTACCAATATGTTTTATATACCAAGTTGATATATATATGTATATATTCTCTCGCACTATGAGCTGTACAATCCACCGCAATATTGAATTCCTATTAGAAACCACAATTTGCGAGTTCTATTACTAACCCACGCCACTGTGGTTGCAATCAGTGTCTATTTTTAGTGTTTATATGTGTGCAAGGTCATTTATTATCGTTATTATGTTCTAGTTGTTGAGGCAAGAGATGAATGTATGTAAGAATTTAAGTCTTTGACAGTCGGTGCTATCTACCTCATAACAGATTTCAATACTTCTTTACTAATATTAATATTTAACACAGGATTTTTTTTTATACAACTTAGAATGGCAAACAAGCTGACGGCCCACCTGATGGAAATTGGTAACCATCGCCTATAGACATGAGCAGTACCATGGACATAACAAAGTATACTGTTTCGCCCATGATACCAGTACATTTGGGATCAAATTGAATTTAATATAAGAATTCGAGTTTATTGCGTCAAAAGTCAGTCTGCTATTTACGGATGAATCATTGTTATTAATCAAAATTTTTAATACATATTTATTATTTCTTTAATAGTAATTTTATATCATAACAATTTTTAAAATCACATCACGTAGCTTTAACAAGTTGAAAGTCTCAAATGTAGGTAAGAATGTAGGCACACAAAAGGAATCCAAGAAAACAAACAAGTAAGCTTAGAAATAAAACATAAGGGTTGCACAAAGGAAGTCCTCATAGTTATTCAAGTCTGGAAAATACTTTGTTTCACTAAAGACGCTATACATTTTCTGCTAACAAGACTTCCAGAGAGTGGAAGTTTTATTAAAAATCAGGAAATTTATGAAAATATATAATAATCAGGACTAACAACAATTCCAAACAAAAAAAAATTGTAAACTTCACTTTTTTGTCTAATAAATTGATTAAAAGTATTTTTTATTACTGCTACTATGCACATGAATATGGCGCTCTCTAATGTTAAGAGTTTTTAGTTTTCCTATATATGTATATACGAAGACTTAAACCAATATGATGTATCACATAGATAACTGTATCACACGGTTTTACTCGTATAAATTTAGGCATAAATGATCCTATTTATTAATCAACGGTACAACAAATCTGTTTGCCAAATTTCATTCCAATCCATTCATTATTTAAATAGTAATTAACAAATATCCAAGCAATGCCAACAAGTTTGTTAGGACGCTTAAATTAAACGATCACTCAATTATATTTAAACGATTGATCAAATTTGAATTTAGACACGAATGGACAAAATTCACATTTGTTTTTTTTTTATTCTAATTATGGCAAGTAAAACCGAGTGAAATAGCTAATTCATCGTATATACACACATCTTTAAATTTCATAAATCACAAAGAATACGAAAAATAAATACTAACATAATAACAATGCCTTATAGTATAATAATAAGTAAATTTAGAATGTAAAGTAAAATACTGAAAATACATTGTATGTACTTAGTACCTTTGAGGTTCATTTTTTCACCGCCATTTTTCCATAGACAAACAATCCCTTTGCTACGCGCGGTTTCGCAAAGTAAATACAATTATGTTCTGTAAACACTAGATTCTTAGGATAACCAAACATAAAGAATCTGTGAAACCGAACGTGGAAATTCCTTATTTTATTTATTTTATTTTTTATTAAAGAAAAACCAATAGCTGAAATATTTCATAAATAAAAGAAAAACAGTAAAAAATAAAAAGCCAATTAAAAATTACAAGTTTTTACAATTAAAAACAAGATTCAACCAATTCATATGGCATCGTCAATACTTACAGTCGACTAAATTAAACTTAGAGTAACAATATTATAGTGGTAGAAACATATGCATAGGCAGTTATGCAAAATAAAAATATAGAAAATACTATCTGTATTCCGCGGCTTTAAATTCTTGAATAAGTACATCAACTATTCTATATGCTAAGTTAAGATATGTTATATCCGTGTACCAAATTTCATTCCAATTTGTTCATTAATTTTTGCATGAAAGAGTAACAAATATTTGTCCATTCATCCGTACGTTGATATTGGCGGAGTTATTATCATGTAACAATTAGGATATTTAAAAAAAAAATATCCGCAATAAAACAATGTTTATTTTACTTTTATTTTACTAGTGTTAAAATTAATATGAGATTAACACGAGAGTATATCATTTGCAAAAAATCTTGTTAGTGTCAATTTTATTAACGTGAAATCGATGTCTTAAGGAAATTTTGTGTACATCTGTAATTGGCGTAAAAGCAAGATGCGCAAGCCCTATATAATCAACTAAAATTAATGTCTGTATATATCATATATATCAACAGTGTAAACACACTGTTGATATGTATCTTTTAAAATAAATAAATACATAAAACAATAATTACAAAGATATGTTTTTAAGCGATAGATAACATAAACAAAATGTTTAAGGTAAAACACCGTAGTGGAAGCGTTTTATAAGAGAAAGATTCTCTGTCTGTCAAGGAGGACTAACCTGGCATCGGCTTCGTGAATTTTTTTGCTGTAGGTGATCGGCAGTTCTTCCTCGACTCCTATATACACGCACACACAAGGTTTTACAGGTTCTTCAGGGCACATACAGTTTAAAACACAATTCACATTTATTTTACAGGAGCAAGCGTCCGCGCATACGCCTCCATTCAGTCAGTACTTTTATTTTTATTCGTTACAGTAAGGTGGGAGAAAAATAATAATGACGGACTCCAATATTGTAAACAATCTGTGTTTTATTACAAAGGGATAAGGTTTTATTTTGAACACAAAAGATAATGAGTATTCGTCATATACATACGTACCTTCATATATGTATACCGTTAACCAATCCATCAATCTTACCCTTTCCAGTAATTACGTATGTTTACATTTGCGTACGTACTCCTATTGTATGATACATTGAAAATTTTAATTAATATTGCACAGTGTGGGTTAACTTGATATCTTCGATATTCAGGAGTAGATAGATTTTTTATGTAACTTTGAATGGAACGGCAATAATTGAATTGAAAACTTTTTTGTAATCAGTTAATAAGTAAGAATCCTTCTAAGAAATAAATCCTTTAAAGTAATTTAACAAAAGTGAGACTCGACTGGTTTATTCGTCACTAGTTTTTATCCGTGACTTCGTCCGAGATACTTTTTACGCGCCACCTACCTACATATACTTTAATTCCTTCTACCCAAAGGTTGTCTAGAAAAGATTGCTTAGCAATAAGACCGCCTTTTGTACTACACTATACGTATCGAAAATTGTTCAACAAATCCTGTTATGTTAGTGCAATAAAGTGTTAAATAAATAAAAAAAAATACTGGCCTATATTCTTCTCCATTCCTTATAATATGTGTCTACCAAATTTCATAGTAATTGATTAATACGCTATAATGTATCCATATTCATCCCATATATAGGTACTATGTGAATTTCATAGTGATTGGTTAAGCTTCGTATTAGAGTTAAGTGGTAACAAATAAAGAAACTCACTTTCATATTTATGATATTGAGATAGTAAGAACTTCGATACTACTATAATTTATTATTACAATTAAAAATTCATTATAATTAAAATAATTAAATTGTGTTCCACGAAATAAACCGACTTCAACATTGGCAAAACCAGTTGTTTTGCTGGTACTGCTCATGTCTATAGGCGACGGTTACCACTTTCCATTAGGTGGGCCGTCAGCTTGTTTGCCATTCTAAGTTACATAAAAAAAAATTGACTCAAAAACTACTGATCTGCTTTTGATAAAATTTCTAGTGAACCAATATTTAAGTAGGTGTATATCCTTTTAGATATAAAAAGAATTCCCAATTTTTTCCCAATCTGTTTACAACTGATAAAATTATGAGATAACGTTCATAAAAACAAATACAGCCGAATTGAGACCTTTCTTCTACTCGGAGTCGATTGAAACTAAGTATTGTTATCCCATGAAATGGCTTATCGATTCACCAGTACTGCTTAGTCCCTTCTTTATTTAATTGAAACACTGTACGTGTATGATAAGGTACGTTCGAACCACTGTCTATTCCATACAGATTGTCAACTTCAACAAATAAACGGTTACAAAATGGAATGGACTTAATATATGCGAAGTCACGCATCTCCCCTCTACTATGCGGGCGTCTATCTATGTTTGCCCAGTCGAATTTGATGAAATTGTCCGTCCAAATGACTTGCCAGAATGAACGTTACTAACTTTTGTCCGCGATTTTGTTCTCGTGGATTTTTTAAATAGGGAAACTAATTAAAACAATGATGATTCTAGATGGCGTATTAAAATATACAACTCTTTTTAAGTTTATATATTTTTTTTTCTATATATCTCATATGTATTTATAAACATCACCTGTTTACGATTTTATTAAATGTATATAGATATATACATATCTCGATCATAGTCATAGATGGTCTACCATGAATATTTTCTGAAATTTCAGGCCCGAATGAAACACAAATTTCATGTTAAATTTATATAATACATACTGTTTAAAAATATTAATGATGTTAAAATATCGTTCGTTTGAATTTTCATGGTAGGATGTATGACGAACGAACGTTAAGCTCCATTTACTGGACCAATTTCGGTATGAACAAAAACACGAAATTAACTCTGAAAATTCGGAATTTCATTTCATGGTAGACCCCAGATCTTGATTTCTACTGTAAATATATTGTAAATACTTTTTTTTTATACAACTTAGAATGGCAAACAAGCTAACGGCCCACCTGATGGAAAGTGGTAACCGTCGCCTATAGACAAGAGCAGTACCATGAACATAACAGAGTATACTGTTTCGTCCATGATACTCCTCATGCGTTGCCATTCCTGAGGATTCAGATGTTATTTCTCTGTTACCTGTAAATTCACGCCATATCCCACCCTTTAAATCGAAAAACAACCATGCAAACACAACTCCGTCAGTTTTTAACTGATTTGGATTTTTTCTGAAAGGATATACGTGCATACATATTAGTCGTGAAGAAATTTTATGAAAATCGGTTTAGTAGTTTGGTTTTGAAGTAAAAATAATTGGTAATGCCACAACGGCATTCAGTTTTTTTTTGTGGAAAACAATCTTATATTATTTTTCATAGGCACTAACACACTAACAAAACCCCCCTTTTGGGGAGGGCCTATGTTCAGCAGTGGACAGTTAACAGCAAATATGGCATGGTGTAGTATTTTATTTGTGCGATATACCCATTCGCTATTTATTCATACAATTAAAATAGCCCCATATTAATTTTGTCCAAATATAATTATTGCAATTATTATTATTTTGTATTATTCCAAGACTAGGTTTTATGGAAAGTTTTTATGGAAATCGTCGCACCTTAATATGTAGATCGTTTGTCTGTCTATGTAATTTTATCTATCCTGCAACTCTGCGACTGTCGCGAATCCAACAATACCTACAAGATTAAAACTCATCCAACCGTTTAAATAAAAGGGAATAAAAAGTACGGCGCAATCGATAGATACAAAATTCATATCTCTCTCGCAATTGGATAAAAATGTTTCATATTGCAAAGCAACTGCTATAGAGTCAGAATCAATTTTGATTTAAAAACCGAACTGCTGAGTTTTGATAAAATTTCAATGTGACCAATCTGAAAATGTATCCTTTCAGATATAAAGAGAATTTTCCTAATCGCCCGACCGCCATGATGAACATAGGTTTTGCCAGTAGTTGCCACGCTTGGCAAGTGGGTTAGCAATCACAGTCCAGCTTTGATGATATTTTAAGTGAGAGGTCGCTAGCTATCCCTCGAACATTAAGTCCCCTTAGTCGCCTCTTACGACATCCACGGTTGAAGAAGGTAATTCTATATTGGGATCACACTACAATCTATCGATATTGATTTTCATATTCGGTGGCATTATTTCAAATTAACGCTGTGGTATTGTCAAATACTAATCATATGGTAACTGAAAGTTCCATTTAGTATTCATTCAATTACGTGTAATATCAAATGGTTATCTTATTTTTCGCATATGGTGTCAGCTAAGCCAATGCACGTTGACCCATACGGATCTTTTGTGCTTCCCTTTGCCTTATACCATCATTTCATAGATCCTATGTGTTACCCTAACGATATCCCGCGGTAAACCGCTATCTATCTTAGAAGATATCTTAAAATATATCTGTAGTCCCCTGGTTCTCGATAAGCCGTTCCCAGTAGACTCACAGTAGACACATCAAGTGTTCCATGGATTCCGATTTCTCCCCGCACAGTCTGCACAGTGTGTCCGAAGATAGACCCATCTTGTTCAGTATATGCCTTATTGACATATGTCCATTTAAGGCACCCATAATAAGTCTTGCCTGTTGTCTGCCACATGGCTAATAAATGTTTTTTATATTTTATATTCCTACGTGAAATGCCGATTAAATTATTTCTATTCTATTCTATTCCATAAGCGTATTGTGCTTTGTAATCTTAGTAATCATCTTAAAGTTGAAAGCGAGTAGTGTAACATTATATTTTTATTCCTTCATCACGTGGAGAATGCAGTGAAAAGTTTTCACTATTGCAGTGCAGTCCAAATATATTGCAGTCATGTAAAAATGTTGGTGCTGACTCAGTTGTTTCCACAGGCACGTCCTCAAAGTTTGAGACTTGTGGTAGTTGCGTTCCGTATTTCTATTTATATTGTACTAGAAGTCCATTGTGTTTGTTACCTTGTTGTCTTTATATTTCACAACAATATTATCATTCATAAGCCCACACTAAGCGGTACCGGATCAGCTGGACAGCGCTTGACTGCGGTCAGCGGATCCCAAGTTCAAATCCCAGCCAATTAAAAATGATTGTCATTTGTTTCGTGCTTCCGAGGGCACATAAAGCTGCCATCTGGTAAGCCATGTCAGAGGGTTTTGTGTATAATACAGGCGGCTTAGAAATACTTGACACTAGAGAGCGGTATCCCTACACGAATAGCAGTAATAAGCGGTACTTGAAAATATGCTTATTAAAAGATAAATATATATATTTTTTACATAACTTTCTTTTCTCTCTCTCTCTCTTTATTTTTTATGTTTTTTTTGTTTTTTCTAGTAAATGCACCGCATACTTAATTTTCCGCTTGCCTGATGGTTGACTGGTAGAGAACGATATTAGGTGTTAAATACGCCATATGTACAACTACTTATATAATTGTGCATTAAAGTTTAAATAAATAAATATATTAGAGAAGCACTAAAGTAAATGTAAAAGGTCTGGCTCGAAAAACCTTTAATCTTCCTATAGCAACCGATAGTGGAACAGATCGGAGCAGAAAGGAACAGATAAATGTTGATGCTACAGACTGCCCTGCTCTCTCGATTTACGTAATGAAATCTGCAACGGAAACGATTGATTCGATGAAACCATTCGCACTATTTACACACACACACACACACACACACACATACCTATTATAAGGTAGAATATATATATTTTTAAATCACCGTTAGTTAAATTTCTGTATACATGTTTTGAATTGGGCTTATAACAAACAACTTGTCAATTTGAACAATATTTTAATAACATGTTTTTACGAGAGTAGAACCTTGAGTATAAAATCCGCATGTTACTATGAAACTAGCGGACATGTGAAAAAACCACAACAGCCGAAGTGTTAAATTTAGAAAGTTTGTGATGCAGTGCTCCCTGGATAGTCGACTAAGTCGAAGATTTCAAAGCGATGATCGCTGGTACATCCAATTTGCTTTTTTGTTTCTTCTTCCTTTTTATATATTTGTTTAGGGAGAATAAACTCGTTCATATTTAAATATTTCAACGAGATTCTCTTTTATTCAAAATGTTCATTCTTCTCGAAAGCTTTTTTGAGATAATTTATTATTATTATTATCACAGATTTCGTGTCTTCCAAAATTTTTCTAGTCTTCTATAAAAAATCTAGTCAATAATTAAAATAGTCAATTAAAAAGACTGGACTTATGTAAAGCAAATACGTGACGAAATTGTTTTACCGGATTAAATTCGAAATTTGAAGTGTCAGTGGCGGTTTATATAAGTGGAATTCACATGTGTGGTGTATTTGTGCACGGTGAGGTGCGGCTCACCTATGACGAACAACAATAACGGTGTGAACGGCAGCGCGGGCGGCGAGCCCGCCTCCGCCGATATGGATTCGCTCGAGGAAATGCTTCGTAAGGTAAGTTCGACATAAACTTTTATGTGTTGCATATTACAGTTTAAAAAGTTGTTCGTTATATTTACCGATATTATACCACGGCTCAGGCAATGAGTATTTCACAAGAAACTGATTCAATATTGTTAACACCGCCGGTCAAAATAAGCTTCCATATTATGCAACTTTTGTATTTTTTGGTAATAGCATTGGTGAATTATTACTTATATATTAAATTTTGAAATGTTATTAACCTTTTATAAAATACCACTGAATATCACTGGATTAAAAGAATTAAGCAACAGATTTACTTTTTATATTACTTTTAATAACAAACAATATGATAGTGTAACTCGTAGAAAGTTGCAACCATTACTTATATGTGTTGCCTGTCAATTTCATGAGTTTTACTAAATAAACTTTCATAATAATGATGTTACATATAACAATTACGTTTAATGACAAATGGAAAAACAACCTCAATCAATCACATATCGTTACACGTTTATAAAACGCATTAGCGTGTACAGTGACGGACTATCTACGACGAATCAATTAAATGTTGGTATGTTCATTAATTTAGTAAACTGAATACAAATACAATCAATCATACATCGTTACGTTACACGTTAGTAAATCGTTTTGTCTGGTATAACGTCGGAGTATCTACGACGAATGAATTTATCATACTTTTTATTTGTTATGTAAACATTAAGGTTTACATATATGTCGAGTAGCTCACTCAATCTGTCTGCAGTGAACATAGATAAAGTTATTCAACACTAATTTGTATGAATTCTTTATTGTTCTCTTCAAAGAAAGATGAAGATTACCAATATGTACCTTAGATTATATAGATAGAGCCTCGAGCCTCAAAAACAGGTCAGCTTTTTGTCAGCTAAATGTCAAATTAACTGACTCATTTTTTAATCAGTGTTCTATATACTTACGCACAAAATGTATTTTGACGTATTATTTTATAAATAAAATAAATATATTTACGCACAAAATTTAATAAATAAAACGAGTATTACGCATTAAAAATGTCCAGTATTTATAAAACAAAATAAATATAAAAGTTATAAAGGAATCACTTATAACTATTTTTCACGGAAAATTTTATGAAAATGTTCACCTGCTTTTCTTGAAGTATTTATATGGAGACACTTTATCTATATAATCTAAGGAGTACACAAACAAAATTAATACTTAATTACATAAAAGCATATTGATGAATGTGGAAGAAGCGAAAGAGGTTTGTTTGAATCGAAGCATTTGGCGTTCCATTGTTTCTGCCTACCCTAATGGGAGACAGGCGTGACAGATATGTATGTATGTATAAAAGCAAAGAGGCAAGAATGGGCGGCCTTATCGTTAAATAACGATCTATATAACGAATAAGTAACCCTGCTTTGCTGTATTCTTTTATGGCAATAACATACTAATATCCTACTTATAACTTGCTAAGAGAATTTGAATATAAAAATATATAAATATTTTTTTCTTTTTTTCTTTGATCCTTACTCCTTTTATTCTTCCTTTCCTCCTTCCTTTATACACATTCTTCTAATGTTTTCTATCTTAGTAAAATATGTATTACTCGTCACACTATATAGAATCGTCTATTCTTTGCATCTACGATGTTCAATATCGTTGCCGCTCGTTAAAACGGAAAATAAAACATAGACAAATAAAAAAAACTATATCGTCCCTCGACGACAGTATGCGCCCGAAAGTATCGGCTTTGCACTCGTCACAACGTGCCGTATGCAATTTGATTCACACGCTGTGTATAGGTAAGTATATTGTATGTATACTCTGCACGATGCAGTATGCTGTGGATGACATGATAGGTCTCTAAAATAATAGAAAAAAAAATTGAGTCTTAATTTACGGATTCAACATAATATAGTTGAATGGGAAATTGCTATATGTCAATTATTATTATAAAATTGACTTTAACGAAAATCTCACTCAAATGTAGTTTTATAACTAAAAACTTACGATATATCAGCTGTCACTCTCAGCATGCTACAATGTCTAAGGTATAGTTTTAGCTAAAACTTTGAATTTAGAATACTCAGAAAACCAATCATCTCTGTCACCTACTTTTTGTGAGAATACCTTAAGCTAATTTGTATAGTATGTGACAAGTCTTTAGTTTTTTTTTATACAACTGGTATGGAATAAACACATAAACAAGCTGACGACCCACCTGATGGAATGTGGTAAATGTCGACTAAACATAAAGACAGTACCATAGACATAAAATAGTATACTGTGTCGCTGATAATAATTAATTATTATTTCTGCCCTTCATTAATTTATTATTATTACATGAAATTAATGATAATTATATTAATTTGTCGTATGGTTCCGGCATAGAATGGCACACGCCTTCTTTTCCCGTGGGCGTTTTAAGAGGCGACTAAGAGAACAATGGTCTTCGGATGGGAAACATTCAAATATCACTAAAAGCCTAACTGCGAATCCCAACCCACATCCCAAGCATGGCAACTACTGGCAAAATCCTCCTTATAGTGATAGCATATGTTCAGCAGTAGACAGTTAAAGGCTGATATGAATGATAATGAAGTATCATTAAATTTATTATAATTGTATATTAAAGGTATATTTAATAAATAAACAATAATAAATTAAAAATAAACAATTTCCGAAATTTATAAGTTATAACGGAATTTACTCACCGGGAAATTGTTTGCTTATATTAAATACTTAGTTCTAATTAAGTACAAATTATATTGCGGATAATGTTCGTTAATTAGACGAGCAATCTTTTTTATTTTATTTTTTTAATATTGTACTATTATTTCTTTATGGATACAATTCTCATTTATACCTATTACATTTCATTTCATTCTGCAATATACTTTTTTCTAATTAGCAACTAATTAGAGTATCCTGGGAAAACAGCGTGCTTTTAGCTGATGAGAGCATATTTTTTCTTTATTTTCTGTATCTAGTGAAGTAGTTTAATAAAGTTGAGTTAGCTGTTGTCTGGTAGGAAGGGATTTAAATAAAATCTTTGTGTAAAAAACGATGGCAAATCTAATTTTCGTTTGGGTAGAACTAAAGAGAGTTTCGTAACAGTTACCTTTAAGATTTTACGGTTTTAATTGATTTTCTGGAATGTTCTTACTATTATTATGAATGTAAAAGTGAGTTTGTTTGCTTAAATTATCGAGCCTCAAAACCGTGTCAACTTTTTATTAGCTAATTGTTAATTTAGCCAACTCGTTTTTTTTTTCAGTATTCTATATATTTACGCACAAAATGTATTTTGACGTATTATTTAATAAACAAAACGAGTATTACGCTTTAAAGAGACGTATAATTCATAAACCAAAATAAATATAAAAGCTATAAAGATTCACTCGTAACTATTTCTAACGTCAAATTATTTGAAAAAGTCGACTTGTTTTTCTCGAAGCATTTCTATGGAGACTGTCTATATAATCTAAGTTTGTTATCTCTCATCTATCATCCCTCATAGTAATTGGTTGAGTTTTTACGGTGTTAAAAGGTAACAATCAATATTTCACATTATTAATGCATAATATTGCCAATATTATGTTTATTTTTATACGTTTAACGTATGGCAACTCCGTTTTTCTCTCTTCTGGCATTGCAATCGGTAACATCATACCGCTGCCGTTCAACCTGTTATATTTTCTATTATTAATGTAAAAACAACAATTAAAACAATTATTAACCACTGTAAAGGAAGTTTCACTTCAGCAAGTACTCATCTGCCACCCACGTAGGGAAATACAAGCCCAGCAAGACAGACCCCGCACAAAGATGAAAGAGTTTTTTGTGTAATATACGTAAATAACCGTTCACTCAAGATTTGTTTGCGGAATCTTTTTTGTTGGAAATTTTTGCCATCTTGAACTATAAAAGATTCAAAAGCTTTTTTTTTCTATGTACTTAATTACCTTTGCTTCAAATTTTTTAAGTTAATATTATAAATATAACGTACTTTAATTTACTCGTAATGCTTGAAAACTGGCTTTATTGTTCATGACAATGTAACTAGCTTTTACCCGCACTTTGATTATATAATTATATTTGACCAGGATATGTTCGTTGACCAGGGTACTAAGTAGCCTATATCCTTCTTCATCCCATATAATATGAGTATACTCAATTTTACAATGATTGGTTAAGCCGTTAAAGCGTTATAAGGCAACAAACAAACAAATTAACTTTTACAATTGTATCAGTAAGGATTATATCTAATATATAAAATTCTCGCGTCGCGGTGTTTGTTACCAAACTCCTCCGAAACGGCTTTACCGATTTTTACGAAATTTTGTGCATTTTTTGTTTTGTGCATTATACATATTGGGTAGATCTGAGAATCGGCCAACATCTATTTTTCATACCCCTCAATGATAAGGATGACCCACCCCTAAATATTTCTTTTTTATTTATTTTGACATTTTTTTTATTTTATTATGACTTAGCATTGAAAAATACATATAGCTTAAAATTTTCACCATTTTACGATCAACGCCTGTTTTTTAATCGCGATTTTTATATTGCGCAATAGGATTGCAAGATGAAAATCAAATATAATAATTGTAGTACGATGAATTTCATGTATAGTTCTAGAAATAATGTATATGGTAAAACAACGTTTGCCGATATGTATATACTAGATAATTTTTATGGTGACAGGAGGTAACAAATATATTTGTGATCATCATCATCATATCAGCCGTTGACTGTCCACTTCTGAATATAGGCCTTCCCCTATTGGGGGGTTTTGCCAGTAGTTGTCACTTAGCAGGCATGTTGACAACCGCAGTTAGGCTTTTGTAATGTTTTAAGAGGGACGCTGCTCCACATCCCTCGAACATTAAGGTCCTTTAGTCGTCTCTTACGACACTCATTGGAAAGGTAGGGGTCGCCCAATCTATGTCGGGACCACACAAAAATATCTGTAATATTCTACTTATGTAATATAATTATGATTTGTGAGTAAGTTTGTTTACATTGTATATATATTGTGTAATAGATAAACTAGTTTCTATCATTCTCTACCTTTAGAACAGAAATATATAAGTAGTATAATTAGGTTGTTTTAATGGGTGATAATGGAATAATAATTTCGTCTGTACTGTCAATATACGCTGGCATGGTACCAGTGAGCGATGATATACACGAATAAAAGCAGGCCAGTTAACCTGGCTTGATGAATTCAATTAGAATTGACGACAATGGTTTCCAGAGAGAATCGTATGGAGGTCGACCTGATAAGGTTATATTACTGGTAATGGGGCCGTTTGATCCCATTATTAACAATCCCTTAATTAGGTTTGCGGTGTAAAGTGCAATATTAAGGAAAATATTCTTTACAAGGCTATCTTTAGGTAAGGCAGATAATAATGGAACGTAAGTAATTAAATAATTTTAATATTGTCATTAACGTCAGAATTTTTTTTTGTAATAACACTCTAAATAAAAATTGAAAAAATACATTAACCAGAAGCAAACTGTTTACATCTGCTGTGTGGACCCTGCATAGATTGGGCTACCCCTTCCTTTCGCGAGGGTGTCGTAAGAGGCGACTAAAAACACTTAATGGTTAAGGGATGGGCAGCAGCGTCCCTCTTAAAACATCACCAGAGCCTAACAGCGATTGCCAACCCGCTTGCCGAGTATGGCAACTATTATCAAAATCGTCCTATGGGGAAAGCTTTTGTTAAACAGTAGACTGTTAATAAACTGTTAACGATGATGATGAAACTGTTTACATCGGATTTAAAAAACAATTTATAAAATACTAAACGGTGATAATATTTACCAATAAGGTGATAAACAAGTATACGGCCCGCCTGATTGTAAGTAGTCACTGTACCCTAAAGACGCTTGTAGTATCAGGAGCAATGCGTCTATCTTCGTCACTTACTTGAACATCAACATCTAGATCTTTTACTTGAAAAACTTCATGTTGTACTCAGTAGTCACTACCCTCTTGTGAAAATCTTGGCATGGAGCTCGTTCCTATCCACTAACCATCTAGGTCTAAATGTTCCTATAAATAAAAAGTCTGTTGCACAAAATAAAATAAAATATTTATATACAACACTTTCGAACTGATGGGAATATAAAAGCGTTAATGAATGTTAAAAAGTTGGCAATTAAAAAGCTTATCTCAGTAAATTTAAAAATAAACTACCTACGCGTTAACGCGGGAACGAGGCCGGCATTAAAGGATGCATGTCTGTGAAAAGCGAAGTTTTGCATGAATAGACTCTGGCGAGTTGGAAATTATCGTGCTTTCATCCAGAATATTGACTGCGAAATAATTAATTCACATCATAAATTAAGCGAACAGGGACTGCGAATTTATGGACTCAACATTGTTCTTGAGGTTTTTTACCCGCTTTGTGTTTTTAAAATTGTGGATTCAATACTCGATTATAGCTAGAAGGAACGGCCGGTGTTTTTCAAACGACTTCACTTAGAAGGAGGTTCTCGGTTCGGTTATATTTTTTTTTAATATAATAATATAATAACCTTATTCTTTTTTATCTGAAAGGATATACATATTTACAGATTAGTCCCATACAAATTTATCAGATTTTTTTTATACAACTTAGAATGACAAACAAGCTGACGGCCCACCTGATGGAAAGTGGTAACCGTCGCCTATAGACATGAGCAGTAACCATGGACATAACAGAGAACATACTGTTTCGTCCATGATACCACCCATGCGTACCCAGTAAAATCACGCTATATATCCCACCCTTCCAACCGAAACACAGCCATGCAAACAACTGCTTCACAGTAAAAACACGAATGGGATAGAGGTACCCAAGCAATCAACTTTTGTACAAAGTCTCCCTCTGGTAAGAATCGCTTCAGTAGTTTAGTTATTAAATCAGAATTAAAACTAAAATTATTAAAAAATTGCTTTTGCTACAAATGAAGTCGGTTTTTTGTGTAACAAAATTTTGTTACGTATGTGATTAGAGGCACTTATCGATAATTAATCGCGAACACTCAGGTTGTGGATGATCTTACTGTCGAGACTACAATATGGCTACAATATATCTTTTAAAAAGGGCGTATTAAGGTTTCTTAAGAGTCTGCAATGCGTCCATAGACTACGGTAACTCCGTTTACACACGCCATATGCTTGTTTACCATTATAGTAATATAAAAAAAATACATTCCACTAATCCTACTAATATAATATTCAGCGTCATCATATAAGCCGTTGATTGTCCTCTGCTGAACATAAGCTTCCTCCATAAGAAAGGTTTTGTCAGTAGTTGTCACGTTTGGCAGATGGACTGGAAACCTTAGTTTTTTTGGTGGGTGAAAATGGTATGGTAACCCGGCCACCACGAGTGAAGGATGATAGATGAGAATAAAAACAGGCCAGTTAGCCCATCATAATGAATTCATCAGGAATTAACCATGATAGCTTCCAGGAAGAACCGCGAGGAGGTCGACCTGGTTGGGTATATTGCTAGCAATGGAATTCTCAGTCTCCATTACTAACAATCCCTTTCCCCCTAGAAACCTTAGTTAGGCTTTGGTGATGTTTTAAGAGGGAGGATACTGCCCATACTTCGACTATTAGGTTCCTTTGGTCGCTACGACACATACGGGAAAGAAAGGGGTGGCCTATGCTAGTACCACATGGTAACATATTTTATGTTTTTGTAATATTTTGATATGTTATATTTATTTATTTACACTATACATTATAGTCCATAAATAAGCGATTACATTTCCGATATGATATACATGTCTTTGAAAAAAAACTTGTTTGGAACCAGTAACTGATCATATATTTTAGTACCTACTTCAGAATTCTCTTAGATCTGTATTTCTTAAAAACACGCGAGTCACTCGTGTGTGACTCGAAAAACCTTGGACTCTTTATTTACACTTTTATTACATTAATTTATTATTTACATTTATGATAAGAAATGTATTATATTTTACGACTATGTACTATACATAAATCAACGCTAATCAGCTGTTTCTTTTGTCGATTTTTATGGTATTTTTTTATAAGGGTGATAAAGAAATGGTTATGTCGCCTGCGCTATCGGTATACGTTGACGGGGCATCAGAGAGGGATGAGGTTAGAACGAAAACAGGTCAATTGGTGCATCGTGATAAATTCGTCAAGAATATACCACTGTGGTTTTCATGTGATACCGCGTGGATGTCAATTGCTAGTAATGGGATCGTTAATCCCCATTTGTCCTCTCTCACCCCGATTTGTAGGGTATTATATCATCATATCACCTGTTAATTGTCCACTGCTGACTTGTCCACGTGGTTCCCCCTGAAAACCATCGTAAAAAAATCTTGTTAAATTGCTAACTGACCTGCTTCATACTCACCTATCATCCAACACTGGTGTCCCGCCGGTGTATACTGATAGCACGGGTGGGGTTACCATTCCATTATCACCCATTAGAAAAAAAAAAACAAGCTCGTAGTAAAAATAAAGTATGGACATTCTATTAGGGAAGATTTGTTAAATATGCACTCATACAGAGCCGAGGCGCATCACTGGTAGTGAATAAATGAAAATGAATACCTAACTTTATTTAACTTATCGCTTATTTGTGAGAGCTGTATACACCTTTAATTGATATGTTCAGCTTAAGCCTTAAGCTTGGTAGTGAGGAGTAAGATTTTTTTGTTCAAACTTAGATTTAAGCATTTTGTAATAGTAGTTTTTCTCTTTTACTTGCTAATAACATTGTATATTGTCTATTTAATTATTGTGAGCATATTGTTGGTGTGTCTTTTATAAATAAATAAATAAACAAACTGTACCAACAGTGCATCAGTAGTACGCATACTAGCTACGTGACAACTGGCTGTTTCGACAGTTACGTTTGCATTAAAAGTTCCCACTTCCCAACCGCGACCGTGCCCCGGAACTAGCAATCCGCTTTATTATTTATTGCCCAGTGTAATAAGTTTTACTCAGGACCCTTTATTTGTTCTGCAACTCGTTACGAAGATTTGGCCCAAATTCGAAAGCCCCATTATTTATTCAGTTAAAAACGCCGCACGTTTAAATGCTCCGTGCTGTC
The DNA here is from genome assembly GCF_026898425.1 of Galleria mellonella. Lineage (NCBI taxonomy): Eukaryota > Metazoa > Arthropoda > Insecta > Lepidoptera > Pyralidae > Galleria > Galleria mellonella. Next base: position 59,279 of record NW_026442037.1, on the reverse strand, counting down.
GGAATGTTTGTTGATGAGTAATTGAATTTTTAATTCGGTCGTCTTATGTTGACTGAGGAGGTGACAATTTTGAGGAATGTGTAATTTTAAATTGGGGATTTGTATACGTAGACGTAGATATTTCGCGTAATATCATATTATAAAAATACACTGCGGTGATATTTTAAATGGTTATATTTTAATTTAATACTGAAATTAATGCATCTATCCCATTATAAGCAGACTTCAAAAAAAGAAGAATGTCAACTCGGTTAAACATCTTTTATGTTTGCCACTTCAGAATTCTGTCGTTTATAAATCAATTTGAAAAAATTATTTTTTTATCTCAATGAATATACTTTTATTAAAATCGGTTGAAAAGTTTCGTTTTTAAATAAAATTAGTAGTTTTGTCACAATTGAAAGTAGTGTCTATTTATTTATTTTTGTTTAACAAAATATATTTTCTTTAAATGGTTTTACAAAGAAACTACTTATATTTTCACAACTATAACTTTAACGTTTGACGTCTAGACAAATTACAATACTTATTTTATATGGACTTTACAAAACTACATCCTAACCTTATATCATTATCATAAAAGTTAATTTAATTCAACCTTAAACGAATAGCAATAAAATGCAGATTTGATTGCTCGGAGTCGAATACATACTCACACAGTAAATACATAGTAAAGGTTCTTAGGAAAGTGGTTATTTTTGTTGCGAAGTAGTCTAAACAATTTTATTTCTAAACAAATAAAATGTAAATAAATGATGTATACGGTGAAATATAATATACGATGTTATAATATTACTTCAATATTTTTCAATGTATCTGTCGATTGATCATTATTTGTTTTATATTTAACGCGTTGTAGAACTAATGTTTGTATTGAAAAATTGTATTTAATGATACAAGATCCCTGCGATACAAGTCTAGAACTCAGTACAGGAATCGCTGTTAAACTGTGTTACCTTATCAATGTAGAATAAATAAATAAAAAAAAATATTCATTATTATGAGGATAGTAATTTTTGCATATCACGGAGGCAACAACGAAAGTAGGCAACTTATCTAATGTTCCAATCATTCCCAAGCACGAGGACAACAGAGAACCAAAATTATGACAATAATAAAAAAAAAAGTATTAAATATTAACTATTACGTTCAACTTTTTCATAAAAGTGAACACTTAAGAATCTCTATTTCACTTGAACTGAGATAAAGTACGACGTTTTAATTGTTATGGTGTTTTCTCCACCATAAAATAAAGTTGCCACGTGACTTAAGATTTTAAGCCGGAACGTAAAAAGTTTGGGATGTCGCTTATACTCGTACGAGCACTTTTCGAGCTTACTCAAAGCATGCAGTATTAGTTGCTATGAGAGTTGGTATTAGTTTGCAGTTATCGAGTGATAAAATGTGAACTTTAGTATAACTTAACGTATAAAACAAGTAACAACCTCACAGGGGTCGACACTTACTAGTTTTTTTCACACTTCACTAAAGTTGTTTCTTATTTTATTTAATAACTAAGACCACGCAACTTTGTCTGCTTAGAATTTGATTGTACAGTGTCTTGCGGGAGTGCAGTCTTTTTATCCCGGGATAAATGTGTTACCAATAACATCTTTGTTCATACCAAGTTCATTACACTATAAACAGAGAGAACTAAATCATACAATAAGTTTCTTATTATACGGCCCCCTGATTACGTATCTGATAAAGACTTCGATAGCTGAAAATTGCTCGATAATTTTATTCAATTTGCATTATTGTCATATTTTGTATTACAAGTAAAAGCGATTACCGAGTGAAAGTTTGTACTCCCTCTTTAGAGCGAAGGGACTAAAATTACTGTTATAAATTAATTGTGTCTTTTTCCATATGATCGCAAATGGCGCTCTTTATTAGACAAAAATGCATTTACCCTCTTTAGCAATTAGAAAACAATCGTGCTACGTAATACCTGTTTTTGACAAATTATCAATCTACAAAGTGATTGATCGCGCAGTATTTGTTAATTATATAATCAGCATCCGGGAGGTGTCAATTTATTTTAAAGTTGAAAAACTATTTGGAAACGTCAAAAGAAGTATATAAAATTATGTGCAAAAGTTTTATTAGTACAATTATGTACCATTTGTTCTAGGATTAATATTTCGCTTTACATTACATTTTAAATAATAAATCATACAAGAAAAAATATCTATGAAACGTTGTGAGACCATGTATGAATATTCTTATGATTTGTAAATAATCTGTCACATAAGAGATCCTCGGGGCTATTAAATAAGTCTTTGCAATTCTACGTACATAAAGCTAGTTAAATCATACTTTCCACATTCTCACGTCGCGGATGAATTATATAATTGCTGCCCCGCAATGCAGCTCAAAGGGGGGGGGGGGGGGCAGGCACCAAAGGCACGTCGGGGGTGGCAAATAAATCGGCAGAAAATGCGCAGTTGGCGTTAAAACCGATTAATGTCGCGGCCACACGCAACAATGCAGTTAAAGGAAAAAATGTTACAGTACAGTACCTGCCCCCCTAATGCCGCAACTTTACAGTCGTATCGTAAACATAACGCTGTTATATCTGGCTAATGAGCGCCAAGTTTGAGCCACGTGCTAGTTGTGAAGTTTACACACTTTGGAAATTGAGTGCTCGAGCCACGGTTATGTTTTTTTTTTTTTTTTTTTTACAAGTTATATATTTGTTATTTTAGCTGTTTGTCCCGCTACTTTGCCTATTATAGGGCACATTTATCATTATTCACGCAGTTTATCTGCGTGCCTAAATATTGCCCTATATTGAGTCTATCTATGTATCAAATAACATTGGAATGTATTGTCATCAGTTTTTTCAAGCATAAATGAATGACAAACATCTGTCGTTTGAATATTCAAAGATCTTTTTATTGTTAAAAACATCAAAACTTTCATATATCTATTCTAGCTATTGAACTGTTTTCTCTTCCTTTTGTGCTACATTCTCAATTTGAAAGAGAGTGACGTAGTTCAAATAGGTTTGAAGTTATTAATTTTTATTAATAGTGTAACACTATAATATTAGCTAGGAATTAAAAACTACAAAATTTTAAAAGTAAAAAATAAAAGGCCTTTCAATTATAATATTAATAAGGATCGCCGTGTAATCCCGGATCCACCAGAATAGAATAGACCACCCCTTCCTTTCCCGTGGGTGTCGTAAGAGTCGACTAAGGGAGGGCGAGGGATGGGCAGCAGCGTCCCTTTTAAAACATCTCTAAAAGCCTAACTGTAGTTGTCAGCCCGTCTGCCAAGTGTGGCAACTACTGGCAAAACTCTCCTTATGGTAAAGGCTTATGTTCAGCAGTGGACAGTTAACGGCTAAAATAATATAATAATAATAATTAATAAAGATAAGGAAATAATAATAAAGACTGATAACATCAATTTTGTTACACATACTACATACAATATTATAGGCAATTATATTTCTACAGTGGTACTTACTCGTATATAACCATTCGGCCGATTCCGTAAAAGATTGTAGCCGTAAAAAGTTAATAGGCGATCGAATTTATGTGACTTTTACGCGACGTTCCATTCTACGGAAACAAAATTCAGTTTGTAATTTGGTCACTAGGGGGCGTCAAACACAATGGAACTTTACGTTCCGTTTTTCGAAATTTTATTGCACGAGCCATTGTGGCGATCAAAGGGAACTAATAAAGTATGTGCCTTGGGCCTGACTGAAGGCGTCGACATAATAGACTTATATGAGGTACGAGTCGCTTTGAAATGAAAATATAAATTTTAGATCTTCGAAATGTTGTAGACGTTGTAGATATTACGAAACGGATTCTTATCAGAGTGGATGATAATAGTCATTATACTCAATAAATTTTCTAAATATGTGAATTACTTATAAAGAGTAATAAAATTAGTAAGTTTTGAGTTTAAGTATACCAACGGAGAAATATAAAATGATGATCTAAAAGTATATTTTATTCCGTTATAAAAAAAATTGGTCTATGTATCCTTTATCGTATAAAATAGACGAATAATCTGTTAACAGATAACTAATTGCTTTATGGTAGGGGTAAAATAATGGTAGTAGAATTATTGATTCAAATTTGAAAAGAAGTTTCTAAACTCTTAGTTTTCTTAGTATTTAATTGATACTAGTTTATAATCGTGATTTTTCCCGCATAACTTTAATAAATATGTAAATTCATTAGGATAAATATTGCCTATATCGTTCTCCATCCTAAATAGTATCTATATACCAAATTGCATAATAATTGCCTAAGCCGTTTAAACGATAAGAGGTAACAAACAAACTCACATTCACATTTATAATCTTAGTAAATATAAAAACTATTATCAAAATACTTATTTGTTGAAAACTTAAGTTTTCAACAAATAAGAAGTGGTTGAAAAGCTCTTCATTCTATTGTTTAAATTATTAAGGAGAAAGCCAACTATCAGGTAAAGGTGGTACGCTGAGCTACCGTTTGCCGCCAACAGCAACCGTCCGTGGATACTCGTAAAATATCCTAGATTGGCCCGTATTTCGTATGCCACAAGTCATAAACGATAGCGATTTAAAAGAGTTAAAATTAATTTAACAATAGTCATTAGCTATGTTTTTATATGATATATTTTTTAATATAATTATTAGTCTAATTATATTAAAAAAAAATATCATGTAAAAGTGGTTATATGTTCTATTTTTTCTTCTATTTTCTACTACGTATGCACATATACTACATATGCTACATGGGTAGCATTAGATTAAAAAAATAATGCAAGAACAGCCCACGCAAATTTTTGTAAATTCAGTAGATTAATGAAAAAATCTCTTAAAAAGAAGAAAGTATTATTATATAAAGAGTTATTATATAGAACAAGACAAAATATATTTTTACATTATTTAATTTCTCTTTTGTTTGTTCTTATTTAATTCGATTAAATGGTAATGAAATTTCTACAAGATCTGTTTATTTCAATCTTGTACTCGTCAATTGTGATTAAAAACTTTTAAACTAACCGTTAAGTTGTTAAGTAAATGTTGAAGATTTCGAGCAGTTCTAAAACTTCAGTTTAGAAAATGCGTCAAACGTAGTTAATGTTATGTATCTATACAAATCGGTACTGTTATGTTTTATTAAACGTAGTCTTTTCTTAATCTTTTAGCACGATAGATATAACAGACTTGTGTTCGCTCAGAATGGTGTAGTCATATACACTATTCTGCTTAACATGCGAACACAAGTCTGCTTAAATACCTCTGTCTTATTCGTGATTATTCAAGTGAAAACGTATGAGAATAGAATACCATATTCGTCAGGAATGGTAGCTCATGAAGTGTGGGCGTTACAAAGTATTCTCAGATGTTTTTGACTATATATTATACATACCTAATATTATTTACCATCAGGTGGACCGGTATCTTATTTGCTGTTTAAGTTGCTGTCCACCTGATGGAAAATAATATTATATATAAGTAATATATAGTCAAAAGAATCTGAGAATACTTTGTAACGCCCACACATCATGAGCTACCATTCCTGACGAATATGGAATTATCAGGTTGGTAATTTATGCAATTTAGTTTGCTGTTCTAAATTGCATAAATTACCAACCTGATAATTATGGAGTTTTACTGCGTGACAGAATTTGTAAAGGTGAATTGCTGAAGAATCAAAGCGATCAATAAAGTCTAAAAGATAAATAAGCAAAAGTGGAAATAGATCTACCATGTATCTAAAACAAATAATAATCGATAGGGGAGAAAGGGTTCCTGAGTAGGGACGGATCGATTACCTCGAATATGTTGTTGAGAGTTAGTAGACGTAAGTAGCTCAGAACCGTCCTCTATGGTAACATATGGTGGAGCAGTGAGCAATTAATAGCTGAAGTAATGTCGATTTTCTAGACAAATGGCAAAGAAATCTGCCGTAAGATGTTTTCATTATCTGAAACTTAACAATGAAAAAGACATTAGGTATTGCTATCTCGTTCTATCTCATGCTAAACTCAAATTCGCTTTCACTTATAACTTGTGCTATATAGTACTCTTTTACTTCTCCAAAGTAACGAGAGGTTGACTTAAACGGGCCGATTTATTTGTGCAGCCGTCTACAAGTGTAAAATTCAACTAAAAGACTTTTCAACGTCTCCCTAGAGTTAGTGTTATAGTTGTTAGCCTAGAGTGCTTTCAATACTTTATTGGTAATGTTTGAGTTCTTTTTTTAAATTACCTATTTGGAAGAAAAAATTATTTGGTGACCCACTTTATGGAACATGGTAATTGTTTACTATAGACACAAAGCATCATAGAAAATACTATGTGTGTATGATATGTATGTTCATTCATTTTAAATGTATCAAAGTTGTTCTCTGTAAAAATAATTATTTCATTAATAAATTGATTTTATTAGCCCAATGCACCGCCTTTTACTCTCTCTCTCTCTCTCTCTGTTAAGCATAACGATTGATTAGTAGAGAATGCCATCAGGCATTATATGTCCACCCTGTATATATATTTTAATGTATATAAGAAGAATAAATAAATAAATACTATAACATATATATTTTTATACATAAATAAAATACTACATTTTATAGTGTTGCCAAATAAATACTATGTGATTGTTTGCGTTGACTTTTTTTTTACGTTAATTGATTAACGTATCTACCTGAGAGGAAGAGATTGTTAGTAATGCGGACTACTAGTCCCATTGCTAGCAATATACTCTGCCAGGTCGACCTCCACGCGGTTCCCCTGGAAACCATCGTGATTAATTATTGTCAATTCGTCGCTATGGGGCAACTGACCTGCCTTTTCATTCTCACCCAGCATCCCTTACTGGTGCCCCGCCAGCGATTACCGTTAGCACAGGCGGGATGCCATTATCATTCATTCAAAAAAATCATTATATCATCCATAAAAAAAAATAACGTATCCCCCTTTAAATTTCTTGTCTATTTATATATACTTTAAGCGAAAACTTTTGCACTCGTACATTATGTAGTTCGTAATACATACCATAGTAGTGATGTCTTTTGTTATCGCGTCGTCCTTTGTTACTCCCATATCGATAATAATCGGCCATGTACTGTTGTAAACAAACACCTTTATCAACTACACGACCCAGTTTGTTGGATGGTTGAATGGGCTTACGTACACAAGTGTTTGGTGTTTGACGTAGGTATGTTTTGTCTATATAGACACATATAGAATTGCTTGTGTTAACTTATAAATTATACTAGTTGTTTTACGTGACTTGGCCTACGTAAAATAATGTATAAATTATTCTGTATTATAGGACACATATTATCCTTATATTAAATTTCATTTATATTATTAAAATAGAACTTAGTGGGGGAGAAAGACTGTCAGCAATGGAATGTTACTGCCCCATTGCTAGCAATATCAGGTCGACCTCCATGCGGTTTCCCTGGAAACCATCATGGTTAATTTTTGAATCCGTCACGATGAACCATCTGACCTGCTTCATCCTCAGCTACCGTTCCGTACTGGTATTCCACCAATTTATACCGATAGCGCAGGGGGGGCGGGGATTATCACAGAATCATTCTCTAAATGGAATTAGTAACAAATCGAAACATTCTCAATAAATTATTCGATTTTTATCAGCTATTTGACCTAAACAGATTGTCTTATGGTCGGGTCAATGATTTGTCTGTTTACATTTCTTATTCATTTTTACTGAAACAGACTAATATATTTCTCTCTTTCATAATTTGATGTCTATATTAAATGTGCATGTACCATAGAGCTTATTCAATAAAATGTATGTATGTATGTATCACAAGAATTTTTTGAACTTACTATATTTGTTGTTTCCGACAATTGTTTCATCAACTTTATCCGGTAGTCATCTTCTTCGCTTTGATCTAAAGCACCGTACTCACCTTGAAGAGACTGCTGAATAAAGTCGAAAAAATTGTGGGAAACGACAGAAATAGTATGACCATAAAATTCCCGTTATATATCTATATATTATATATATATAGACATTTATTGTTATTATCTAGGATAGTCATCGACGATACGAGTAATAATAATTTATATTATTTTGTTGGTGTATCCATAATCCATTTATCCAACATCGCCCATTAGCCATAATAAGGATCTTTTATCCAATAGCTGATACGTTGCATTTAATAGGATAATTACAATTAATTTGCTGTTATCGATAATGCCGCTGACGGTAGTATTCGTAATTTCTAAAATAAATAAATAAATGAAAACCAAAATTTACTAATTTTACTATTATTATAAATAAAACGTTTTTAACGATATATTTTTTGTATTCTATTATTTCGAAGATAATATTATAAAAAAAAATCCTATATTTGATTATGAGTTTGTAATGGATAAGCTCCCATGGATAAGATACACTATCACCACCATCATTCACCAGACTTTGTACTAAATTCGTTTGCTTGCGCACACCTGCCCCATTCAATTTTTCAATTTTTAATTGTGTTTTTCAATTTTCATGTCTGTTGTGTTTACATGGCTATGTTTCGGTTTAAAAGGTGGAATATAGCAGTGAATTTACAGGGTACAAAGGAATAACACCTGAGTCCTCAGGAATGTCAACGCATGGGGCGTATCATGGGCGAAACAGTATACTCTGTTATGTCCATTCTCATGTCTATAGGCGACGATTACGACTTTCCTTCGGGTAGGCCGTCAGCTTGTTTGCCATTCTAAGTTGCATAAAAAAAAGCTCAGAAGTACCCATCCGATTTTTAAAATTATTTTATCTACAAAGAAAGAAAGCTACATTGTCAGTGGCATATAACAGTACACGGTAACATAAGTTGTGTTTTGCTTTAAAAAAAGTCGTACGAAGCCTGAGCGAATCGCTTCTTTCTCAATATCTTCGCTTGTAATTCTATTCCATTTCATTTATGTTATTTTTGAAAACCATAAGGTTTATTCCGACCAACACAATCAAAATGACTAGCAAAATTAAAAGGTTTATATTTTATATTAAAAATATTTTTACAATTTTAATAGTAATTTAATTTAAATTATAATAAATAATGAAATTGTCATTCAATATTATTTAACTTAAAAAATCAACCCTGCCAACATTGGTGGCGCGATCTCAAAGGCCGCTGTCACGAATGACAGGGCCGGTCTGCGGTTCAAATGCAAATCAAACTGAATGCTCGCCTTCCTGAATTGTTGATTTAAACTCTAACGATCTGCGAAATGTACAATTAACTTTCGGATGCCGCCGGGTAATCCGCTGTTTTTATGGTGCTCCCAGTTTACTCGTGTTTAATTTATGTTCCATTTTGTGTTATGTTTTATTTAGCGTTTATTGCAATGTGTTATTGTATTTAAATTTTATTTTTTTCTTTTATATAAATAAATTAGAAATATTTGTTAACTGGTTTTTTACCGTTGTTTTGACGGCCATTCGTTTCTAAGGGAATTTCGGGAAAGTCCTTCTAAATTTCAAGTTTCTAACTTTAATTATTTTTAGACTTTGTATCACAGAATTCAGTCATGACTAATCTTTAATTATGTATAGATTAAATTATTAGAAAAGAAAATATCGTATAATATAATTCTATTATTTGGAAGTTATAATTTTGACATTTATTTAGTGAAATATAGTATCTAATTAACCTATAACATTATACTTTCAATCTCCTTGATAGAAGAAATAAATTAATCGACAGGTGCGTTTGTAAACAAAACACGACCAAATTACGAAGTAACCAGAAAATGCGGATAATCATGTGCGCGGATATCCGGATAAAACTCGGGCCTGGAGCAGAAATGCCCGCTAATGTATTCGCTTCACGTCGAACGACACCCGGTAAAATCCGGTTAAGGTGAAGATATGCTTCGGTTAATCTTGCTACTCTTTGATTTATGACCGTGACATTCCTTTGTTACGCAAGTGTTAATTTTGATCCGGTTAGCTAATTAATGTTTGGCAGTCCGTCTGTAATCTGGTCACGATTGATAAGTTTCAACTCGAGTTTATCAATTGAGGTGTCTTGTGCAGCTTTTGATTCATTACAAATTATATAATTGGATTATTTAAAAAAAAAAATGCTAATATATTTTTTAACAAAATTGGTATGAAATCATTTTGAATGGAAATTATAAAGATTTCTTTGTATCATTTTGGTATGAGACCTATAAGACAAATGGATAAAAACTAAGTTTTGAGGTTTAAACGATAGGGAAAACACCAAGACGCACCTTATATTTAAAATCGCAAGAATTTAGCTGACTGTTTCAGTGGGGTCGATTTCCTTTCGCGGACACGGTTTGCCAATGGTTACGGCCTACATTTGGGTTGGCATGCGATGCGACAGACACGTCTAGCGCTGTCCCAATTCGAGTTAGATATCCTTTAAGTTTGTTATTGATTTGTTTTCTATTTGGTTCATTACTGGAAATAAAAGAATACAAATATTTTATATAGTATAGTTTATTTATTTCTTAGCTTGTTAGTTCATGGGACCATACCAATTTAACCAGAGAATATAAAAACTGCTTTCTTTAAAGTTTTTCCTAGTTTGCGAACAAAGTTGCGAGTACATCCGTTATATTTATAACATTTAATGGTCAGGCATGGCTACGTATGAAGGTTATCATGAGCTCATGATGTGTTCTGTTGTATTCCTATTGTTTTTCATGTCCATAAGCGACAGTTACCACTTTTGAATCAGGTGATCTATCAGTTTATTCAACGTTTCCTTTTACCACAGATAATAATGTCACAGACACTTGTTGCATTTAAAAATTTACCATTTCACTAAATCTCTTCAAAGAGCTTAAGAGTTGAGCTATTAGTGTTGCATTTATTCATCAGACATAATTAATATTTGCTCAAAATCCCCGTTGTGAATTTGCAACAGGCAGTCGTCGAGTTTAACCGTTTATAACCCGGGTGTGCCCGGTTGAACACGGACTCGTGCTTTGATCCGGCTCTACGGTTCTACAGTAATGACTGCCACGTTTCGGCGCAAGTATTGATTTATTAGCGTTTAGCTTATATTAGCTAGGCGGAGAGCATTTATCTTTGTTGCCAGTCGCCACCCAGTTCAGTATCTTGATTCCACAATGAATGTTGTCTTAGGCCCATCCACTAATTATAATCTTAAATTATGTTGTTCCTAACTGTAGCCCACGGATTTAACCTCGTTAATTGTGATAAAAAGTATTCTAATAATTCAGGATATGGTTTATTTGTTTTTTATTTATATACGTCTCGCCATTTTACTTAGAGTAACAAAGACACAAACTTACAATTTAATATTAGAATGTAGCATAGTGTAAGAAATAATATGGTAATTTTCCTTTTGTTATTATAATTTCTGACCTCTTTTTGGTAACCGAGTAACAATACAATGTGTTCACATTCATTCTCATCTCTAAAATGTAGTAAGAGACAATTAAATTAACAAATATATATTTCTTTCCTTTTTTACGTCTTGAAAAAAAAATACGAGAAAATGTAATGATAATGAGTATCTAATTGTCAATATTTTCTAGAAATTCAAAATATATACAGCTATTATTTGCTATTGCTTCCGTATTCTAACTTTTGAATGTCATCTTGCGGGATTCTTTTTCTTCTTAATATCCAAATTTTATTTATTGATAATTCAGCATTTTGTTTCTAATTCTGATAACAGTTATGGAAAAAACCTGATTTAAAAATTATAACCATCACCTATGAAGAGTATAATTAATGTGAATTCCTAACAATTATAATTTTATTCTTCTGTACCCTATATTTGCCATATTAATTGCCACTTTTCAACTTACAAGTTGAAACACAGGCATGCCGGCACAGATACTTGGCAGTAGTAATACAAATAGGACAGAGAGGTAGACGATTTTTAAAAGTATAAGAGTCTATCACATTTAAAAATCAGTACAAAACTGACTTAATTGGACTTGAAATAAACGCGTTCTATATATCTAAACTACTTTTTCGACGCATCGTACGGTTGTTTCCTGCAACAATGACAAACACAATATCGCCTTGGAATATTCATGGAAGCAATAACGTGCTATAAACAGAATTGTACAAAATATTCGCGGGGCACGCTTAATCCGGCGACGCCGTTAATATATGCGCGGCACGGTGCCGGCAGCGACCGGGTTAAGGCAATGGTTAGGTTAGGCACGGTAGGCTTTGTGCTGCGTCCTACAATATACATTTTGTACAATTCTGCACAGAATAAATGAATGTTGTATATTTAGATTCTGTAACCTAGTTTGAGATTATTTTTATAACCTGATGTGTTTATTTGTATTCAGCCAGTTCTTATTTTTTACTTTGCTGGTGTGGAATTAGGTATCAATGATTTTTAAATTTCTATAAATGAACATATTTTGTACATTTCTATACAGAATAAACAAACGTTGTATAGAACGATTAGATAACCTAATTTAGAGAAAAGTTTTAAATTAGTGCCAACTGATTTTGGATTTAAGTTAACTTTTATCCACGACGTTGCTTGCGTAGAATTACTACTTTGTTGTTAACAATTAATAATATTTAATGAATAAATGTAATATTTATTCACTTTGTACAAATTATAAATTTCGATTTTGTAACCTAGTTTGATAAAATATATTTACGTGTAATAAATTTTGTTTACTTATTTTCAGCCAGTTTATGTCCCTAATTTTATTAGCTTAAAATTAGTAGTCCGGTGTATATTTTGTATAATTCTGCACAGAATTTCTTTTATACATAATTAAGTATATTGATTGATTTTATTACTAGACATTTTTAATGTTTATGCTGTTAATATTATCATCATGTTTCATTCATTTCCTATTAACAGCTACGCTCTCGTCGGTGGAGCTCTTGCCGCTCACTTTAATTTTCAGCGAGTCTCTTCACCTTGATACGACAGGACACCAAACTATTTCCTTGATCTATCTGATATGTCTTGTTCTCCCACTTCTTCCATCTATCTTACCTTCTGTTATAATATCATCATATTAGTTATGTAAATTTATGTTTTAGCTTTTGTCCACGTATTTGCTCGCATAGAACTAGGAGTTTGTACTTTTGATCTTTTACCCGACTGCGCGACTAATGGATAATATGCCCTAAACTCCTATCCGTATACATTTTATTATAAATTTGTTAATACGTATAAATTAAGATTATAATTAAATTATGTATAGCAGAAATCGAATAATATTTTGAATTATTACTATAAGAGAAAAGGGTTTGACAAATTGTTTACGTTTATTTAGGACGGGGTTCTCTATCACGATCGCATAAAATTTCACTTAACACATTACCTATCGATTTCTAAAATAACATTATTAAATATTAGCTATAACTTGCGGTTTTGCTCACGCAAATCAGTAAGTATATAAAGTATCCTATGTGCTAAGTTTGTTCAGCCTACCTCTGTACTAAGTTTCATTCAAATCCGTTCAGTATTTTTTACGTGAAAGAGTATAAAATGTCTATCAATCCATTGTTACAAACTTTTCTATTTATAATATTAATAGGATAAACTGAAGGTGAGATAAAAAAGAAGGAGGGGGAAGGGGGCATTTAGGCTCCCTTCTTAAATAATGTTTTTGCCGAACACTTCGATATCGGTTTTATATTTTGTGTGAATTTCAAGTCGAAAAATGAAATAAATAATAATTATAGAACAAGTCTAAAGAATAATTTAAAACAATATATCATGAAATGTTGAAAAGACAAATGAATAAAAGGCAGACTTGTAATATCTTAAAGACAACCGAATTAAAAATATTTTTAAACAGAAAAGATACGTGGTACCCCATAGGAATTTTCTTATACTGGTGCATTCTAAGTCCATAATAGAGAGATGAAAAAAAGTCGCTGGCATTACAAAGTTCTAAAGAAGTTAAAAAAAAAGCGAAGCATAATTTAGCATTGTTAAATGCTACTGAGAAGTTACGTAAATAGATTATAAATGAAAAATAATATTCTTGTAGGTAATTAAGAAAGAAATATTTTCCTTTGAGTTTTTTTAATAAAAAAAAAAACAAGAATGGCAACAATATATAGCCTACAATTAGTATTTTCCATCAGATAAGCAATCAGCCTATTTGACATTTCCAGTTGCATGAAAGAAATAATATCAGTGTTACTATAAAAAAAAAGTATTTATTTTATAGGATTTTTTTAAACGCTGTTTAGCGTTTAACAAAATACTATGTAATTAAATATTATTTAGACAACTTTGTAATAAATTAATCTATTCGTATACTAATAGTATAAAGAGGAAAAAGATTTGATTGTTTTTTTGTTTGTAATGGATAAACTCAAAAATTGCTCAAGAATTTAAAAAATATTTTAAATTATAGAAAGCTACATTATCAGCGAGTACTGTTACTACAAGTACTCTACTCATGTGAAACCGTGTCGGATCACTAGTAAAGTTTTATTTTTTTAAAGCTTTATTTATTGGCACAGTATATACTAAGCCACCTAGTGTTCGTATACTAAGTACAGAATATTAAAATATTTTTGTTAAATCCCTTCATTCGTTGGATAAATGAATAAAAAGCTTTCGAAAATATATGCAAATAGAATAAAATGTAACAAGGTAAAGATGAAACACCTTAAGAGAGAGTTGAAGGGTCTGAGAAAGAATAACACGAGTCATTTTCAACCCCTAACGGTGCTTTGATCATGCTGTTGGTTTATGTAAAATTTTTCGATTTTTTTTTGTTTTGCAAGGCTATAAAAATATTAAAATGAAGTGGGTATTAGAGGTGGGTAGTATACATATATATATATATATATATATATATATATATATATATATATATATATATATATATATATATATATATATATATATATATATAACTATACTGTAGTTATAATATCTATATATGGGTACACTATCGGGTATATTAAATGTTGATATCCAATATATAATGTCGAATAAAACACCTGATTGAAGTGAATATAAATATCCGACCGTGTGAGTGATGTCGAAAGGGTTGATGACCTTAATTCCGCCTTCAATACATAGATATTCAAGCGCTACTGATATTGCCCATTTTTAGTAGGTATATATATGAGTTTTTACGAACGTTTTATGTGACAATGTTTGTTACTCTTTAATGCTTAAACTACTTTACGGATTTAAATGAAATTTGGTACATGGGTAGGCTATATCCTAATTTAGTACACAAGATACTGTGTGATATACGCAGAATACAGCTGGTATATTATTATTTCAAAACTGCTACAGGTGCATGAATTAACATGTTTAACAAAACATACTACACAATACGTAAAATAAAAATACACAGTTGTGATACGTTGTAAAGATTTAATGTACTGATTCAAGTGGGCGGAGTCGCGGGATAGCTAGTGGCTAATAAATTAAATGTGATATATTTTACAATTAAAAAATATGTATATAATTGCTACAGTCTTTGACTGCATTTTTAAAATCAACTACACAGGCTATCTATCTACTATCACCATTTATTTTGCCTTTTATGATTTTATTTCGTAAACTCTGTTTTTATCTATGATTATTTTGCATTTTTTAATGTAATACATAGACTGTTGAGTACAAATAAATAACATATGATAACTCTGTTGTAAATTTCTAAGAAAAAAAAAAAGACTCCTAAACTAATCTGTTAAAATCTTGTTTATGGTTCATTCAGCTGCTTTCCATCTTAATCACTAGTTCATCAATTTTCATTGTTGGCAATGTAATAACATAATTGGGTTAAGATGATGAATGGTGATCGCGCCGCGGACGCAGGTGGTATGTTTGATATAAAATACTGGAACGGGCTTTCTCTGTTACTTCTGAATTGATTTCAAAATTATTGTTAGCCTTAATGTAAATAGCCTAATTTTTTTTTAATATCTTTTTATTGTGACTTTAATTATGAGAAGGTTCTCAACACGTATGCATTTTTTATGTGTGTATTAGGCAGTGCCTTCGCCAATTGGGCATAGATTTTTTTTATTTGCAATCGACAGGATTTAATGTGGTATTAGTAGTCTTATATTACTCATAATTTTATTTATCTATTTAAACTTTAATGCATAGTAAAATTATATGTACATTTGGCGGACTTAACACCGGACGGTATTTTCTACCACTTAACCATTGGGTAAAGCAAGAAATAAAATAAAGAAATAATTTTGTCATGATTAATGACGCTATTTTTTTTTCTCTCTCTTCATTTAAGAGTTTCTACTTGTCGGTGCAAATAATTCATGCATCTTCTTCCAGCCAGCTCTATCCCAGGCCATATCCTTGACCTCCCCATACGACATGACCCCTAGTTTCTTTATGCATAGTAAAACAAAAAAATTTTTAGTATAGCGAGTACTAATATACGAGTATTTTCAAACAGAAGAAGATACTCAATTCGATTGTATTTTTTTATGTTTGTTACTTCATAACTCCGTAAATTCAAAACCGATTTAAAAAAGTTCTTTTTTTATCTTTAAGGATATGCTTATAGATTGATCTTATAAAAATTTAAAGAAAATCAGTTCAGTAGTTTAAATCAAAGTAACCGATTTTGTTAGAACTTAAGTCGGTTTTTTTTGTCGAACACGAAAATAATCGAAGATTCGATTATTTTTCCCATATTAATCGTGTTTATTTTTTGTAATAACTTATTATATATACTACATAAAACTGTTATCATAATGTAAGTTTACGAAGGAAAATATTTTATTATTATTATATAATATTAATATAACATTTTAAGAAATCTATTCAGGACTAATCTGGGACACATTTCTACAATTAACACAATGCAAAATAAATAGTGTATAATGTTATGGCAAAAAGTTCAAATATTGACATATTTTCAAATTACAGTACCTTTAAATCTGCCGTTCTAATAATAAAAAAGAGGTAAATAATCATCCTCTTTAATATGAAGTGAATGTATATTAAAGCTTACCATATATTTTTTGCATGACACCATTTATGTTATTTTGGTTAAAATAAATAAATTCTCCCTTTTTTTCTGAAAAATTAAAATATGCCGTTGTAACCAGTAATTAAGCCGTCACTAAATATCTGAACTATTTGCATGAGATAAAAATTGTAATCATAGTGGAGGTCCCGTTGGTTGCTGTAATAAATAAATTAATTAATTTAATGAATAATTTCCATTTACTCCTTTTTAATCTTATATTATACTTATAAAACAACATAAATATTACGTAAAAACTTCATATTAATATTGTATTAGAATTTTAGAAGCATTTACAATAACCTCGCTTACTTCATTATATTGAAAGCACAATGTTTCACGGTAAAAATGAAAAACAATAATTATTAATATCGTTCAATTTGTAGAAGCTTTCTAAGCTTATGTTCAACTTCGAAAAGTTATGAAATTTCTGCTAAATAATGAAGTTTCGCAAGTGAAATTCAATTAATTTATCGTCGATGAAGGAATAATGGGGCTTAAACAAAGAAGTTTCTAATGGCCCCATCACAAAGGAGGGTTCTGGGTGATTAAATCTTGGTGAAAACTAATAATTTTGCATATTTGAAAATAACTACCCATGGAAATACTGGGGAAATCTGGGGTGAAGGGTTTGTTAGTAATGAGGTTCAATAACTTCATTGCTAGCAAAACCATCGTAATTAATTCACCTTGTCGATGGCGAGCTATATGTTGGTAGAAAATGGCCGTGGACATCATATTGAACAATTCCTCTGAGCACAGTCCGTTGTGCAAGCTATGTTCATTACAACGAATGTCTCTGACTACTCCATTAGGGAATAATCCCATATTCCAATTTTCGTGAACATACTTTTTTTCTTGAAAGTATATTTTTATGGGCATTTTTCGTAAGTTTCGGTCCATTATGACATGACTGCATAGGAAATTGTACAGGAAATTGGGCACGTGACGCGACCGGACGTGACGTCATCGCCCGTTACACGAACTAGCCAATCAGAACATTCAATTACTACCGGCCGACACCAGTTTAATCCGGTTTAAATTAAACGCATGTAATTTGTTGCAGGTACGATCGAGATGGATTTGCTGTTTGCTGTGTTGGTAAGAAATATATTTAACCAATGTAAAATTGTACTAATCCCAATTATTGTGCACGTTTTTATTAATGCAATAACAATTCACAATACTATGTTCAGTATGATTACTTAACATTTGCTCTTCACTTTACAATTTTGTATTACTAAAAGTTATTAAGTATTCGTATTTTATTCTATTTTATTTTAAAAATTGAGTAAATAATTTTAATATAGTCATTTTAAGTGATTTTTTTTATGTTTAAGAAATTATTACTCATAAGAAACGTATTTACAATCATAAGTAAACTAAGAAAGCAATTTACTAAAAATATAATACTAAACTATCTATCTCATAATACAAATACTTACACAATATTCGGCATAATATTTGAAGAAAATAATTTTTATTTTATTAAATTAGTTATGATTTCTAAATATAAATATATTTATCATCACATATTTTAAATATATGTGGTAATAATCTAGAAAACATAATTTATTTATTTATATCGCTTTATTCTACAGTAAAACCTTAAATTATAGAATGCAGAGTTCTTAAGAATTAGTACAATAGCGAACTTATGCCATAAAAGGAATATTATTGGATATACCATATAAAACAAAAAAAAAAAAAAAAAAGTTAAGGAAAATCGAAGAGCTTAACAAATGGACTAGAGATTTCATGTTGATAATCGCTTAATACAAACACCTAAACATGTCAGAACCCTGATCCGAGTGGATGTATCTCGAAATACATCAGTACACAACATCCGAAGAAAAGCAACAACATAATGAGACCATTAAAGCCACCCCACTTATTTCATTAAAGACTCTTTCACGTCTCCCCGGAGTTCGTTTTCTCCCATTTTTCCCTTCATACAACACACTGAGTGGTTATTATTAAATTTGAGAGAACACATGTTTCCATTGAGTGCTTTTATTATGTTTTTCACAGGACTTTAAAAAAATATGGGGCAATTAGGTTAAGTGATTGCCTTACGTTACAGTAGAATGTAAGTACATTTTGCTCTGCAATAAAGTCTTTACTTAAAACATGATGTATTTTGTCTCCAGTCAAGTCTTTTATAAACAACTAGATGTTCCGTTTACAAAAAGAATTATCATAATCGGTTCAAAATAATGATGTAATGGCGTAACAAAAAAAATTAAACGGGAACCTCATCCTTTCTGAAGGCGCTTTAAGGTAGATAACTTGTTGGGACTTTCATTTTTTTATTTACTAAATATTTCGAAAACTAACAGAAACATATTCACATAGCATTTTAAATAACTAGTCTAAATAATGTTTAAATAATAATAACAATATTTATTTAATTAGACTACATAAGGCCCATTTTGTTAGTTATAAAATGACTTAACCTATGTTAGTAAATGAGCGGTCATAACGCTCTTACATTGATAACCTGTCCCACCCAATATTTTAGGATAGGACAGTCCATTTTGTCAGCAATTGTCTTCAGGACACTGTTTGAGCAAACACGCACCCTACCTAACAGCGAAATAACTTGATATGATTTCTGTATATGTTACGCAATGCTTTTCGCTGCTTCGCCTTCGTAAATTATAATAAAAAGTATCATGTGTTTTAGTTTAGGATATGATCTTAGCGTATGATCTACATATATGTACAATAAATTTCATTAAAATCAATTTATGCGTGATTGAGTCGTCCTAACGTCTTTATAAACAAATTATAAACATTTTTAAACATTTTAAATTTTAGGATTTTTAACTAATATCCTGCGACTCCGCTCGCATGTTGTATCGCATCCGTGTACATAAAGTATCGTATCCGCTAAGTTAGGATATAACCTACCCGTGTACTAAATTTTAATTTAATCCGTTCAATAGCTTTTACGTGAAAGAGTAACAAACTCCCATCCATCCATCTATCGATACAAACTTTCGCTTTTTAAAAAAAAATAATAGAAATTTATATGATATAAAATTAACAATATTTGCCGTGTGGTCCCGGCATAGAATGGGCCACCCCTTCCTTTTCCGTGGATGTCGTAAGAGGCGACTAAGGGAAGGCAAAAGATGAACAGCAGCGTCCCTTTTAAAACATCTTTAAACCCTAACTGCGGTTGCCGATCCGCCTGCTAAGCGTAATAACTACTGGCAATACCCCCCAAGGAGGCTTATGTTCAGCAGTGGACGGTTAAAGGCTGATATGATGATGTTGAAGAATAGAATTTAACCTCAACGCAATATAAAATTGATAATACCTGTATTACTTGTTTTCATATAGCAACAAAATAAAATGCCGCGTCCCGAACTAATTGTATCGAATCCCACCTAAGTTATTTGTCTTTAAAGTGAGTTCGGACGCGGAAAACTATTTTGTGGGAATGGTGAAAATTTTCAGGCGCTAGTGCGGTGCGCACTGAATTCACAATAGCCCAGTCGCTCTTTTTAAAACCAACCAAACCTAGTTTCTCGAAGAGGGAATGAATGGGAATTTATATCTGTAGTCATAACGGTAATATGTTTATTTGCAATTCATTT
The DNA here is from genome assembly GCF_026898425.1 of Galleria mellonella. Taxonomy (NCBI): domain Eukaryota; kingdom Metazoa; phylum Arthropoda; class Insecta; order Lepidoptera; family Pyralidae; genus Galleria; species Galleria mellonella. Next base: position 38,714 of record NW_026442037.1, on the reverse strand, counting down.
AGAATTCTACATTTGATTCGAAATTGTACTAAGATTGTTGATGCAAAGCTTAAAGAGAAATCTTTAATATAATTCGAGGTTTCAAATTTACCTGAGTCTAGTTTTCAACCAAACTTTTAACTTATGCTAGTAATAACATATAAGTCACTAGCATAAGTTAAGAGTTTGGTTTAATTTTAATGAAGCTCATTGTGCCATCAGATTGTTCTATCGGTTTCTCTTGGCTATAGTTACAGGCAGTATGTCTGGTATACTATTGGATCAAGACGTTCTCAAATTTTAATACTGACTTATAAAATACATAAAATAATAATATTATTTGTAGATACAACAAACAGGATTTTGCTGTTAACAGAAATAAACACGCAATTTCAGAATTTTCAAAGCCGATTCTGTTCAATTAATAAAAATATCATGTAACATACTCGTACACACACAAAAAACATATTTAGATTTAAAATTTATGCACCTTTTCGAAATTACTTTATAATTTAATTACTAAAAAATGTGTTATTTTAAAAATATCACATAACATGTCCACAAAAAAATATATGTATGTAAATTTGAAATTCGAATTCATGCATCCATTCGAAGTCAATTAATTAAAAAAAATGTGTAACATTAATGAATAGTGATATTTTTGAATAATTCCATTACATTTTTCCATCAGAAACAATAAACGCTGTTCTATAAACAAGAAAATAAAATAGGATAAGCTCTAATCAATTTTAAAAGCTGAACTAATGCAATAAAGTCTGTCTTGCAGACTACAGAGCGATCCAGACTAATGCACTCATTAGTCTGCCGGATGCGTCTTCAGAAAGAAATATCCACTCTACACTTGATTTTCTTAGGTTTCCTTTGTGTTTATTATCATTCTTGTTTCTTTCCGTTACATCAGTTTAAAAATCTGGAGATAAATTCACACAATGTTCTAATTTCTTTGTTTTTTTTTTTCGGTATCTGTGTCACGGATTACAAAGTTATAGTTTGTTTTTTTGCTCTTAATTTCCCATTACTAAAGTTAGGTATTTTTTATATTCTTTATACATATTTAGCAAATCGGTTTGCGCGTTACTTTCAAAAATAAATATTACTCGTATTATAGTTGCAACAATGCTGAAATGCTTTTGGCTAGTTTTTTTTTTTTGCAAATGACATACTGTAACCATTATAGCTACGGAGTGTAGAACGATCCCCCACTAGCTGGAGCGAGGACCTGAAATGCATTGCAGGGAGTCAGTGGATGCAGGTAGCTCTGAACTGTTCTTTATGGCAGTCTATGTTTTTTTTTTATATATATAACTTAGAATGGCAAACAAGCTAACAGCCCACCTGATGAAAAGTGGTAACCGGCGCCTATAGACATGAGCAGTACCATGGACATAACAGAGTATACTGTTTCGCCCATGATACCCCCCATGCGTTGCCATTCCTGAGAGCTCAGGTGTTATTCCTCCGTATCCAGTAAATTCACGCCATATCCCACCCTTCAAACCGAAACACAGCCATGCAAACACAACTGCTTCACGGTTGAAACACGACAGAGGTACACAAGCAATCGACTTTTGTACAGTCTCCCTCTGGTAAAAGTGGGAGGCTTATGTCTAGCAGTGGACAAACAATGACTCAAATGATGATGATGATGAACCATTATAGCTAAGATACGATATACGATATATATCTTAGCTAATAGATATAATATATATATATATATATATATATATATATATATATATATATATATATATATATATATATATATATATATATATAAGATAGATATATACATAATATATTTTTGCTTTATAAGCGCATGGTACCGATATTTATTTTGATAAAATTTTACTATACTTGGCATTTAGTATTCTTTTTATTCGAACTATTCAAATATTTAACACCAGTCAGTAGTTTATTTAATTGAACGTAATTAGGTACACTTTGTTTAAACTTGTTCGCAAGTCCTTTTAAAATTCCATTCTAATTTCAAAAGGTTATTATAAATAACTCGATGGATTACTTCACTGTTTATTTGGAGTAAAAATATTTTAAATTAAATCTCACGAACGATCCAACGCAAATATTCCATTTTTATCTGGAGAGAATTTTTTTTGCCACATTTTTAACGGGTATTTCTAAATCAGTGAACTGCGGGTATTTTCAAGTGCACTTGAATTGAAGCCCCATTCCACGGCGTTTCCACTCCAGAAGTAATTTTTCAATGCGAGTTTCTTACGAATTTAATATATATTTATGACGATAGATAGTATATATTTTATCTTGTAAGTAGAGAGAACTAAATAACAACAGACTTACCTTACGTCGTCTGTAAATGTATATACATAGAACCTCGCGGATTAGTGGTTATTAGCCCATAAAACTCCAATGGACGTGAGTTCAAACAAATTTCATCGACATCGAAGATATGAGGCTCCACCTCACTAATATTTATATACTTAAATAAAAATTGTCGTTTATTGTTTATTTTATTTACTTAAATTTTAATTTATTTAAATCGCGCGAGAATCATAGTTTCGAGAATTTAAAAAAAAATCGTGTTTATGTTTGTGTGTGTGCGCGTGTCTCAAAAAAGGTGTTATTATTTATATATTTAATATATATATAAAATGATATATGGGGTACGTAATACTAACTTTACAAGTATATGATATATTCTTTAGCAATATAAAGGTTGTAAACCTCTTGGTAATAAATAGAAACGAAGCACAAGTTCTCACAGTTCATTTAATTTAGATATCATACTATTAAATCATATATTTACTTATTTTACATTGTATATGAAAAATAATATAACATAAATACCCAACTTCTGTTAATCCATTAATACTTATTTTCTAGCTTCTTTAGGTCTTCCATTAACAATAATTGTGATATATTTTATATAATGGCCACGTGGTTTACAATACTTGTTCACTCTTTATACGTTAGGGAGCTCCGTTCTGTTCAACGGTTGAACAAGAAGTGCCTCCCCACCCAAATACCAAACTTTTATATCTACAGGGCCGAATTCGAGTGAACAAGTTAGCGAGACCACGTGTTCATACAATTTCATTACTTTTTATTCAAGTATCATGACAATAAATAATTATAAAATTAATTAAAATATAAATTAGTGTTTTATATACATTACAAGAATAATGTATTACCAAATTTGGTATAATAACAATTTTAACGTTTTATTATATTTAAAGTAGTTAGTTTGATTTTTATTAATGAATGTAGGCACACATTTTAACACAAGATGTTTAAGAAAATTAATATAATTTAAAATAAATATCTAACACATGCATACGTATTACACACGTATATATTTATATATATAAAATATTTTCGTAGTGTTCAACAATAGACATTCATATTCACGTGTGTCCAAAACTCATATTGATCAGAAATCATAAATGCCATTACCTGACGGCTAGGCTAGCACGCAATATGAAGAGGTTTACTACGACTTTTTACTGGCGGTCGTTTATTATAAACTTTATGATAGCATAAAATATAAAATAATGGCGTATTTTTATAACCCGTTGGCATAAAACACCTTTTACGTTTGCGATAACATCGTTATTGGACTGGCTGGCATGAGTATTGCATTAGTGAGTTATAGAGAGATGAATCTCTTGCATCTGATTGGTAACAAAGTCTTCACCGGAATAAATTACTTCATACAAAGTTGTCTGCATGGATTACTTTGTTTTACCCATCATTTCTATTGTTAAACCATTAACATGTTATGTTCCAGTTTGAAGAATGGGAGGATATTATAATGAAGTTACTGTAACTCAAAATTTTATTTTTCAAAATATAATTTCTAGTAATAAAAGCATATATCAGCATTCATGAATAATATCGCATATTTTTGATATCAAATCGTAGAAGTACCCCTATTCTACTTCGGCGAATCCTTTCAATTATGTTTTCTACTTCGAGTTTCCAGAAAAGTCGATGTCCCCGAAATGTAGAAGAAAGCATTCTGTAAAATGCCTTTTGTGGGCATCAGCTTTCTGTGAAGATACGAAACCAAAAAAGTTTACCAAAATTAGACATAAATTTGTTGAATATCACCTAATTATGTATTGTACCTCAAATGTCGTTAGTATGTATCTTGAGATCTAAACACTGAGTTTCTCTGATGCGATGTAAAAAATAGACATAAATCGCATTTGTTAAATATCACCTATCTCTGTATTCGATCTCAATATATAGATATCATTAGCATATATCTTGATATCTATATATTGAAGTTCTCTGATGCGATGTATATCAATTACGTATCGTGTCACTATATAGTCGTGTCATCGTTTCAACAATATTATAGGTACGAGTAGTAAAATAAGTATTAGGTATCCTACTCAATATTTCATAAAATAATTTACCATAACATGTTCCTTTATTTCCTTCTCATTACGTATTCACTATTTTATGGCCTGAAGTTTTGTTAGAAAATACTTTAATGGGTCATAAAAGTAAAAATTTCTAGATTCGCCGGCTGATTGTTGAGTAATGTCAAACCGCTTTTGTTTTAATAGTATTTTTTTGTTTCTCATTAGTTCATGTAATAAGCCTTCTTTTAAAATAATAGGTACTTATAAAACGTCACATAATATTAGTAGGTCGTCTAAACAATTCTAATAAATTTATTTATTTCAACTGTATTTATTGCATACAAAGATTACGTTGTTACATATTATTATCGTATTTTCTTAGTACATAAATGTTTAATGAATAAATATATACATTTTGCTATAAAAAAGGAATAGCTGTTTTAACTGTAATAAATTACAACATATTGTCTTGACACATTGAAATATAAATAAATAAATATTTTTTTATCGTCAACTTCAGAAATATCTCAATGTAACTAATTACAAATTGCAAAATAATACAATAAAAGAGAAGCACAATGAATTATTTGATTTTAGAACGCGGAATGGCAATTCCGCGTTAATAGACATATTATTAAGTAAATTTGATAAAAATATTACAGTGAATGTAAAAAAGGATTTAAATAAATAAATAAATTTTACTCCACAACGATTTTTTTTTATACAACTTATAATGGCAAACAAGCTGACGGCCCGCCTGATGGAAAGTGGTAACTGTCGCCTATAGACACGAGCAGTACCATGAACATAACAGAGTATACTGTTTCGCCCATGATACTCCCCATGCATTGCCATTCCTGAGGATTCAGGTGTTATTCCTCTGTACCCTGTAAATTCACGCCATAACCCACCCTTCAAACCGAAACACAGCCATGCAAACACAACTGCTTCACGGTTGAAACACGAATGGGACAGAGGTACCCAAGCAATCGACTTTTGTACAAAGTCTCCCTCTGGTACAAACAAGATATTCCACCGCAAATAGAAAGATATATAAGAGATATTTATATTAGCGTATAAAATAAAATATAAGGAGTTTCTCATCATTATAATATCTAAATATTTTTTTTTATCTTTATTTGCTCACGATGGGTATGTGAAAGTTGACATGTGTCCGAGAGAATGTAACACAAAAGTGACGCTTGACAGACAAAAAAGGGAAAGGAAAACAGGAAAATATTCCGCGTCGATCCTAAACAAGTAGCGACAAGTGTATGATTATAAAGATAATTGTATTCGGTGTCTGGTGTATGAGTCATTATGTATTCTAAGTTAAGATTAAAGTAAACTCAGATCACAGTCAGAATCTTACTAATATAATAAAATTGCAACTAAATAATATCTGTACATAAGAGATAATCAAGAAAAATTAATATAATAAAAGAAACCGTCTTTTAAAAAAGACGTTCATGCTCACTTTTTTACTTTATCCGAGCAGTAAATACTTTATATTATTCTCAATTTCTTGTATAATATAGTATGTTTTATTTATGTGTAAGTATATTTGTTATCTATATATATTTATTCGTTTATATATGTCATTCTAGTATGTATATATATCAATAATTACTAGTACCACATTCGAGTATTTTGACACTTCCTTATGATTGACTGGGAGAGAATGCTTTTAGCAATAATTCTGCCATGTACACATATGTGTACATGTGTATTAAGACCCCTTATATTTATTTATTCTTTACTACATATATTATGTAGTAATAAATAAATAAATATAAGGGGTCTTAATAAGAGCACTGGAATTTAGTTTGTTTGTATGTTTATGTCCGCATTAGGCAAAAACTATTGCATTAAATTGTATACTACTTATGTTTTATTTTTTTTGGGTTTTTATTGGTTTTCCTACTTCTAAAATCCACGCGTACGAAATAGTGATTATAATAATCAAGAAATAGGTCTGGTTCATCTAAGTCCATCTAATGCAAAATTAGTAAAGATTTTATTACTAATTAACTGTTAGACTTCTTTATCATCATCTGACTGATGATGCCATAAAGAACGCCATAAAGAACGATCCTGCATGCATCATGAACCACATGCATCCACTGACACCAATGTATTTGAGATCATCACTTAGTAGGACTTAGTTAACATATTGACGGGCACAAATTCCTCTATTAAATTTGTTTATGTACTACGAATACTTACTCTGTAACTTTATTTCATTGTAATCATTTATGTAGTAAATTTTAAATATACATAATTTTTTTTTCTTAGGTATATACATATCTAATACATCGCAAATGGCCAGACCATTACAAGCAGATATACTTGTAATACATATACATATTTATATTGTGCAGGAATAAAACTCTAAACCATTCGTAGCTGATTCTGTAGCAGTATATTAAATCATTATTTTTTTTATGTATTCCATAAGAGTATTTATTCTATTTTGTCATAAACTTACCACACCTCACATGAGTCATACTCTTTTTAAAATATTATGATTGGTGAATAAATTAAAATAATTAAAGACTGTGTCCCGCAAAAAACAACTACAATTGTGACAGAATCACTTATTTTAATCTACAAACTAAGCTACTAAATCAATTTTGATAAAATTCCTGTGGGATCAATCTGTAAGTATATTCTTTCGGGTAAGAGAAGACTTTTCCAAATCGCTTTAGAACTGACGTAGTTTCGAGTTAACAAACATAAAAAATATTACTGAATTAAGGACCCCTTCTTTTTGAAATCGGTCGATAAAAGTAAGCAATACCATACCATCAATCTCTTATACGAGTATCAACACTTTGAAAAGCACATTTTTGTTACGAGTATGATCACTCAAAATAAACCTAATCATAACATCAAAGTGTAGCTTGGGGTAACTCCACCCCCCGGAGGACGTCAACTTCGTTAACAATTTATTTTATCTTATACGCCTTTAAGATCGCTTACACGTATTTTTGGCAGAAAACAATTTGTATTTCGTTTTATTAGTAATAATAATAATAATAATAATTAATAGTAAACGTAACGTTGAAATACCTACTTGTAAATTATTTGTATTCAGCCGATTTTTAAAAATATTATATGTGTGTGTGTGTGTGTTTGCGTGCGTGCGTGCGTGCGTGCGTGCGTGCGTGCGTGCGTGTGTGCGTGCGTGCGTGCGTGCGTGTGAGCGTGCGTGCGTGCGTGCGTGCGTGTTATATCTATTAAACTGAATATTTCTCTCGAATAATTATGAGTTCACAAAAATTTTGAATTTTTCATAACAATTTGGTAACTGACTAAAAATTTAATATGGAAGAATATTGTTATTATATTTTTACAAATATTTATTTAGGAAATAAAAATATTTGTTTCCACTGGTAGATAACTCCCTAAAAATGGTTCTCAGAATTTTAATTCCATCCTATAGTATAATTACCTCCATAGTCACTGTAATTCTTTTTTTATTTCTATATATTATTTTGTACTCGTATGTATGTATTTTTATATTTATATTTTTTTTTTTAATTAATCCTCAAGGGCGTACAAGCTCGCATTGTATTTATATCACTGCATAATTATACACTCGCAACAGTAGGGCGGGAACTCGTTAATAAATCATTAAATGTGTCCGTCCGTCCGTCTGTGACAAGCCCCATCTCTCGTATGTAACATTAATACAAGACCAGTTGGACAGCGCCCCCTGTTATATTAATGTTTTCTTGTTTACTGTTCATATTCTCATCTGTAATTGGTAAAAAAGTATTTACAATAGTTTCATGCGGGGAGGAGAAGGGATTGTTAGTAATGGGGATTAGTAGCCCCATTACTAGTAATATACCCTATCAGGTCGACCTCCTCGTGGTTCCCCCTGGAAACCAATCGTGATTGATTTATTGTTAGATTCGTTATGGTGGGCTAACTGACCTGCTTCATCCTCACCTATCATCCCTCACTGGTTCCCCGCCGGTGTATACCGATAGCGCTGGCGGGATTGCCATTCCATTATCTTCCATTAAAAAAAAAATAATTACATAAGTTTCAATTCACAAATGTTGTGAGTTCTACTATTATTTTAAATGTGAAAGTTTGTGAGAATGTCTGTATGGTTAGATGTTTGTTATTCTTTCATACAGGAACTACATACTAATAGGTTTTGAATAAAACTTGATACACAGATAGGTTATATCTGAAATTTAGATTATGTAGACAGAGTGTCTCCATACAAATGTTTCGGCAAAAATAGTTAAATATATTGTAATAAAAAAAATAGTTCGCAATTCAAATTTAATTGACCTGATCTGGGAAATTTTAGATTCAATAATTAGCAACATTGACAAAAAATGCCGCGTTATGTTTTCATCCAAAAAAAAAAATGGTAAAATGTCAAACATGTGTTTCACTCGATGCTCTATCCCTATAATCTAAGACCCTAACTTAAAATATAGGCTATTTTATGCACTGATTTACGCTGCACTCTGCGATTCTCATAATACCCCTCAAGCGTCGTCATTCCTGACGGTTAAGGTTGCCATAAGAATTATGACTTCATATTTCCATACCCTGTAATATCAATGCTGATACATTGTATTTTTACCCTATCACAGTACGTAAATTAACAATTTAATTAAGATATTAAAATTGTTTAAATAAATAGTAAGTAAAGTATTATATTTATATTTTGTGACATTTATATTACACCTCCATGTTTATGTAAAAATGACAGTATTTTCATCGTGCCTTCGATCTAACTATTTATAATTACTCCTCTCTATCCAAAGGATGTCTGTAAGAAATCGCTTTTAGCGATAAGGCCGTCCATTGTTTTATCACTGCGATCATTTCTTGTAATTGTTTGTATCCATAAGTTTACTAGTGTAATCTTTTGGGAGAAACAATAAAGAGTCGTCTATCTATTTGTATGGTCGACAACATCTAGCAATAAAATCGTCCGCATATATCTCTTCCAGTTCACAAAAACCGTATTCCGAGGAGAACTGCGGCAAATATATTTTTCACGGACCCTCGATCCTTAATGCACTGTTAACTTAAATCTTTACAACGTTCTACAACTGTGTATTTTTATTTTATGTATTGTGTAGTATGTATTGTTAAAAATGTTAATTTCGCACACGTCTATAGGTGACGGTTACCACTTTCTATCAGATGGGCCGTCAGCTTGATTGCCATTCTCAGTTTTATAAAAAAAAACTTGTAGCAGTTTTGAAATATTAACTTACTAGCTATATTCCGCGGCTCGGCCCGCGTGAATCAATACATTAAGTATCTTATGTTCTACATTAGGGTATAACCTACTCGTGTACCAAATTTCATTCAAAACCATTCAGTATTTTTTGCATGAAAGAGTAACAAACATTCATTTATTCATACATCCATTCTTACCTACTATTACATTTATAATATTAATAGGATTTGTACCTACAATTAAAGAGCCCAAACTTTTATTACAAATAAATAGGGTCAATTCTGAGGTAACATTGCCTAGACTTATCTCTAAAATTACAATTTAGCAAAACTAGTATAGACCATCGAGAATTAAATGTAAAACAGTTTTGAGTTGCCTCTACCAAAATTTTGTTTATATTCGTCTTTAGAATAATAATCTTGCTGTAATATTTATTTGAAAATTTAATTTTTGACATAGAGAATATAATATGCCACTCCTTCCTTTCCCGTGGGTCTTGTAAAAAGCGATTAAGGGTGGGCGAAGGATGAGCAACAGCGTCCTTTTTAAAATAGCTCCAAAGCCTAACTGCGGTTGTCAGTCCACCTACCAAGCGTGGCAACTATTGGCAAAACTCCCCAAGAGGGAGGCTTATGTTCGGCAGTGGACAGTTAAAGGCTGACGTGATGTTGATGATGATAAGATACTGGAATTAATATCATAGTTTACCTAAATGATCGCGTTAATTCCTATGTTTTAAAATATAAATGTTACTATTTAATTACTTATATTGTTATTTATGTTGTAATATAGTGTAATTATTTATATTGACTTTACTCACGTTTTAAATTCGGAGATGCCCGACTAGTTTTGTGCTCAACAGGAGCCCTTTTTCATGAGCGTCGCAATGACTACAATACAATGTGACTCACGATAATTATTATTCAACAATAGATTTTGCTTTACTCATTCCGCCTTCTAAATTCAAATATGTTCATAATGATGTATCTATTTACGAATCATCTCGTAATCTTATTAATGTACTAGCTGTTGCCCGCGACTTCGTCCGCGTTTTGGTCGTTTTTCGTAAAGTAAGTAGCCTATGTCCTTCCTCACGGTTCAGTGTTTTTGATGTAACAGTCACATTTCCCTTCACTGCTCTGCTCCTATTGATCGTAACGCGATGAAAAGTATACCATAACCTGCCCAGGAGTATAAAGAATAATTGTACCAAGTTTCGTTAAAATCCGTCTATTAGTTTTTGTTTCTATAACGGACATACAGACAGACAGACAAAAATTTTATTGATTGCATTTTCGGCATCAGTATCGATCACTAATCACTCACTGATAGTTATTTTGGAAATATATTTCATGTACAGAATTGACCTCTCTACAGATTTATTATAAGTATAGATTTTATAATTGTTGAAATTTTGACAATTTTTTAATACTCCTTACTCGGCTGGATACTAAATTTGATGCTATAATTCTTACCGAGTGTTGGTTAAATGAAAATTCGATTATCAAGGACATCATTGGATACACAGCCTTCAAAACATCGAAATATATAAACAGAGCAGGTGGCGTAGTTATTTACATTAGCAACATATTTTCCCCAAAAGTAGTCGAAATCGATATTGAAGGAGCAAATTCCCTGTTGGTAGCTATATCCAAACATTTATCAATACTTGGCATCTATCGCTCTCCGTCTGAAAGTTTTAGCAATTCAAATAGATTTCTGAGCTCTTTGGAGTCTAACCTCAAGACTCTCGTTGTGGGTCCTTGTTTAGTTATCACTGGAGACATAAACATTGATATAGCTGATACATCTAAGACTTATGAACTATCTTCAGAGTATTTGTGCTTGATGGCCGAACTGGGACTTTCAAGTGCTGTCAACAAACCTACTCATAACAAAACCTGTCTGGATCATTTTTTCATTCGTAACTATGGTAGCTATGAATCCATCATATGTTCTGCTGATATTACCGACCATAATCCTATCATGTTGGGAATGGATAACTCTTTACAAAAACCATCTTCTAATAAAAGACAAAGAGAAAAAACTAATTATGAAGCTGTAAAGACAGAGTTAGCTTGTGTGGATTGGACGGAGATTCTTAATAGTACTTCTGTAAATGAGGCCACTGAATTGTTCACGGATATATTCATGAAGATTGTAAAAAAACACACTCACACATATAAAGTTAGTCACTCTAAATACACTAAAGAGTCTTGGATGACCCCAGGGTTGCTCAGGTGTGCCAAACGCAGAGATAAACTTCACTCTGATTCACGTAAACATCCTGACAATCCGATAAAGAAGTCTACATATATTAAATATAGAAATTTTTATAATTCCCTACTGCGACATTTGAAAAGGGAGTACGAAAGTGGATTAATTCAGCAAAATATAAATAAACCTAAACCTCTTTGGAATAGTATTAATAAAATAATTCATAAAAATACTAAAAAGAGTACTGCAAAAAATCTACTTACAATAAAAAGTGATCCAGTAGAATCCCTCAATTATTGTAATTCCTTTTTCGCAACTGTCGGTCAAAACCTTGCTCATACAACTATGTCACTATTAAATGAAACACAAGACTCTCTGGCATCTGGAGTGAAACTTTCATATCCATCTCCTCATTCTTTTTACTTCCAACCAACTGACCCATTCGAAGTTTCTTCTTTCATACAATTACTTAATGAAAAAAGTGCACCTGGTATTGATGGACTTGCAAATACTCTGATAAAAACAGTTCGACAATATATAAACGAGCCTCTTTCTGCGATCTTCAATTTGAGTATTGCTTCCGGTGAATTTCCTGATCAATGGAAAATCGCCACTGTTACTCCTATACACAAGGGCGAAGATAAAAATTCAGTAAATAATTACCGTCCAATATCTCTGTTGGTTACTTTCTCCAAACTTTTAGAAAAAATCGTAAACAAAAGATTAGTCAAATACCTTGAAACAAACAGAGCTTTCTCAGACGCACAGTTTGGCTTTCGCCGTGGTAAATCCACTGAAGATGCTGTGAGCTCTCTCACTAATAATATTTGTTCTCACCTCGATGAAGGTCAGGCGTGTGTCGGAGTGTTCCTTGACTTGACAAAGGCATTTGACACCGTGTCAATTCCTATACTCTTGCGAAAATTGGAAGGTTTGGGAATTAGAGGCAAACCACTTTTGTGGTTTAATTCATACCTAACGAATAGAAAGCAGTGTATTAAAGTGCATGATCACACTAGTCATTTTGAGAATATTTGCTTTGGTGTACCACAGGGTAGTATCTTGGGTCCTACGCTCTTTCTTTGTTATATTAATGACTTACTATTAACCCCATTAATCAACGCAAAATTTACTTGTTATGCTGACGACACAGCTATTATATTCCATGGTAATAATTGGAACGAATGTTATTTGAACGTTGAGAGAGGTTTGGTTTTGGTTGCTACATGGTTAAACAAAAATTTACTGACAATAAATACTTTAAAAACGAAATATGTATGCTTTTATAAAACTAAAGCTTCAAGGCCGTTCTCCGTTCCAGATATCAAGATACACATGTGTATGGCTATTACTCCTAGTGTTACAAATCCGATATACCATTCTAACACGTGCTCCTGTGACACTATTAAGAACTCTCCAACTGTAAAGTATCTAGGGATGGTATTAGATGAGAAACTTACTTTCAAGCAACACATTGACTATATGTCTGCCAGAGTAAGAAAACTTATTCCCACCATGAGAATCCTCAGAGACGTGATGGATCCATCCTTACTCCGAAATGTTTATGTCGCGCTGTGTCAGTCAGTACTTACTTATTGCATCCGAGTTTGGGGATCTGCTGCTAAGATCATATTGCTGAAACTAGAAAGAGCTCAGCGTTCTATATTAAAGGTCATGTTCAAAAAGCCTTTTAGATATTCAACAGCTTCTTTATTTAATGACGCAAAGGTCTTAAGCGTTCGTAAACTGTATATTTTCAAAATTATAACTATTGGTCACAGCATAATCCAAAAGTCACTGAATAACCCTAAGGCTTCAAACAAGCGTTTTTACACTCTCCCTACACCTACTACTAAAACTAGTTTTGCCAGACGCTTCTCTTCTTGCATGATCCCATTCATATATAATAAATTTTGCAAAATTTACAATCTAAAGAACTGCACCCTAAAAGAAACAAAATCAAAAGTAAGCGAACATCTGAAATCTATGAATTATGACGATACTGAAAACATGCTCTTGTTAATCATATAAATGAAAATACTGGTCACATACATACAAACACACACACACACACACACACACACACACACACACACACACACACACACACACACACACACACACACAAACACACACACACAGAGACACACACCACACACACACGCATGCACACACACTCATTCATAATACTTATTTATACATGTGTATTGGTGGTGAGAGAAAGAAAAAAAAAATAAATAAAATAATTGTATTATACAGATTAGTTACACAATTGTGAGTACTGCTAAAAAGCCTATGTTTAATATCTATATGCATGTATATGATAACACGAGTACTGCTTCCTACAGGACAGGCTCAGCCTAGTGTAGGAGGCAATGATAAATTCTGTGCTAATAAAAACATACTTTGTTAAATAAATATTTTTTTTTTTTTCTCCTCACCTCGTAACGTCATAGATTATGTCACCGAAGGGTAGATATTTCAATAATCGGATTTAGCCTATTATTCGAACTGAACTTTTCTTTAAATTCAATTTAATTATATGTTAACGTATTTTGGTATTTTCTATTAAGTTGATTATCGAATTTATAAAACTTTAAAGGCTCTCATAAACCTTATCAAACTGTGTTGTATGCATCCTTTTTACACCTGATGAGAAAAAGGTAAACTATAATTTGGTTAATATAAAATATAATATATTTTTGTTTAATTTATTTAATTTTCTTGTGACGTCCACTACACTTTGGAAACACATCAAAGGAGTTTCCCTTCTGTGTCAATATTTCATATATGGTAACGTCTTCTCTGTATACTATTGTGAACCTTGACTTTAAAGTTTGTTTATATTAAATAGCTCAGCTTTCGCAGCGGTCACCCATAGGAACCCCTGTTTCTTTTCTATGTACTTATGGTATTAAACCTATTGTACTATAGGCGAACCGTCACACATTCTAAGTTGCATAAAGAAATAATACACGGAAAGACAGGCATAAATATATGATTACATTATACCTATATATACATTATACCAGAGGGAGACTTTGTACAAAAATCGATTGCTTGGTACCTCTGTCCCATTCGTGTTTCAACCGTGAAACAGTTGTGTTTGCATGGCTGTGTTTCGGTTTGAAGGGTGGGATATGGCGTGAATTTACTGGGTACAGAGGAATAACACCTGAGTCCTCAGAAATGGCAACGCATGGGGGGTATCATGGGCGAAACAGTATACTCTTTTATGTTCATGGTACCGCTCATGTCTATAGGCAATTTTCCATCAGGTGGGCCGTTAGCTTGTTTGCCATTCTAAGTTGTATAAAAAAAAAACATATTCCCCTATGGACATAATTTTATTTCCACTAAAGTTAATTCCTTGACAAGTTTCGTCATAACTCACATACACAAAGAGTTCTTTTGAACCGCATACAGTGCAACGCCTGTTAATTACCACACACTATCACAGCTTCTTATACGGAACCCAATTAGAACTCACAATTCACGTCCAAATTAACACGTAGCTACTGTGTCGTGTTGGATTCATGTACGTTAGATTTATTTACGTACCTACTGCAGTGCGACGCGACAAATTGTAGAATAAATGTACTTAAATAAAATTGGTAACTTTATACAACGTGGATTTTGTGATATTACAACACTTCATAGAGGAATAACACCTGAGTCCTCAGGAATGGCAACGCATGGGGCGTATCATGGGCGAAACAGTATACTCTGTTATGTCCATGGTACTGCTCATGTCTATAGGCGACGGTTACCACTTTCCATCAGGTGGACTGTCAGCTTGTTTGCCATTCTAAGTTGTATAAAAAAAGAACTTATATTTATAATATCATATTAGCCTTTAACTGTCTACTGCTGGATATGAGTCTCTCTTTAGTGGATTTTGCCAGTAGTTGCAATGCTTGGCAGACGGATTAGCAAGTGCAGTTAGGCTTTAGAGATGTTTTAAGAGGGACGCTGCTACCCATCCCTCGCCCTCCCTTAGTCGACTCTTACGACACTTACGGGAAAGGAAGGGGTGGCCTATTCTATGCCAGGACCACACGACCAAATATTTATATTATTAGTTCAAATATTTTAAGCGACTTATAAAAGTTTTCTAATTCGTCTGGATTTATTTTACAACTATGATAAGCAATTTAGTTATCAATTTTAAACCTATTTTACAGTGGCAATGACTCGTCCTGAATTATTGCAATGACCTTGCTAAGAAAGGGTATAAATACGTTAACACGGTTGAAAATTTTTAACCGACTTCAAAAAAGGAGATTTTCATTTCGATTTTATTTTTCAATGAGGTAACAAACCTCATAACTTCGACATTTGTAAACCGAATTATTTTTTTTTTTATCAAAAAAGATATTCTTACAGATTGTTCTTAATAGAAATAAAAAAAAATCGATTCGGTGGTTTAGTTTTAAAATCAAAATAATAGCGTTAGCCATAATTGAAGTCGGTTTTTTTTTTGGAAATTTTTTAGCAATACGAGTATCAGTTTGTACAATTGATGCAATTATAAATTGGAAAAAATTCGCTCACTCCAGCCAGGTCTAACGTCACCATTGCGTAGTAACAAGTTGGTCTCTGACAAAACACACTGCAAAAGCGTAATGTCTCTTTCAAAAGTAAAACACTGTAATAATAAGCTTATGTAATAAAGACGTATTAATACATTTCCGAGACACCGAGCCTCAAAAGTTGGTAATTCGTTGTTGGGGACTCATGTTTACACGAGGCTGCCTTATGATGTGACCTAGATATTTTTTTTTTATGAAAAATATTCAAATTATTATTAGAAATAATTCCTTACATATATTTTATATAGAGTGTACTCGAAATTAGCTTAGATAGTATAATAGAGTTTTTAAGGAAGCAATTGTAACAAGGTCGTAACTAAATAATTTTCTCAAAAAAAAAAACAGAATTTTTTATAACCCTTCGGATAATAAAGTAGTTGCATTTTTTTTTAATTTTTTATTTATGAAATTTCTGACAAAATATATTCATTAGCATGCATGTGAAGAGAAAATAAGCCATTCATTCATTCATTAATTTTTAATTTTACGTCCAATTAACGACATTAGTTTCGAATTTTATATTAAACTATGTACTGTGTTTGGGCTAGTTTAATGGTGATAATCCGATACCGCTTGCATCGCACGGCTTGAAGGTCGTTTTACCACACAAGAGAGTGCTGTCGCATCGCACCTGAGCGCAACTATGTTCAGATTGATAAAAAAAAAAAAGAAGTAATATGGCGTTGGCGCGAAAAAGTGATGATGGGTTGTTATCAGCATACGCTCTGTTTTGTGTATTTATTTTATAATAAAGTACATATAAGTAAAGTTCATAGTTTGCTACGACGTGATTTTGTGTGCAACTTGTTATATTTCATAATAAGATTAATAAGATTAAGTTTCTACTAATAGAAAAACTGATATGTGTGTCATGGACATGTGAAGTACCCGACATCACGCCACCCTATTCAAATACAACATTTGTGCGTACTCCGGAACCTGTAAGAATGCTTAGCTACGCCGTGGAGAAAGACGGCAAACCCAGGAGGCAGGTGAACCAGCACATCAAAGAGGTACGATTAATTTAAGTTGTTGCGAACGGTCTAGGAAAGTCATTGTTAACCGCCCTCTCTGCCTTGGACTTTTAGTTTTTTGCCCATACGGCTGTGTTAAAATCGTTAGAAACAAGTAGATTTTGTTTCCAAATTCCAATTCCAAAAAAAAACAACTAGGTACTTCTGAGGCGTTATTTATTTAGAATTAAATATTAAATACTAGTTAATGTAGTGGATACACACAATTTATTTTATCCATTCTTTTTTTTATTTTTTTATTATTTCGCTGCTGTCATTTGGCCACAACGGAATATCAGCGTTTTGCTCTTGTGAGGACAAAATAAACTAAGTTGTGACCATTGTGTTGCCACAGCACTCACACAAAAGGAAAAATTATGTTACTTTTTATGTATTTTTCCTTCTTTTTTGGTATATGTTTCCTTTTATATCTTTTTTTGCATGTCTATCTATGTCTGTTGCTATTTTGTGCGCTGTAAGTAATGGAAATCAATTATCTATCTATCTATTTACTTAATTTGTGATGAAATTAGTATGAGGTCATCGTTAGTGGAAACCCTATCGATTAGACCCGTAGAAGTTACTCTAATTTCGTTACCAACAAGAAAAGGGATAATCTTCAAATATTTAAACACTTTTTTTTTACATTTTAATAGAAAGTCTAACTCGTGGTCAAGTAATGTTTAAAAATAAAAAATACCTAAATCGGTCATCCGCTCGAAAGCTACGATAGCAGGCTGAAACACATTAAAATACCACTTTTCATTAGACGGGCCGTCAGCTTGTATGCCACTCTAGGTATCCTAAACAAAATTAAACTCATCACACTCCTCTGTTTGCGTGGGTTTAAAAACAAACATTATCACCACAAAGTTTTCGAATAGCACAGACAAAATAAGCAATGTTATTATTCTGTAATCCTCCAAAAGCCTTAAGGCTGCTATTAAATATCCGATTAGTGTTTCAGTAACACATGTCGTAGAAGTATAATGTTTATTTAGTAAATAATAATAAATATTCATTTATGAATAAGGCCAAGTATTCAGCTTTGATCTTGAATTATAAATATAGCTTATTTAACTTCCTACGATTTAATACAGTTAGTAATTTTATTACGTACTAGCTTTTGGGCGCAACGTTCTACTCGTATATTTTGAACTAAGTCTCGATGGCATATATATATATACCGTTGTTAATCAATTATGTAATCTACTGTTTGAAATAAAGATTATTATTATATATATATATATATATATATATATATATATATATATATATATATATATATATATGTATATATATACCAGATTTTCACTTAGAATACAAGTCCTCCTCTGAAGAACAAATCTCCAAGAATACCTATAAAAACCATAGCCAACTTAGTGCTATAATTTTTAAGTGACGCAGCGGAATATACAGACATTCAAACATACTCGTATTTTATTACTTTTGTTGCTATTCTATTGAAATAATAGAATTTCATCGTGCCTCTGATCAAGCTGTTTATAATTACTCCTCTCCATCCAAAGGTTGCCCGAAAGAGATCGCTTTTAACGATAAGGTCGCCCATTGTTTTCTCATTGTGATTGTTTCTTGTAATTGTTTATATTTATAATAAGTTTACTATTGTAATCTTTTGGAGGAAACAATAAAGAGTATCTATCTATCTAAATTTCCTATAAAAGAAGTATATATATTATATTCCTATAGTATATTAATAGGTTTTGGTAATAATGGTGACGTGATGATAAAGGAAATCTCTAAAACTATAAAATTATCAAATGGCCAACATGATTTAAAGTTTATACAACTCAACGATGTTATCCTTGCCTTGCCTTGAGTCATGAAACAATGAACGTGCGATTGTAACGGGTTTACGACTTCATTGCGAACCGAACCTGACATTTTATGAACGATGTTTAAAACCTATAAAATTAAACCGTGCTCAATTGAAAATCAATGGTGTTAAAAGGGGCTGCGAATAAAATTTGAACATTCAATCATTGTAGGATCACTGTAGGGCAGATTATCAACCCCCTGACCGAGCATCCCGCGACTTCCGCATGCAGTATCTACTAGTACAATTTTACATCCCGCGATTTCGACGTGCTCGCATTTTTTATGTTTATTGACGTTGTTATCCCACGATTTTTGTTTTGGTATATTGATATTGCTTCTCAGAATCTCGCTAGATAGCTAAATACTCGGATTGCTATTTATTGTCAAAGCCATGTGCGAAAATGAAGCGAAAAAAAATATGCGATCAGATGATTAAACGAGGATATTTTTACCATATTGGGAAAGTTTAATTATTTATTATTATAAATATTCGTCATGGGCGTACGAATCAAAATAATTATTCTTTTTACTCGTAAAATGCCCGGTAGTACACCTGCAATGCCGCTGATGTTGTGGGTGATCATGAGCGACGGTAGTCACTTACCATCAGGTGAACCGGGTGCTCGTTTGCCCCCTGTGTTGTAAAAAAAAAAAGTTCATCTTCATTTACCAAGCCATCAAACCCACGTGTGCCCACATTTAGACACTGTTTACGTGTACAGTTAAATTGTGTTCAAAGTATCATCACCTTTATTATCGATCTATTCTAGAGCTGCGCTCTTGTCAGTGGAGAGCTCTTGCCACTCACTACGATTTTCAGCGAGTCTCTTCACCTCTTGATACGACACGACACCAACTCCTTCCCTTGATCTGCCTGATGTAACTACGCCTGGGTCTCCCTCTTGCCCTCCTTCCTTCTATCTTACCTTCTATTATAATGTTCATAAGTTCCTCGTGTCGTATCAGTGTCAACATTTTTTCTCTTCTGTCCTCTATATATATTCTATTCAACTTTATTATATCCGTACATAATTTTAATAAGCATAATCGAATACTTCAAAGACTTCCTGGTTAAACGACTTCTCAATGTAACGTAAAAACAAACATTTTTTTATTTACAAGTTTCGTAAAGCTACACGAAACAAGGCAACTTATAAAACTGCAGCGGTACTACGCAGTTACGCGCCCGCGATCGGAATGCTAACGCTCACCTATCCATCATTCGTACCGCGATACTTCTTCCAAACGGAACGATTCCTCGACCATTACTGTAATTGAATGGCAAAGATTCGTTTCCTTTGGAAGGAATTATTTAGTTCCCAACATCTTACCTCGCCAACACCCCGAATATTGTTCTATATAACTCAAGAACTTTATTGAAGTAACTATCAGTTCCCCGATAGCAGCTGTTAGTTTGTTATTGAATATATTCCGAGCTTTGATTTATGCATAATACGAGGCACAAACGAATTTCTATCTCGTGAATAAAATAAAGAATTCGCGGAATTTATGTTTAGTAACCCTTGTATATTGTTTGTACGCTTTATTTTCTTTCTATCGGAGCGAGGCGCAAATTCTTATATTGGCAGAAATTTTTATTTCATTTTTTGTTACATCTATTATTTATAAACCAAACAAACTGCGAGTAAGCGAAGTTTTGAACAGCATAACGAATTATGACGATAGGATTTATCCGATAACTTCTTTACATAATACAAAACTGTGACAAAGCCAAATCAGTACTTGAAATATTTTGTAAATGTAACATTTGCGTGTAAGTAGGTACTATAGATATATAAAAATTTGGACAGAAAATATATTTTTTCCATTATTTTTTTTTGATACGTTGATAACTAGATTATATAGATAAAGCATCGAGCCTCAAAAACGGATCAACTTTATGTCAACTAATTATCAAATTAACTTTTAAATTTTATGAAAAATAGTATTAAGAAGTTAACTTTTCTTGAAACATTTGTATGGAGACACTCTATCCATACAATCTACACGTAAGGTTGCGAGCCACAACTCTACAGAAATAAAATTTATGTGCTATAAGAAATCCTTATCCATACTTACAACACTCAGTGATGCCTATATTTTCTAAAGGGGTAATTAAACGTACAAAGCCCTTATGGTACGACATAATCCGTCCGTACATCTGTCGCAGCATTATATCGCAGCAAATACTTCAATTTCAAAAAATCAATTTAAAATTTGGTACAGTTTTATACATTTGTTAGCCTTCACATATCACAATGGAAGTAACTGAAAAACTAAAATAATTAAAATAATTATATTTTTTCCAAAGGGGGGGTACTTAAAATTTTAAAGTAGATCTAAAAGCCCAAGTCCCCCACTTTGTTCTTTTTGTACCCCCACACACACACTGCTATTAATGAGGATTATTAGTAATGGGGACTAACTGTCCAATTACTGGCGGTACACCCTATCAAGTCGACCTCTACGCGGTTACCCCTGAAAACCGTCGTGTTTAATTTTTTAGTGGAATTCGTCACAATCAGCTAACTAACCTACTTTCATCGTCACCTATCATCTCTCACTGGCAGGGTTACCATTCTATTATCACCCATTAAAAAAAATAGTCCAATTGGGATATTGTATCAAAGGGCTTCACTTGTACTCTTTTAAATTAATTTTTATTTGTTTTTATACTGCATAGTTTAAAGTAATGTTTAATTTAATTATTTATTAATGCATCACGAAGTTTTTTTTTTTTTTTTTCTTACAACACAGGGGGCAAACGAGCATGCGGCACACCTGATGGTAAGTGACTACCGCCGCCCATGATCACCCACAACACCAGCGGCATTGCAGGTGTGTTGCTGGCCATTTAAAAAAGAATATACTCTTTTCTTGAAGGTTATGTTGTCGTATCGGTTCGGAAATACTGCTGCTGGAAGTTGATTCCAAAGAATGGTTGTGCGTGGAAGAAAAGTGCCTTGAAAAACGCACGGTGGAAGACCGCCACTCGTCCAGATGATTGGGATGAAACTTTAGTTTGTGGCGGGTTGTACGGTGGTGAAAATCAGCAGCAGGTATCAATCCAACAATTCCTCAGAACACTCCCCATGATAAATTCGGTAGAAGATACAGAGATGCAACATCTCTGCGCAGTTCCAGTGGGTCGAGTCGGACAGTAAGGCGTTGACTATCGATAATTCGAGCCGCCCGACTTTGAATGCGGTCTAACGGAAGGAGTTGGTACTGTGGCGCTCCTGCCCACAGGTGAGAACAGTATTCCATATGCGGCCTGACTTGGGCTTTATATAATTTCAGGCGGTGTTCTGGCATGAAATATCGTCTCACCCTATTGAGTACTCTAACTTTTTTGGAAGCTATCTTAGCCTTCTCCTCCAGATGACCGCAAAACTGGACGTCGCAAGATATATCAACGCCCAGAATTCCTAGACTCGACTTTTTATCAAGGAAGTGCCCTGAAAGTGAGGAGATACGACAAACGGCGTCTTTTTTGCGGTAAACGCGCAGACTTGTGTCTTTTTGGGGTTAAATTGGACAAGATTTTGTTCACCCCAGATCGAAACTTGATGGAGTGAAGTTTCGATTTCAGACACCAGTCTATTCCGGCACTCATCGGTATGTGCCCGCGAGATCTTTGCATGACCGGTATATAATGTATCTCCTGTACTGTCGTCTGCATAGCAATGAATATTACTTATCTGTAACATATCATTGATATGCAGAAGAAACAGAGTCGGAGATAGTACACAGCCTTGCGGGACACCAGCATTCAAAGGTTTTAAATCAGAGCATGCTCCGTCGACTACGACCTTAATGCTACGTTCCTTGAGAAAACTGGCGACCCAAATGCACAGTCTCGCAGGCAACCCAAATGAAGGTAGCTTTGAAAGCAGCGCTCTATGCCACACCCGATCAAAGGCCTTCGCGATATCCAGACTAACTGCTAAGGCCTCTCCCTTACTCTCGATTGCCACTGCCCATCGGTGTGTTAAGTAAGCTAAAAGATCACCAGCCGAACGTCCCTGTCGAAAGCCGTACTGGCGATCACAGATCAGCTGGTGCTCTTCTAGGTACCGGAGCAGTTGACGGTTAATGATGGATTCCATAACCTTCGAGAATAAGGAAGTGATAGCTATGGGCCTATAGTTAGCTGGATCTGAGCGATCTCCCTTTTTAGGGATCGGATGCACCAGAGCAGTCTTCCAAAACTTTGGGACTATGCCCGATGAGTAGCTAAGCCGAAAAAGACGCGTAAGAACCGGAGCCAACTCTGGTGCGCACGTCCTAAGCACAATTGGAGGAATACCATCGGGCCCACTCGACTTATGAATTTCGAGGGAGAAAAGTGCTCTACGCACTGAGCTATGCGTGAATTTAATGTCAGGCATAGAGCTCCTACAACACGTGATGGTCGGTGGTGATTTCTCATGTCATCCAATGTCGAGTTTGACGCAAAGATGGATCCAAGAAGATCGGCCTTTTCCTTAGCGTTCTGGGCCAACGAGTCATCCTCCCTGCGCAATGGTGGAAAAGATGACTTACAGAAATTCCCTTGTGCAGCTTTGGCAAGAGACCAGAAAGCTCGAGTCCCGGAGGGCAAACTAGCCAATCTCTTGCCAATTCTACTAATATGCTCTGACTTCGCTGTGGCTATAACTCTTTTGAAAGACCTAGAGGCAGAGTTATACTTCTTTTTACGAGCACTGGTGTTAGGATCTCGCGACGCCACACCTTTAGCCCAGGTTGAGAAGCACTCCTGTTTCAGACGAGATGCTGTTCTACAAGAGGCTCAGCATACCAGGGCTGGGACTTCCCGCCGACGGGCTACAGAGTTCAGGAATAAATAATTCCATTCCCTGAAGCACCACATCAACAATGGAATCGGCAATGGCGTCAGAATGAGGCGTGAAGTTGTTCAATACATTTTTATATAACTTAGAATGGTAAACAAGCTGACGGCCCACCTGATTGAAAGTGGTAACCGTCGCCTATAGACATGAGCAGTACCATGGACATAACAGAGTATACTGTTTTGCCCATGATATCCCCATGCCTGAGAACTCTGACGTTATTCCTCCGTACCCAGTAAATTCACGCCATATCCTTCCCTTCAAACCGAAATACAGCCATGCAAACAAAACTGCTTCACGGTTGAAACACGAATGGGATATTAGTTAACTCTACATGAATCTGAAATAAAAACCAATATAGAATACAATAATTTTATTTGGAGGAACAGGAAGGAAAGGAAACGCTGAATTTGCCATTATTTTTACAAAACTTCAATACATAAACAAGACAACATAACAAGTATGAGTATTAAACCAAACAAAATTAAAATAAAAAGTACAATTTTGTTATTCTTCAGATCCCGATAACAGGAAGAGCAAAACTTGATATTCTTTTCACAAACTTTCAGTAAATAAACAACATTTCATAAAAAAATTCATAAAAGGTTGAAATTTGTTTTATATTTGATCGTAAGCCAATATTAAATCAATAGATTATAACCCTTAGATTAAATAGATAGAGTATCTAGTAGTAGTAGTAGTACAAATGCTTCGAGAAAAACGGCTCAACTTTTTCATACAACTTTTTATGACAAATAGTTATGAGTGATTCCTTTATAACTTCTATATTTATTTTGTCTTATAAATTCTGCATATTTTAATACGTAAACACCAATATTTATTTATTAAATAATATGTCAAATAACATTTTATTTGTATAGAATAAAGTACCCTAAGTAATAAAAAAAGAGTCAACTAATTTGACAGTTAGCGGACAAAAGTTAAACTTTTTTGAGGCTCGATGCTGAATCTATATAATCCTAAGATTATATATTTATTATTAACTTTTATGCCACAATGTTTTTAGTCCTCCCCTATAGGTAAGAATGGTTTTGCCAGTCGTATATAGTTTATAGGCATGCAGTGAGGCTCGTGCTCGCATCACAGGTACTCATGACTAAGAATCACGAATTGATTCCGAAACTAAACGTTTTTCGTTTTAACACGTAAGATGAACCGGTAGTTATTAAATGGTATACACAAACGGAGCACCAGTGAGGGTGAAAGATGAGAATGAAAAAGCAGGTCAGTTAGCCCTTTATGATGAATACACCAGGAATTCAGCACGATGGTCTCAAGGGAAACCACGTGAAGGTCGACCTGACAGGGTATGTGCTAGCATGGGGCTGATAGCATTACTAACAATCCCTACCCCAACTGCGATTGTTAACCCACTTATCAAATGTGGCAATTACTGGCAAAACTGCCCTTATGGGAAAACATATCCAACAGTGGACAGTTAACGGCTGAATTAATAAAAAAGAAAAAGTATAAAAAAGCGTGTCGTCGAAATACAAATAAAATTCACATCATTATAGTTTATTAAGTCCTGTCTATCCTATTTAAGAGCTGCGCTCTTGTCGGTGGAGCTCTTGCCACTCACTACGATTTTCAGCGAGTCTCTTCATCTCTTGATACGACACGACACCAACTCCTTCCTTGATCTGCCTGATGTAACTATGCCTTGGTCTCCCTCTCCCCCTCCTTCCTTCTATCTTATCTTTACCCCTCTCACCGTACTAGTTACGCTTCAAACTCTTTTCTCCTACATTCCTTCACGACTCTGGAACGCTTTCTGATGCCATTAAGAGACTACCGACTAAACCGTCTTTCAAAAAAAGCGTTCACGCTCACTTTTTATCTTTATCCGAGCAGTAAGTATATTATTCTCAATTTCGTGTATAATATAGTATATGTTATATATGTGTAAATATATTTGTTATTCATATATATTTATTCGTTTATATATGTAATTTTAGTATGTATTTACATTCGAGTATTCTGACACTTCCTTATGGTTGACTGGGGGAGAATGCTTTTAGCATTAAGTCACTTCATGTACACATATTTGTACTAATGAATAAATAAATAAATAAATATAATGTTCATAAGTTCGTCGTGTTGTAACAAATGCCAACATTTTCCCCCTTCTGTCCTCAATAGTTCTAATAATTTGTCTCTTTTCCTTAACCCTAAGCGGGACCTCCTCATTGCTAATTCGATCCCTCCAGCTAATTTTCTCCATCCTTCTCCAGCACCACATTTCAAAGGCTCTAAGTTTATCCATTTCCTTCTGAATTAATATCCACGTCTCACATCCATACAAATTTATAATCCAGATATGAATTTATTAATTACTAATAAACTATATTCGATATCTACATGTATGTACTTTAAGAACTTGTTCGTACAAAAACGTGTAACTCGCCCTTAACGCATCATCAAACGCCCGCCTCCGCTCACGTAATTCAATAAAAGAACTCGTGTCGCCGCACGCAAAAACGCGTCTTATCGCCACCGCTTGTCACACCGACGCGTAACGTATTAAGTGGAATATGTCATAACCGGGGCGAAAGGGATTGTTAGTAATGGAGACTGAGAATGCTTATTCCTAGCAATATGCCCAACCAGGTCGATCTCCTCGAGGTTCCTCCTGGAAACTATCATGGTTAATTCGATGAATTCATCATGATGGACTAATAAGCCTATTTCCATTCTCATCTATCGCCCATCACTGGTACTCCGCCAGCGTATCCCGTTAGCGCAGGCGGGGGTTACCATTCCATTTTTACCTGTAACAAAAAAAAGAATAAATGTAACCACTCACGTCCCGTTTTACAGAATTGATTAGTTTTTTTTTTTTTAAAGTTATGTTTTTGTTAGTTTTGGACTGAATATTGTTTACTTTATCTATTATGTAACTATAACCATCTTAACTTTAATTTCCGAGAGACATAAAGAAATAACATACATACATATCTATCACGCCTGTCTCCCATTAGGGTAGGCAGAAACAATGGAACGCCAAATGCTTCAATTCAAACAAACCTCTTTCGCTTCTTCCACATTCATCAATCTTGTCATACACGCTCGTCGGTTACGGGTAAAGAAAAAAAAAAAAATATATATATATATATATATATATATATATATATATATATATATATTTCTTTTATGAGGTATAAAATAAACACATCAGAAGATTTATTTTATTACTTCAAAACTCGAGCATTAAGGATTTTAATATTGACAAACTAATAAACAGAAATTGCTAAACAAGGTGATCAATTAATTTACTAAAGATTAATTTGATGTTTCCTTCCTATTGAATCACGATTCAATTAAATTTATTAAAGTCTAAAATAAACGTTTGTGTCTTTAAAATAGTCGAGTTAAATAACTTAATTACTTTACGCATGTTAGTACACTAGGATTATAACATTTATTCGGTTTTGCTGTCATAATGTTATAATTATTTTTAATGATTAAATAAATATTAATATTACTGATGGACAACGCATTTTTTTCTTATATAATTGCAAATTTGTATACCTCAATAGATGGGGTTGATCGCAGAAGACTATTGTTTTACCATCCATTGTTACCTATGTATCACAAAATAAATGAATAAATAAATAAATACGAGACTAATTACTTATTAAAAATAAAGTGATACAATAACTTTAAAAAATCAAACTACCCTCAATATAATATTTTAACAAGATGTAATAAGCAATCATTAGGTAATAATATAAAAAAAATAATAGAATTTTGGTTGTGTTTTAAAATATAAAAATTACATCATATTCATGCCTGCAATGCGCATATTGCTATATATTTTATACAGTAAAGAGAGAGCTGTCCTCAAAGATTCAAACAAATAACATCATTGTGATATCCCATTACATCTCAATGATGGCTTTTCATTTCTCATAACATGTATGGCTGTGTTTCGGTTTGAAGGGTGGCATATGACGTGAATTTACAGGGTACAGAGGAATAACACCTGAGTCCTCAGGAGTGGCAACGCATGGGGTATCATGGGCGAAACATTATATATTACTGGTACTGCTCATGTCCATAGGCGGCAGGTGCCCCGCTTACATCGATGAGCCATCAGCTTGTTTGTCATTCTAAGTTATATAAAAAAAATGCTCTATTACGCCCTATCTGTTATAAAAATGTACTATGATGTCAAAGATTATTAATGTTCTGTGTACTCATCATCATTATTACGATAATAACACTATACCTTTGTGTAAATTCTTCTGTTACAGTGCCAATAGCGTAGCATAGTAAGACATCCCGGTAATGAATCGTAATAAATGATGACGCGTGAAAGATCCGCCGACTAATGCCACTCAACTAACGACACCATCATTACGACGCGACACGACACGACACGACACGGTGTGATGTGGTGAATTAACGAGAGCTTGTTGTTGTCTTTCAAATGTATTACTAAAATAACATAACAGCTAAGAAGAGTATATTCCTTTTTTAAAGGTCAGCAGCACATCTGCAATACTCTGGTGTTGTGGGTGATCGCTAGACGCGGTGAATCACTTACCATCAGGTGGTTTTTATTATCGTTACTGTGTTGTAAAAAAAACCACACTGCGATCACGTATATTATAAATGTGAAAGTTTGTAAAATATTTGTGTGATCATTATTGTGCGTGTTCATTTGTGTGGACCATCCATCCTTAAATAACGGGTGGGACAGGTTATCAATAAAGGCGTCATGGCCGCTCATTTTACTATAAAGGTTAAGTCAATTTCAACTACTCTATAGAAATGGGCCTTATGTAGTCTGATTCAATAAATATATTATTATTATTATTATTCAAACATGTTTAAATATAAAAAAATAGTTATTTTGATCTATAGTACATACTAAATTACTGGATCGATTTATTAAAGCACACATGGATAATATGCGTCTACACTGAATAAAAAATAATTTCCCAAAACGGTTTACAACTATCGATTGTAAATGAACATAAAAATATACAACCGAATCGAGAACTTCATTCTTTTGAAGATTCAAAAAATTGTCTACGTGCTGACAAGGAAAAAGAAAGGAACGCGGACAAGGAAAATACAAAAGTCAGATTTACTAGTACCTCTGTCCCATTCATATTTCTGTCGTGGAAAACAACTATGTACATCGCTGTTTCAGCTACGAGGGTAAGAATTGCTTAATGAAATTACAAAATTTGCAGGATACAACATTATGGTTCTAAATAAGCTCATGGGGTATATTTGCAGACGTTGTGATGGTATTTTTACTTTAATATAATCGGGACTTAAGACGATAAAAGGTTTTAGGTAAATACATACATATTTGTTCTTTATTGCCGGCCGTTTCGGCGTGGTTACCTTCTTGTCGTGGTCACGACACGGCCTGTCCTGAAGCAGGTATGTATTATACACCATAAACACTTTCATCCTTTAAGTCCGATGCGCATTACAAACCATAACAACAACCAGAGGGAGACTTTGTACAAAGTCGATTGCTTGAGTGCCTCTGCCCCAATCGTGTTTCAACCGTAAAGCAGATGCTTGCATGTTTTGGTTTATATATATATATATATATATTAACTCGAAGAAAAATAAACTTAGAGCCTTTGAAATAGTGCTTTAGGAGATCGAATTAGTAATGAAAGAGAGATCCTGCTTGAGTCTGAGAAAAGAGACAAATTGTCAGAGCTATTGAGGACAGAAGGGGAAAAATGTTGGGACACTTGATACGACACGACGAACTTGTATTTATAATGAGAGGTAGAGATAGAAGGAAGAAGGGGAGAGGAGACCGGAACATAGTGCCCATCAGGCAGATCAAGGAAAGGAGTTGGTGTCGTGTAATATCAGTGATGAAGAGACTCGCTGAAAATCGTAGTGAGTGGCAAGAGCTCCACCGACAAGAGCGAGCTTTTAAATACGTTAGATAGAAATAAAAAGGAAATATCTTAAGTGTACTATCGCTGTATTTGTACATTTTTTTCTAATGTTTTCTAAAAGTAACGTATCTTTTAAATACTTAAATTAATGTAATTTTGAAGTTCAATTCATAACATATTTACTGCCTCATTACTCGCCAAAAGTTGTAAGTAATAGAGCGATACTTAATATTAACGTTCAATTTGATGTAACGTAAATATCTTATATATTTATATATATAAAAGTAATAAGATATAGTATAATAAATGAAATGGAAATTTCTTTTTATAATGAGTGTGCATTATGAATATAATTTGTTTTCACTAGAATTAGCGTCGCTTTAAAACATTTATTTATTTCGAAAAAGTTTATATACTATTTATATATAGTTATATTATTATATAAAGTCGTTTGCTTAGGCACCTCTGTCCCATTCGTGTTTCAACCATGAAGCAACTGTGTTTGCATGGCTGTGTTTCAGTTTGACAGGTAGGATATGGCAGTGAATTTACAGGGTACAGAGGAATAACATCTGAGTCCTCAGGAATGGCAACGCATGGGGGGGGGGGGTATCATGGGCGAAACAGTATACTCTACTATAGTTATAGGTATACTTATAGGTATACATTATTAGCCTAGCGTTCCTTATGGTAGTTCTATGGGGGATACCTATGTTTAGCAGTGGACAACTTATAGCTGAGATAATGACGATGATGAATAGGACCTAAAAATAAATTATTAACATATTTTAAAATAATGATTGTGTTTTTTTTTTAAATAAAAATTCTAAACTATAACCATTGTTTTTTTTTAATTTGCATTTTTGTAGCAGTTGGTTTTTTTCTTTAATAAAAAATAAAATAAATATAAAATAATCCATTTAATAATAATAATAATAATAAAACACACAGCTTCCGATTCAATTAATTAATAACGTTTGTTATTTGAACAGGATTTATATTTGCACAGAACTCCTTTTAAAACATACATATAGAGTTTTAGATATATATTTTTAGATATTATCGAAAAGGGCCGGGCCATCGACAAGTGTTCCATGTAATATTGTGAAAATAAATTAAACACCTTCTTTTTTTAACTGATCCGGGAATTGAATTCCGAACCTCGCCCCTCGTTAATATATTCACGGTTTTAATGGCCTGTAAATTCACCGCACTCACCAATTTACTAGCGAATTGTTTGAGCAATTCTTAGGGTTCCTTGGTGAAATGGTTTTTATTGTTTATAAGAGACGAGAACTAATGCTATCATTTGGGGGGAAAGGGATTGTTAGTAATGCAGACTGAGAATCCATTACTATAAATATCACCACAGCAGGTCGACCTCCTCGCGATTACTCCCTGGAAACTATCATAGTTAATTCCTGATGAATTCATCATGATGGGCTAACTGGCCTGTTTTCATTCTCATCTATCACCCTTCACTGGTGCTCCGCCAGCATATCCCGTTAGCGCAGGCGGGGTTACCATACCATTTTCATCCATCAAAAAAAAATGCTACCATTTAAGCATCATTTAAAATTACCAAAATGGACGTAAATACTTAGATCAACATTTCGACTAGATAAATTATCATATTTCACTTAAATTTCTGTCCTTTTATAAACTATAAATCATACAACGCGTAAGTCTAAAATCAGGTGGTCTACCATGAAATGAAATTCCGAAATTTCGGGTTTAATTTCGTGTTTTTGTTCGTATCAAAATCGACCCAGTAAATGAAGCTTAACATTTCGTTTATCATAAATCCTATTCTAATAGTCCAAAGGAATGATATTTTAACCTTTTTAATAATTTTAAACAGCATGTATTATGTAATTTTAACATCAAATTTCTGTTTCGTTCACGATGCTGAGCTGGAAAATACTTCATGGTAGGCCCTCAGATACTTTGAAAGTTGAAATTGAAATTGCTGAGTAGATCGTCATGATTCTTTTTTTCTTACATACTGTATTAATAATGACAGGTTTACTATTTGGTGGACCGTATGATTGATAACCAGGCTGATTGATAGAAAAAATAGTACAAAAGTTGTTAAAAATATTTCATTCAAAATTTCCGTCATTTTTTTTTTTTAATTAATGATAATGGAATGGCATCCCTGCTCTCGCTAACGGTTTACGCTGGCGGGGCGACAATGACAATGGTATAACAGGTGAAGTTAGAAAAAACAGAATCAATTAGCCCATCGTGATGAATATACCTGGCATTCAGCATGGTTTCCTGGAGGAACCACGTAGAGGTCGACCTGACAGGGTACATTGCTAGCAATGGGACTGATAATCCGCATTACTAATAATACGTTCCTCCTGTCATTCATATTAAAAAAAAATGTAATGTACTCCTCAAAAACCAAATAACTTCAATCGTGATTATATTAGTAATATAACTTCTTTTATTTTCTATCTATCCTATTTAAGAGCTACACTCTTGTCGAATTGGAAACTCTTGCCACTCACTACGATTTTTCAGCGAGTCTCTTCACCTCTTGATACGACACGACACCAACTCCCTTCCCTTTTTCCTTCTTATGTTGTATTATGTATTATCTATTCTTATAAACATGTTGTGTGTGATTAGTAACAAACAAATAAACGATATATCTATCTATCTATCTTGATCTGCCTGATATAACTATGTCTCGGTCTCCCTCATCCCTTCCTTCTTCCTATCTTACCTTTATTTTAGAACGAATAAAATGAAAAAAACCCTTCTTCGACTATCGACACTCTATCCACAGATAAATGTTAACGCTCGTGTTCATAAAAACATCAAACCTCACATAAACCTAGTATATCTATCGAACTGTTTTGTCCCTTTTTACTGAGTTTCTGATTTGAAAGAAAGTGGGGGGAGGGATTGTTAGTAATGCGGACTACAGTCCCATTGCTAGCAATACACGCTGTCAAATCGATCTCCCTGTGGTTCCCCTGACAACCATCATGCTGAACTCCAAGTGTATTCATCACGATGGGCTAACTGATCTGCCTTTTCATTCTCACCTATCATCTCTCACTGGTGCCCGCCGGCAGCATACCAATAGCGTAAACGGAGTTATCATTCCCCGCTATCATCCGCGCCAAAAAAAATCGAAAGTAAGTAAAAAATTTGGCGTTTGGCGTTCTATTGCTACTGGGACAGAAGCCCCTAATAGAGACGGGCGTGACAAGTATGTAAGTGAAAAAAAAAACCAGTGTAATATTTATTATTTATATTTTGTATAAACTTTTAATTTTTATGAATAAGGGGGTAAGTTTTCTATTATGCCCAATTTTTTTATGGGTGAAAATGGTATGGTAACCCCGCTTACGCTAACGGGATACGCTGGCGGAACACCAGTGAAGGGTGATAGATGAGAATGAAAACAGGCCAGTTAGCCCATCATGATGAATTCATCAGGAATTAACCATGATAGTTTCCAAGGGGAACCGCGAGGTCGTCTGGTTATATTGCTAGCAATGGGATTCTTAGTCTCCATTACTAACAATCACACCCTATTATGCTGATTGTATTGAGTTATCTGTGACTACGGTCGAAAAAAAAATGCCTTCCCAATCAGTCGGTACAAGTTAGGCTATATTTCATTCTCATCTCTATAAAAAAAAAATACTCTTGAATCTGTTAACCAGAAATAAAAATAAATAACATAAAACTTTCGCATTCTCTTCGAAGGAAAATAATCTATTATACGGAAAGCGAAACATTGGGTAAGTGGCCACCGAATGGTTCGAACTATCCGCATGGACTATAAATACGTTATGGCATACATTTATATCTAATATACCATCAATAACCGCGTATTCGAATTGTATTATGTTGTTACCAGCAAAAAAAACATATAATGATTTATTTTGGCATTTACTGGCGCGTAGGCTGGCCGCATAGCTCTAAAAACCAACAACCGATAAGGAACGAAGATTAGTAAGTGGCCACCCCGTACGGGCAAACGCAGTGTAGGACGACCTCCCCCCCTCCCACGCGCACACACACACACTAAATAGAGTGAAGACCTCAAATGTATTACAAGGAGTCAATGATTGCAGGCGACTCAGGACCGTTCCTTATGGCAGTCTATAGGGGAGAATTCTGTTAAGCAAACGAAGCATGCTACTGTTCAATTTAATAATAATAATGACTGAGATGATGATGATGATGATGATGATGATGATGATAATGATCTATTTTTGAAAATGAAAATACTTAGACAGTCCTTATTGTATAATGGCCATAGTGCTATTAATGTCTTTGACCACGGATGCTTCCTTCGGTAAACCAGAGAAAAATATTACCAAAAGTCATTTGTGACCTCACTATCCCATTCGTGTTTCAGCCATTAAATGCGGTGCGTTTGCATGGCTGTGTTTTGGTTTGGAGGTGGGATATGGCGTGAATTTACAGGGCACAGAGGAATACCACCTGAGTCCTCAGGAATGGCAACGCATGGGGGGTATCATGGGCGAAACAGTATACTCTGTTGTGTCCATGGTACCGCTCATGTCTATAGGCGACGGTTACCACTTTCCATCAGGTGGGCCGTTAGCTTGTTTGCCATTCTACGTTGTATAAAAAAAAGGTAGACCGCCAACTTGTTTGTCATTCCATCTTGCATAAAAAACACAGTTAACTCTATAAAAATCATACTAAATCGTAACATGTTAAAGTAAATATTATATAAAAACATACTGCTAATATTTCTTATGTGATCTAACAGGAGAAGGGGGAGGGATTATTTATTTTTGAAGTATTGATGGTTAGCAAGAGTTGCCTCAGCTGTTCGCTGAATTTGTAAATCACACTTTGAATTTAAACTTTTTCTACAATCCTTTACTATAATAATTATGAATCTTTTTTTATATTTTTACGTATATATATGTAGTACTATAAGTATATAATAAGTGAGTATCTTATATATTTACATTATAACATGTATCACATATATTTTGAAAATAATATAAATTTTATCGTGCCTCAATCTAATTGTTTTATAATTCTCCCTCTCCATCAAGGTTGCCTGGAAGAGATCGCTCTCTGTGTCTGGTCGCCCATTGTTTTCTCATTGTGATTATTTCTTGTAATTGTTTATATTTATAATAAGTTTACTATTATATCTTTTAAAAGAAACAATAAAGAGTATCTATCTAATATCTTTCTCATATTCTTAACCATTTTATTTCACAATAGTGTAACAATATTCTTGATCAGACGCCATATTTTTTCACCTCATTTGTTTTCTTTCTACTCTATAATTTATACTATTGTCTCTTACTAATGTTGCCATATATAATTACTATATAGTATTTTTGCTACGTATGCAACCTACAATGATAAACAAGCTTTGACGGTCCATCATTGGGTAATTGGTAACCGTCATCCTAGACATGAGCAGTACCATGGACATAACAGAGTATTCTGTTTCATACATGATACCTATTGCGTTGCCATTCCTGAGGGCTCGTCTTCCTCTGTACCCTGTAAATTCACTGCCATATCTACCCATTGTAGAGGCTGTATCAGTGATACATCTTAAACCCAGCATTTATAATGGAAACGAATAATGTAACCTCATCGACCGTTCACCATCCAACGTGATTAATTCCTGATGAATTTGTGGCAATGAGCCAAGTGGTTTAACTTCATTCTCACCGCTATCAGTAATATTACCCGCCAGTTATCACCAGATAGATAGTTACATTTCATTTAAATGCCATTAAAAAAAGTCTCAATCAGTAAACGTTCCGATAACGCGAACGTAAAATTGCTATAATAAAGTACCCAATTTTATTAAACTTAAGAAAAATATTAAACTGTTTACTGTAATTATGAGAAAGGTATGATAGATATATTTACGACAAACAAAGATTAGCCGCTAAGTCGACGGGGGCTGCGCGAAATGTTGAGGAAAAGATTACGGACGCTTCAATGATAGCGTCACTTATTTTCTTTTGTTAATGGATAAGTAAAGTTTACAATCATCATAGCTGCTAAGATTGTGGGTATATATACACTCTATCAGGTCATCTCAATATTTTTAAAAAAGAGTAGACTTAGAAAACATCTTCATCTGTATGAACATATATTTATTTATCTATCTATATGTAAATTTATATTGTATGTATATATATATATATATATATAAGTATATACATACAATTATGTATATATTTACTGTATATATATGTATGTATGTATATTTGTACGTTAAAATACTATTATACATTAATTTAATTTTATTTAAAAATTGTACACTTGTTCTCTGACGTATTCTCTTGCCACTTTGAGTGTTATGGAAGCTTTCTAATAGAGTTAAATATATTTATATTTTGTTTCTCTGTCATATTTATGTATTATGTACAATAAAGTATTAAATAAAATAAATAAATAAATAAAAATATTATATAAATTATTTAAGTTTTAAGAGCTTTGATTATATATAATTATCAACATATTTTATATTTTTTATTTTTTACTTCATGAATCAAACTAGTCGCTATTGTATGGACAAGAAAGCTGCTTATTTTAATCAATATGTATTATTTTTCCTTTGTATTTTATTCATATTTTTCTTGCTCGTTCTTGTTTGTTTCTGCTTTTTTTTGCTCACTCTCTTTTGTTTCTGTGTACAGCACCTTGTATCTTTATTACCATGACGAAAACCTGGTAAGCATTTGTGATCTAAAACTGCTCTATGTTTGCAGAAGAAAGCAGGGCGTGTAGCCCTGGTTTTCTCAAATAAATAAATAAATAAATATCAGCTTTAGCTCATCCCATCATGAGAACATAAGCCACATATTGAAGTTTTATAATGCTACATGGTAGGCAGATTCAGCATTACTGTTTTTTAATGGGTGAAAATGGATTGGTATACCTACACGCTATTGGTATACCTGCGACAAGGCACCAGTGGAAGATGATAGGTGAGAATAATGGAGTTAGTTGGCCCACCATGATGAATTCGACAAGACTAGAAACATAAATTTGGTTTCAGAACGTGAGGTCAACCTGAAATTATATTACCAGTAATGGGGCTATTAGACCTCTTTACTAACAATCACTTTCCCCCGGCAACCACAGTTAGGATAGAAATCGCGCAGAGAGACGCTGCTGTTCCCACATCCCTCTCTCTCCTTAGTCGCCCCTTACGACACCCACGGAAAAAGTTGATCGCGATATGTAGAGCCGCAGTAGTGCTTCATTAATATATAAATGAAAATATTTTAATGAAGTGAAAGTTGAGATAAATATCGCTTGTATAAGGAGAGGATTATTAGTAATGTGAACTACCAATCCCATTGCTAGCCCTGTCAGGTCAATACACGCTGATTTCCCCCTGGAAACCATCGTGCTGAATTTGATGCCTTTAGATACCCTTGAGGGTAATAACCCTCCTATCCAATACAATATTCAGAGCTGAGTCAGCTGGTGATCCCTACAGTATTCACAGGTGACCAATCATTTAGAAAAACCTGCGAAACTTCAACCCAAGCCGATGTGACCTTTATTTAAGTTCTGATGATCCCCATTACACCAGAATTCTTTCCCTGGATGAAGTACAAAACAAAACAAATATGTCTACTCGACTCAGTACCCGTATATAAAAAAATCTCACCTATTTTATATATATTTATTATGAAACTTAGAATGGCGCAAACTGACGGTCCACCTGATGGAAAGTGGTATCCGACGCCTATAGACATGAACAATACCATAAAAACGATATACACATTATTGTCTAAAAGTCGAAAAAATATATATTGTTGTAAATAGGTAACAATTCATATTACTTAGCACCTATTACCCACTAGGGGGTAGGGATTGTTAGTAATGCGGGACTATCAACTCCATTTCTAACAATATGTCCCATAAGGTCGACCTCCCTATCCCCCACCCCCTGGAAACCGTCGTGCCGAATTCCAGATATATTCGAATAATGGGCTAACTGACCTGCCATTTCATTCTTACCTATCACCTCTCCTGTACCCTATCAGGTCGATCTATACACGGTTCCTCTGGAAACCGTCGTGGTTAATTCTAGTGGAATTTGTCACGATGGACTAACTGACCTGCCTTTTCATCCTCACCAATCATCCCTCACTGGTGCCCCGCCAGTGTATACCGTTCTTGCCTGTACGGTCACCATTCTATTATTACCAATATTCGAAATACCGCCTTCATTATGACATTATGCGTAGGAGACCATCTCGTCCTCTCTAACACAAGATAATGACCTGGACCTCAAAAATGACAACAGATAAGGCATATCAGATTCCCATCGTCATAATTTTAAATATAAAATGTGAAACAAGATGACAGTCCGCGCAATGGAATGTAAAAACAGTCGTGACGTTTACCATGCCCATAAACGTGAATGCACTGTGTTGATAAATCCTAAGGACCATGGCTTTATGCATCCTGTAATTTCACTACTTTACTGTATTATTCAAACCAAAATACAACCATACAAACATGATTTTAAAGTAAATTCTAACTAAACTAAAAACTAGTTCAATTCGATCGTGGTAATGAAATTACATGACACTGTGATTCAAGACTTTTGTCATTAGGACAGGTCGCAGAGCAGGCGTTAAATTTTCGTCTTACAGACATAAACTTACCCTCCGTATGGCCACCTCTTTCTTTCCCGTGGATGTCGTTAAGAAGCGACTAAGGGAACTT